>NC_135959.1:22545895-23199020 GCF_053455715.1 Rhinoraja longicauda
AGTCACATATATCTATCTCAAGTGCAGGTAATGGAACTGCTGCCTTGTAGCTCCATGTACCCAAATCCTTCACCTTACCTGTCAGGTTTCTAACATTGATATTAATTTGACCATCTTTCCTCACTCCGTGCCGTGCTCCTGCCTATTCTGAGCACTGAACTTGCTGATATTGCTCTACCTTTAATTCAGACACAATCTGACCCCTCTTATACAGGTCACCTCTGGCCCAGAAGAAATCCCAATGGTCCAAAAAACGGAATCCCTGATTCCTGCACCAACGTCTCAGCCACGCATTAATCTGTCCTATTTCCTATTCCTACCCTCACTTGCACATGGCACCGGGAGTAACCTGCAGATTACTACCTTGGAGGTCCTGCTTTTTAACCTGTTACCTACCTCCCTATGTTCACTCTGCAGGATCTCATCCCTTTTCCTACCTATGTCACCAGTGCCAATGTGCATAATGACGTTGACTGCTCACCATCCCCCTTGAGAATGTTCTGTAGACACTCCAAGACATCCTGGACTCTGGCACAAGGCAGACAACACATTGTCCTGATGTCCCATTTGTTGCCATAGAATTTCTTGTCTGTTACCTTAACTAATGAGTCTCCTATCACTCTAACCCTTTTTGATTCCATCCTTCCCAACTGTGCCTTGAAGCCAGTCCTGGTGCCATAGACTTGACTTCTGCTGCTGCTCTTGTGACTTTCCTCTGAACAGTAATTTTTCTCTCGACAGTATCCAAAATGGTATACTTGTTTTCTGAGAGGAATGAACATTGGACAATCCTGATCTCTCTGCTACTCCCTTTCCTGGTGGTTACACATTTACTTTCTGCCTGTAGCTTCAGTTTGATCACTTCACTATAACTCCTGCCAATCAAGCCCTCAGTTTCCCAGATGATACTGAGGTTGTCCAGTTGCAGTTGCAGTTCCAGTCCCCTCAGTCGGTCAGTCAGGAGCTGCAGCTGGACGCACTTTCCATAGATGTAGTTTCCCCACACTAGATGTCTCCCAAACTTTCCACATCCTGCAGGAGGTGTATATCAGTGCCCTGACTGCCATCCTTACTGCAATGAGTGATACGGGCAAAAGAAGATCTTCTTATCTTGCCGCACCCTGCAATCAGCCTCCTTTTGAACCAAAGCCATACCACTTACCTTCGAATACAGCACTTGCACCTCAACTCAGGGCCACATCCAAAACACCATTTCCCTCTTGGGCTCACACCATCTTTAGCCAACAATTGGCCGACCAGTGAACCTCCTTGCCTGAGGTCATCAGTTGCCGGCCCTGATTTGTCCTGCTTTCTTTCTCACTCCAGTTCCTCTCCTCCCCTCCCCCCCCCCCCCCCAACTACAATCAGTCTGAAGGAGTGTCCCAACCCAATATGTCACCTATCCATTTTCACTAGAGATGTTGCCTGACCCGCTGAGTTACTCCACTATCTTGTGTCTATCTATGGCCACTTCCAAATGGCCACACTGCTAGTGCCTGTCTTCTTTTTAAAAGTCTGCCTTGATGTTAATGATGGTGGAGAAGGCTACAAGATCCAAATGGCTTCCTCTTGTTCCTATTTCTTTGTTTTCTCAGCAAGGAAATGTGTTAGCAACGTAGGAAAAACAAGCCAAACCTAAAACTCCTGTAATAATCTTCCTGTTGCTCCTCTCAAATACCTAATGGGCCACTTAATTAGTATAAATGCTGTTCATCCAGGTATGAAATGCACAGAAGTAAGGGACAATAGATCATAATCAAAGACATGATTGATGTTACAGTAGCACAGGTATCGGAGCCGCTGCCTCGTAGCTCCATGTACCCGATTCAATGCTGAACTTGCATGCTGTCTGTGTAGAGTTTGTACGTTCTCCCCCTGAATTTATGGCATTCCTCCTGGTACTCTGGTTTCCCAAGACAGAGAGATTGGTAGGATAATTAGCCACTGCAAATTCCCTCTCATGGCAGCTTGTAAAATGTGTCTAGCTTCAATGTTTTAAAACATCTTTTTTAGGAAATATTACTTCAAACCATTTACTATATATATCTAAAAGCAATAACATGGAGAAATAAGATCGAAACAGTTAAAGCTGGGGCAATAATTCAGACTAAATTGATGGTAATGCAGGGGGAATAAGTGGGATCTGTTAAAGTTAGCGTACATGAGTATTTTTTGGTTAGCATGGACTATGTAGACCGAAGGTCCTGGTTTGTGCCGTGAAGCTCGAACCACAAAAACTATTGCTAATGATCTGAGTAACACTGACATGGAGTCATGTGATACAGTTTTCACAGAAGGAAATAACCAACAAAGTACAAAAGATGAAATTAATAGCAGAAGGGCAATTCCGGCAGATCTTCATGCCTTGGAAGCTCCAGTTTCCTATTCCTAAAATTATTCGCTGACTCGGCCAAGATAATTGCTTCAAATTAACTGACAGTGGCCTGAACAAAGAATGGACAATATTGATGATAATTAGAATAAGCACTGCATTTGCTGAGGAAGGAGCAACAGGTAAGTCAGTGGAAACAAAAGTAGCAGCAGGCGAGGAACGATGAAAAAAGCAGGGCAGATAATTACGCAGCGTGTTCCATGCTGAAAATGTCAAAGAACATCAGGTGATAACTTTCATGGCCTGAAACACATTTCAAACAAGTGGTGGAACTCACATATAAAATTGATCACTTCAGGTGGCTATTGTGTGGTTGTCCACGGGAGGATGGAAAAGAGGCATTAGAGCCTTTGGCATTGGAAGGGAAAGTGCTGTGACTAGCTAAACACATTGTATCGCACAGGATGAATATTTCAGAGTCTGGAAATTTGAAATAAAAGATCCACAGCCTGATGAAAATTATGATATAGGGCCTTCAGTCTGAGTTATTCGCCCATTTTCAACTGTTTTGATTATACTTCTCCAGGTTATTGCTTTTAGATATAACCTAGAGAACATTTCCTAAAATAATATGTCTAAGAATATTGAAGATAGACCCAAAATGCTGGAGAAACTCAACGGGTCAGGCAGCATCTCTGGAGAAAAGAAATAGGTCACATTTCAGGTCGAGACCCTTCTTCAGACCATAATGCATAGTTTTAACACAATGTAGTCTGGCAAAACAAAAGAGTCTGAAGAAGGGTCTCGACCCAAAACGTCACCTATTCCTTTTCCAGAGAGATGCTGCCTGACCCACGGAGTTACTCCAGCGTTTGTGTCTATCTTAAGCATAAACCAGCTTCTGCATTTCTTTCCTTCACATTTTAAAACATTGGTTTGATTGCATTAATTCATGAGACATTGCATGCTTGGCAAATGCAAAAAAATGAGTCGGAGTAAGAATTCAAGAAGAATAAAACATTTTAACAAATGTGTGCTCCTTCGACTCATCTTATACCAGAATTAATATCCGAGTCCAAGACTGAAATTCTGTCCCTATTAACTTGTATTGTTTTCATGGTGTCATCGTAGTTCCAGTGACAGGAGCATCTGAATCTCTTGCAGTTCACAGTTGGCAGTGGAGGTTTATCAACTAGCTCACTTGTGAAGAGAAAACACAGGTTGCATTAACAAGGGGGCAGCAACAGGAGTTTGGCAATAGATGGTGCTTAAGGAGATGAAACAGGAGGGTGGAAACAGAAAGGCTGAACAGTCATGGTGCAATGTTTGAAAATCAGGGAAACAAAATCTGAGGAAGCTGGAAATCTGAAATGAAAAGGGAAAATGCTGGAAACTCAACACATCAGGCAGCATCTGTGGAAAGAAAAACAGATTTAACATTTCAGTCAAAGATCTTTTGCCAAAACTGAGAAAGAGAAATAAAAAAGGTAGTTTTATGTAGTTAATAGAATAGACAATAGACAATAGACAATAGGCAATAGGTGCAGGAGTAGGCCATTTGGCCCTTTGCGACCAGCACCACCATTCACTCTGATCATGGCTGATCATCCACAATCAGTACCCCGTTCCTGCCTTCTCCCCATATCTCTTGACTCCATTATCTTTAAGATCTCTCTCTAACTCTCTCTTGAAAGCATCGAGACAATTTGTTTTCACTGCCTTCTGAGGCAGAGAATTCCACAGATTCACAACACCCTGGGTGAAAAAGTTCTTCCTCATCTCCGTTCTAAATGGCCCACGCCTTATTCTTAAACTGTTGTTCCTGGTTCTGGACTCCCCCAACATTGGAAACATGTTTCCTGCCTCTAGCGTGTCCAGTCCCTTAATTATCTTATATTTTTCAATAAGATCCCCTCTCACCCTAAATTCCAGTGTATACAAGCCCAGTCGCTCCATTCTTTCAACATATGACAGTCCCGCCATCGCAGGAATTAACCTCGTGAACCTACGCTGCACTCCCTCAATAGCAAGAATGTCCTTCCTCAAATTTGGAGACGAAACTGCACACAGTACTCCAGGTGTGGTCTCACCAGGGCCCTATACAACTACAGAAGGACCTCTTTGCTCCAATACTCAACTCCTCTCGTTAATAAGGCCAACATGCCATTAGCTTTCTTAACTGCCTGCTGTACCTGCATGGTCACTTTCAGTGACTGATGAACAAGAACACCCAGATCTCGTTGTACTTCCCCTTTTCCTAACTTGACACCATTCAGATAATAATCTGCCTTCCTGTTCTTGCCATCAAAGTGGATAACTTCACATTTATCCCCATTAAACTACATCTGCCAGGCATCTGCCCACTCACCCAACCTGTCCAAGTCATCCTGCATCCTCATAGCATCCTCCTCACAGTTCACACTGCCACCCAGCTTTGTGTCATCTGCAAATTTGCTAATGTTACTTTTAATCCCTTCATTTAAGTCATTAATGTATATTGTAAATAGCTGCAGTCCCAGCACTAAGCCTTGCGGTACCCCACTAGTCACAGCCTGCCATTCTGAAAGGGACCTGTTAATACCTACTCTTTGTTTCCTGTCTGCCAATCAATTTTCTATACATGTCAGTACCCTACCCCCAATACCATGTGCTCTAAATTTGCCCACTAATCTCCTATGTGGAATCTTATCAAATGCTTTCTGAAAGTCCAGGTACACTACATCCATTCGCTCTCCCTTGTCCATTCTCCTAGTTACATACTCAAAATATTCCAGACGATTAGTCAAGCATGATTTCCCTTTCGTAAATCCATGTTGACTCAGATCGATCCTGTTACTGCTATCCAAATTTCATCTTTTATAATTGACTCCAGCATCTTCCCCACCACCGATGTCAGGCTAACTGGTCTATTATTCCCTGTTTTCTCTCTCCCTCCTTTCTTAAAAAGTGGGATAACATTAGCTACCCTCCAATCCACAGGAACTGATCCTGCATCTATAGAACATTGGAAAATGAAGGTTAAGGTATTTTAAAATCTTTAAACCTACATTTTAAAATCTTTTTCTCAACTTTGATGAAGAGACTGAAATATTAACATTTCTATTTCCACAGATGCTCCCTGAACTTCTGTGTTTCCAGCATTTTCTGACTGTGGGGTGATGCAAAGCTTGTTAAAGGTAAAAGAAAATCCACATGTATTTGTGTTCGCCAAGAAGGACCTCACCAGACAGCCAGCGGAGCAGGCAGCAACTGTGTCATAACCTCTACAAATATTTCAGAACTTGTCTCTCCACAGATGCTGCCAATCCTATTGAGTGTTTCAGATTTCTAGCATTGCATTATTTTCACTTTCGGCATTGAAATGAATATTCTTTTCATTTCAATAGAACCCAGAGAATGTAATACATCTTTTGACAAACAGATTTGTTTTATTTCAGTGATATTGAGCATGTTATAATTTATTTTGGTGATATCTTTTACGTTGTTATTATCGGAATTGCACTCAGAGTTTTCAAAGGTTTCTGAATTTCAGACACATCTAAAAATTGTGAAAAAAGCATCAATAACTTTGACAAGAGGCAAAACTTCTGCCCTCAGGCTACCCTCCTGTTTTTTGATCCTCAGGGCATTCTGTGGATGGAGTCACATTTATACAACTCTTCGACTTTACAATTGGTTGCCATTTGCTTCCTGGGTGTGAAGTACTAGCGAAAGTGACCTTCACATAAAAACACCTAGGCGCTAATGGGTACAGTAGCCAAATATTGGTACCTGGCGCATTATTTTTTCTTTTTGCCTGAAGCTCCCTGCATAAAGCACCCTAAGTCCATAAGCTAAGGTACTGTCTGATTTATCTCTACCTCGTTGTCTATGGCAGGTGTGCTATAATGTGCTACAATGCTGAGAACTATGTTCTGTGCTCTGTATCTTCTCCTTTAATCTATCTATTGAACATTAGTTTGACCTGATTGTATTTAAGTATTGGATACCTGATCTGTTTGGGTAGCACACAAAACAAAGCTTTTCACTGTACTTTGGTGCACATGACAATAATAAACCTAAACCTACCTCAGTCCCTTTTGTGAAAGGCTGCAGCTTTGTGTAATTGCCTACAGTGCCTCATGCACTTTTACTGAGAAATATTATGCATATGTATTTGGTAGTAAAACCAGAAACGGCCATCTGATTTTAATCAGATGAGATGATTACTTTTTCTTTCAACTTGCCTTGGTAGCTGCTAGCTTGGCTCCCACTTGCACTCGTTCCAGCATTATATTCTTCACTGCCATGGTACTGCATTTCTTAAAAGTAAGCAATCAATATCAAATATGTTAAACTCTAGCCAAGCTTTTGAAGGAGCACTGAACAGTTTCTGGCAGTCAGCCAACAACAAGAATAATTTTCTGCAACATTTTTTGAACACATTCAACCAATTATTTAGTGCTAATCATTTGTCACAGAGAGTCAGTCAGTCATTGCTTCTCATTTTCAATGATTCAGACAGGGATAAATAACAATAATTAAACAATGTTAAGCTACGCTCAACAATGTTCATAAAAAAAACTGACATTATCCAAGACAAAAATAGTCCAATTGATTGACATGTTAAATATTCAGCACTTTTCCCCATTGATGGTGTATGAACAAACTCCAGGATGCGTTGTATCCATTTACCTTGATTATTCTGACAGCACTTCGCTAAATATAGCTCCACATCCACGTCACCGACCACCAGCAGGTCAGAGGTAGAAGGCGCACAGTGAACTCCTCCGCTCAGTTCGCCTAAACCTACCTGATTTCCCAGTTGCTCAACACTTTAACTCCCTCTCCCATTCCCACACTGACCTTTCTTCCCTGGGCCGCCTCCATTGTCAGAATGAGGCCCAGCACAAATTGGAGGAACAGCACCTCATATTTCGCTTAGGCAGCTTACACACCAGCGGTACGAACATTGACTTCTCTAACTTCAAGAAGCTTGCTTTCCCTCTCTCTCCATCCCCTTCCCCTTCCCAGATCTCCGACCAGTCTTACCGTCTCTGACTACATTTTATCTCTGTACCGCCCACTCCCCCGACATCGGTCTGAAACGTCAGCCATTCCTTCTCTCCAGAGATACTACGGCTGTTGCTTCAGCATTTTGTGTCTATGCAAGGTGACTTCACCATTGCAGAGATCCCTTCCATAGAGTCATCGAGAAAGACCATGCAGAAACAGGCTCTTCGGCTCACTGAGTCTGTGCTGACTATCAACTACCCATTCATACTAATATCACATTATTCCCATTTTTATTTTCCCACATTCCCATTAAACCCCCCCAGATTCTTCCATTCACCTACAACCAGGGGCAATTTACAGTACCTTATTAATCTTTCGAAGTGCACATCTTTGGAATGTTTAGTTTAGCTTAATTAAGTTTATTGTCACGTGTACCGAGGTACAGTGAAAAGCTTTTGTCGCATGCAAACCACGGATGAGGGACAAAATCGGGGCACTCATAGGAAACCCACCTGGTCACGGGGAGAACATACAAACTCCATGCAGACAGCATCTAAGTTAAGATTGATCCAGGTTCTCTGGCATTATAAAGCACCAGCTCTATGAGATGTGCCACGATGCCTTCCACTTGCATCACTGCAGAAAATTATGCCCTTGCAGAACTGTGACTTCAGGTGTCTCGAGCACCTACAGGCAATTTCAACATTTATCTCTTTGAACAAGCTTTTTGTCATCTGACATTATTCAGTGTCAAATCGTGATATGTTAGTGAGGAGCCCTGAACACTATACCGTGTTAAAATGATGTAAAATTAATCTGTTTAGCTTTTGCTTCCTTTACAGTCATACAACTCTGAAAGGAGGAAACCATTGGGTACAGGAGGTTCTGCTGTAACACGTGTTTTTATAATGTGAATTAGATATAATTGAAAAATTAGGAACACTACTTGCATTATGTGGGTCAACTGGCTATAACACGATTTCATTCAGAAACTAGAGAAGTGCTTAAATGTTACTTTGGAGATTGACAAGCAGGAAAAAAACTGTCTTAGGGTGAAAAAAGACAACCAAATGAAAATAAACTGTTTCCATGCATCCTCCCCACAGTAATCAGACACCATCGCCTCTTAAGAACACAGTTTAGCACAAGTCGGCATTGAAATTGATCGGAATCGCTTCTATTGACACTTGTGCAACAATATTTAATTAAGCAATATAATATACAGCCTTTAGTATTTTTAGCTTGCAGTAACAAAAATAAGCTTGCAGTATTAAAAAGAACTTTATCTTTGAAACTCCTGTGGGAGAAATCATTTTGTAATTCTGTGTTTTCTGTGTAAATTTCCCCAGTGTGGGACGAATAAAGGAATATATTATATTATTATTATTATTTAGTTTAGTTTTTAGGGATACAGCATAGAAACAGGCACTTCAGCTCCCTGAGTCCATGCTGACCATCGATAACCCATTCATACCAGTTCTATGTTGTCTCACCTTCTCATCCAATTCCTATGCAATAGGGACAATTTTGCACAGGACAATTAAACTCCAAACCCGCACGCCTTTGGGATGTGGGAAAAAACTGGGACTCTAGAGGGAAACCCATGTGGTCGTGCAAACTTGACACACATGGCTCCCGAGGTCAGGATCGAACCTGGCTCTCAATGTTGTGAGGCAGCAGCTGTGCAATCTGCACCACTGTGCTGCCCTGTGCATCTGAAACTCTAGCAATAACCATCTTTTCCCCACTGACACACATTTTAATAAAACAATTTTCTGTAGTTTTAGTTTTAGTTTAAGTTTTTGAGATACAGGCCCCTTGCCTACCAAGTCCGCATCAAACTATCCTACACACTAGGGACAATTTTACATTTATACCAAGCCAATTAAACTACAAACATTTACGTCTTTGGAGTGTGGGAGGAGACCGAAGATTTCAGAGAAAACCCACGCAGTCACAGGGAGAACATACAAACTCCGTACAGACAGCGCCTTTAGTCGGGATTAAACCCAGGTCTCTGGCGCTATAAGCGCTGTAAGGCAGCAACTCTATCGCTGCACCACCATGCCACCCAGTATAGCATAAGGTATCTTGGGAATGCAACCATTGCTTTATAGCAGAATTATTTGTCGTGATGGAGGGAATGAACAGTTCAGTGTTGGCTGCATTCAACTTGAGCATCTTACACTGGTGAGCAGTGAATGAGTTAAACCAGCTTTCTTCCGAACAGAAGCAAATAATCATTTGCACATATTTTATTATGGATTATCATTACTTTGTGTGAAACCTTTCTCCCAGTTATGGATTTCCTGATGATGCATTTACCAATTTATTTATTTGATCAGTGCTCGTTAGCCACTGGCTTGCGGAAAGAGTGTTCCACAGCTATTCATTTCCACATGAAAATGGGAGATATTTTAAGTTTTAAAAGTTCTTGGACCTGCTGGTGAATAGAAATGGTGCAAGGGAAACTCTAAATGGATCTTTGCGGCAACTTTTTTTGACAGCTTCTATCAGTTGCGGGGCAAAAGAAACTGGAGTTGGGTTTTTGGCGCAGATAACCAGGATAAAGCTGTGTCATTTCAATGCCTGCTCCTGAAAGCCTTCTCTTCTTTCCCCCCACTTTGTCTGTGCAAAGGTTAGCTATCCATCTTTCCCGAGTGCGTAAATGTCCTTTGCAGCTTCATTAGAATTGATGTCACTGGGACACGCACCAACACAGTTGGTTTAAAGACAACAAAAAAAAATCCTCTGGCATCTGCTCATTGCCTGTGACAATTCTCTTTTTCATTAAAGTAAAACAGATAAATTGTTGTAATTTTGCTGCTCAATAACCCTTCTGGCTAAAAATATTTTGGGTTTTAAATACAGTGGCAGATGGTATAGTAATGAGACATGTTGTTAGATAAAAATTTAAGACACACACAGAATATGTATATATTCTGTTTAAAGAATCAACAATTTAGTACTGATTTCATTCACATCTGAGATGATCTAAAATCCTAATCACCTTAAATGTTTACGTGTTGCTGTGCATCTAAGGAATGCTATGTAAACGGAATAATTTAATCTACATTCCTTAAAAGAAGGTGTGATGAATGGTCATTGACCTGAAACTTTGACAAGCTTTTCTCAAATCTGGACCTTGCCCCCCATGAAGTCACACTCACCACTGACATATTGCAGCTCCCAGCAACTTCAAGGCTTTATTATTGTGACTAGCTCATGAGCAGCAACTGGGCAGAATGTGCCCTAAAACTGATGGCCCACCCATAGATTGGTCTGTTGTCCTTTTGACTGCTCAGTTGCTAAAGGCCTTTTTAACTGTCTCTTTGTTGGTCAGGGCCAATTGGAAATAGTTGGGGTAATAATATATGATTGAGATGATGAAATATAAATAAATAAAAATTGACTAAATAAACGTATTTATTTTTAAATCGTTTCAATCATATATTATTCTCCCAACGACATGTTAAGCTACTGTGAATTAATTAAATATATAAATATTCAGTGAAATGGAAAATAAATTAAAACTTACTGAAAGTTGTTTTTTAAATGAAAAATGTTAATCCTGGTAGCCAGCATAAAACTGAAAGGCTGGTTGCAAAGTATATCCAGTCTCTTGACTTCGCCCCTGGTGTTTCAAATTCTTGGTGACTCCATTGGAAGTGCAAAAGATGGGATGCACCTGCATCTGACTTCCTGTGAACCAACAAGCATTTCTCCATGCTTCCACCAGTGCTCATCATCACTGCTTCCTCCTCCAGGGATGCTGTCTGACCTGTGGAATATTTCCTGTACTGTCCCAGGATCTGTGTACAAGAGGTTATAAGATTACACAGGAGTAGAATTAAGCCATTCAGCCCATCGAGTCTACTCTGCCATTCAATGATGGCTAATCTGTTTTTCCATCTCAACCCCATTCTCCTGCCTTCTCTCCCAAACCTTTGACACTCGTACTGATCAAGAATCTATCAATCTCTGCCCTAAAAATGCCCAATGTTTTAGCCTCCACAGTCATCTGTGGCTGCAAAAGAGCTATCTGCAAACACAGAAACACAGATACACAGAAAATAGGTGCAGGAGTAGGACATTCGGCCCTTTGAGCCAGCACTGCCATTCAATATGATCATGGCTGATCGTCCAAAATCAGTATCCCTGCTCCTGCTTTCTCCCCATATCCCTTGATTCCGTTAGCCCTAAGAGCTATATCTAACTCTCTCTTGAAAACATTTTGTGTCTATATTCATTCAAAACCAGCATCTGCCGTTCCTTCCTACACACTTCTTTAACAGGAGTTGATTGGTTGCATACTTGAGATGAAGAAATGACTTTGAGAGCATTCGCAAATCAAAGTATTTTATTGAACCTTAAAATTCAAAACCCTTATAATTACTTCAGTGGATAGCAGCACTGGAATAAGAAAGATGCCAGCTAGCCCTCAATTTTCCTTCAAGGGGCTGTCTTTTCTAAACTTCCTGATCAACATTTTCAAGAGCCTTTGTGTTTTCTACCACTGCTGTGATAAGTAACATTCAGGGATCTAGCATTGCCTTTAATGGACATGGCACACAGCATGCCTTCCACATTCAATCTATCATTCATGTGTGGAGATGGCTTCATGTTGATTGCCAAGGGGTCAACTTTTCACAGGCCCCCACTGCAGAAATACACCCAACCCATTGCCCCAAGTCGTACAGATGTTTGAACAGTTTGCCTGCTGTTGCTGATATCTGAAATTACTTGAGCGCTATTTACCAGCTATGGAAAAGCACTACAAACAGTACTATGAACCAAGGAGACTTTGTAATATTAAAATACAAAGATGGGGAGTATATTCCTTTCCTGTCACGGAGAACATAAAGGAATCAGACACACAACCCCTAAAGCCTGAGCTTCCATTCAATGAGATCATAGCTGATCATTCACTGCGGGTCTGCATATTAGTATGAAACATGTCAACATGCCATCTTTCTTGGAGCACTTTGCTTGCTGAAGCACATTGTATGGTCAAATGTGTGAAGCACACTAATTGTGTGTCAGTACACTTTAGAGCAATGTAGCCGTAATGAAATTAGCAGCACATTGATGCCTACAGTGCTGCCGAACCCAAGAACAGCTGTGTCTCGTCTCCGCCAGGCTACGACTCAGAAGATATGAGTGACAAACAGAACAAAGTCATGTAAGATTACAGGTCGTGACTTCGAGCAACATTGAACATCAAAGAAAAGACGTGGCCCGTTAGAACAAATCAAATCCCTTGTGCATTGGATAAAGCAGCAATGGTGAACTATGGGTGATCTTCCGTCTCATAAAAGGTTTGCAAATGAACAGGATCCATCCAGTCCATGGCACATCAAATCATGATTGATTCTTTACTTGAAATCAACTTCCTCTCTCTGGCATTGCATCTCCTGGAATCAGAAGAACTGTAGCCAGTCAAAAAGAACACCTCAGACAATCAGAGGATGAAAGACACCCCCTACATTACCACCATTTGCTACCACAGTGTTTGAAATCATGCAGAAGTTTCCTCTCTTCTGTCCATCCCCTGGACTGCAGTGCATCGTCTAGAAGGCTCAAACTCTGGGAAGAGAGACTAGAGAAATCTCCGGAAGACATTCACATGGCAATCGATCCCTCTGAGAAACTCCCACCAGGTTCCGACCAACCGTGGATAACCTGGCGCAGTCTCAACAGACTGCGGACAGGCATGGGGAGGAGCAAATCGAACATGCTGAAGTGGGGATATACTGAAGATGCGGCAGACTGCGAGTGTGGACGGGGCATCCAGACTATGGAACATCTCCTGAGCTGTGACATGCTGCATGACACATGCACTGTAATGGATCTTGCAGAGGCCAACGACGTGGCACTTAAATTTGCTTGCTATTGGCAAACAGTTGTCTGATGACACGAATAAATAAATAAAAAACTTCCTTACCCAATTTCAACTTCCTTTTTTCACTCTGGATCCAAATCTCTGAAGCTTGCAGTCTTCAGCAACTGAGCACCACTAGCTAGAAATATCCCAGGCCAGAGGGCAGGAATTTCTCCCAGTTTCAGTCATAAATACACTTCTTCCTATCCTGGGGCACAGGGTCATCTAAACAGCATGGAAATCTTGCATTTCTAATCTAGCAAACCCTACAAGACCTTTTCTGACTGCAGTCAACTCAATGGCAAACGGAAATTAACCTAATCAAGTATGAGGTGTTAGACTTTAAGAGATGGAATGTAAGGGGAAAGTTAATGGCAAGACTCTTAACAGCATTGATGCAGGGGGATCTTTGGGTCCAAGTCCATAGCACCCTGAAATTGCAACATAAGTAGATAAAATGTGAAGAAGGCATACGGTATGCTTGCCTTCATTGGTTGGGGCATAAGTAAAAGTCATATTGCAGCCTTTTAGGACTTTGTTTAGGCTGTATTTGGAGGGTTGTATGTGATGCACATCACCCCATTACAAAACGGATGTGGAGACAATGAAGAGGCTGCTGATGAGCTTTACCAGAATGCTGCCTGACTTAGAGGTTATTAGCTATGAAGAGGGGTTGGACAAACTCGGATTGCTTTCTCTTGAATGTCAAAGGTTGATAGGTGACCTGATAAAATTATGGGAGGCATAAATAGGGTAAACAGTCAGAAACCTTTCCCCAGCCTGGAAATGCCAAAGACGAGACAACATGGCTTGAAGGACAGTAGCGGAAAGTTTAATGAGATGTGCATGTGCATGAGATGTGAGATTTTTTCTGTGTGTTTGTTTACTCGAAAGTGCTGCTTGGGGTGGTTGTGAAAGTAGATACAAGAGCGGCTTTTAAGAAGCTTTTAGATAGGCACATGGATATGCAGGGAATGGAGGGATATGAGTTACATGCAGGCAGCAGAAATTAGTTTAATTTGGCATTATGTCCATCACAGATATCGGAGGCCAAAGCACCTGTTCCTGTGCTCCACTGTTCAATATTCCATGTTCTCTGAGAGCACTTTACAACTGGCTCACAATATATTATGTATATAACATGGTTTTTATGTGCATAGCAAGATCCCAAAACTACAGTAAAAAAAAATACAGATTGTTTATTTTATTCTTGGTGGCATGAGGCCTCCAACTCAATTTGGAATTTTTTGCCATGCTGGCCTTTACATCCACTTGGCAAGGCAGATGTAACATTTCACCCAAGTGATGGTGCCACCAGTCTCTCAGCCATTCGGCTTTCTACAACAGAGCCAAATTCTATGACCTCCATCCATCGAGCCACACTGAAGATACTCACTGCATATAACACTGTGAAGCTAAATAGCTTCAAAAACATTATATCTGTCATTAGCATACAATCTTTTATGTATGAAGGATTTAATAGGTGGAGTTTATAGATTCCTTGAGGAATTTTTGTAATTCAGATTTTCAATTCTCAGCATTAAAGCTGATGTCTGATAATGAAAAACAAAGAGAAGGATTCTAAACCAAGCCAGTGAAGCAGCAAATACTCATTTCTCACTTTGCATTGGTCATCCATCTGTGAGATTAGCTCAGCTTGGTTTTTTTTCCTCTCCATCATTTTCTCTGAGAGTGGACGGACATGTGCAGACTGAGCGGTCAGGCATGTCTTCCTGCTCCGCATAACGCAACTCTTTCATCCTCAGGGTCGGCCTTGCCGAATAGGAGTCTGTGGAAAGCAACAGCCTCAGATGGAGACCCTGGCCATGTCCTCAGGACCTCTGCAGATGGAGCAGCTGGCAGAGGTATTGAAAGACATCTTTAATCTCTTACCACTCCATCCTGCAGTCCTCACCTGCTTCAAGAAGACCATCATCATCCTGATGACAAAGAAAGGTAAGGTAGCGTGCCTTAATATCTGTAGGAAAGAACTGCAGATGCTGGTTTAAATCGAAGATAGACATAAAATGCTGGAGTAACTCAGCGGGACAGGCAGCATCTCTGAAGAGAAGGAATGGGTGACTTTTCAGGTCGAGACCCTTCTTCAGTCTGAAAAAGGATCTCGACCTGAAACATCACCCATTCCTTCTCTCCAGAGATGTTGCCTGTCCCGCTGAGTTATTCCAGCATTCTGTGCCTTAATATCTACTGTCCAGTGACTCTGTAATCCACCATCATGAAGTGCTTTGAGACACTGGAGATGGCACACATTAACTCCAGCCTTCCAGCCAGCCATGGTCCACTGCAGTTTGCTTGCCATCTCAACAGGTCCACAGCTGATGCCATCTCCTTGGCCCTAAACCATCTCTGGAACACTTAGCCAACAAGGACTCCTACGTCATACTCCTAGTTATCGACTATATCGACTATGGGGTTGTACAACATGACAATCCCATCCAAACTAATCTGCAAACTCCTGGACCTGGACCTGGACCTGGACCCCATCTGCCACTGGTTTTCCACAGATACACCATGGAAAACATACTGTCGAGTTGCATCACAGCCTGGGTTGAGAACAGCTCTGCCCAAGAATGTATGAGATTGCAGTGAGTAGTAGAAGCAGCCCAGACCACCCCAGGTACCAGAATCCCCACCATTCACTCCATCTACATTTCACGCTACCTCGGAAAAGCAAGCAACATAATCAAAGACTTATGATCATTCCTTCTCCCTGCTCCCACCAGATTCAGAAGCATATTCATTCTCTCTGTTATTAGGCTTCTCAACAGTCTTTCTGTTAGCTAGGTTACTATCCGATTCACTTCTACCTCATTGCGCACATTGGATCTTGTCTAATGAACTGTTGCGTTACAATGCTAAGAACCATATTCATTACTCTGTATTTTCCCCTTTGCTCTTTCTATCATTTGGCTTGATTGTAATTATGTGTAGTATTATATGATCTGATTGGATAGCATGCAAAACAAAGCTTTTCACTGTACCTCAGTGTAATGCAAGGGTTAAACAGACTATGTCAGCTAAAATGGAGTTGTCCGCTAAATAGGCAGCATGTAGATGTTTTCAAAGAATGCTTAGGCTGACTCAAAGGGACCAGTAAACCATAAGGCCATCTGCGAGGTCACTAACATAAGCTTTTCTTTCCCAGAGACATCCGACACTAGCTTGGCGTCTTGTAGGACTCACGCCATTATGGTACCAAGGAAGATGGCTAGTTTGACACATAATTACCTGTTGTTTTTAGATATTATATCAATACATGCTTCTACCATGAGAGCATGAGCTTCACCTTCGGGGAGGGAAGAGAGAGAGGAGAGAGAGAGAGAGAGAGAGAGAGAGAGAGAGAGAGAGAGAGAGAGAGAGAGAGAGAGAGAGAGAGAGAGGAGAGAGAGAGAGAGAGAGAGAAGAGAGAGAGAGAGAGAGAGAGAGAGAGGGAGGAGAGAGAGAGAGAGAGAGAGAGAGAGAGAGAGAGAGAGAGAGAGAGAGAGAGAGAGAGAGAGAGAGAGAGAGAGAGAGAGAGAGAGAGAGAGAGAGAGAGAGAGAGAGAGAGCTTGGTGACAGCGAGACAGGAGAATTGAATACTCAGAGGAGCATGAGACATGTTATTTTGCATTGTTACTTTATTGATACTTGTTAGTTTTTTTGTGTTTATACTTGTATTTTGCTTTAATCAATAGTTAATTGTGTTCTTCAGCGTGTGCTTTCTCTGTTCATTGATCCGAATCCATGAATCCTGCAAATATTTTGTGTAATAATAAAACTATACCTATGTTCTAACTCTCCAATTGCTCCCATTCATCCATTGACCAGATAATCTTGATTAAAGATAGTCTCCCCATGGCCACACATGTTTTATCCTAACTACATATTCCCTCCTCCTGCACCTTCCACTCAGTTTAAGGAGATTCTCTTGTCTCTTTCCCTGTTCTGACAAAGGGTCTTCAACTTGAAACAGTCACTCTGTTTCTGTTCCTGCTGATTTTTGTTTAGCAGATATTATCTATGTGTGTGTTTTTTTTTACAGGCCTGTTATGCTGCTGCAAGTAAGAATTTTATATTGTTTTGTTATCTGTACATATGACAATTAAACACTCTTCACTGTTGAATCTCTTGGCCACATGTGGCCTGATCTGTTCACCATTTACAGAATTTTCTCATTTCTATTATTGATATTGATCTGTAGGGTTATCTAGAACCAAAGTTAAGAACTTAAGAAAATAGGAGCAAGAGTTGGCCACTCGACCCCTACAGGCTGCCCCATCATTCTACATGACCTTAGCGGATCTTCCCATACTTCATCTTCTCTTCTGTGCCAGTTCGCTACAATCTTCAGTGTCATGACCTTCAAAAAATGTGCCTTTTTCCTCTATAAGGTCTCAACAATCTAGTCTTCACAGCTGTCCAAGATTGCGAATTTCAAAGATTCACTGCCCTCCACGAAAAGAAGGTCGTATGCACCTCAGTTTTATATGATCAATTCATAATCTTGTAATCCCTCCATTTTTAATTTCTCCCACAAATGGAAACATTTTGATAACCACCCTCCCTTAATAATCTTGTATATTTCAATAAAAAACATCCCTTGTTGTTCTAAATCCCCAAAAATATCGATCTAAGAATCTCATCCTTCTGTTCCCACAAACTGCAGATTGAAAGTTGGTTATAAATATGGTCCAGGAGATGAGAAATAATCTCTTGGTTCTCCTTTAACTATCGTGGAATCTATTGAGAATGCAGGTGCAACATTGCTTCAACATCTCATTCTGTTGGAGTCTGCTTTCAGAATGGGGCTTTCCCTCAGTATTCCAGTATTTCCTCATTTCCCAGATTAGATTTTGCCATTGAATCTGTGCAGCAAATAGAACGTGTTAGAGTGGGCCACATGTTGTCAAAGATCTGCAAATAATTCATGGAAAAACTTAGTAATGGAGAACAAAATTCTGAATGCTGAAATGCAGCATTGACTTGAATAGCTATTACGAAACATAGGGAAGTAATGTTGCATTGTAAGTACAAGGTTGTACATTATTAACATTAATTAGTTGAGTGGGGTAGACAACAGTTGCCAACAGCAATATTCATCCTGATGAAATTGCACATAATTTATCTACAAAGAAGATTTCCCTCAACCAAGTTAACCATTACCCGAACTCTTTCCGTATGTTTATCCTCTTTTCCAGCGCAATCCCCGAGGAATTATTGGAAGTCGCAAATGGCAGTTGCATGGGAACTACTTTACTAATGATGTTACATTGATGCTTTTTTTATGTGCTACTATAATTAAAGAATATTAACACCACAACAAATTCAGCGCAGTGTGACTAAGCCATCTTAGGATCCATGTGTCATTGCTCTTGATAATTAAATAACAGACTTCTTCTCGACTCGAAACGTCACTCATTCCTTCTCTCCCGAGATGCTGCCTGACAAGCATTTAGTGTCTATTTCCGGTTTATCATATCATATCATATATGTACAGCCGGAAACAGGCCTTTTCGGCCCACCAAGTCCGTGCCACCCAGCGATCCCCATACATTAACACTATCCTACACCCACTAGGGACAATTTTTTTAACATTTGCCCAGCCAATTAACCTACATACCTGTTTAAACCAGCATCTGCAGTTATACAGAGCACAGAGTGATACTGCATCAACATGACAATAGGGAGCAAAGACCTTATGAGTGAGGCAAAAGCCATATTTGTAGACTATATGCATTGCTAACCACTTTCAGTGGGCTGAAGAAATTGTTAATTGTTCCTATACCATCTTTCTGGGGGAAGCTATGGAGGGATTAAGATGTGAGGGACAGGCAAAGGTTCATCCAAAGATTAGGGCCTCTTTAACTTCATCGATCCTTCAGTTACATAGTGGAGTGTTAATTTCTATATATCCCTGGAATCGGACTTAATCTCATTGCCTTCTCTTTCAGAAGAAAGATAATACCAATGGAGTTGATGCAGTGCAAGAATAGGGCCTATGCATGCTCTAAGGTGAATCCAGCTTTCCTGCAAATCCGTTCTTTCCCACAATGAAACCTTGGGATCATAAGTTATAGGAGCAGAATTAGGCCATTCAGCCCATCAAGTCTACTACACCCGTCAATCATGGCTTATCTATCTTTCCCTCTCAACCCCATTCTCTGATCTTCTCCCAACAGTATCCCAATCCAGAAAAATTAACAGAAAAACTCAGCAGGTCAATCAACATCTCACCTGCAGAGAGAAGCAGAGTTAATGTTTTAGGTTAAAGATCTTTCACTACATTTGAGGTTCTATAATGATTATCAAACTGAAATATGTTGCTCTGTTTGACCTGCTGAGTGTTTTCAGCATTTTCTATTTTTTATCTCAAATGTATGTTTCATCTGTAGAAATTTGCTTTTGCTTTTTCTAAGTACAATGCTTAGAATAATTATTGTACTTGGTGAATATTAAAATCGTGCCCAAAGCATTTATCCATGTCTCCATCACATCAAATCACCTTCATTCCTCTAAGTGAATTTGACTGACCTTTAATTTCCTTTTTCTGCTAGTCTCTTTGGGCTTCTTGCCTCTTGTTTGCTCCCAAGTCTCGCTTCCTAAGCCTTTTGCTCCTCGCCTTATCCTGCCAACCTTTCCTTGTCAACCTTCCAACGCATTTTGCCCCAGCCTCAAAGGATCCCACATGCCTATCCATGAGGGGCCCAGGAAAGCACTTTAAGCTCCCCTGTAACAGTATATTCCAAGAATCATAAAGTCAGGCATCATGCTGCTCAGGAACAGATCCTTTGATTCACCATGCTTGCCTTCAAGTCCCCATCCATATTAATCCAATTTACTGAAAACTAGTCAAGTCAAGTCAAGTCAAATTTATTTGTCACATACACATACTCGATGTGCAGTGAAATGAAAGTGGCAATGCCTGCGGGTTGTGCACAAAAGAATTACAGTTACAGCATATAAATAAAGTTAATAAGTTACTAAACGTATCACAAAAAGTGTCGACAAAAATTTAGTCTCTGGGGTTATAAAAGTTGACAGTCCTGATGGCCTGTGGGAAGAAGCTCCGTCTCATCCTCTCCGTTTTCACAGCGTGACAGCGGAGGCGTTTGCCTGATCGTAGCATCTGGAACAGTCCGTTACTGGGGTAGCAGGGGTCCCTCATGATCTTGCTTGCTCTGGATCTGCACCTCCTGATGTATAGGTCCTGCAGGGGGACGAGTGTAGTTCCCATGGTGCGTTCTGCCGAATGCACTACTCTCTGCAGGGCCATCCTGTCCTGGGCAGAGCTGTTCCCAAACCAGACTGTAATGTTGCCGGACAGGATGCTCTCTACAGCCCCAGAGTAGAAGCAATGAAGGATCCTCAGCGACACTCTGAATTTCCTCAGTTGCCTAAGGTGGTAAAGGCACTGTTTAGCCTTACCCACCAGTGCGGCAATGTGCGTTGCCCACGTCAGATCCTCTGCGATGCGGACTCCCAAGTATTTGAAACTGCTCACCCTATCCACAATAGACCCATTTATCTCGAGTGGCGTGTACGTCCTTGGATGTTTAGCCCTTCTGAAGTCCACAATCAGCTCCTTTGTTTTAGTGACATTCAAGAGGAGGCTATTGTCCTGACACCAGAGTGCCAGATCAGCCACCTCCTCCCGGTAGGCCTTCTCATCGTTGTTGGAGATCCGGCCCACCACCACAGTGTCATCAGCAAACTTGATGATGGAGTTTGAGCTGAACCTGGCCCCACAGTCATGTGTGTACAGGGAGTACAGTAGGGGGCTAAGGACGCAGCCCTGGGGGGATCCTATGTTCAGGGTGAGGGAGCTAGATGTGTGTTCCCCCATCCTGACCACTTGGGGCCTGGCAGTGAGAAAGTCCAAGACCCAGGCACACAGAGGGGTGCTAAGCCCCAGTTCCAGCAGCTTCTCAACCAGTCTGCTGGGGACTATTGTGTTGAATGCTGAACTAAAGTCAATGAACAGCATCCTCACATAGCCCCCCTGGCTGTCCAGATGAGAGAGAGCGGTGTGTAGAACCTGGGAGACTGCATCATCCGTGGACCTGTTCGGACGGTATGCGAACTGTAGTGGGTCCATGTTGCGAGGAAGGAGGGCGCAGATGTGCTTCTTGACTAGCCTCTCAAAGCATTTCATGACAACCGAGGTGAGGGCCACCGGTCGGTAGTCATTTAAACACGCTGGAGAGGCATTCTTTGGCACCGGTACAATGATGGATCTTTTGAAGCATGCAGGGACCACGGACTTTGCCAAGGAGAGGTTGAATATTGTGGTGAGCACTGGAGCAAGCTGAGTAGCACAAGACTTTAGTACTCGCCCAGATATACCATCTGGGCCTCCAGCTTTCATCGTGTTCACACGCGTCAGAGCCCACCTCACCTCATGCTCGGACACCGAGAATGTGTGCACATCCCCGGCGGTGGATCCCCCTCCAGCCTCGCTAGCCAGCGCCCCTTCGGTGCTATTTTTAGACGGCGAGCTGGTGGTGTTACCCGTCTCAAACCGTGCGTAAAAAGAGTTCAGGTCATCAGCTAAGGAGGAGCCGGCACTTCCGGTTGAGGGGGTGCTGGACCTGTAGCTAGTTATAGTCCGTAGCCCCTGCCAAAGGCGCCTGGTGTCCTGCTGCTCCATCTGTGACTCCATCTTGTCCCGGTACCTCTTTTTTGCATCTTTCACTGCCCTTCGCAGTCGGTAGGACTCTCCCTTGTAGTCGTCCATGTTGCCGGATGCCAGGCCGGAGTTGTAAGCAGCGGTGCGAGCATTCAAGGCCACGCGAATAGACCTGTCCACCCAGGGTTTTTGGTTAGGGAAGATACTGACCCTTACCGTGGGGATGATGGTATCGGCTACTGTGGCAATGAAGTCCATAACCGCTTCCGCAAACTCATTTACGTCTCTGGAACTTGCTTGGAACATGTTCCAGTCGACTTCGCTCAGTGCATCCTGCAGCATGGCCTCTGAATGGTCAGCCCACCGCTTTACGTCCCTCGTCACTGTCGCTTCCCGTACTATCCGTTGTTTGTACTCCGGCAGCAGGAAAATGGCAGCGTGGTCAGATTTCCCAAAAGGAGGGTGAGAAACGGCCTTGTAGCCTTTCCTGAACGGCGTGTAGCAGTGGTCCAAAGTTCTT
Organism: Rhinoraja longicauda; assembly: GCF_053455715.1. NCBI lineage: Eukaryota > Metazoa > Chordata > Chondrichthyes > Rajiformes > Arhynchobatidae > Rhinoraja > Rhinoraja longicauda. The sequence continues at coordinate 22,568,250 of NC_135959.1, forward strand.
TCCCCCCTGGTGACACACGTGATGTGTTGGTAGAAGTTGGGCATGACCTTTTTGAGATTTCCCCTATTGAAGTCTCCAGCCACCAGCACAGCCGCATCAGGGTTCTTGTTTTGGTGTTGACACAACACATCGTGTAGGGTTGACAGTGCCACGTCGGTGTCCGCATGTGGTGGGATATAGACGGCTGTGATGATCACCGAGCTGAACTCCCGGGGTAGGTAGAATGGTCGGCATAAGATAGTTAGATGTTCCAGGTCCGGCGAGCAGGAACAAGAAAGCGTCTTAATATTCCCAGGATTGCACCAGTTATTATTGGTCAAGAAGCAGACTCCTCCGCCCTTGGATTTCCCGGATTCTTCCATTCTGTCCGCCCGGAAAACAGTGAAGGACTCGGATGGGCAGATCACCTGGTCAGGCACCAGCGGGGTCAGCCATGTTTCGGTCAGACAAAGGATGTTACAGTTCTTTATGTCCCTCTGGAATCTGATCCTTGCCCTCAGGTCATCCAGCTTGTTCTCCAGGGACTGGACGTTGGCCAGAAGTATGCTGGGCAGAGGTGGACGTAAGGCTTGGGTTCTCAGCCTGTTCCGAATCCCCCCTCGCTTCCCTCGGTGTTTTTTCCGACTTTCCCACTGACCTGCGCTCCCACTGCTGCTGCCGCGGTGCGCTCCTTTGATGATCTCTATCGGTATATCGGTGAGTAGATTTCTGTTTAATAGTGCTCCTGTAGCGCTCGAGTTTAATTTTACGAGCGTTTCCCGGTCGTACATTGGTTACTGCTAAGTGCTAGCACACGCTAGAGCACTTAGGGATAATTTTAAAGTAAACATACCAGTTTAAAACGCACAGTTCCCGCAGAGCTACCACGACGGCGACTGGACTGGACCGCGCCATCTCTAGCCTTCTATGCCTTGGCGATTCAAGTGCTCTTCTAGATACTTCTTAAATGTAATGAAAGTTCCTGTCTCCTCCACCCTCTCAGACAGTGTTTCCCAATCTCCAACATTCCCAACCATCCATAGACGGATGTGTACATGATTATTTCTGTTCTATATTGGTTGCATTTGTGAATACAGTTGTTTAAACGACACACATTGGCTTTATTTGAAATATTGCTGGCTTGTGGGAGAGTAGAGTGGAGAGCGAGGAATGTGAATAAATGGGACAGATTGTTTTCTAACCCAAATTCTCCTAGTACTCTTATTTTCAAAGAAAATACATCCTTGCAACTGACAGCAGTATTTGACAGTGCAATATGATCATTAAAGCAAAGGGACTCTGCTTCTTATTCCTTCAGGCTAAACATCTTTTCTTTGAAATTTTGTCTTATTATCTCGATGTTTATACAATTAACACTTAGGGAAGTAGAATACATTGTAATTTTGTCAGTAATATGACAAATAGAATCAATTTATTCCAAATGCATGCTCTAAGTGAATCACTCAGTTATTGATCTAGAGAAAACATATCCTTCTCAATATCCTTTATTATCCCCAGAGTGGTACATTGACTAAATGTACCAGTTTCTGCTCATAGCAGTTCTGTTAAATTAATATATCTCAGAAAAAAAGAAGAACATGTTTTCAAAATTAGAAAGTAAACTCAATCAAAATTTGGTGAGTCAAACATACATGGGACCTCAAAGGTAATGGTCCCCAGGCTGGGAGGATTGGCTGGGAACAAAGTCATGTCTCTATATTAACAAATGAATGCTCCTTTTATGATTATGAAGTAATTTGGATATCTTGCAACCACCTTTTCCTTGGTCCTCATTTATCTGTCAAAAGCCCACCCACATCTTGTACCTTGCCTCAAGTTGAAACTCAGGTTTGTACTTAGCTATCTGGCATAAGACCTTAACCCACAGACTAAAAGGCCTGTCCCACTTAGGCGATTTTAAGACTGTCGCAGACTAGGCTGTCGCCAACAGTTCGCCGAGGTGTTGTAGGCATGATCGTGAGGAGTCTCTCTTGAATAAATGGGAAGAGAAGTTCCGGATGGGATAAGAGAGTAAGGTCAGGGCCAATTGTGACCGGTGGGAGAGGGGAGGTGAATAACGAAGTTAAAGTGTTGTATTTAAATGCGCAAAGTATGAAAAATAAAGTGGATGAGTTTGAGGCTCAGTTAGACAATGGCAAGTATGATGTTGTGGGAATCACAGAGACTTGGCTACAAGAGGACCAGGGCTGGGAACTGAATATTCAGGGGTACACAACGTATAGAAAAGACAGACAGGTGGGCAGAGGGGGCAGTGAAGAAAGCCAATGGAATATTGGCCTTCATAACAAGAGGAGTTGAGTATAGGAGCAAAGAGGTCCTTCTGCAGTTGTATTGGGCCCTAGTGAGACCGCACCTGGAGTACTGTGTGCAGTTTTGGTCTCCAAATTTGAGGAAGGATATTCTTGCTATTGAGGGCGTGCAGCGTAGGTTTACTAAGTTAATTCCCGGAATGGCGGGACTGTTGTATGTTGAAAGACTGGAGTGGCTAGGCTTGTATACACTGAAATTTAGAAGGATGGGAGGGGAGCGTCTCATCTCATAATATAAGATTATTAAGGGGTTGGACACGTTAGAGGCAGGAAACATGTTCCCAATGTTGGGGGAGTCCAGAACCTGGGGCCACAGTTTAAGAATAAGTGGTAGGCCATTTAGAACGGAGATGAGGAAAATCTTTTTCAGTCCGAGAGTTGTAAATCTGTGGAATTCACTGCCTCAAAAGGCAGTGGAGGCCAAGTCTCTGAATGCAGTCAAGAGAGAACTAGATGGAGCTCTTAGGGATAGCGGAGTCAGGGGGTATGGGGAGAAGGCAGGAACGGGGTACTGATTGAGAATGATCAGCCATGATCACATTGAATGGTGGTGCTGGCTCGAAGGGCCGAATGGCCTACTCCTGCACCTATTGTCTAGTGTCTATTGTCTATTGAGTCTTCAAAGAATCGTAGTGAATCTTGGCGCGTCGCTGAGAAATCAACTGGATTGAAATTTCTCGGCAACAGCTGACTTGTTGCCAGTTATCGTTGCTTATTGCGGGCGCTGTCGCATGCTGTCCCCAGGTTTGCTAGGTTGTCTTAGATGCATTTAGAAGCACGTAATATTAAATTAAGTAAAATAATTTGAAGATACCCATAAAGTACGTGTTTAACCAATTTATTTACCGTCAGAACATTTGACAGGTAGATTGTAGGTGACAGTTTGACAGTCAGGTAAGCGTGGGAACTTTCGCGATGTTTATGGCCATCAGCGATTACATTTAAAGTAGGCTCCCAACCCAGATATGCAGCCCAGAAACAGATATGCATCTCCCGTACATTTACAAAGAATGCCCACACTCCGCACAAAAATCCATTTAACCACGTTTAAAATTAAATTTCTTAATACTGATATTAGTAAACTGGAAGTCAATCCAGTTTATGCCTTGTTACCGTGAAGCTTGATTTTCAAGTAACCCGGACAAGATGTTATATTGTCCAGGAAGTGAGAACATTTAATGTTTTAAGTCCAGGACCATTCACTACAAGAGAATTCAATATTATGCACCCCCTCCTGTCTGCAACACAGTCAGCATGGTCTTTGATTAGATTTTTCGTTTGTGCGCTATCTAGTCAAAGAAAAATCTATACATGAATTCCCCCATCCGAAGAATAAATCAAATGAACCTTTGCTGCAAGTATGAAAGACTTAATTAAATTCCATTCAATCAAAATTGGATCCAGTGATGGTTCACTTTTAGTACATTGGAATTCACATGCCTGAACTTTAACGTTTTATGCAAACAACTGTTACTAATGCAAAATTAAGAAATTAAGATGTGTTTGAAGTGCATTTTGGATTTCATAAGTTTATACGTTCATAGGTTCTAGGAGCAGAATAAGGCCATTCGATCCATCGTCTACTCTGCCATTAGATCATAGCTGATCTATCATTCCCTCTCAACCCCATTCGCCTGCCTTCGCCCCATAACCTCTGACACATTTTGCACATTAACCATCTGAATCAAAGTAGAAGATGCTAAAAGTGCTGTGAGCATGATAGTTTTACGTTTCCAATGGTGACCTGCAGTACCAGTTACTCAGTTGATGGGTCTGTACTGTTCCCTTTATCTATTTGCTAGCTTAACCCGGAGACCCAACAATAATGCCCACTTATGATTTGAAATGGATAATCACATATCTGTGTCTGCTGTAGCCAAAACTGATTCTGCAAATAAGTGGAGCGATAGTTCCAGAAAGAAAAAAACATACCATTTGCTTTATTTTCCAGGAGGATGACTGCACAGACAGGCACACAACATGTGCTACATACCTTTGCTTGATAACATGTCGGCACTGTTAGCATTTCTCCACATGCGCGACTCTAGGTTCAACATTGCTGGGTGTACATGCAAGCCTTGTGTTTTGCTGGGTGAATTTTGCAGGTCATTTCCTGGTTGCCACTAACCCATGCTAGGTTAGACAAGATGCATTTACAGTGAGTGGCAGTAGGCCATTCATCCCCTCAATCCTGCTCCAACATTCAATATGATTATGGCCAATCCAACATTCCTCGTCCACATCCCTGTCCTTTCCCCATAACCCATGATTCCACTGATTAGAAATATGTTTATCTCTGCTCCCATTACTTTCTGTGGCAAGGAATCCCAAAGATTCACAATCCTCTAAGAGAATAAATTCTTCTCATCTCAATCTTAAATGAGCAACCGTTTCTTCTGAGACCATGCCCTCTGGATCAGAGCTCTCCCATAAAAACAAACACCCTCTTTTCATTTACCCTGACAATTCCCAAGGAATCTTATGGAGTACCTTGACAGTCCAATACAATAACACTCATCTCATTCCAGCCACCAAGGAAGAACATATATCCAAAAAAAAATGAACCCATGTGTTAAGAAGGAAAAAAAAACCTCAGCTTGACCAGATTGATAGTTATAAGGGGCAGGTGTAGGAAGAGATTTGGTTGTTTTATGTTTCCACAGAAATTTGGTCAACAATCTCTTCCTTTTGGACATGTTCCATAAATATGAAAACAGAAGAAAAATAACAACCTTTAAAATGCTGGCAACAGCTGCTCTACTCAATTAACAGAATGAAAATATCACGCGCCTACAGAAGACACCTTTCTTATGTGTTATTTTTTTAATACAGTGAAATGGCAGATGGTGATGATTGAATTAGAGCCCCCAAGTACACTTGAAATATTGGTGAAATCACCCTTCTATTTCTTCTCTGCAATACAGTTGAAAAAGTCTGTCAAAGAACTAAAATATATTAGTGGACTATCTTCCCTAAAATCAATTCAATTCTTCTATTCAATTATTTAGAGATTTACTCATGCATCTCCAACACACTGCAAACATTCAGCAGAACTACCAGCCAGTGTACAACCTTTGCAGTAGCTCACAGAAGCAAACAGAAGAAAATAATTCAGTCGATAGTATCGTCCTTCTGCGCCATGTACCCATCCAGTAGTTTCCCTATGTATCCCTTAAATCCCTACTTTCATTGCCCAGGAACGCAGACATCGTGATAATAGGGACATTTGTCTGTGGGTGCACCTTTCTCAGGAGGGGTAAATCGGAAGAGAAATATTAAATTCATGTGTAGATTATGCTGTCGAGAAAGAACAAATTTGACATGTATGTGACATCCTTTTTGGGACAAGCAATTACTTCATAAACCTTAGCTTATTCCAACAGAGAACTAACAGAGTACAACCCTGATTACATTTTATTTCTGTGTGCTTTGCTGTTTTCTTCTCCTAGCTAACAATGATCTATTCTATATTTTCCATGAACTCCACCCCTTTTAATGTCTCGTTCTCACGCCTTACACTTCCTTATCTCTGTATCTCCCCCTCCTCTGACCCTCAGGGTGAAGAAGAGTCTCGTCCCGAAACATCACCCATTCCTTCTCTCCAGAGATGCTGCCTGTCCCACTGAGTTACTCCAGCATTTTATGTCTATCTATGGTTGAAACCAGCATCTGCAATTCCCTCCTACTCATACAGTCATAAATAAACTGGTCTCAAACAAGGAAGGCCAAGGGTGGTTTTATTTCAACTTTGAGAGAATTCTTACCTGCATCTGGTAGGTTAAACTAGCACTACCGAGTAAACATGGTCAGGAAAGATCACAATCCTCTGGAAAGGCGTAATCGGCAAACTGCATTGAGGTTCCAATTACATTCAGAAATTCCCAAATGGCAAACCACGTCATTCACATGTCATTCATAGACCATGTCATTCACACAGGCCCTAGTCACCATACACAACAATCTATTCTAAAATTTGAGACTATTAGTTGAGCAGTGTCAATGGTCTTAAATAAATATAACATGCTCACCAACTTGCGGGAATCCCTTGGCCTGTGACCATTCGAAATGAAGATGGTACATTTGGGATGTAATTAAGAGTCTTGTGTCCAAGTCTCGGAAGATTACAGGAGCTTAACATAAATAATGGAAGCAGTTCATTGCCTTATATTGTTTGTTTGCAGATATGGGCAGTACTGGTAAATTACCATTCACAGCCCCCATCTTAGTATCTCCTGAACAGATGAGACAGTTAGGCATCAATTGTGTTGATGGGACTGGAGGCATGTATAGTAAAAGCACAAAGGCTTCGTTCCCTAGAGAGACATTTGTTGAATTGACTTAATTTAGTGTGTCCTGTTGACTGCATGTGACAGTATGATTATTGATATCTAAATCAAATTTTCAGCTGAGATGTGGTCAATAAAGGATGATATTGAACAAAATATCAACCAGATTAATTTTTGGCAGAAACAAGAAACTGCAGATGCTGGGGTTTGCAACAAAAAAAAGAGACAAAGTGCTGGAGTAACTCAGGCAACACCTCAGAACAGGGATGTGACATTTCAGACTGATGTTCTGAAGAAGAGCCAGACCTGAAACATCACCCATCCATGTTCTCCAGAGATGCCACCTGAGTTACTCCAGCACCATGTTCAGATTAATTTTGCAATTCAGCTGTTTCATAGCTGCCATTACAATGCCAGTGATTTAGTTTAGTTTAGTTTAGATATACAGCATGGAAACAGGGCCAACAGCTCACCGTGTCCATTGGCCACAGTCACCCATACACTAGTTGTATCCTACATACTAGGAAAAATTTAAAGAGGCCAATTACACTGCAAAAGTGCACATCTTTGGAATGTGGGAGGAATCCGGGGCACCTGGAAAAAACACACGTGGTCACAGGGAAAACATACAAACTCTGCACAGATAGCACGCATAGTCAGGATTGAACCTGGGTCTCTGGTATTGTAAGGCAGCAACTTTATGTGCATTGCAAAATGGCGGCGCTGCCCTAGCAGCTGCGGTTTATCTGCGGTCCATTTGTCTTTGTGTTTTGTTGTTTTTTTGTGTCTTAATTGTAGATGTGATGTGGTGTTTTTGTGTTTGTGTACTATGTGTGTATGTGGGGGGGAACTGTAAAATTGTAAATATGTGTCCCTTCCGAACGGAGACCCGACCATTGTTTTCTGGGCCGTGTCTCCGTTCCTGCTGCGGCCTACCATCAGCCCAACTCCTGGAGCTGGCGGCCTCAAGGGCTCTGGTTCGCTGAGCCCGCGGACCGGACTTACCATCACCGGAGCCGGCCGCCTTAGGCTCAGGCCGCGTGGATGCCGACATCGGGAGCTCCGGCAGCGGCAGCATGTTCGCCCGCCCCAGATCGCGGGGCTTGGGACGCGGACATTTCACCGTCCGGCGCGGCCTAAGATAGGCCGCAGGATTTTTCTCTGCTGGGCGGAGGCTTCAATGTCGGGAGCCACGACCGCCCCGACGTGCAGCAACAGTGGCAGCGTGTTCGCCCGCCCCGGATTGGACTTATCATCGGCGGAGCCGGCCGTCTTCGGAGGCTGCGGGAGCGGCTGCGACTCGCCTTAGGCTCGGCCCGCTGCGGACCGTCCGGTGCGGCCTGCAACCACAACAACCTGACCGCGGGAGAGGACGGCAGGAGAAGGGAAAATACATTGTGGCCTTCCATCACAGTGAGGAGAGGACTGGAGGAGACTCACTGTGATGAATGTTTTCTTGATGGATGTTTCTTCTTTTGTGTGTTTTGGGGGTTGTGTAATTTTAATGCCTATTTCGATGCTTTTGTTGTTGGACTGTTGGTGACTGAATTTCGTCCAATTTGGATGACAATAAAGCTATCTTGAATCTTGAATCTCTCTTGAATCTTACCTTTGTGCCATTGTGCCTTCCCTAATGACGTGGGTTTTTAAATCAGGTGCATTTAATTCCTTAAATTTAATTTTCTTCGGCGGCATTCCAGTCCCTGGGTAAATGATGCACACGTTTGAACACAAGTCCAATGATCTCATCATTTTACTACAGTCTACCCGTGTTGGATCACTCCCAGACCTCAAAATTTGAGCACAACCATTGTCTTCTCAACCATGTCTTCTTCCAGGAGAACAAATCGAACTTTGTCAGTCTTTTTACATTTCATTTTTTCATGGTTCTATTTTGGAAATGTGACATTTTTGTTGAGATGCTGCAGTAAAAATTGGATATAACAGGCCAAAACTAGTGATGTACAATGGATTATTTTTGTATGCCCTACCAGTTGCTTAGTTGCCCATTCCCACACTGACCTTTCAGTGATTTGGCCTCCACTGCCCTCTGTGGCAGAGAATTCCACAAATTCACAACTCTATGGGTGAAAAAGTTCCTTCTCACCTCAGTTTTAAATGGCCTCCCCTTTATTTTAAGACTGTGGCCTCTGGTTCTGGACTCGTCCAACATTGGGAACATTTTTCCTGCATCTAGCTTGTCCAGTCCTTTTATAATTTTATATGTTTCTATAAGATCCCCTCTCATCCTTCTAAACTCCAGTGAATACAAGCCTAAATTTACAGCCCAGTTTTGCTTTATCTGCCTTCCCAAGTTCTTTACTCATGTCAGAATTCTGAATTAATCAGCTAACTACATTTTGCAATGAATGAAACACAGGTCTTAATATTTCTGTTCTTAGTCTTGAAGGTTATGAATTTTGTTCCTTACTTTGACATCTCCTTCTTAGTGGATCTTGATTTATTTGATTTCATTTATTTGACAGTGGTTAGAAGCATATACTTGGCAAGCAGAAGATAAATCTGTGTTTGCAGACGGCAACCTATTTGACCTGCCGACAAGAGGCATGGTTGTATATTACGCTGTGGAAATAAAATAGTTGATTTCCTAATTGCACAGGGGGAGTGCCTTCAGGGCTGCTGGGGTCCTTCTCAATCATGGCAGAAGAACGAAAAGTGTGAATCCCAGTGGGGTCATGAAACCCAGGCTAATGAGAAGAAAGAATAATGAATACCCTCAAGGATTTGGCTGAGGTTGATACCTCTGTTAACAATGTCAGGGAGAGAATGAATGTTTCTTCTCAGCCAGTCGAGCTGGATTTAACTTAAGCAGCTGGAATATTTCCCAAAATAGAAACCAAGCAGGAGAAAGTCGCTCGAGTAACTTAGCGGCTCATGCAGCATCCCTGGAGAAAATAAATAGTTGAGGTTTCAGTTCGAGACCCTTCATCAAACTGCAGGGTCCCGACCCGAAATGTCACCTATTCCTTTTCTCCAGAGATGCTGCCTGACCTGCTGAGTCACTCCAGTATTTAGTGCCTATCTTTGGTGTAAACCAGCACCTGCAGTTTCTTCTTACACAGGAGGAAGATGCTCGTCATCTCACCAGATAAGAGATAAGCAAAATTATATTGGCCCTGTGTGCCTGGGTCCTGGACTTTCTCACTGCCAGGCCCCAAGTGGTCAAGATGGGGAGACATACATCTAACCGCCTCACCCTGAACACAGGATCCCCCCAGGGTTGAATCCTTAGCCCCCTACTCTACTCCCTGTACACACATCACTGTGTGGCCAGGTTCAGCTCCAACTCCATCATCAGGTTTGCTGATGACACTGTGGTGGTGGGCCTGATCTCCGATAACGAGGAGAAGACCTACCAGGAGGAGGTGGCTGATCTGGCTCTCTGGTGTCAGGACAACAGCTTCCTCTTGAATGTCACAAAAACTAAGGAGCTGATTGTAGACTTTAGAAGGGCTCAACATCCGAGGACATACACGCCACTGGAGATAAATGGGATTACTGTGGAGAGGATGAGCAGCTTTAAATACCTGGGAGTCCACATCACAGAGGATCTGACAGGGACAACACACATTGCCACACTGGTGAGTAAGACAAGGCAGCGCCTTTACCACCTCAGACAGTTTAGGAAATTCAGAGTCTCTCTGAGGATCCTTCAGTGCTTCTACTCTGGGGCTGTAGAAAGTACCTTGTCCGGAAACATCACAATCTGCTTTGGGAATAGCTCTGCCCAGGACAGGAAGGCTCTGCGGAAAGTAGTGCGTTCGGCTGAACGCACTATGGGAACTACATTCTCCCCCCTGCAGGACCTATACATCAGGAGGTGCAGATCCAGAGCCAACAACATTATGGGGGACCCCTACCACCCCAGCAACGGACTGTTCCAGCTGCTACGGTCAGGCAAATGCCTCCGCTGTCAGGCTGTGAAGACAGAGAGGATGAGATGGAGTTTCTTCCCACAGGCCATCAGGACTGTTAACTCTCATACCACCAGGGACTAATTTAATTTACTGTATTAATTTATTTTTTGTGCTAAAAAAAAAATCTATTCTGATTTGTAGTTTTAGCGCAATCCGCAGGCGTTGCCACTTTCATTTCACTGCATATCTTGTATATGTATGTGACAAATAAAGTTGACTTGACTTGACTTGACTTGACTTGACTTGAAGCAAAATAATATTGGGGGAAAAGTTCATCAGTAGTTGCTCGCGCAAAGTTTGTGTGAGCATGTTGGCAGAAGATTGTACCTCTATCTTGCACACTTCCTCCATTGACATATTGCAGCTAAAAGTGCAGAGGTAAGTACAACTAGTGGTCAACTCGTGTACATGTTGAGTGCAAGCAATGAAACATAAATTCTCTCCCCTTATTTCATGAACAACATCACCAATTCTCCTCCTTTTTCTTTTTGCTGCTTCTGTACTAAGCCATTTCTAATACAAATCTTGTACCAAGAATATGATCGTCAGACAGTCATAGAGGCACACATCATGGAAACAGGCCCTTCAGACAACTAGTCCATGCAGACCAAAATCCTTCATCTAAGCTCGTCCCATTTGACTGCATTTGGTCCATATCCCCATAAATCTTTCCACTCCAGGTACCTGTTTAATTGTCTGTTAAATGTTGTTATTGTATTTCTCTCAAGTACCTCCTCTAGCAAAACATCACATATGCCCACCAATCTCTGAGTGAAAAAGTTGCCCCTCAGGTTCATTTTAATTATTTCCCCTCTCACCTTTAACCTATGTCCTCTGGTTCTTGATTCCCCCTATCCTGGGTAAAATACTCTGTGCATTCACCCTATCAATTTCCCTCATGATATATCCACCTCTATAAAATCATCTCTTAGTCTCTTGTGCTCCAAGGAGTAAAGTCATAGCTTGCCCAATATTGCACGGGCCCTCAAGTCCTGGCAATGTTGGTTAAGGGACGCACACATAAAAGGACACAATGCTGAGGTGACTCAGCAAGTCAGGCAGCATCTCCAGAGAACATAGATAGGTGACATTTTGGATCGAGACTCTTCTTCAGACTCAGACTCAGAACAGTCTGAAGTGGGTTCTCGACCTGAAAGGTCACCTATCCACGTTTTCCAAAGAAAACCTTTTCATTTTATGTCCTTTTTCCTTGAAAGACCTGGGCTAACATTTCAGTCCCCACATTCTGGTCTCCCCCAATCGAAAGAGTGAATTTTCGAAACACATTTAAAAATATATATTCAGAGGTGTGGACATTATTGTCAAAGCTAATGTTTATTGTGCGTCCCTTTAAATGTAAGCAAACTGAAGTGACAATTAACAAGATGAGTTTGTCTGGAGTCACGTTATAAACTCGAAGGGTTTTACAATGATTTAGTTTATCACGGTGATCTGAACTGATAAAAACGGTTTACTTCTGTTTTATTTAATTACTTGGATTTCACTTCCCCGGTTGCTCTGGTGGGATTTGATTTCATATTTCATAATTAATAGACATGACTCCTGTTGCAAGTGCAAGACTTTGAAGGGAGATACTCTTCTCCTTGATCAGCCATCCAATTTTCTGAACATCCTTCATAATATTCTTGAGTCAAGAGTCAACAGTGTTTAATTGTCTTATGTACTGACAATGGAACAATGAAATTCTTACGTGCTGCAGCTCAACAGACCTGTCATACAATAACACACAAATAATGTAAAACAATAAAATGAATAACCATAATACTGGGCAACCATAATAGTGCGAAAAAAACTCTAAGTCTGTTGTGCAACCAAAAACACGGTCTATAGAAGATTATAGTTGCTGAGATTAATGTTGTGTAGTGTTCACGAGCCTGATGGTTGCTGGGAAGAAGCCTTTCTTGAAATTGGTGATCATAATTTTCAGGCTCCATTACTTTTGTTCCTGATGGTAGGCACAAAATGAAAGTGTGGCCAGGGTGGTGTGTGTCTTTTATTATATTAACTGTTTTTTTAAGGCAGTGCCTCCATTCGATCCCTTCAATGGTGGAGAGGTCAGTACCTGCGATAAACCAGCAGTATCTGCGACCCTCCGTGGTCTCCTTTACGTCTGAGCATTCAAGTTGCTGAACCACGCTATCATGCGATCAGCAATGTGCTCTCTACTGTACACCGGTCGCCTCTTTTCCTCTTTTCCAAGGTTCTTTCCAAGCCTCTTTTCCAAGGTTACGTCCACGCCCAGGTGGTGTTGGAGAGGTACTACACGCTGTCCACGGGCACCCTGGAGGATTTCCGGGACTGCTGGGCACCGTGGGGGATTGGATGCATCCTGGACAGGGATTGTAATATAATTGTATAATAGTTTCATTTGGTATATTTGTTTGTATTGTATTCTGGTGGTGGGTTATGTTTTGTTTTGTTGTATTGTAAATATTGTTTTTTAAATAATTGAGTACAATTTTTGATAATTAAAAGATAAAATACACCGGTCAAAGTTTGATAGAGTATTTATTAATATACTAAATCTCCTTTCAAAGGCATGAGAGGCTTTGATGAGCTTTCTTTATGATTGCTTTGATGTACTGAACCCAGCACCGATCTTCAGAGGTATGCACATCCAGGAACTTGAAGCTGTTCACTCTTTCCATCACCATCCCATTGTGAAGACAGATTTGTGAATCCTTACAGCTCCTAAAGTTAGCAATTCGCTCCTTAGCCTTCTAACTTTGAGACCATGATTGGTATTCTAGCACCATTCAATCAGATTTTCAATTTCCTTCCTGCATTCTGACTCATTGTTGCCCATTTTGATGTTGCATTTTGAATGTGGTCTTACCAACATCTTGCAGAACTGTAACATGACACCCCAATACCTGTACTTAAACGCCCTGTTTGATGAAGGCAAGTGTGACAAATGCCTTTATACCCTGCATTGTCACCTTAGTTTAGTTTAGTTTAGAGATACAGTGCGGAAACAGGCCCTTCAGCCCACCGACTGACCGGCAATCCCCGCACATTAACACTGTCCTACACACACTAGGGACAATTGTTACATTTAGCAGGCCAATTGACCTACAAACCTGTACGTCTTTGGAGTGTGAGAGGAAACCGATGATCTTGGAGAAAACCCACGCAGGTCAAGAGGAGAAGATACAAACTCCGTACAGGCAGCACCCGTAGTCGGGATCGAACCCGGGACTCTGGTGCTGCAAATGCTGTAAGGCAGCAGCTCTACCGCTGCGTCACTGTGCCTCCCATTGTGAAGCCATATATCTGCACTTCCAGATCTTACTGTTCTATGACATTTCCCAGGGCCCTACCATTTACTGTATAATTTCTGTCTTGATTTTCTTACAACACCTCGCATTTTCACAGGTCCTCAGTTTTGACAGGTTCTTTGGAGGGGGGAGTTCAAGAGTTAAACTACTGGCACAGTGGTGCAACGGTGGTATTTCTGTCTTACAGCACCAGAGACCCCGGTTTGATCCTGACCTTGGGTGCTATCTGTACAGAGTTTGCACATTCTCCCTGTGACCACGTGGGGTTTCCTTGGGGTGCCGCGGTTTCCACCCACGTTGCACAGACGTGCAGTTTTGTAGGTTAATTGGCTTCTGTAAATTGTCCCTAGCATGTAAGATAGAACCAGAATACGGATGATCGATGTTCAGCAATGACTCGGTGGCCCGAACGACCTGTTTTCACACTGTATCTCTAAAAAAAACCCTACCCCTTTAAAACTACCTCACTTAAAAAAGTTGATACCCCCGTGTTTTGAACACTCCAATGAAATTTTGAATTACTAGTCAGAAGATTTGAAATAAAACCAATATGTGTGATGGTAGCGGAAGCCCAATTAATAGCCATGAACAATAAAGACACGTTAGAAGCAGCGTTATATTAAATGTCTGAAGAAGGGTCTCGACCCAAAACATCACCCATTCCTTCTCTCTAGAGATGCTGCCTGTCCTGCTGAGTTACTCCAGCTTTTTGTGTCTATCGTCGGTTTAAACCAGCAGCTGCAGTTCCTTCTTACATATTAAATATCTCAGTGCAGTAGAAGTAATTATCAGCAATCAATGGAAAAGGAAGAGAGCCAGGCAATATCATTGGAACACCATGGAAACGGGCAGAAAACAGATGGAAATCGACCGAGGAAAAGAGTTCAGAAACATCAATGGCAGGTGGATAGGAATGAATTTCAAATATTCATTTAAAACTAATAAAAATGTAATACCTTTTCTGATCTCCTTGAAGGTCAAATGAAGGTAACACTCATTAAATGATTGTAACAGATTTGGCAAGACTCATCAGTAAAGGATTAAGAAAAGCCACTACAATTCATTTCAATTATAATATGGACTATAGCACAGAATTGAAACAAAGCTCTGATGGGTAAACGCAGTTATTTCACAGGTTCATGTGCATGACCAACTTTGTTCTGAATATGTTATGTGGTCATGCGTGAGGAATGTGTAACTGACCATGCAAAATGACTTCAAACATGTGAACAGCATGTTGACATGTTTCAATGTCACCTGCGCAAAAATAATTTATTCACTGTATTGTGCATAGATTAAAACAGGCTTTGGAACAGCAGATGAAGCTACTTCAGAACTACTTAAAAGAGATGATCCTGAGATGATCCTTAGTGTGCGGACTTGAAATCAGCAGTGCATGCTTCCCTGCAAGTAGTCTTCATTATGATTTGTACTCTCTCCCTTTGGTTTCAACATCCCCTCCCTCACTACCAGTGATAGATTTCCCCCCTCATTACCCGATCCCAACCCGATTGTGTCACAGTCGCACTCTCTCAGCCATTTTCAACTTTCCCACTGAAGGTCAAGTCCGGAGTCAAGAATGTTTTATTCATTTTCAGTTTAGTTTATTATCATGTGTACACCGAGGTACAGTGAGAAGCTTTTGTTGCGTGCTAACCAAAGAGTGGAAAGACAATATATGATTACAATCGAGCCATTCACAGTGTACAGATACATGATTAGGGAATATCATTTAGTGCAAGATAGCGCCAGCGAAAATCCGATCAAATATAGTCCGAGGGTCACCAATGAGGTAGACAGTAGTTCAGGACTGTCCTTTTTCATATGTCATATGTCATTTGTCATATGGTCAGATGTCTCGCAACGGAACAATGAAATTCTTACTTGCAGCAGCACTACAGATGTGTAAACATAGTACTCTGTAAGCACCATTTTAACAACAAAAACAAGGTCTCTATATATATATATATAAAACAAATAATAGACAATAGACAATAGACAATAGACAATAGGTGCAGGAGTAGGCCATTCAGCCCTTCGAGCCAGCACCGCCATTCAATGCGATCATGGCTGATCACTCTCAATCAGTACCCCGTTCCTGCCTTCTCCCCATACCCCCTCACTCCGCTATCCTTAAGAGCTCTATCCAGCTCTCTCTTGAAAGCATCCAACGAACTGGCCTCCACTGCCTTCTGAGGCAGAGAATTCCACACCTTCACCACCCTCTGACTGAAAAAGTTCTTCCTCATCTCCGTTCTAAATGGCCTACCCCTTATTCTCAAACTGTGGCCCCTTGTTCTGGACTCCCCCAACATTGGGAACATGTTATCTGCCTCTAATGTGTCCAATCCCCTAATTATCTTATATGTTTCAATAAGATCCCCCCTCATCCTTCTAAATTCCAGTGTATACAAGCCCAATCGCTCCAGCCTTTCAACATACGACAGTCCCGCCATTCCGGGAATTAACCTAGTGAACCTACGCTGCACGCCCTCCATAGCAAGAATATCCTTCCTCAAATTTGGAGACCAAAACTGCACACAGTACTCCAGGTGCGGTCTCACCAGGGCCCGGTACAACTGTAGAAGGACCTCTTTGCTCCTATACTCAACTCCTCTTGTTACGAAGGCCAACATTCCATTGGCTTTCTTCACTGCCTGCTGAACCTGCATGCTTCCTTTCATTGACTGATGCACTAGGACACCCAGATCTCGTTGAACTCCCCCTCCTCCTAACTTGACACCATTCAGATAATAATCTGCCTTTCTATTCTTACTTCCAAAGTGAATAACCTCACACTTACCTACATTAAACTGCATCTGCCATGTATCCGCCCACTCACACAACCTGTCCAAGTCACCCTGCAGCGTTATTGCATCTTCCTCACAATTCACACTACCCCCCAACTTAGTATCATCTGCAAATTTGCTAATGGTACTTTTAATCCCTTCGTCTAAGTCATTAATGTATATCGTAAATAGCTGGGGTCCCAGCACCGAACCTTGCGGTACCCCACTGGTCACTGCCTGCCATTCCGAAAGGGACCCATTTATCCCCACTCTTTGCTTTCTGTCTGTCAACCAATTTTCTATCCATGTCAGTACCCTACCCCCAATACCATGTGCCCTAATTTTGCCCACTAATCTCCTATGTGGGACCTTGTCGAAGGCTTTCTGAAAGTCGAGGTACACCACATCCACTGACTCTCCCTTGTCAATTTTCCTAGTTACATCCTCAAAAAATTCCAGTAGATTTGTCAAGCATGATTTCCCCTTCGTAAATCCATGCTGACTCGGAATGATCCCGTTACTGCTATCCAAATGCTCAGCAATTTCGTCTTTTATAATTGACTCCAGCATCTTCCCCACCACTGATGTCAGACTAACTGGTCTATAATTACCCGTTTTCTCTCTCCCTCCTTTCTTAAAAAGTGGGATAACAATAATAGTGCAAAGACAAGAACAATGTCCCCAGGTCTCTGTAGTTTGGACGTTTGAGGTTGTAGTGTTTAATAGCCTGATGGTTGTTGGGAAGAAGCATAGAAAAGATATTGGCAAATACGAGGGCATAGGTTTAAGGTGAGAGGGGGGAGTTTAAGGGAGATGCAAAGAGTAATTTTTTCACACAGAGAGTGGTGGGTGCCTGGAACATGATGCTATGGTAATGGTGGTCAAATATATGACAGTGGTTTTCAAGAGGCTTTTAGGCAGGTGCATGATCATGCAGGAAATGTAGGATGTGGAACACAAGGAAGCCGGAAGGATAAGTTATTTTGGCATCAAACAGACATCCTGGGCCAAAGAGTCTGTTCCTATGCTGTATTTCAATGTTCTAAAACTGAATTTGATCACTATCCTCTTCACTGGTGTAATACACCTTTTAAAGCTTGAAACAACTTATTCACACAGAAATATATATGCTATCTTTCAGCACCTTTGCAACCAATTATGTATGGACAGTGTTATCATCAAAAAGAAAATGGCAGTCAGAGCTCCACAGACAGTGTTAAGGTAACAATGGGAAATCATTCTCCAGAGAACTCCCCTACTTTTCATCCATCACTACCTAGTTGATCTTTATCGTCTACATATGGGGCAAATCTTGATTTAACACCTGGTCTAAAAGATCACCCACCTTGCAGTATAGCTCAGCTCCTGAGTCAAGCCAACAGTGCTGTCTCTCCACCGAATTGATGTCTCCGCACTTTAAGTAGACTCAGCAGTGCTGTGACAAACAAGGGAGAAATAAGTTAAATACTTATGAGAACAATAAATTCCTGCTTTAGGTGAGACAATCTGACAGCTCTGATGCCAGGTGCTAAAGTCTGGAACAGTGTTGTCTTAACAAAATCCTCTTTAGTCTTTTGACAGAGTCGGACAGTTTGGCAAAGGAGTCGTTCTGAGCTGCAAAGGAAAGACATGCTTTGTTTGTTAATTATAAGATGGAAACAATGCATCCGGTGAATATATTAGGCAACAAGTCCTATTGAACAAGAACGCTGTTTCACTGCAACTCTCCTCATACACAAAAACAACAAAGAAAATAAGGAGTCAGTGATGTATACATGCAACATTGTGGTAAAGCTGCTATGTGATGTATACATGCAACAATATGGTAAAGCTGCCCTACGCATTGCGAAAATACTGAGAGAGAGTTAAAATGGCGATCTTGTGTCCAGACGTGTCCTGTTTTGGTCTCCAACTTAATGCGTGCTTTTGAGAATGATACTGAGTAGAACGTATCTACACACTTTGCATTACTCCAGGCGTATTTAATTTCTTTGGATTTACTTTTTTTTACAAAGCATAAAAGAAGCCTTTCCATGGTTTATCTTCTCAGATATTTTATTCATACAGCAGCTGTTTCTCAAAGTCTTATGTGAGTTTAGCAACTGTGCATAATGAAGCAAAGTTAAAGCTCTGTCCATAACCTTTCATCAGAATTGAATTAAAAGACATTCTAATGAAAAGCTTGTCGACCAGATCCATTAATTTTCTTTCTCTTTCTGCCGATGTTGCCTAATCTGTAGACCTAATCTGTAGATTTTTCTGCTATCGTTTCAAATTACGATTTTATTTCCTCTTCATTTACTAATTTTGTGACTTTTACACATTTTCTGGCACTTTTAACTGAAAGCCTGACAGATGAAACTCACTACCCCGTGGTTATTCTTCACAAGTGGCTGATAATGTGTTAATCGTGATAAAACTGGAGCAAATTAATCTGCTACAACAAACTGAAGGTGTTGCCTGAGTTTACAATTCATGACTTTAAATGTTCGGGTAATAGCATGTTGCAAATGGATGGATGCCTGCCACCATGTACTTTACTTCACAGTAGCTACTGGTTGCCAATAGTCTTGATGATACCTATAACGTGATCGCTAAAAGTAAAGATGGAGCATTCAGGATAAGAATAGAGACGTTGCATGAGCGGCAGGAAGGAACCGACCCCTTCACAAAATACCCACTGTCAGGCACCCCTTGCCCCATTTGTAGATGAATCTGCAGATCCCAGATGGCCTTCATTAGCTATCTCAGATCCCACACAATCGTCACCCTTTGATCCTGAAGAACTGCCTAAGATGGAGAACGAGAAAGGCAGAGATTGCAAGAATCTCCTGCGGCCATTCTCCTCAAAAACAAGTACACAGTTTTGGATGTTGTTGGAGGGATACCCAGGCCTGGCTCTGAGACACAGTGGGGTATGGAGACGTCAGACAGTGCCATAGTGATAGGAGACTCAATAGTTTGGAGGACAGGCAGAAGACTATCTGGCAGCAACCGGGACTCCAGCAGCATGGTGTGTTGTGCTCTGGTGCCAGGTTCTAGGATGTCTTGGCGTGGCTGCAGAACATTCTCAAGGGGGTGGGTGAGCAGCCAGAAGCCATTGTCCACATTAGCACAAATGACACATTCTTCTATTCCTTGAAGTGCAGGAGGCTCAGGGGTGATCTTATAGACGAGGAGAAAAGATAAGTTGAATGCATATTCTTTTTTCCCAGGGTAGAGGAATTAATATCTGGAGGGCATTGATTTTAAGGTGAGAGGGGAAAGTTTTAATAGAAATCTGAGGGGCAGGTTTTTCACACAGTGGCTGGTGGTTAGTAAAGGCAGGTATAATAACGGCATTTAAAAGATATTTTGACAAGTACATGGATAGGATGGTTTTAGAGGGATAAGGACCAAACCCAGGCAAATGAGACTAGTTTAGATAGGGCATCTTGGTCAGCATGACAAGTTGGGTTGGAGGTCCTGTGCTGTATGACTCTATAGAAACACCAGTATTCCCAGCTAGAATGGAAGCAATTGGGTAGTTCTCCTTTCAATCATGCCTGGAAACCATGCCATTGTACATGACTGGGATTCATTTTAACTGTATGCCCAATGTGGTCTCATGCATTCTTTATTTAATGTAACAAAAGCCGCTCGCTGCATTTTAATGAAGAAATAATCCATCTTTAATGGGAGATTTTGCAATAGTTCTGCTCGAGGCAACCTGCAGATTCATTGTTGAAGTTGAGTCCGTTGCCAGATGGACTGTCAGCGCTGTTGAAATAGCAGATAAATAGATTTTGCTTGCAATAACACAATGAGCTGCACTCACCTCTAACTCAGTGGCTAGCAAATTGCTCAATCTGCATAATTAGTTAACCAAGCAATCACAAGCCATGCACCAGGGTAGAAATATAACCTTACAGACCAGCTGCTGGTTGTTATCACTGCCACTTATTCGGTTTTATCAACTTTAAAGTAACCGATTGTGCAAACAGGCATGCAACATACTTGCACACTGGTTAGCACAAATAATAACATTATTGACAGATGACTGCAAACTGCCCTTAATGACTTTACTCAGATTTGCTCTTCTTGATTGCTCTACTTGACTGGCATTAAATTAACCTCTGAGGTTACAGCTTAACATTATGTTTTAAAAGCCAAAATAGATCAGCTGACACTAAGTACCTTACTTCTAAGTAGATCAGCTGACACTGAGTACCTTACTTCCAAGGACCAACTAACATGCACTGTCAGCGATGCTGCCTGACCCGCTGAGTTACTTTATTCAGCACTTCTTTTTAACATGCACTGTCGCTGAATGAACAGCAATGGCCCGTCTGATAACATGGTGGCCAAGTAGTGTTACTCATGAATCTGGAAGGATAGTTCAGATTGACTTTCTACTCATCTTTCCGTGGACATCTCTATTTCGACCTTTGCTCCATCACAAGATTATTAAGAAGATCTATTTTTCCTCCCAACTATTCTCAGACTCTGCTCCCTTCATCAACACAGTTCTTAGCACAGATCTTCCCATTCTGGATACAAAATAAGCAGAGGCTCAGTTCGATATTTTTCCTATCACTGATCCTAAATATTTCCACATGTGAAATTCGAACTATCTTTAATAAACAGGAAGCATCTCAACAATGCATCCATTTCAGTTTAGCTTATTGTCACGTACAGTGAAAAGCTTTTGTTGCATGCGAGCCAGTCAGCAGAAAGACAATACATGATTACAATTGATCCAGTTACAGTGTATAGATATATGATAAGGAATATCGTTTAGTGCAAGGTAAAGCCAGCAAAGTCTGATCGCGGATAGTCCGAGGGTCACCAAAGAGGTAGATAAGAGTTCAGCACTGCTCTCTGGTTGTGGTAGGATGATTCAGTTGCCTGAAAAACAGCTGGGAAGAAACTGTCCCTGAATCTGGTGGTGTGTGTTTTCAAACCTTTTGAACTTAATTGCAGTTTCTTACCATAAATATTTCTTGATGTGCATTTCTCCACTCTTTCTATATTGGGTAAGTACAAAAAGGGTTGCTTTTGCAAGCTCTTCCAGCCTATTGACCAATTAGTTGGTGCATGTGTAGGGCAACTGTACAAATTGCCTGCATCGTGCCAGAGGCAGGCACCCAATTCTAAGTGTTTGTTGCCTCCAGACCTGTGAACTTGCAATTTTAAAGGAGTGTGTTCAGTGAACTTCATGCCAAAAAAATAATCTCTCCTTAAAATCACGACTGGAATTCAACATCTTATTAACAAAACTGTTTAACACCTTTCAGCTCCTAAAAATAAAATTATTGCAGCATTTAAAGTTTTTTCTGCTTTGGTTTGGTTTATTATTGCCACGTGCACCAAGATACAGTGAAAGATTTTGCTTTGCATGCTATCCAGGCAGATCGTACGCTACATGAGGCAAATCATAGCATACATGGGTACATCAGTTAGTGCAAGAGTGAAAATAAAAATAGTGCAGAATGCTACGGTACAGCTACAAGAAAGTGCAGATAATAAAAGTGCAAGAGCCACAACAAGATTAGATTAGAAAATAGAGAATTCAAACGACATTAGAGAGGTCCATCCAATAGTCCTTTGGCAGTGGGGAAGATGCTGTTCTTGAATCTGGTGGTATTTTCTTTCAAGCTTATGTAACCGACAGAAGAGGGATGAATAGAGAATGACCAGATGTGAATGGCCCTTAATTCCATTGGCTGCTTTTTCAAGGCAGTGTGGAGTGTAGATGTATTTCATAGGGGTTAGCAAGATGGAATGAGTTGCATTGACAATTGCCTGCGATCTTTGCGATCTTGGGCAGATCATTTTCCTTACCAAGCTGTGATGCATCTGGATAGGATGCTTTCTATGCTGCGTCTGTAGAAATTGGTAAGAGTGCTAAATTTTCTTAGACTTCTAAGGAAATAGAGGCTTAGCAGACTAAGGAAATAGTGTGCTTTCTTAGGCACAGCATCATTTTGACAAAATGAGAAAAGATAAACAAATCTTGCCTGAAACCCATCATATCTCCTCAAGTCATGACAGGTTTACCATTCATACCCACTAGTTTAAACTCATCTTATATCCTCATACTATTTCTTCAGATAGAGAGCTACATATCATAACCACTCTTAAAAAATAATGTTTTAAAGTCCTTTATGGATTAATTAATCACTATTATTTTTATGATAAGCATTTTTGTAATTTTATGCAGTCAATAGATATACTAATTTTAGCCCTGTTTTTAACCAAAATCCAGGACTCACTTACATCAAGTTCAAACAACAACATAAACTTGTTAACATGGTAAAAGGCACCAAGGTGCTTCAAAGGAGCTGATTCAAACAAGAATTAACAGGCCACTTTCTAAACAAAAGTACTTGTAATGGTGATGGAAAGCTTGGTCAAAGTAGTAAGTTTACAGATCATCTTAAAGGGAGAAGGAAAGGTTTTGCGATGGATCTACTGAGCTTGGATCCAGAGTGTTGAAGGCATGGCCACCAAAATGTGAAACAATTACATGAAGGGATGCTCAGTGTGTTGAATCAAAGGAAAAGGATGAACAGTGAGATGGCTCTGTTATCCCCTGCACCATTTGCAAATGATCTCTATTTGTTTAACAAAGGTAGAAGAAGAGAGCAGTTAGAATAAGATTCATATCACCCTCCTGGGTTATTTTACAATGCACCATCAGTCATAGTGGTGTACTGAAAAAACAAGACATACTTCATGGTTGCAATCCTTCCCTTGGACTTCAAGAATCATTCGCAGTGGGCTATGTGCAGTACAGGAAATGCAAGTGAGGAACTGAATCATAACATCTTCGCAAAGCGAGGGCGTAGATAACAGAACTGTTGATAAAGTAACAACTAAAAACTCTATGCCAAATCTAGCATCAGGGTTGCGCTATTTTCCTGAGGGATTATCGACTATCTAAGGGCTTCTTCAGCTTCTTCTGGGCTCTGACTCAACGAGCTGTGATTTTTCCGTCGGTGCTCTACTATGCCATATTCAGTTGTGCTGATGCTTGGCACGATGCAATTACTGTTCCACCTTAACTCGTCTTCACCGTCTGTGCCTTCATGCTGCTCATCCATTCCCGAGAAAATAAAACAGAGACGTTCCAGGTTGTGTGCCATTCTGTCAGGAACTGCAAACTGTGGGAGACGCCAGCAACATCCAACACAGATCCATTCTCACCTGAAGTTCAGCACTCAAAGACATCCGGCCCTCACAGCAGGCTGCCTGCGGGAGCTCACAAGCATTTGAACAAGAATACTCTGGTGTTGTTGCAGACAACGTTTCTTGCATACAAAATGAGGAGAGGTGGGATGACTGATACTGCACGCTCTTGCCATAACATGGAGAATTATAGACAGAACACAAGAACGCAAGAAAATAGCAGCAGGAGCAAGCCACCAAGTCCCTCAAACCTGCCCCACCCTTCAATATGATCATGGCTGTACTATGCTGGCCTCCGTTCTTCTAGGCCAATTCCCCATAAGCTTCAATTGCTCAGTATGTCAAATATTTACCTATCTTCACTTTAAATAATGATTAATAATGATCTTAATGATCCAGGATTCACCACTCTCTGGGACAGATAAGGATTCACTACCCTCTGAGGGAAGAAATTGCTAAATACGTCAGTTTGAAATGAACTGTCCCTCATTTTGTAGCTTGTCCGTGACTTTCCCACTCATTAAAACTTCATCATCATCATCATATATATACAGCCAGAAACAGGCCTTTTCGGCCCACCAAGTCCGTGCCGCCCAGCGATCCCCGCACATTAACACTATCCTACACACACTAGGGACAATTTTTACATTTACCCAGCCAATTAACCTACATACCTGTACGTCTTCTCAGCATCTACCCTTTCAAGTTCCCGTTAGATCTTATATGTCAAAATAAGGTCACCTCTCCTTTTGAGCTTCAAGAAATACAGACGCAAACTGTGTAGCCTCTCTAGGTGGGACAACCGACTCAACCCAAGGGTTAGCCTGATGAATCTCCTTCTCACTGCCTCTAATGCTACAATACATTTTGGATGTGATAGGATGTGAGTATCCTTACATTTGAATTTTTGTTTTATTAAAAAACTCTTTACTGTCAAGGAAGGCATATGGAGTAATGCCTATGTCAGAATGTGTGGACTGCTGCAACCAAAAGTAGTTCAGTAGAAATATTTATTGGTAACCTGTCTTTGGTTTTGGTCTGACTAACTCTGGATTAAGCATTTCTCCTTTAAGTGGCAATATGACTTCTAAAAAATAATTTCACTGTGCGTTTGCACATGTGATAAATAAAGCACATTGACCATTGACCAGTGCTTCAATGGTTCTTTATTGTCATATAAACAGTGAAATTATTTTGCACAACCCACAAATGCACAAAGACAGGGATCTCATCGTATCTGTGTCCTGCTCTTTTTCATGATGATCGTAGAGTTGCTTATTTAAGAGGATTAGCTCAAATTGCCTCAAAATCAAACTTGCTGAAGCAGTACTGGCCACTTGGGCTGATCTAATATTGAAGACCTTGCAACTGATGTTATGGAAGTGGAAACCCGTGCTTCCAGTAACTGTTGTTCTATAAATTAATGGAAAGGTCATTTTTGTGAAGGATTTGTGTTATAAAGTTTACAATCACATAAATTTTTCATTTTCCTATCATGTGTCCACAGGAAAAGTACTAACATTTTCTCTCTGTTTATCAGTAAGGAGCATCATTCTTGACAAATCTGCAAAGACTTCACCCAGCAAGCGACTGATAAAACTGCTGAGGACAAATATGGTGGATGGAGGAAATGCAGTGGTTGCTATGTTTGTGAATTTTCAGAAAGCCCCTGGTTGGTACCACAATGGAGACTATGGATGAAGATTAAGCAACAATGACGTGTATATAAATTGGACCATTAAGTTTGCAAATCATCTCAATGCACTTCAAAGAAATGTAATAAAACAAAATATGGCAGCCAGGTTTGTGCTGGGGAGGTGGATAACACAAACATGTGTTTGGAGAGGTAACCAAATGTTTGGTCAGACATAGTATTTAATGAGAGTCTTTTTTAAAAAGAGATAAATAGAGAGGTTGGGGCTTAGGGAAGGAATTCCAGAACTTTGGCAGCTGAAAGCTGTGGCAAAAGAAGAGCCATTACATTTCTGTACGATCAAGAGATTATCAGAATTAAAGGACGTTCTTTTAGGGAGATGAAAAGAAATGTCTTTAGTCAGAGGGTAGTGAATCTGTGGAATTATTTGCTACAGAAGGCTGTAGAGGCCAAATCAGTGGATATATTATTAAGGCAGAGGTAGATAGATTTTTGATGATTACAGGTGTCAGAGGTTATGGGGAGAAGGCAGGAGAATGGGGTTAGGAGGGAGAGATAGATCAGTCATCATTGAATGGTGGGGTAGACTCGATGGGCCAAATGGCCTAATTCTGCTACTATCGCTTATGACCTTATGAGACCAGATTTGGAGAACCCAGTACCTTGTAAGGTTGCAGGACTGGAGGAGATTACAAAGTGGGGAGACTTTTGAGATTTATAGAAAGATGGAAAAGTGGATGCAACTTTCCAGCAATTAGTAAACATTCTGAAGTACAAATACGTGACAGAGTCTTCCTTGTTAAGTCAGGCACTTTGACATTCAAGCTCACATTTCTATCGTTAATGTTTAAGCAACGGTGGCGCAGTGGTAAAGTTGCTGCCTTACAGCACTTGCAGAGCTGGAGATCCGGGTTCGATCCCGACTACGGGGACTGTGTGCATCGAGTTTGTACATTCTCCCCGTAACCACGTGGGTTTTCTCTGAGACCTATTCCAAAGGCGTACAGGTTTGTAGGTTAATTGGCTTGGATTTGTATACTTGGTATAAGTGTAAATTGTCCCTAGCGGGTGTAGGGTAGTGTTGGTCAGTGCGGACTGGGTGGGCCGAAGGGCCTGTTTCCACGCTATATCTCTAGACTAAACTATACCAAACTATTCATAACAAACACAATTGACTTCTTTTCATGAATGAGTGAACTAAACTGTGATTGTTTTGTACCAGGGCATCCCTGTTGAATTTAAAGACAATTTATAGCAATGCTACGTTATATATTACACACATGCATTGTCACCCTTAGCACATTTAATCGGTGTCCAAACATAAAGTGCTAAAAGTACTCATCAATTCAAGCAGTATCTGTGCAGGCAAAGAGACGGTCGACATTTTGGGTTGACAACAAATCCAGCTTCACCTCCCCAGAGAAAGATTGAAAGATTGAGGGCTGAACTATTTGAGGTATTAATTTGTTCTTACATGAAATACTAAACCATCTTCTCTTTCAGATGAAGAGCGGGCCCTGTTTCAAAGAAGAGCAAGTGCTGTTCAATATTTATCGCTTCATCAAGATCATTAAGGTGGATTTTCTGGATATTTTCTTATTGCTGTGGGTTTTATCAGTGCATATTGTTTCTAACATAACAACAGTGACACTATATGTATTTCATTGGGTGTAAAGATCTTTGGGATTTGACATTTCAATAGAAATTGAATTTTATTGTTCCTTTCTTTTCATAGTGCTTTCAGCACAGTACAATAACAATGGAGCCTCTTGTTCACACATGAACAATTAATATGTAAACCACCTTTCCCACATTGTAGAGGCACATCTTCATCTCAGTTAACCTGCTTACAGGGGCAAAGTGCTGATATTGTTTAACCAGTTACCACATGGGTATCTTCCTTGTGTGGTTTATGGGGTGACTTTTAACAAGCTCTTTGAGTTCCCGGTCCATCGTTTTGTGAGGTTTCTTGCAAGCAGCAGGACATATGCAAGTACAATAAAAAAATGTCGGAAACATTTTTTCGGCAAGTTAATTGGGCATCTTAATAAAATAGTTAATGTTTCAGGTCAAGGACTTTTCAACAATAGCACGATTTTTGTTTGATTTTCAGAACAGATAAAGTGACTGTCAATTTTCAATTTATTTTAAATACTACTTATAAATACAGTTAACATTAAAAACAAAAACTGCAGATGCTGGAAATTAAAAAAAAATAAAAAATGTAAGTATTACCAGCCACAGAAAAGGCTGGTAATACTCTACAGATCATGTTGCATCTTTAGTTTAGTTTAGTTTAGAGACACAGCATGGTAACAGGGCCTTCAACACTCTGATAGACACAAAATGCTGGAGTAACTCAGCAGAACAGGTAGGATCAATCCACTGAGTACACACCGACCATTGATCACTGGTCCACACTAGTACAATGTTATCCCACTTTTGCATCCACTCCCTCGACACTAGGGGCAATTTATGGAGGCCAATTAACCAACAACCCCACATGTCTTTGGGATGTGGGAGGAAACCAGAGCACATTGAGGAAATCCACGTGGTCACAGGGAAAATATGCAAATCCAAATGGCCTAATTCTGCTCCTGCAACTTATGAACTTATAAACTCCACACAGACTTCACCCCAGGTCAGGATCGAACCCAGTTCTCTGCTGCTGTGAGGCAATGGCTCGAACAGATGTGCCACAGCGCCATTTGTGCACAGAGAAACAAAATAGTTAATTTTTCAGGTCTTCCTTAAGTCAGTTTCTCTTCCCACATATGAGAGCGGCCTGCTGAGTATTTCCAGCATTTTCTGTTTTTAGAGCAAATTAATTGTTTGTGGGAAAGGCCACTGTGCCTAGTTTATGAACCTTGACCTAAGGACAGCAGCTCTTGCAAGGCTCGCTTAGGTCAAACGATGGAGTCTCTGGAAGAAAATAACTGCAGATGCTGGTACAAATCGAAGGTATTTATTTCACAAAATGCTGGAGTAACTCAGCAGGTCAGGCAGCATCTCAGGAGAGAAGGAAAGAAGGAATGGGTCTCTTTAGTACTTTAGTCTCTGGCTTCCCCAGCTACTCTGCCACCCATTCCATTATGTGCTTTACGTGGCACATCATCTTCTTTTAAAACATGTTGGCATTAAATTCCTATAAAAGGTAATAAAATACAGATACAAAATAATTCTAACATTAGTTCCATTATGTTGTTTAAGTAAAATGAATTCAGTCAGAACGTAACCAACACATAATTTCTTTGTAATCAACTGCAGATTGTTACTTAATGAATCTGTAGCACTTGCAATCATAGGCTCCTCTTATGTGAGCACAATCATGCATCGAGTATGTGGTGCATGACTGTCTCTGTTTGCAGTCACACCAACACGCAGATGGAACATTATTGAGAGGTGATTATATTAAACTGGGATAACACAGGAAGACAGTTGAGGAAAGTGGATCAAGAACAAGCAAAACCAGTGAATTTGAAAGCTGTGTATTGAAGAAGGGTCTCGACCTGAAACGTCACCCATTCCTTCTCTCCAGGGATGCTGCCTGCCCCACTGAGTTACTCCAGCATTTTGTGTCTATCAACCAGTTAATCATCAGCTTTAAAAAATATCTGGGCTTTTTTATTCCTGTGCCATTTATCCCTGTCAGTAAATAACCAATTCACAGTTGGTATTCTTCAATTTTTTGGACCCTCATTATAAATCAACAATGACTTCTATTTATGCAGCACTTTTTGCAGTGTAAACTACAGGTATTTCTTCATAGAAGTGATGGCAAACAGGCTTCGATATCAAGCATTGTTATGTAAGTGAACCAGATGGAGCTTGTTACGAGTGAGTGAACCAGTTAGAACCTGATTCATTGGTGTACTGTTGGCATGTAGCTGGATCAGTGAATGTTCCAATCAAACCTTCCTCCTAGATTCTACCACATACCTGCACACCACGGGCAATTGACAGTGGCAAGTTAAGCTAACGATATTCATATATTTGGGATAGGGGAGTTTCCCCTCTCTTTTCCCTCCCTCCTGACTCTCAGTTTGAAGAAGGATTCCAAAACGTCACCTATTTCTTTTCTCCAGAGATTCTGCCTGACCCGCTGAGTTACTCCAGCATTTGGTGTCTATCTTCACCAGGTGGAACATGCATAATCGCACAGACAGCACTGGAGGTTGGAATTGAATCTGGCTGGTTGGAGCTATGAGACAGCAAAGTCACTAGGTGCAGCGCTATGCCAGTCAGTTTATGTGAGTGAGCACATAGATTATGGATGAAGAAGGTCTCGACCCGAAACATCACCTATTCCTTCTCTCCAGACATGCTGTCTGACCCGCCGAGTTACTCCAGCTTTTTATGTCTATCTTCAGGGATGAACATAATTTTGGACACAAGCAGCAGAGTTTTGATATGAGATAGAACATAAAAGAGTACAACACAAGAATAGACACTTCAGCCCATATCTTTGTGCTGAATATGCTGCTAAATTAAACTAATCCCTTCAGTCTGCATACAATCCATATCCCTCAATTCCCTGCATAACCAGATGCCTATCTAAAAGCCTCATAAATGCCACTATTGTACCTACTTATACCACTACCCTCCAGGTACCTACCTTTGTATGTAGACCTATACCAATGATCTTTTTTCTGTTAATTGATACAATAGAATGATATGCAAGATATCAGCATCCCTTCCTGATGTCTCTGATAATTGAAACGACCAAAATTACCTGACTGTACCTCTAGTGTAAACATAGATGTGTTGTAAGATCATAAGAACAGAAAAAACAGAAGGAGAAATAGATCACTTAGGCATTTGTATCTGCGGCACATTCAAGACCATGAATAATCTTTTATCTTTAGTGCAAAACAATTTAATAAACTAGACCATTATTGAATGCATGTAAAGTATTAAACCTGCTGTATCAAAGTAAAACAAAATTATTTTTCCACATTTATTTCATCAACTTTTATTGTTAGCTTACACCGTTAAAAAGAGAGAAGCACATTCATATTACCCTTTTCATGATTTTAGAAGTAACAAATTTAACATTAAACCTAAGGAGATAGTTCTTGATGTAGTCATTGTGTTGCATGGGAAATACACCAGGCGGTTTTGAGCAGAATCATAGCACCAATACAAATTTCTTTCAAACAGCAATACTGTTGAACTTAAAAACTCAAACAAGATTATCCAAATAAGTAGTTTGGATACTGGAGAGTAGTTCTGCATGTCGGTGAGTGGTATCATCGGGGGGATCTGAAAGGAGTTTGGGGAGAGTGAAATGGGATCGGTGTAGGATGAGTGTAAATGTTAATGGTCAATACGGAATTGGTGGGTCGATGAGCCTGTATCCACGCTGATCAGCTTTATGCGTCTTTGTGTTGGCAGCAACAAACTTTAAATAACCAAGCCAGTTTCCTCAAAGAGGCAGCAAACCTCCGGCCAATATAGTGTACTTTAAGTGTCGGAAAGAACTGCAGATGCTGGTTTAAATCAAAGGTAGACCACAAAATGCTGGAGTATCTCAGCGGGCACCATCTCTGGAGAGAAGGAATGGGTGATGTTGCGGGTCGAGACCCTTCTTCAGAATGAGGGAAGACCCTTCTTCCAGAGATGCTGCCTGTCCCGCTGAGTTACTCCAGTATTTTCTGTCCACCTTAGTGCACTTTAAGGATGATTATGGTGTTTTCCCCAGATTCATAAATGTGTTTATACTGGGACTCCCGATGTTACAGGTAACCTGATTTGAGGAAATCTGATTTAATGTAAATTCTCCAAAACATTTTTAAAGCCTTTTTCATGATAATAATTGTATGTTTTATGGTATTCATTGATTGCTAGATACAGTATATATTCCATTAGTTTGATTAAGGGGAGTATTCGGGTGGATATTTGATAAACTGAAAGAATTACAGTGAGTGTATGTAAAGTGAACCAATATGGGCAGCTGTAGAACACAGATGTTTTTGTCTTTTAAAGAAATATGTTACGGGTGGTTCTCAGGAACAAAATCCTTACCTAACCTGGGGACGTCTGCACTGTGATTCTAATTGGAGAGAAGAGTCATGCGCTGTGTTGCAATGCAAGATTATCACAGACAATCATTCCACCACCTTCATCAAATAAACATAGTATAGGTGTGCTGTCTTCCAAATAGTCACTTCTATGGACGAGTGTCTGTATTTAATGTATTTGTGAAGACATTACAGACAACAGGGAGGTAAATGAGTTCTTAGACTTGCAGAAGAAATTGCTTGAAGTGTTGACTTTTGACACCCAAATGGATTTTGAATCTTCAAATTCTTGATAGGTGTTACAAATTGCTTGCCCCTAAGTGACCATTATTTGTCTCCCTGTACAACATTCTCAGTGCATACAACAACATTTCACAAGCTCGAGGTGTCAGGTCAACCACTTTAAATCCAATGAGGGATTGTTAATGATAAATTCATTAACAGAGGCCAGGCTCTCAATGTGTCAAAGCCAGACAGCACAACACTGAAACTGTATATTTCCACTGCCAGCAAAGAATTCCGTTCCAAGTGAGTGCAAAATAAAAATTCAAGCATTAACAATGTGTTCATTTTGCACATCTCCCAATTTTACAACCAACGGGGTAAAGCATTCCGTCAACGTGCATAGGTAGAGACATAGAGTCATAGAATAATACAGTGTGGAAACAGGCCCTTCGGCCCAACTTGCCCACACCGGCCAACATGTCCCACCAGCCTGCGCTTGGTCCGTATCCCGCCAAACTTGTCTTATCCATGTACCTGTCTAACTGTTTCTTAAATGTTGGCATAGTCCCAGCCTCAACTACCTTCTCTGGCAGCTTGTTCCTTACACCCACCACCCTTTGCTTGAAAAAGTTACCCCTCAGATCCCTATTAAATCTTTTCCCCTTCACCTTGAACCTATGTCCTTTGGTCCTCGATTCCCCTATTCTGGGCAAGAGATTCTGTGCATCTACCCGATCTATTCCTCTCATGATTTTATACACCTCCAAAAGATCACCCCTCATCCACCTGCACCCCAAGGAATAGAGACCCAGCCTACTCAACCTCTCCCTATAGCTTAGACCCTCTACTCCTGGCAACATCCTCATAAATCTTCTCTGAACCCTTTCAAGCTTGACTGTATCTTTCCTATAACATGGTGCCCAGAACTGAACAAAATACTCTAAATGCGGTCTCACCAATGTCATACAATTTCAACATGACCTCCCAACTTCTATACTCAATACTCTGACTGATGAAGGCCAATATGCCAAAAGCCTTTTTGACCATCTTATCTACCTATGAATCGATCTTCAAGGAACCATGCACCTGCACTCCTAGATTCTAGCATGTGTTCACTTTCTCCACAGAAGCTGGTGGTCACATCCCAATGAGATTGCCATCTGTTCTTTCACAAGAGAATACCCCATCCAACAGAAGTGATTTTTTATTTTTTATTTGAAAAGTTACATTAATTATCATATAGACAGTAAATACAAATGGTCTGTTTTTCTCTACATTCTTGGTACCATTAATTCAAGACATTCTCTTCCAATATATTAAATGTACCCGTGAGGTGTTTGAGCCTCTGTTACACCAGACGCAGCTGCTCAGTGTCCACTCTAGACAGTGTTCCTCCTCCACAGAGCCTTTGCAGTTGCTGCACTGAGCTTAATTCCATCCTCGGCACGTATTCCTGCACCTTTGAATATGGCATTTGGCAGCATTCACTTATGGACATTTTCTTGCACTGCATGACCAACAGGTTTGGGACATCTTTCTCAAGCTAAATCATTCATCAAGTTGATGAGCTTCCAGCAACAGTTGAAGCTTGTCTCTGGGAACCATAAATCATAGAGTTCCCTGTTACACAAAGCTGCTCAGCAAGCACTGATGCAACCACTTCCAGTCCTTTTTGGCAAATGTACAGCCTTCGTGGATTTTGATAATCATCTCATCTGCATTGCGGTGATCTCGAGGACAGCCCGGTGCTTGATTGAGGTCCCAACTGTGGCAATGGATCAGACCTAAGGGTCCTTCTCACTGATCACCCATTGCTATCATGACAGAGAAGTGATGTGCCGGCTATTTCTGCAGCCACTTACTGTTCAACTCTTGGCTTCCCATCGTCCATTGCTGGGGCAGAAAGTGAGACCATCTTCAGCTGAATCAGGTTACCAATATTGATTTTTTAAAAAAAATTAAGTGCTGGTTAGTGGTTTATATATTTAGCTTTATCTTTGTAATTCTGGTACTTTAAGGTAATTTAACCAAGTAGGTTATTCATTTATTATTATTTAAATAATTATTTAAAACTATTTAAGTCCATTTGAACAGTTGAAAAGTAGTTGAAAGGCAAGCTGTCAAAAGATAGTCAGAATATTTTATATCCTCCATTCCATCACCTGAGATTAATCTTCTGGCATTAGATTGCTCCACCTGATGGGTTGCTGTAGATTCCAGGTCTCAAGGAGTTTACTTATTATAATGTGGAAATAATTTGCCCATTAAGTTCCTTCTAGCTCCCTTGCCATTCCCATTCCTCCTCTTGCTTCCCTGTAATCTATTCTCTTCCATGTGTTCAATCAATTCCCTTTGATTCTTTTGGCCACTTAACACCAAGAGCTATCTTACCAATTAGCCTACCAGCATGCATTTTGAAGGAAACTGGAGCACCCAAGAGAAACCAACACAGTAACAGGGAGAACACGTAAGTGTCCATACAGACACTACCGAAGGAGAAGGGTCTCGACGCAAAACATCACCCAATCCTTCTCTCCAGAGATGCTGCCTGTCCCGCTGAGTTACTCCAGCTTTTTGCGTCTATCCTCGGTTTAAACCAGCATCTGCAGTTTCTTCTTACACACCTGCTGAAGTCAGAATCAAACTAGGGTTCTTGGATCAGCTCCAATAGTCACTGTATCATTGTCCCACTGCAAATGGTAAGTGCAGCTGTGTGACAATGGTGGTGGGTAGGTCGTGAGGAACAGGCCAGATCAGCCTATTGTGGTGATCAGTTATTTCAGTGTGTGGACAATCTGAGTCACCTATTATGAGGTTGCATCTTGCAATGTTGGTGCAAGGCTGTTCAGACCCTCAAGCCTGATCTAGCGTTTAATTAACTTTTGTTTCCTTTGTGTACTTTGACTAAAGTAATATTGCTGTAAACAAATTGAAGATGTTTCAACCCTCACAAGTGTTTTTATTTTATTTCTTGGTTCTCAGAAGTGAACTTGTTTGGAAAGGCCAACACTGTGGTGCAGCTGGTAGAACTGCTGGCTCACTGGTCCAGAGACTTGTGTTCAATCCTGACCTCGGGTGCCATTTTGTGGATTTGCACGTTTTCTCTGAGACTGCATTGGTTTCCTCTAGGTGCTCCAGTTTCTTCCCACATCCCAATGTTTTGCCGGTTGGTAAAGCACAGGAAAGGAACCTTCTGCACACCCTGTCCACGCCAACCTTTTTGTCCATTTACATGGTTAATTTTATTCTGTGGTAGAATCCCTATGAGGGAATTGATGGGAGTGTGGAGGGAATAACAATGGATCAGTTTAGTGTACGATTGGTGTAATATAAAGTAGATACTTGATAGTTAACATGGACTTGATGGTTGAAGGGTTGGCTTTGCACTGTACCACTCAATAACATAAAGTTATTTATTATCATTCGTAAATGGCTCCCTTAGATGAGTTCCCCTTTGGCTATTTCGAGCACTATAGAGTTAACCACATTGGT
Organism: Rhinoraja longicauda; assembly: GCF_053455715.1. NCBI lineage: Eukaryota > Metazoa > Chordata > Chondrichthyes > Rajiformes > Arhynchobatidae > Rhinoraja > Rhinoraja longicauda. The sequence continues at coordinate 22,603,432 of NC_135959.1, forward strand.
GGTCCAGTCACGCAAAGTCCAGATTGGGTAAGGATTGCAGATTTCCTCTCCTGAGAGACATTAGTGAAACAGATGGCTGTTTACAGCAATCCAATAAGTCACATTACTCCGATTAACTTTCTGATTCTAGATTTATTTAATTCCTTAAATTTAAATTCCTCAGCTGTCACGGTGTGATCCAAAATCATCAAACTCATATCACAGAACAGTAGTCCAGTAACTTAAACACCATCCTATACTCCAGAGAGACCTTAGCCATGGACAGGTATAATTTAGCAGTAGACTGGCCAGAAGGAGATGTGTGGCTTATCTTTCACTGCAGTCAAAAGTCCCTTGGGTCAATCAATCGTCCTGCCAATTTAGGAATGATGTGATTGCACTGGAAAAGGTGGAGGAGATATTTATTGGGATGTTGCCTGAATATGTAAAGTTATGAGAGGATAGATAGGGTCAAAAGTCAGAATCTTTTGTCTCATGGTCAGGATATACACCGATCAGCTAAAACATTATGACCCGATGAGCCAAAACATTATGACCTGATGAGCCAAAACATTATGACCACCTGCCTAATATCCTGTTGGTCCTCCATGTGCAGCCCCATTCGCAACAGGGTACGATGCACTGTGTATTGTGACACATTCCTCCCGTGACCACCATTACAATTTTCTGTGACTTGTGCCACAGTAGACCTTCTGTTGGTTCGGACCAGATGGGATAGTCTTCATTGCACTAACGCATTGATGAGCCTTGGGCGCCCAACACCCTGTCGCCGGTTTGTGCTTTGTCCCTCCTAGGACCACTGTCGGAGGTACTCACCACTGCTGACCGGTAGCACCTCACAAGCCTTGCCGTTTCAGAGATGCTCTGACCCTGTTGTCTGGCCATAACAATTTGGCCCTTGTCAAAGTTGCTCAGGTCTTTACTCCTGCCCATTTCTCCTGCATCCAACACATCAGCTTCAAGAACTGACTGTTCACTTGCTGCCTAATATATCCCACCCCTTGACAGGTGCCATTGTAACAAGATAATCAATGTTATTCACTTTACCTGTCAGTGGTCATAATGTTTTGGTTGGTCGGTGTATATAGAATTAAAGTGTAAGGTGAAAGGTTTAGAGGGAATCTGTGAGGGATTTTTACTCACACGGAGGTGGTTGATATCGGGAATATACTACCTGAGGAGTTGATGGAGGCTAGAGATTCTACCAACAATGAGTAAGCATTTACACAAAGGCATTGAAGCCAAGGGACCTCTAGTAAATAAATGGGATTTGTGTAAATTGGTGCAATTGGTCCACTGGACACTGTGAGCTGAAGGGTCCATTTCACTATGTAGGAAGGAGCTGTAGATGCCAGTTTTCACCGAAGATAGACCAAAAATGCTGGAGTAACTCAGCGGGACAGGCAGCATCTCGGGAGAGAAGGAATGGGTGACCTGTCTGAAGAAAGGTCTCGACCCAAAACATCACCCATTCCTTCTCTCCAGAGATGTTGCCTGTCCCGCTGAGTTACTCCAGTATTTTGGGTCTACTTCAGTTCTGCACAACTCTCTGACTTTATGTCTAACTTGGATGCTGTAATAGTTTAAGGTCTTCCAAATAGTCTGGTAGTTCATCCCTCCTCGTTCTCACCAAAGAAAGTTGCTCCGTCACACCGAGCATCATTTTTCAGGCATTACCCCTCTCCCTGCCACCCCACCCCTTCCCATCCCCCTATCTTCATTCTATATCAATTGATGTACCTGGCTAACAGAAATCCAACAAGTCACAGCTATGAACATTTCAATTGATACCCTCTCAAACTAACCTGCGATTTAAGAGAGGGTGCCAATTTTGAGTTGTGTAATAATCAGGATGTGTGCATCCCCTTGATCATCCAGTAAGTGTTGTTGCTTGCATCCAAGCACTGCCACGATGAAAAGCCACAGCATGGAATTGTTTTGCAATCTGAAATTAGCCTATTACACTTCTTTCCGCAGTTAGCAACTGACCCCCATTTCTAAGTATAAGAAAATAACTGCAGATGCTGGTACAAATCGAAGGTATTTATTCACAAAATGCTGGAGTAACTCAGCAGGTCAGGCAGCATCTCAGGAGAGAAGGAATGGGCGACGTTTCGGGTCGAGTGTCAGGAGGGCGGGACAAAGGAAGGATATAGGTGGAGACAGGAAGATAGAGGGAGCGTATAGGAGGGCAGGAAAAATCACAGAGGGGGAGCAGCGAGAGAGCATGTTGCTAAACTCTCGTCGAAGAGAGGAGGAGAACTTTTTCAAAGTGGACATACCTTGAGGAGAAATCACAGTGGAGCAACAGGTAGTATAAGAAAATAAATGCAGATGCTGGTACCATTTCTAAGGTGTCAAACTGCCTGACTCATATTTATTCACAGTGGGAAACAAATCCTTAAAGGGCATTTGAATAACAATTTTAGTGACTGAAATGAAGTAATCTTGAATGAGTGTTACAAAGGAGCACAAAGAATCAAACACATTGATTTTCGTGAACAATGGGACAGAAATTGCATCTACTTACCTGTATTTCAGTGAACTGCATGCATTCAGTAATCCTCTTCTAATTTAGGAAGGAACTGCAGATTCTGGTATACACTGAATATAGACCTAAAATACTCGAGTAACTCAGCAGGTCAGGCCACATCTCTGGGGAAAAGGAATAGGTGACGTTTCGGGTCTCAAACTGAAACGTCAACTATTCTTTTTCTCCAGATATGCTGCCTGACCTGTTGAATTACTCAAGCATTTTGTGTCTCTCTTCTAGTATAGTTTTATCATTGCTTACTTGTATCTCAACTCTATCTACCTATGTTAGTTTCATTAGATTCAATTTTCATAATCCTGCAACAGTGAAACTGGCTCCAACATGTCCTTAAAATAGGAGCAAGTTATCATCAGAAGCCCCACTGACAATCAAGAACAATGTATTCCATTCATACATACCTTTCCAATTTCGATTTTACTGGTCATTGGATTGAATGTGTGGATATGTGTAGAATCAGCAACGTTAGGCCCTTCGTTGCATGAAGTGCTCACTGCCAAAGCTGAATTTCTCTGCCAGTAGAGAAGTTGAACATCTGTGTGACGTAAGGCAACAAATGTTTAGTGGCAGCACAGTTGTACAACGTGCTGAGCTGTTGCCTCACAGTGCCAAAAATCCAGATTTAATTTGAACCTCAGGCACTGTCTGTGCGGAGTTTACACATTCTCCCCATGATCAGAGTGAGTTTTAATACAATACAATACAGTACAATATATCTTTATTGTCATTGTACAGGGGTACAACGAGATTGGGAATGCGCCTCCCATACGATGCAATAATTTAATTAGCTAGTCAGTATTAATTTAAAACAACCCAATTAAACAAATTGTAACAGTTTTAAAACAGAATAAAGTGCAAGTAGATCTGTGCCGGATCACTGTGCGATGTGACCATCCGGCTCAGCATGTACCCGCATGCCAACTTTCAGTGACTGGTGTACAAGGACCTCCCGCTTTCCTAACCTAACACCATTGAGATAATAATTTGTTCAATAGGTGTTCTGCTGTCTTTCACTAAGTTAAAGGATTTGCTGATAAGTGGCTTCAAACGACTATCCCGGTGCCACTACCTTGTGGATATTTTGCCCCACCTGACTGAAAATAGGGGCTGAAACTCCCACATTGATATAAGGTGGTTGAGCTCAAACTGAATGAGAAGTTTATAAAATACCAGATGCACGTATATAAAATGATGACAGGCATAGGCATGATAGATGTTCAAAGTCCTTTTCAAGGGCTGGAAATGTTGCAAACAAGAGGACATAGGTTTACGGTGAGAGAGAGAAACTGTAAAAGAGATTTATGAAGCAAGTGTTTTTTGTACAAAGAGAAGGAGGTGTCTGGAATGTACTGTCAGAGGAGGTAGTGGAAACAAATATGATGGGAATATTAAGAGACATTTAGACAGGCTCACAAACAGGCAGGACATGGAAGGATGTGGCCATGTGCAGGCAGATGGTATTAGTTTAATTTGGCAGTTCATGGTGGGACAAAAGGCGTGTACCCGTGCTGCACTGTTTTCTGAGATCCCGGTAAACGCCACTGAACTCATCACACGACCACACATAACACCTCCCACAGTTCCGCTGGCAGTAGCACAGGAGGGTGAGTGCCCAAAAACCACTAAGGGGCCCGGGAATGGCCTGGTACTGATACCGACTGACCAGGTATTGTACCAGGGGGTGCACTACGCGGTAGCCTCGGTGATCTTAAACCTCACCGAGGTGCGGTTGCCGGAGTGGTGCCCCAGGGAAACTGAAAGACTAACCGGGTATATCAAGGAGAATGGAGAGACCGTTATGTGCGGGTGGGCGAGCAGGACCCAGCCGCAAGCTGCTAGGGGGAACGGGCCCCCTCCGCACCGAGTGAACTGTGTTTTGCATTGTCCTTTTTCAAAATTGTATAAAGAATGATTGTGTTGAAGGAATGTACAAAATGTATCGTTTTGCTGTTGTGTTGTTTTCATGTCCTACATTAAAGCTGACACCAGTAGGAGGATGGCGGAGGCATCGGCCTGGGACAAGGTGTAGGTGTATATGTCTGACATGAAAATGTAAATACTTGTAATATAGTTTTGCACGGGACACGGGCAGTAAAGGTCAGCCTAAAAGATGGGGACTGTACGTTCGCAATGGAACACTAGTTAGTTAAAACCTTAGGGGTCTGGATGTGGAGAATCGGGAAAACATTGCTCAACCACATTATTTAATTGATTCGATAAGCTGGGGTTATGCAAATCAACAGGAGGGACTGTAAGATTTGAGAAGTTTTCCCTCATTCTGCAATCAACACCAAACCAAAGAGCTGCAGTTTGGACATTTTAAACGGGAGACTGGGGCTGATAGCGGAGAAAGGCTGCGGTCAGTTTACCAAGGGATGTCACAATCCGTGGGTCCTAAGATGGCCGCGGGACCTCATGACCAGCCCCAAAAGCAAAAACCTTACAGCCCAGTCTCTAGGTTTCTGCAAAGCCACGGCCAGAACAGTGGATGGATATTGGCCATGCAGAAACCTGCGAAACCAGGTCGAAGTCCAGACACTGGGGCGCTGACATCAGCATGCTCACAATGCCCCAAGCCGACCTACACAGTTAATCTCGTTAAGGGGGCACAATAGCCCATAGAAAACTACCTGGTAGGTGATGGGAAACCAGTTAAACCCATCACCTCTCAACGAAATACCAATTAACATACTGTCTGGCCATCCCCGGTACCCCCGGACATAACGCAGGACAAAGGGAAAACTCAATACATATCTTTTAAACAAAGAGATCCCGAGATCTGTCGGGAGATAGGACGGGCCAGAATTAGTATAAGTGGCCATGACTTTTGGGTTTTAAAACAAACTGCAAGGAACGCAAGCCAGGAGGAAGACGAAAAAGACAGGCAAGAAAGACACGCTCGCTGCAGGGACAGCAACGCTCGCAACGACTGGCCAGGAACGCTCGCAGCAGGGACAGCAACGCTCGCAACGACTGGCCAGGAACGCAAGAAACGGAAGGAAGAAACTCACGGGACAAGCACGACCCTCACGGAAAGCAGCGGAGAAGCAGCACGAACAGCCAGTAACCCCAGTAATAGCCCCATGGTGAGCATGTACCCCGATCCTGCACATCCTGGACATAGTTTTAGTGTAGAGGGGAGGGTGGTTTGAATAAACGTGGGTGTGCAAATGAATATGTGTTGGTCAAGTTTGCGATGTGTCGTACGTTCCCCATCTTACAGTCAAGAATATGTCTAATAGAACTGTGTCTAAGTATTCGTGTAGTTATGCATATGTCGTTTAGAACTGTGTATAAGTATTCATGGACAATAGTCCCAAGTGCTCAATAAAAGCCTTTTCCATTTAAACCCTGGTCTTCAAATCTGGTCTGGTTGAGTTTTTTCTGCACTATCAACGCTCCTGCATCTAAGTCCAGTGTCTAGAACCGTAGGTGGTGAGTGGGTCGAACCACTCACGGGGAACCAGTGTGCGTGGCCTGGTCAAGGGATCAGAGCAAGGCACGGGGACCTTAGGTCGGGCGAAAGCTCGGCGCAGAAAACCCCTTACAAACTCCAAAGACGTACAGGTTTGTAGGTGAATTGTCTTGATATAAATGCAAAAGTTATCTCTGGTGTAGGATGCGGGGATTAATGTGTGGGGATCGCTGGTCGGTGAGGGCTCGGTGGGCAGAGGGGCCTGTTTCCGCGCTGTTTCTCCCACTCCCAAACTAACAGTGTCTCCTCTTTCTGAAACATTAACAGTTTATTTTTGTGAATGCTGCCTGACCTGCTGACTTTATCCAGCATTTGCTGCTTTTAGTGGGAGATTACGAGGTAAACATTCTCCACTATGTTTCCGACAGTCACAGCAATGCACTTTATTAACATTAAACCACTTTCATTAAAATGACAGGGATTTGAAAGGTGTTGCATAAATAGTTTTTGTTCTGTGTTTTATGCACAGCTAGGTTCTAAAACAACAATGTCTTGTTGATTGTTATTAATGGATATTGAACACAGAATCTCTTCTCTCATTCACACAGTTTGGAAGTATTTCTCGTGGAAGAAACAGTTCTTCCAACTCACCCTTTCTCTGGTTTCATCCTCGAGATTACCTGCAAGGTTTTATTAACCTTCCGCTCAGTCCTGATCTCCCGGTGGCTCAGCTCTTCAACTCACCATCCCATTCCCAATCTGATCTTTCTGTTCTGGGCCTCCTCCATTGTTAGAGTGAGGCCCAGTGCAAATTGGAGGAGCAGCACCTCATATTTGCTTGGGTAGTTTACACGCCAGCAGTATGAACATTGACTTCTCTAACTTCAGGTAGCCCTTGTTTTATCCCCTCTCCCTTCTCAGTTCTCCCACCAGTCTTACTGTCTCTGACTACATTCTATTTTTGTCCCGCCCCCCCCCCCCCCCTCCCCTGACATCAGTCTGAAGAAGGGTCTCGACCTGAAACATCACTCATTACTTCTCTCCTGAGATGCTGCCTGACCCGCTGAGTTACTCAAGCATTTTGTGTCTGCCTTCGATTTAAACCAGCATCTGCAGGGGGTTTTTTCTACAGGTTTTATTAACCATTGCTTTCTCTTGTCGTGAACGAGCATGTAAAATTCTGAAAGATATTTAACTAATTCAACCCCAGGCACATTTTTATTCTATAATCTGAACATCTGCAGTAGTAGTAAGAATAAAGAGAAAGCAAAACACAGATATGTGGATGATATGGAGGATGGAAAGATAGAAACGTGCAGAACAGAAATAGGTTCACCAAATCTATGCTGACCACCAAACAGTTGCTTATACTTCTATTTTGTTTTCCCCACATTCCCATTAGCTCCACACAGATTCTATCCCTCACCTACTCATTAGGGGAAATGACAAAGGTCAATTAACTGACTAACCTGCATGTTCTGGGATGTGGGAGGGTACCAGAGCATGCCAGAGGGAAAACAATCACAGAAAGATTGCTCTCCTGGCTGCACCATTGCCAGAGAGCAAGTGAAAACCAGGACAGTGGTAGTAGAAGGATGAAGACACACAAGACCACAGATGCTGATATCACGAGCAAATGGAAAACTGCTGGAGGAACTCAGTGAGTCAGGCAGCATCTGTGAAGGAAATGGAGCAACAATGTTTCGGGATGGGGCCCTTCATCAGTCTGAAGAAGGGTCCTGAACTGAAACATTTTCCGTTCATTTCCCTCTACCGTTGCTGCCTGACCCAATGAGTTCCTCTGGCAAGAAAATAATTGCGCACAAGCTGACCAGTTGAAAGGAGGAGATATAGAATAAAATAATTGAGGAGAGAAAGGTCCATATGGTGAAAGCGACAAGCATTGAGAGAAAAAGCAGAATCAGACCATTGAAAAGAATCATGAGGTTAAATGTGGGAGAAAGATCATTACATTTGCTCTCCTCATCACTTCCCATATGCAGAGAAGGGAAAAATAAATCACATGGAAAAGTAACTGGAATTGCATATAACATCATATTTCCCTTTGCTTAAAACTATTGACGCCCCACACTGGAATGCAGAGGAGATTAAAACTCGACTTGGCATGTTGAATGTTGCTTGGTTTCTCAGTGGCCAATGAAAGACAGTTTGTACTTTACAACTGCTGCTTAATGAATAATAACTCACCGATAAAGTCTAATTGAAGTAATTTCAATTGGTAAATCTGAGATATGTCTGTCAGTGATACAGTTTGCAAGATTTACCCACATTGCCTAATCTGTTTTAGAAGCTATTTCTTATCTGCTATGCAGTACTCAAGAAAGAGATTTTACTGCTTGATTCATGGAGGCAAATTGGATGTAATATCTGTTTGAGCCTTTAATTTAAGGTGTCTAGAGATTTGAAAGTGTTTATTTTAATGCTGCAGTGTGTGAGAGATTAAAATCTTGTCGTTTAAGGGTCTAATTTTCCGCTATACTTACCAATTTCATTATTAAAGTCTGAGGCAGTAAATTTTACCCTGGTAAGCCATGATTTTTAGTGGCAACATATCCTTTTTGATTATCAGTAATATTTATTTTTCCATCACAACATCCATTAAGAAATGTTCTTTTTGTGATTATATGGCCATGTTCATAAAAAAGTTGAACAACAGGAGCAGGAGCAGGCGCAGGCAATTTAGCTTTTCAAGCCCTCTCTGTCATGATCTTTCATCTGAGTGCCATTGCCCACTGTCTTCCCAAGTCCACTGATGTCCTTGTTCTGAGATATATTCTGCAATTTTACCTCTACAGCCTATGGTGGTAGAACATTCCACAGATTTATCACATGCTGAGAGTAAAACAAATCTTTTTGGCTCAATCCTAGACGTTTTGTTCCATATCCTGAGATTGTAACCGATCAGCAAACAGAAACACCCTTTGTTCATTGAGTGTGTTGAGCCCTGTCAGATATTTGTGAGTAACAATGCGATCATCTCTCATCTAAATCCTAATGAAATAAGGCCTAGTCAATCCAATCTCTCCTCACAGGACATTACTGTTTTTCCAGGATTCAATCTGGTGAACATCTGGAGTAATCCCTCTATGGCAAATGCATTCTTTCTTAGGGCAGGTCAGTGGCACAGCTGGAAGAACTGTTGCCTCACAGCGTTAAAGACCCAGGTTTGATCCTGAACTAGGGTGTGTCTGTGCAGTATTTGCTCGCATGGGGTTTTTCCGGATGCCCTGGTGTCCTCCCACATCTCAACAAGGTGGGGGTTCATTGGTTACCTGTAAAATTGCCCAATGCGTGTAGGGAGTGGATGAGAACATGGGATAACATAGAACTTACTACAAGGAAGTATGAAGGGAAAATGTATTAAAATATATGGGCGAATGGGTGATCAGTGGTAAGTGTGGACATGGTAGACTGAAGGGCCTGTTTCCATGTTGTATCTTTAAACACAAAAGTAGATCAAAATGTTTAAATGCTTTAATGCATAATGTTTTTTATATGTATTTTCAAGAGAGAGTTAGATTTTGCTCTTAGGGCTAAGGGAATCAAGGGATATGGGGAAAAAGTCGTAATGGGGCACTGATTTTGGATGATCAGCCATGATCACATTGAATGGCGGTGCTGATGCAAAGGGCTGAATGGCCTACTCCTGCACCTATTTTCCATGTTTCTATGTTAATCCCAGGATAATTGCTTTACTAAACATCTATCAATTTTCCCTTTCAGGTTTTGCGCACTTAAATACATATGCAACCAGATACCTCAGCTCCTGTACATGTCCATGCCTCAAAACTGATCCTTTTAGTCTATGCTGTCTCTCTTTCTTTCTATATTTTAATACATTTTCCCTTCATACTTCCTTGTAGTAAATTACATTCCTTTTAGGTCTTAGTATCACCGCTGGAATCTTTTCTGCAACTTTAGCATTGACCTAGTATTTGTTTTTTTTTAATATAAGTGGAGACCAGAACTAGGCCTTTGTGGCCTATTAAGGTTTTACACATCCCTTTCCACTTTTCAAAGCAATCTCTCCAAAAGTAAACCTGAGAATTTATTTATGGCTTATTAACACACAGTAAGTAGTTTTATTAATTAAACATAATTAATGTGGGCTTTTCATCATTGTTGCCTTGAAGAACATTCTGCACTTTGTTAAAAGTTGTATGCTACATGGAATATGAGTGCTTGCCCATGGTAACTAACTGTGGCAAAATTACCATAACAAAATACAACATCTAATCAACGTAAGGATGAATCAGATTCTAATTCTCAGCAGAGCCAAGCAAAGTTCATTACACCAACATTAGGTTGGCTGGAAAAGAACATAATTATATGTTAACTTTTCTGGTACGTTCAATGCATTCTTTTTTTCCCCCCAATTAAACCTTCATTAGTATCTTCAGCGAGGTAAAAACAAAGACTACTGAGTGAAAAGAAAACAACTATTTTTTATTGTTGTTTCAATCTACCGGAACGCTTTTAGTTCAGTTTAGAGATACAGCATGGAAACAGGCCCTTCAGAAAACTAAGTCCATGCCATCCATCGATCGCCCATTCACATTAGTTCTATGTTCCCTCACTTTTGCACTTACTCCTGACATACTAAGAACAATTTACAGAGGCCAATTAACCTATAAACATGCTCGTCTTTGGGATGTGGGAGGAAATCGGAACACCCAGCAGAAACCCACATGGTCACAGGGAGAACGTGCAAACTTCACACAGACAGCACCCGAGGTCAGGATTGAACCAGGATCTCTGGCACTGTGACGCAGAAGTTCTATCCACTACACCACCTGAAAATTCCAGAAATTACAATCCTGAAAATGTTGTGAAATGCTCAAGTTGACAACAGGACATTGAATGTTTTTTCATCATAAATGTTCGTAATGCCTCGAATATCTTATCATTTAGTCAATTTGGATTCACGATTTGCCACCTTCTTGAACTACACCAGTGTTTATGATGGATGTGCTACCACAGTGCTGTTAGGGAGGGGGATTCAGGACTTAGACCCAACGCGATGAAAGATGGATGATGCTTTTCCAAGGCAGCTTGAAGGGAAACCTCTAAGTAGTGATACATCTGCTGTGCTTATCCCTCTTGCTGTTTGGGGATGCAGGTTTAATAGTTGTTGCCAGAGTCATCCTGAAATACCATTCTTGGAGTAATTCTACCTTGGTCTCTGTCAATTTTGTTTTATTCATTCAGAGGTTTTTCATTCCCTTCTATTCATCATAAGATATTGCTTATTTCTGTCAGAGTAGCCTGCATGAATAAGTGTGATCCTTTTTATAAATAGTGCACTCCGCAGCTGTGGTGGACAGATGGTAAAGGGAAAATATTTAATGTGATAGGTGGGATAGTAATCTAGCAGGCTGTTTTGTCTTGGATAGAAATCATTGACACTTATGACAGAAAAGTAAGCCATTTTGCCCATCATTTCCATACTGGCCAAAATTGGCTTTCAAATTAGTCTTACTTTCCAGCTCTCCATCTCTAACCTTGCAGGTCACAATATTTCAAATCTCGTGGAAACTTCTGCCACTTCACCACCGCTGCCAGAAAGTGTCTTTGAGTGGCAATTTATTTTCTGGTGGGAAGGAATGGATAAGGTTTTGGGTCGAGACCCTTCTTCAGGCTGAAAATTACGGGAAAGAGAAACGTGAGATCGTTTCCCCTTTTCCGTGACTTTCAGTCTGAAGAAGGGTCTCGACCCGAAATGTCACCCATTCCTTCTCTCTAGAGATGCTGCCTGTCCCGCTGAGTTACTCCAGCTTTTTGTGTCTATCTTTAACATCCTAGGACACTGCACTTGCAGATGAGCAAGAGAGTCATTGCCATTCTTCTGTCCAAAATTCATCCTGCAACTGGTGTACCTAAAACTGATAATCTTTTAATTATCATATTGGGAGCTTGCAAATCCCTTATTTCAAGGATGATTGCAATTCAATAATACTCAGTTGGTTGTGCAGTGTTTGAGGATGACCCGGGAACTAACTCAACAATAGAGAATGGTCATGTCAGAGATGAATGGTTCATTGTCAGAGATCAGTTTTACATGTCAGTCATTGACAAGGTGTATTCAAAACATCTGAACTTTAACAAAAACGTACAAAGCAAAGAACAATAGACTTCTGGATAAAAAGACACAAAGTGCTGATGTCACTGAATGGGTCAGGCAGCATCTCTGGAGAACAGGGAGGGCAGGTTCGGGACGTTTCAGGTCGGGACCCTTCTTCGGACTTCTGGATATTAAATTGATTGAGGTTATAGCGAGTATGAAGGAAAAGGTGCAGAGGAACAAGATTAGCCAGAATCTTACTGTCTAGTGATGCATTCTCATCGGGCTGATAGGTGTCTGCCTGCTCTTCCTTCTCATGCTTTCCTATTCTTATGGGAATCTAAGATAAGTAACAAATGCCTCAACTTCAACCAGAGCATCGATGTGGATGTGTTGCTAGGGTGTAATTGGCTGTTACCGTGTTCCACATCCGACAGAGAATACAAGTAAATTGCCCTGACTATCTTGACACGCATTAACAGTGCCTCAGTGTTGCTTTCTGAGGAATGTCATTACATGCTTGGATGATTAGTGCTTAATTCCTGGAGTAGATTTTTACACAGCATAACAACGCAGAGTTGGGTTGGGGGGGGGGGGGGGGGGGGACAAAAACCAGATTGTCAATTTATCTCAAAGTGCCTATCACATCATAATTCTTCAGCATGAGCATAACCATCCACAATCCATACAAAGTACACACAACCTGCGTCTATATAATGCCTCAGGTGTCATAATATTTCAAAAGAGATGCATGGTAACATTATCAAATAAAATAATAATAATAATAATAATAATATAATAAACATTTATTTTTTATAGCGCTTTTCCAAGTGCTCAAAGACGCTTTACAAAAACATTCAAGACATTAAAAACAAACAAACGAACTGTCCTGACGGAGAAGCGGTGAACAAATAGTGCCAGCGTCCTCTCACGTCAGGATCCGGCAGTAGACAATAAAGAACACAAGCAACACAATTACAATTTTTAACACAAAAACAGCCATCACAGTGATTGCTCCAGGCACACCCTCACTGTGATGGAAGTCAAAGAAAAGTCTTATCTCCTCCTCATCCTTCTCCCGTGGTGCCACGAGGCGATCGAGGCTCCCAACTCTTGAAGCCCCCACCGGGCGATGGAAAGTCCCAGGGCCGAGCCGAGCAGGCCGATGAAGGTCCTGAGCCCCCACCGGGCGATGGAAAGTGCCGCGGCCAGGCCACGCAGGGCGATGAAGGGCCTGCGAGCGGGTCGATCAAACCTCGCGCTCCGGGGCGGTCGAAGCTGCTACGGCTGGAGCTCCCGAAAGCCGGTTGCCAGCCAGGGACCTGCGAACTCCAGATGTTGCGGTCTGCAGGGCCCACGACCGAAGCCTCCGAGATGGTAAGTCCAGGCCCTGCGACCGGAGTCTTCAAGGTCGATCCCAGCTGGAGGCCACCGACTCCACGGTGTTAGGCCGTAGCGCGAACGGAGATACGACACGGTAAAGGTCGCATCTCCGTTGAGGAGGAGATTGGAAAAAAAAGTTTCCCCCACCCCCCCCCCCCACCACCCCCCACATAAACAGAGTTAAAAATAGATCAAAACGTACATTTAAACGATGACAATAGACAAAAAAAAAAAAACACAGAGAGACTGCCGGTGAGCCGCAGCTGCAGAACACAGCCATGCCCCTATCTGACAATGAAATCGTTACCTGATTTTAAAGCAGGAAACTTATTTAAGAAGAGTAGAAATACAGATAGAATTAGGGAGTGAGCCGAGATATTTGTTTTGCTTTAGTTTATCTTCATGCTGTTTTGGGTCAGTGTAAGATTTCCCACTTTGGTTTTGCTGGACAGTGACAGATTCCAGAGACTCGCTCTCAGGATTTAAAAACCTTTCCATTCATCTCGGAGACATTAGCCCGGAAGTCGGATCCACTTTTCTAGCAGAGGGAATTCTGTCAAACATCAACGCTAAACAATTTCTTGATATTTTCATTTCTGTTGCACAGACAGAATATTAGGTTAGAGATACAGCACGGAAACAGACCCCCTCGGCCCAACGAGTCCATGTTCACCAGTGATCCTCATACACTAACACTATCCTACACACACTAGGGACGTTTTACAATTATACCAAGCCAACTAATCTACAAATCTGTATGTCTTTGGAGTGTGGGAGGAAACCGGAGATCCCGGAGAAAACCCACGTAGGTCATGGGGAGAACTTACAAATTCCGTACAGGCAGCACCCCTCGTCAGGATCGAACCTGGAATCTCTGGCGCCGTAAGGCAGCAACTCTACCGCTGTGCCACCGTGCCGCCCTTAATAAACAAAGATGCAGTAAACAAACTTGTAATGATGCCAATCCATTCTCCAGTCACTGGGAGTTGTGCGAGTTAATGAGGCAAACTAGCTCCAAATTAAATATCTTGTGAAAGTACAGAGCACCTGCACAGAATGAGGCCACTCAGTTGATGGAGTATATGTTGTGTCTCACAGCACTTCCATCAATCTCATTCCCTAACTTATTTCCTTGTAACTTATTCTTTCCCATACATGCAGCAATATACCCCCCCCCACTCCAATTTCCTGCCCACCAACCTACAGTAAGTGTAATTTTCTGGAGCCAATTTGGATGTGGATGTACCATGAGGAAGCTCAAGTGGTGCAAATCGATGGGTTAATTGGCAAGTGACCTAACAAGTCATTTGCTTGTTAGGTGAGCAGTAGAATCTTGGGGAAGTTGATGAGGATGTGGGGAGAATAGGTTACATGGAAAACTAGCAGCAAATTACACTGTGAGTCAGCAGAGAATCATTGGGCCAAAATTGCTTCCTTCTGATTTTATTAGACCTGATAGAAGGGCAGATGTGCATTGTTTCCACAGTCTGTAGTGTTTGAGATTTGGGTTCGTTTTTTATTAATTTCTTTAAAGTTCATCTTGAGGATGTCACCGGTAAGGCCATCATTTATTGCCCATCCCTAATTGCCATTGAGAGGGCGTCGGCAAGCACTTTATTGAATAGCTGCAGCCTTGGTATTGGTGAAAGTGTTCTCAGAGAGCTGTTGCACAGGCAATCCCAGGATTTAGACTCATTCACACTAAAAGAATGGTGGCATATTTCCAAGTCAGAAAATCTGCGTAAAATTCAGCAGATAGTCTGCTATTGCCTCTGGCATCCACATTGCGAAAGAGATGCTAAGATTTTTCTGTGCATTAGAGAAGTTCCTGATGAGTTACATTACAATGGTTCAATTGTGCCTTTATTGTCACGTGTGCTTAGTGCAAACACGCAGTGAAATTATTTTCTTGCAGACAGTCCAGTAGAGCATTTCCATACCCAAGCACTTCCCTAATTAGCAAATGTGCAGAAATAGTCCACTATTGAACTAACATCACTGAAACTCAGTCACTGACATATCAACTTGAATTTACTGGTACTATGAATTTAAATGTTTGGGGATGGGCAAAGGTCACTGGCATTTCAAGTTGAGGTCCTGTATCAGGACAGTGTCAAGAGAAAACTGTCAGTCTAAAGAGGGGAGGGAAAGGGATGGGCAGGAGCTGGTTGGGGATGGATGGATCCAGGTGAGGAGGGTTTGGCGGCCAGATGGAGCCAGGTGAGGGAGGGAGGCGAGGACACCGGAGAAGTACACCATTTAAAAGGTGTCCAGACAGGTACATGGATAGGAAATGTTTAGAGGGATATAAACCTAAAGGGGCCAAGTGGAACGAGTATGGATGGGGCATCTTGGTTGGCATGGGCATGTTGAGCCGAAGGGCCTGTTTCCGTGCTGTGTGAACCTGTCACTCAAATACATTAATAAGCATTGAGATAAAAACTACCATAAGTAGAGTTCCCTTCTCCTGGGAACTAAAGCCTTTGATTCACTGAGGTTTGTCGCAGGTTTAACCAAGCCTAGGCTCAGGGATAGACCTCCAAGTCTCACCATTAACTTCATGGCTGTATGAAGAATCCACTAGAGTATCAGTATGCAGCCAGCAGTACAGGAAGCACACGGAAAATGTGACTGCTGACCATCATCAGAAACAAGGAATCCCACCCACCACCATTACTGTTGGCCTTACCTCAGGCCATGTGCCCCTTCATTTCCCCTATGAGCCTCCAGATTCTGAGATAAGGCAATATCTTAAACTCATGAAGCTATCCCTTTGCTTCCACAGATGCTGCCTGACCCCTTGAGTTCCTCCAGCAGTTTGGTTTTTGATCCATATTCCTACACCTGCAATCTTGTGTGCCTCAATAATTCCTTGATTTATACATTTTCGCCATGAAACTATCAATTCCTTGAGGAACATGTCTTTGATTTATAAAACTATTTCACTGTTACAAAGAGCTCATCAAAGAGTAACAAAGAGTACCAAGATATCCCTAGTTTAGACAAAGGCTTGTAGACTTATAATGGTTTACAAGAGTTACGAGTCAAGAGTTTTTTAATTGTCATATGCACCGGGACAGGAACAATGAAATTCTTACTATACTGCAGCTTTACAGGCACTTTAATGAAAGAACACAATAAATAAATATACAATTAACAAAAATACATGAGAGGAATAGATCAGGTAGATGCACAGTCTCCTACCCAGAGTAGGGGAATCGAGGACCAGAGGACATAGGTTCAAGGTGAAGGGGAAAAGATTTAATAGGAATCTGAGGGGTACTTTTTTCACACAATGGGTGGCGGGTGTATGGAACAAGATGAGGTAGTTGAGGCTGGGAATATCCCAACGTTTAAGAAATAGTTGGACAGGTACATGGATAGGACAGGTTTGGAGGGATATGGTCCAAGCACAGGCAGGTGGGACTAGTGTAGCTGGGACATGTTGGTCAGTGTGGGCAAGCTGAGCCAAAGGGCCTGTTTCCACACTGTATCACTCTATGACTCTATGACTATGACTCTATGACAATAATAAGTAAGCAGACCATATTAATGCAAGCTCAAGTATGAAGTGCAACCTTAGAAAAAGTTCATATTAGTGCTGAGGTAGTGTTGTGGTTGGCCTGATGGTTGATAGGGAGAAGCCCTTCTTGAACCCGAAGGTAACAGTTCAGAGGCTCCTGTATCTTCTTCCCAATGGTAGCAGTGAGATGAGATTGTGGCTGGGGAGGTATGGACCTTTGATGATATTAGCTGCCTTCTTAAAGCAGTAGTTCCTGTGGATCCTTTGATGGTAGGGAAATCTGGAATGGTGGGTTCACTCTTCTACTAAATGATACCTTGATACCTGACCTGCTGAGTTTTTCTACCATTTTTGATCACAGAATTTCAGCATGTGCAGTTTTTATTTGAGTTCCTTTTCCCCATAGTGTATTTTATTCAGTCTTATATATTCACACAGTTTTGCTTCACAAATTGTTATCCAGGAACTCAAATCCCTCTCATAATTTGAGGAAGGGCTGTTTGTCCTTTAAAAATCCCAGCCCAGAGGAACACTGATTACTGCAGTGGCCGAAGGAAAAATATAAGACACAGAATGAAAATGTTGAACAACTGGAGAAGTTATTCAACTTCTTCATTGGGGAATACTATCAGTTTGTTTGATGGGGAGGGGAATTAAACTCATAGCACTGAAATGATATTATGTAAGAAATATCTCACAGCAGATGTCCAGGTATCTCATGTGGAAAACATTTTAATTAGTTAGTTTGCCTATTTTCTCACTCTAGAGAGTTTCACCCACAAACTGTTCTTTAAACCAAGCCTAAAATTAACATATTTAAGAATTCCCTGCACGTTTTGTCAACGGGGAAAGATTATGGGACAATATTGTCTGATCCATCTTCTTTTGAAATTCATCATTTGCAGAGTTTGATTCCTTTATTCCCTTCGAGTGGCTTAATGTAAAATTAAAGGCTTTGTTAAACTACAGCATTTAAACGAGCATTAAAATTTCTCATGAAATGCTAAACACACAAAATCATGGAGTCTCAGAGTCACATAGTGATAGGAAGGAAGAGGAATACTTTATTGTCACATGTGACTACGCACAGTGAGATTCTTTGCTTGCATACACAATGTATACAAATAGCATACAATGTATACAAATAGCACAGATAAAATCATACGGTACGGAATCAGATCCTTCGGCTCACCTAGTCCGTGCCAACGATGGCACGTCCATTTACGCTATCGATGTTGGGATAGAAAACAAAGAATTGATTGGGACCCTTTAATATTATTTTAGAAGGTGGCCGTGCAATGGTCCCCATGGTTAGGATGTTTGTCATTATACACTTCCATTTATACTGTAAATAGAGTTAACATGAGCAAAACAAACCACTAAGGTTGACTATCCTCAAACTCCTTTACCCTCTCATTTCCTTCTTGGGATGCTCCTTAAAAACGTGGTAAATCTGGAAGCCAGCATGTACACAATGTTTAAAAGAAATAGCAGATTAAATTCGGGAGCACATTTTTATGGTGCAGAGAGGTCAGGTTAAGGGTCAGAGATCAAAGGTGAAACTAGCAATGATCAGACGATAGTTGTGCTAACTACTCACATCTTCTTTGCATTAGACGTTGCTCCAATTTTTTTTTGTGGCAAGGTAGCATTGAGGTACAGACTGAACAGGTTCCATTTTCTTTCATTCATAGAAGCTCCAGGCTGTAACAAAGGTTGCCCCTATTTTCTTCCTGTCCAGGATTCCAAGTGACATTAAAAAACCACAAACTGAGCCTAATTTAGTCTCTGCATTTCATCGTTTTGCATTTTAACTCAGACTCCAAGCTTTGGAGATTGAGATTAAGGAGAGAAAGGCTAAAAGAGAGTGTGTGTGTGAGAGAGAGAGAGAGAGAGAGAGAGAGAGAGAGAGAGAGAGAGAGAGAGAGAGAGAGAGAGAGAGAGAGAGAGAGAGAGAGAGAGAGAGAGAGAGAGAGAGAGAGAGAGAGAGAGAGAGAGAGAGAGAGAGAGAGAGAGAGAGAGAGAGAGAGAGAGAGAGAGAGAGAGAGAGAGAGAGAGAGAGAAATAAGGAAGGGAAGGGAGGGAGGGAAGGGAGGGAGGGAGGGAGGGAGGGAGGGAGGGAAGGGAGGGAGGGAGGGAGGGAGGGAGGGAGGGAGGGAGGGAGGGAGGGGGGAGGATATAAAAATAGATATGCATTTCCATTCCACAGAAGA
Source organism: Rhinoraja longicauda (assembly GCF_053455715.1). Taxonomy (NCBI): domain Eukaryota; kingdom Metazoa; phylum Chordata; class Chondrichthyes; order Rajiformes; family Arhynchobatidae; genus Rhinoraja; species Rhinoraja longicauda. The sequence goes on from NC_135959.1 coordinate 22,622,599, forward strand.
GAAATGATTAACACGTGGACATAAAGAGAGGAACTTCTTTCAACCACCTTCTATCCTCTTCTCTCGATGAAAGTCAGGAATGGCCAACTAAATACTTTGCCACGATCAACAACATGTCCCCTCACAACCCAGCAAATATTTTTGTTGCGCCCAATCACACCCAGTACCCCCTCCAAAACTTCCCCCTATCCCCCCATCCGCCCTCCTCTGAACCCCATTCTGAATTGGCAGTGAGGCTTTCTTGGGCTGACAGTTGTGCTCCTCAATGATGCAAATAGAATCAAAAGTCTGACTGGATCCTGCTTATTATTGTACTTCGTGGTCCGCTACCTGTTGTACCTTTGTTGTGACTGGAAGGACCACGAGTACACATGTTTAAGATGTTATCATGGTGGAGCTTAACTCCAGGCTGTTTATTCCAAGGCCGCCTGGATCCAGAGTGGCCACTAATCACACCAATCACTTATATACACAGGCATACAAAGTAGTCCTTGTGGCCAACAAAGTAGTCCTAGCAATATCACAACATCCCCCTTGTCTTATATATTACAACATCCCCCTTGTCTTATATAAAATGTTTGATTTGTCTACATTTTGTTTTTTTGTATTGTTTTCTTTACCATTCTAGGGCTAAAATATATTTAACAAACAAAACCAAAACACCATTGCTTTTTGCAAACAAAACCAATAACACAACTAAACACAATTGCTTTTTTTGCCATCATGGTGGCCACTCATCTCCGTGTGGTCACTCATCTCCATGTGGTCACTCTTCTCCGGGTGGTCACTCCACAGATATATACAATATATATACCAGAGCATCAAATATAATACATTAAGCTTTCAGTACACAGATCACTACACAGATCATTAAACACAAAATATTCATTTTGTTCCATATCTTCCCCTCAAGAAGACATGCTGTGTAGATCAAACGTAGTGTAGGCTCTAGATGCTCCACCACCATGATTTGGCTCACAACACTGGGCTCCCACTGCTGGGCTCCCACTGCTGGGCTCCCACTGCTGGGCTGACACTGCTGGGTTCTAACTGCTGGGCTCCCACTGCTGGGCTCCCACTGCTGGGCTGATACTGCTGGGCTCCCACTGTTGGGTTCCACTGCTGGGCTCCCACTGCTGGGCTGGCATTGCTGGAATCGCGGTGCGATCGCCCCTCCGCTGCAGTGCGCGCTGGCCCCGCCCACAGGTGCTCCCCGGCCCCGCCCACAGGTGCTCCCCGGCAGCTGCCGCTCAACTTTTCGAACGCGCTGCCGCTGCGCGCTGGCCCCGCCCACAGGTGCTCCCCGGCAGCTGCCACTCAAATTCGAACGCGCTGCCGCTGCCTCGGGTCCAGGGCCGTCCCGACTCTCCAGTCGCCGCGCCTGGGTAAGTACACAGTGCCTCGGCCTTACCGGCCGCCGCACCTCCGCGGGTGGTCGGTCCCTCCGGTCGCCGTACACCTCCGTGGGTGTCGGTCTCCTCCGGGTCTCTCCCAGTCGCCGCACACTTCCCTGGATGTCGATCTTACCGGTCGCCGCACACCTCCGTGGGTGTCGGTCTTACCGGTCGCCGCACACCTCCCTGGGTGTCGGCCTCCCCCAGTCGCCGCACACCTCCCTGGGTGTCGGTCTTACCGGTCGCCGCACACCTCCCTGGGTGTTGGTCTTCCCCGGTCACCGCACACCTCCGTGGGTGTCGGGTCTCCCGGTCTCTCCCCCGCGAAGCAGTCGCAGGCTCCTAATCTCGGGCCTGCACAGGTGCTGGGGCGCGATGTGGGCCTTCACACACCGCCCTTTGCAGCTTGCAGTGTCACGTCGGCAGCTCGGCGCTGACTACTGAGCAGGTAAGTATACCTACATATATTGGCCCCTTACCGAGTGGGAAACTTTTTTCGTTCTTTAGGGCTCTATCTTTTCTTCCTGTTAACCTTTTTGCTGGGTTCCTTTTTGTTAACCTTCTTCTTTTTTTTATGCACTTGTTAACCTTTTTTCTTGGGTTCTTTGTTGTTTTCCTTGCAAATAGAATCAAAAGCCTGACTGGATCCTGCTTATTATTGTACTTCGTGGTCCGGTACCTGTTGTACCTTTGTTGTGACTCTGGAAGGACCACGAGTACACACGTTTAAGATGTTATCATGGTGGAGCTTAACTCCAGGCTGTTTATTCCAAGGCCGCCTGGATCCAGAGTGGCCGCCTAATCACACCAATCACTTATATACACAGGCATACAAAGTAGTCCTTGTGACCAACAAAGTAGTCCTAGCAATATCACAACACTTATCACTCAGCATCATTTCCATCCCCATTTGATATTCTAAAACTAGTCTTTTGCAGAAGTATCATGAGAATCCAGCCTTTATTTAGCATGCACAACAAGACAAAACAGAGTCAGTCACGCAGAGATTGATAAACTCAATAATGGAGTAAAACGGTTGAAGTTAATTCCTGCTGAGCTGCTGCACATTGCTTTCCTTTTGGGCTTATTTACATGTCAACAATGGAATCAGAACCATATCCACCTCACTGAATGCCATGTGCTACATCTCCAACATTTGTGCTCATTTGGAAGAATCTAATATGAATGGAGAATTAAAGTCAGACAACCTGATTAAGAAATGGCAGCAGGAAAGACCTTGCAAAAGCTTTTGCATATAATACTGCTTATTTTTAGTGTGCAATTTAATTTCAGTTCCAGAACTTTCTACATAAAATAATAAAAAATAAAGGAAACATCAGGAACATTTCACAGAATTGTACAGCAGAGAAAAGGGCTTTTTCAGTTCACCTTGTCCATGCGGCTTTGATGCCTATCATGCCAATACCATTTCCATGCCTTTGGCCCTGCCATTCTTATCAAAGTAGCTGTACAAAAGCTTTCTCAAACATGGAGTTACATTCAGATAAATACATCTATAAGTACAAGATGTACATTTTAGTTTGGAAAGTCAGGGCAGGATTTACTGAGTAAAAGGTAGGACCTTGGGGACAATTGAAGAACAGAGAGACCTGGGGGTAGTTCCAGAGAGAGTACTGCATTGACACAGGTTGACAGGATGGTGAAGAAACACTTGCCTTCATTGTTCAGCGTATTGAGCACAGGTGCTGGGATGCCATGACAGAGCTGTATATGATGCGTGGCAAGATCACATTTGGAGTACTGTATGTCGGTCTGGATTCCCTGCTATAGAAAGGAAATCATTAAACTAAATACGGTGTAAAAATGATTTATGAGGCGTTTACCAGGTCTGGAAAGTTTGAGTTATGAGGAGAAACAAGATAGCCTGGGTTATTTTCCTTGGAGCTTAAAAGGCTAAGGGGTGATGTTATAGATGTTTGTAAAAATATAAGGGTCATAGATAATGAGAATAGCCACAGTCTTTTTCCCAGGGCAAGGCCGTCTAAAATTGGAGGACACAGGCACATAGATAGGAAAGATTTGGAGGGATTTTGGCCTGGTGCAGCCAAGTGAATGAGCTTCTTTAGGCAACCTGTCATGGATGAATTGGGCCGAAAGGTCTGTTGCAGTGCTTGATAGCTTTATGACTCTGACTCAGTAAGCAGTAACCACCTCCGATCATTCCATATTACACCAATTTCTGTGTGTGGAACTTTCCCATCAGAACTTCTTTAAATGTTTCCCCTCTCACCTTAAAGGTCTACCTTAATTTCTGGATGCCCCTGTCCTGAGAGCAGTCTGACTCTCTTTCTTATCTAAGCCTCTCATATTTTTATAAACCTCAATAAGATCACGTCTCACCCTTCCTTGTTCCAGTGAGAGTACAGCATATCGAGGAGATTGTGGTCATTATTAGCTACAGGTGAATTTCTGGAAAACTGGAGGATGTATCGTTATTTAAGCAGAGTAGCAAGGACAAGTTTGGAAGCTATAGGCCGAGGAGCCTAATGTCAGTGGTGGGAAAGTTGTTAGAGGGAATTCTTAGGGACAGGATCTACCAGCATTTGGATAGGCATGGACTGATTAGGGGTAGTCACCATTGTTTAGTGCTTGGGAAATTGAACCTCACAAATCTGGTAGTGCTTTGTCAGTGGTCACCAAGGAGATTAGTAAGGGCAGAGCAGTGGACATTGTCTACATGGACTTTAGTAAGATCTTTGACAGAGTCCTACATGGCAGCTTTGTCCGGAAGGTCAGATTGCATAGAATCTAAGGTGAGCTAGCCAATTAGATTCAAAATAGGCTTGGAAAAAGGAAGTAGTGGAGGCTTGGTTTTTTTTCTGATTGGAGGCGTGTGACCTCTGGTGTGCTGCAGGAATCAGTGCTGGGGCCTCTGCTGTTTGTTGTATACATTAATGATTTGGATGACAAACTAGTTGCTAAATCAAACACTGTTGGTAAATTTGCAAATGTCGCCAAATTTGCTGGTGTGGTGGACAGTGAGGAAGAATACGTAAGTTTGCAAAATGATCTAGAACAGTTGGGAAGGTGGGCCAAGGAATGGCAAATGGAATTGAACTCTGGCGAGTGTGAGGTGTTGCACATTGGAATGTCAAGCCAGGACAGGACTTACACAGTGGATGATAAAGCCCTGAAGATTGTTGCAGAACAAAAAGATCTGGGTGTACAGGTGCACAGTTCCCTAAAAGTGGTGAGTCGGGTCGACAGTGTGGAGATGAAGGCATATGGCATGCTTGCGTTAATTGGAAAGGGTATTGGAAAGAGTACAAAAGTTAGGACATCATGATAAAGCTGTACAATTCATTGGTGAGACTACACTTGGAGTACTGTGCACAGTTCTGGTCAATGAGGATGTCATTAAGTTAGAAAGTGTGCAGAAGAGATTCACAAAGTTGTTATCCAGGATAGACGCAAAATGCTGGAGTAACTCAATGGGTCCGGCACTATCTCTGGAGAAAAGGAATAGACAAGGTTTTGGGTTGCAACCTTTCTTCCTTCCTCCAACCCGAAACGTCACCTATTCCTTTTCTGGATGCCACTTGACCTGCTGAGTTACTCCAGCATTTTGTATCTATTTTCAGTGTAACCAGCATCTGCAGTTCCAGCCTACACTTGTTATTCAGGCTTGTGTTATAGCGAGATGTGAGATAGGCTGGGAGTTTATACTTTTCTAGACAATAGACAATAGGTGCAGGAGTAGGCCATTCGGCCCTTCGAACCAGCACCGTCATTCACTGTGATCATGGCTGATCATCCACAATCATGGCTGATCATGGCTGATCATCCACGTTCCTGCATTCTCCCCATATCCCTTGACTCTGCTATCCTTAAGAGTTCTATCTAACTCTCTCTTGATAGCATCCAGAGAATCGGTCTCTACTGCCTTCTGAGGCAGAGAATTCCACAGATTCACAACTCTCTGGGTGAAAAAGGTTTTCCTCAACTCCTTTCTAAATGGCCTACCCCTTATTCTTAAACTGTGGCCCCTGGTTCTGGACTCCCCCAACATCGGGAACATGTTTCCTGCCTCTAGCATGTCCAATCCCTTAATAAACATATGTTTCAATAAGATCCCCTCTCATCCTAAATTCTAGTGTACACAAGCGCAGTTGCTCCATTCTTTCAACATATGAAAATTCAGCCATCCCGGGAATTAACCTAGTGAACCTACGCTGCACTCCCTCAATAGCAAGAATGTCCTTCCTCAAATTTGGAGACCAAAACTGCACACAATACTCCAGGTGTGGTCTCACTAGGGCCCTGTACAACTGCAGAAGGACCTCTTTGCTCCTCTACTCAACTCCTCTTGTTATGAAGGCCAACATGCCATTAGCTTTCTTCACTGCCTGCTGTATCTGCATGCTTAATTTCAATGACTGATGTACAAGGACACCCAGATCGCGTTGTACTTCCCCATTTCCTAACTTGACACCATTCAGATAATAATCTGCCTTCCTGTTCTTACCATCAAAGTGGATAACCTCACATTTATTCGCATTAAATTGCATCTGCCATGCATCTGCCCACTCACCCAACCTGTCCAAGCCACCATGCATCCTCATAGCATCCTCCTCACAGTTCACACTGCCACCCAGCTTTGTGTCACCTGCAAATTTGCTAATGTTACTTTTAATCCATTCATCTAAACATTAATGTGTCTTCTAAATAGCTGCGGTCCCAGCACCGAGCCTTGCGGCAACCCACTTGACACTGCCTGCCATTCAGAAAGCCATTGGGACCATATCAAAGGCATTCCGAAAGTCCAGGTACACTACATCCTCTGGCTCTCCCTTGTCCATTTTCCTAGTTACATCCTCAAACATTCCAGAAGATTAGTCAAGCATGATTTCCCCTTCGCTAATCCATGCTGACTCGAACCGATCCTGTTACTGCTATCCAAATGTGCTGCAATTTCATCTTTTATAATAGACTCCAGCATCTTCCCCACCACCGATGTCAGGCTAGCTGGTCTATAATTCCCTGTTTTCTCTCTCTCTCCTTTCTTAAACAGTGGGAGAACATTAGCTACCCTCCAATCCACAGGAACTGATCCTGAATCTATAAAACATTGGAAAATGACCACCAATGCGTCCACGATTTCTAGAGCCACCTCCTTATGTACCCTGGGATGCAAATCATCAAGCCCTAGGGATTTATCAGCCTTCAGTCCCATCAGTCTCTACCCAACACCATTTCCTGTCTAATGTGAATTTCTTTCAATTCCTCCGTCACCCCAGGTCCTCTAGCCACTAGTACATCTGGGAGATTGTTTGTGTCTTCCTGAGTGAAGACAGATCCAAAGTACCTGTTCAACTCGTCTGCCATTTCGTTGTTCCCCATAATAAATTCACCTATTTATTTCTTCAAGGGACCCACATTTGTCTTAACTCATTTTTTCCTCTTCACATACCTAAAGAAGCTTTTACTATCCTTTATATTCTTGGCTAGTTTACCTTCGTACCTCATCTTTTCTCCCTGTATTGCCTTTTCATAATCATCATCATAATCATACTTTATTAGCCAAGTCTGTTTTGCAACATACGAGGAACTTCATTTGCCATACAGTCATTCAAATAAAAAGCAACAGAACACACAAAATACACTTTAACTTTGGGTTGGAGAGGCTAGATGCGGGAAGATTGTTCCCGATGTTGGGGAAGTCCAGAACCAGGGGTCACAGCTTAAGGATAAGGGGGAAGTCTTTTAGGACCGAGATGAGAAAAAAATTCTTCACACAGAGAGTGGTGAGTCTGTGGAATTCTCCGCCACAGAAGGTAGTTGAGGCCAGTTCATTGGCTATATTTAAGAGGGAGTGGCCCTTGTGGCTAAAGGGATCAGGGGGTATGGAGAGAAGGCAGGTACAGGTTACTGAGCTGGATGATCAGCCATGATCATATTGAATGGTGGTGCAGGCTCGAAGGGCCGAATGGCTTCCTCCTGCACCTATTTTCTATGTTTCTATGCTTCTATCCACCATAATGATTCCTCCATGCGGATTCCTCACTGTGATGGAAGGCGAAAAAAAGTTTAATCTTTCTCTTCTTTGTCCTCCAGCGGTCGGGGGCCTTTAACCTTCCATTGACGGGACGATCTTATTCCCATAGCCAGCGGCAAACCTTCTTCATCAGGGCGATCAAGCTCCTGCATCAGGGGGAATCTCAGCTCCCCCACGCCGGGTGATTGGACCCCGGGTCGAGGCTTGTCGAACGTCGTGCGGCTTTTGGTGATTCCCAACCTCGTTCTCAACCCAAGACTGCAAGCTCCTTGATGTTAAAGTCCACAGGCCACAGTTGGAGCATCGATCCCAAGCAAGGAATCGTACACTCTGATGGTAAGTCCACGCCCGCGGTGAGGCTGAAAGTCAGTCCCGAGCAAGGCCTCCAGCTTCATGATGTTAGGCCGCAGAGCGACCAGAGATTTGATCCGGAAAATAATCGCATCTCCAGCAAGGTAAGAGATTGAAAAAACATTTCCCCCAACCTCCCCACCCACCCGGCACATAAAACAAACCAGAGAACATAAACACATACTTTTAAAACTCACTAAAAGTATCAAAAAAAGACAAAAAGGACAGACAGACTGTAGGCGAGGCTGTCATCGAAGCGCAGTGGTCAATCTTTTTAGCTATTTTCTGTTGCTCTTTAAATGTTTCCCAATCCTCTGGCTTCCTGCTCATCTTTTGAGGAAGGATACTGAGGGGTGTACAAGATCATGAGGGGCATGCATAAAGTGAATGTTCATAGTCTTTTTCCCAGATGAGTGGATTTTAAAACTAGACGGTAATGGCAAGGTGAGAGGGGAGAGATTTAAGAGGGAACTTGGGGACAACTTGCTCATTCAGATGATAGCCCAGATCTGGAATGCTAGAATGAGGTGCCAGAGGAAGCCACAGAGGTGGATACAATTATGACTTTTAAAAGCGACTTGGACAGGTATATACATGGATAGGAATGGGCCAAATGCAAACAAATAGGAATAGCCCAATATACCAACTTTGTCAGCATAGACAAGGTGAGCTGAACGGCCTTATTCTATACTGTCCATTTCTATGACACTATGACTGTATCCTATCTCTCCGTATAACTACAACCCTTTATTCTAGGCAATGTCTTCGTGTTTCTCTTCTGTGTTCTCTCTGTTCATACCTCCTCCTTCCTGTAGTGGAGCAACAAGAAGTGCAGTCTAACCAATGTTTTCTACAGCTGCAACAATTTATTCAATACTGTACTGATGCTTTGCACCACATTTCATTAGGGTTCTTGGAAATAGGAATTCGATTTCATGTGATGCACTTAATCAAGCAAGCAAAATGTAAGAATACATCAATCGCTCAAACAAATGCCATTAATCCTTCTAAAAAAAACTCTCCAAGGTCACTGATGCATGACAATTGTCTAAAGCCGAACAAGGTGTGGAATTGGAATAAGTTAATTGAAGAGGCTTTATTTCATTGTGCTTTTGCTTTTGTCCTTCAGTCAAAGTTATGCTTGTTGAAAACACTTCTACAATCTGTGATTCAAAAACAAGATGTAACAGGGGTCAAGTGAATTCATCTAGTGTCATTTCTGAAGGCTCAAAGCAATTTCATACATCCCATGTGGTCCTAACACTAATTCACCAGAAGTGCTGAGGTGCTTGACACAGTGATGATAATGATATTAATCTTACACCCACCCCCCACCTGCTCTCCCCTCCAAATTGTTAAAGTATTCATAGAGTAATTACATTCTCAGTCTTATTAACATTTAAATCAAAGAAAAGTGCGAACAAGTCTAACAGGCATTTCACATCTGTGCAAGCATATTGAGGTGACAGAGTCAATGGAACATGATAAGGAAATTAGGACATTAAGAACATTTTAATCCTCTCATCTGATTAGATACAGAGTGAGAACATTCCTAAACTTACTGGCAAGAATATAATCAAGAAATGTTTCTGTGTAATCAGCTCTGCTGCTCACATCCTGACTTATTCCATTCGCCAATTCCTGGTACGACAATGCTGCAGATTTAAAATTCCCATCTCTATGTTTCTTCCCTTCTATGGATACAGCCTTTCCTTTCTCGGTCATACTTTCCAGCCTCTTCACATCTTATTTCAGTAAAATCCTCTATCCCCTTAGCCTTCCCTAATTCACAAACCCCTCCGCTCCCCACACAGAGAGGGGTTCTAAAACCTCTCCAGCTTTTACATCCATCCCTATCTCTAATACCCACTTCATCCCCTACATCCCATCCTATCATTGTAATACCCTCCAATTACAAGCATGTCCCCATTCAGACCTTATACCCCTTCTTTTCTTTATAAATGTTTTAGAGCATTCAACCCTCCCTCTCTCTGTAAACCTTCCAGCCCCTACAGATCTGCCTATCTATGTAACCTAATCTATTTGTCTCCGCTGTCTCATAAAGGCAGTCAGCATCATCAAAAACCCACACCACTCTCACCACACTCTTAATTCACTCCTACTATTGGGAAGGTGGTATTGGAGTCTGAAAACAGTAATGTCTCTGAAATTTACATTCTACCCTCCCTCTCTCTGTAAACCTTCCAGCCCCTACAGATCTGCCTATCTATGTAACCTAATCTATTTGTCTCCGCTGTCTCATAAAGGCAGTCAGCATCATCAAAAACCCACACCACTCTCACCACACCCTTAATTCACTCCTACTATTGGGAAGGTGGTATTGGAGTCTGAAAACAGTAATGTCTCTGAAATTTACATTCTACACGACGGCACGGTGGCGCAGCGGTAGAGTTGCTGCCTTACAGCGAATGCAGCGTTAATTGACTGGGTAAAATGTTTTTAAAAATTGTCCCTAGTGTGTGTAGGATAGTGTTAATGTGCGGGGATCGCTGGGCGGCGCGGACTCGGTGGGCCGAAGGGACTGTTTCCACGCTGTATCTCTAAAATCTAAAAAAAAATCACAAAAAAAAATCTACACCTAGCTGCCTCTCTTTTGGACTTTCAGTTGGCTTTACAGCATAGGAAAGGAAAGGAAATATTAGAGTAGGAATATATTTTTATAACTATGCAATGCTTTGGTGAGACTTTGGTCCATTTACTTAAAGAGGGATACACTTGGATTGCGCAGTGGGCAGTACAATGGCACAGCTGGCAGTGCTGTTGCCTCACCGCTCCAACAACCCAGAGTTGATCCTGACCTCCGATGCTGTCTGCATGGAGTCATCCACGTGACGATATGGGTTTTCTCCAGGTGCTCTGGTTTCCTCCCACATTCCAAAGATGCGGGAGTTGTTTGGTTAATTGGTTGCTGTAAATTGCCCTTGATGTGTAGGTGAGTGGTAGAATGTGTGGGAAGTTGGGAATATGAGGATTAATATATAATTAATGTCAATAGGCACTTGATTACCAGCATGGACTCAGTGAGCCAATACTGTTTTTGTACTGTATGCCTCTATTGAAGGATGCCATGATTAAAGGTGTGCATATTAGTGCTTAAATTACTGGACAGACAATTATTGGGGCCTGCTTCCACACTGTGTCACTCAACTAAACTAAACCAGAGCTCTGGGCAGTTAATCTGGAGTCATGAGTTCAAATCCCAGGACAACATCTGAGGAATTGAAATTCAAGTAATTAAATAGTCTGAGTAGCAACGGGCACAAAACTACTGAAGTGTCGTAAAACCCATCAAGAACACTGATGTCCTTCAGGGAAGGAAATCCATGATACTCCATGATTTGAAGAGTAATTGACCAGAGGCCAGGTTTAGTTGTTTTATGGGCAATACTTGTGACTTAGGAATATAAATGAACGAAGTAGCAGTAAAGATGCAGGGAGCATGAGAAGTTGAAATATCCGGCTAGATTTAATTCCAGTTGGAATCCCCACTCATCATTTGATTTCCAATTCTGTCAACATAAACACATGCAGACTAATCCTGTGTTTTTGCGGAATTTAACCCAGCCACATAGAAATAAGGCAATCATTTTACTGCCACTTAATCCGCAAGATTTAAGCGAGCTTAATGTGGTTTCGTAAGCTTTTCTAAGCACCAGTTGTTTCCAATTTTTTTTCTTAAATGTAGCATTTTTCTCTTTTGTAAGACTGTACCAGACAATATCAGTATAGTTTCCTATTAGTTTGCAAAAACATTTACATATAAAAAGCATAATTTTATTCACAAGTGTAGTTTATATGTTTGTTCGACTGTGTCAGTATTTGTTTCCATCTCCATCTGCCTCTCAACCGAGGAGACAGTTAAATGTCCTTCACATTAATGAGTTTGGAGTTACATAAAGGCCAGACAGGAGGACATGTTTTTCCACCCCTGGAGGTCATTCATGGTATATTTTCTACAATGGCCACCATACAGAGGCTGCCTTTTCCTCATGGATTTAAACTTGTGTCACTGGGGCAAGTGTCTGGGATACTGGATAATGGTCCACTAATTGAAGAACTACACAATATTAATATTCATAAGAGACTCCAAGTCTATTCGTAAAACAAAAAACACTTCAATTTCTTGGCACTGAAAATAGCTGACTTTTTCTTCATCAAAATACAAAGATGGTGTTCAACAGTATAACAATATAACAAATTGAATTACTCAGAGTTAAAAGTGCAAGTTGAAAACATCAGAATGTATTTTAAGCTGTGAGTTCCTGTTAACATCAATAATTTACATGCCTTGCTATGCAAATATTCATTCAGCTGCACAGTGATACTTTTTCAAACTAAATTGGACATGTCTAGCATTAAACGTAAAACTGAGCTGTATAATCAATCTACATTTTACCCAACTATGAGGCCTAATGGTTGTTTTACTGTCCTCATCTCGTAATTCTTTTGATAATTCAACTAATCTTGTGCTCCTGAGCTTCTAATACCAATCTACTTATGTCTGCTTGTTAATTCTTCTAAATCCATTTTCCATTAACTGGAGAAGTGACACGTTTGAAGCTACATTTTTCAAGTCACAGAAGTTTGAACGTAAATGTAAGATTAATGCGTAGAAAAAGCTCCAGTTGCTGTCGTTCTCATGAAGAGAGATTACACAAACAAAAGTGGCTGAGCAAGTAGCAGCCATTAAACCCACCTCCCCACATTGATCAAATCATAGGCCACATGGATAAAGACGCAGGCAAGCTAAAAATGCTCCATTCAGGAAATGAAATTTCTTCTCTTTACTTGGTCTGGGATTTATATGACTCCAGATCCAGCAATATAATTGACCTTGAACTGTTTACATTACTGAGTCCAGACTAAGTTAATGACCAAGTTATAGCCTCTTGCAGATTGCCCCAGAACTGAATGCGTGTTGTGTGTTTCACAAGGCAGTTCAGAGTCAACAAGGCAGTTCAGAGTTCAGAGGCAGGCAGTTGGTTGATCTGGAGTTACATTAAACCCAGACAAAGTAAAGAGAGATATCTCCCATCACGAATGGTCCATTTTTAGCTTTCCTGCACCATTATGCACGTAGACTAAGATTTTATGAGCATGGGAGTGATGACTCAACAACATAATGGACAACTTAATACTGGAACTTTGCTTATTGCTTTCTATACTCTATGTCCACCAACACTCTTTGGTGTTACTGTTATTAATGGGCTATGCTCTGAGTCAGATGCTTTGGGTTGAAATTCCATTCCAACAATTTGAACACAACAGTATAGGCAGATTACTCAAGTGTAGTACTGTGGGAGGGCTCCACAGTTGGAGGTATCCACCTTTCACATCTATATACTAAAACTCTTGTTTGTTTGTTTGTTTGTTTCTGAACTACAGCCAAAACGGTACACGATAGCATGGCAATTTTAGGCTCACCTCACTCACCGTCATCCCTTTGGTGCTAATGGAAGAAGTTTCATTGAAATTGGTGATATATTTTTAAAGTTATTCACATTTCAAAGTTTAAATCATCTCCTAGGGAGGGAAGGGTGGAGGGAAGGAGGGAGGGAGGGGGTGGAGGGAGGGGGGAGGGAGGGAGGAGTGGAGGAGGGTGGATAAGGGAGGTTGAATGGGATGGAGTGGGGGGAAGGGGAAGGAGAAGAAGGGGAGGGGTGAGGGGGTGGAGGGAGGGGGGAGAGGAGGAAGGGTGGAGGGAGGGGTAGAAGGGGGAGGGGGGAGGGAGGGAAGGGGGAGGGGGGAGGGGGGGAAGGAGAGGGTGCTGCACCAATGCAGTAGAGGTTTGAGCCCAACGGGTCCAATTGGTCTAGTGAAACTTAAAACCAATACCCAGTCTACAGTATATTGAATAGGTGACTTTTCAGGTCAGGTCCCTTGGTAATCTATTAAATTGCGAATTGATGAATACATATTCATCAGAACTCTAGAGGCAACTCTTCTGTTCTTCTAAGTCTAAAGAGAGGTTCTGACCCAAAACTTCACCTATCCATGTTCTCCAGAGACGCTGCGTGACCCGCTGAGTTACTCCAGCACTTTGTGTTTTTTTGTTAACCAGCAACTGCAGTTCCTTGTGTCCACCCAGTTTATATTATTAGGTGGGCATGAAAGAGCATACATTATTTAAAAAAGAAAAGATGGGGGGTTGCGAATGTCCCGCCAATAGTTTCCCCTCAAGTAACATTATTAGAAAATATCAAGTTATTCTGGTCAGTGTCATTTTGTTGTTTGTGTGATTTGCTCTGTGCAAATTTGGCTACAGGATTTCCTGCATTACAATAGCGACTGCACTTTGCATGTGCTCCATCATCTATGAGGGCTGTCGAGAGTCTTTGAGATCTGTTATTCCAGCTGTCCTTTAATTAGAGTTCTCATCGTCGGACTTCCACTTGTCACTTCTCAGTACCAACACTTTAGGAAAGATGTAAAGGTTTTAGAGTGCAGATGAACTGAAGTGAATCCAGGGATGAGGAACCTTAATTTTGTTGATAGATTGGAGACACTGCAGTTATCCATCTTAGAACAGAGAGATTTGATATTTTAAAATGCTGAAATGATACGGAGCTGAGAGAGAGAAACTTTACCCATTGGTGGAGAGGTAAAGAGCCATAGATAATTCTCATATATATCATAAAATAGGAAGCCATTTGGCCCATTGAGTCGATACCAGGTGTGAGTGTGTGCCTATCAATTCCATTCTCCCATTTATTTCCCTGTAATCTATTTTCTCTCGCATGACCACCAGCTTCCCCTTATTCTCCTCACATCTACATGCACTAGGGGTAATTTTCAGTTACCAAATTAAACATTTTTCAGCAATAGAACAGGCCTTTTGGCCCGCCCTGTCCTTTCCTTCCCTTTCTAGAATGGTTGGTAGTTTTGTTTCCCTTTTAATGATGATTGGCTTAGCACAGAGAAATCCTAAATGTCATGGACAAGATGGATTAAAGCTCACCACTCCTAAAAGCCTTCAATGTTTGGTTAATTTAGAGTCATCGTATCCTACAACACAGATGTAGGCTCGACATCCCACCATCTATTTGGAAACCATTAAACCCCGATTCACACTAATCCTCCACATATCCCATTTTATCCTCCCCACACGTTGCTCAATATACCCCCAACTCAACTGCTTTATTCTCCAGTTCTGATGAAGTGTCCCGGACTGGAAACATTAACTGTTTTCCTATTCACAACATCCAACCTCGTGAGCTTTTTCAGAATCTATGTTTTTATTTCAGATTTCCAACATCTGCATTTTTCTTAATTTTCATCTGCCTGAAATAAATCCAGTTGATAAACTGACTTTTAATAGTTTCAACCATACTTTCAACTATACCAGTAATGATTTCCATTATATTCCCATGGGCTTTAGAAACATATTCTGAAATAACTATGCATAAAAGATTAATTCATAAAAAAATTAATTGAATCAGTTTCAATTTATTTTTAAAATGTAGGACAGATACTCATCGCATTCAAGAATAGAATTTTCTCTATGTTCTGAATTATGTTTAGCAAATGAATTTGCTTTTCATTTTGTTCCATTCCTCCTTCTGCTGAAGGCATTGACTCATTCCTTGGACAGTTTTACTTTGCCAAGATATTCCCCAAAAAGTCCTGGTATTGACAATCTATCAGGATAATTTTGAAGTCCCTGGACATTAAATGAATGAAAGACAGTAAGCAAAACATAGGAGAACTATTACAGGAGAAATAAATCATCATTATATTAACTTAAAATGTATTTACAATTAAAATAATTGTTCTGAACTTAAGTTGATCCTATAATTTGCTTCCCATTTGAACTCATAACCATTCATCCATTATGTCCTGTGCTCGCTAACCTACGCTGACTTCTGCTCTTGCAAAATCATTACAAGGCTTTCATTTAAATTATGGAAAATTGCAGAACAAATGTATAAGAGACGTCATTCAACCCATTTTGTTTGTCCAGTCAGAAATGATCTGTCAGTTTAATCCCACCTTCCAGCACTGGGCTTGTAGCCCTGCAGGTCATGGCTCATCAAGCCCATGCCATGTCTGTATAATTGTGATGAGGGGTTCTGGCTCCATCACCCCTTTCATTCCCAAATAACATAACTTTTCTTAATTTCCCTTCTAATTCCACCAAATATTTTAAAATCTATGCCTCTTGGTTTTTGACCCTTTGCTAATAGAAAAAAAAGTTCATTTGATTAATTCCGTGTAGATGAGATGAGAGTTTCTGTCTCCTTCATCCTTTAAGGTAGTGAGTTCAAGACAATCACCATCCACATGGGATCACATACGTGGAATTCAAGCTGAGAGGTACTAAGGTGACACAGAAAGGATATCAAGCCTGGGTGAGTGTGTTTAGGTTCCTAGGGAGACCTGAAGATAGATGAGAATTCCTTCTGATTTAGTAATTTTCAGATTTACATAACAGAATATTTCCTCAGGTACTAATGATGAAAAATATAAAAACATTCACCTTTCACAGGCAGTCATCAGGAAATCTCATTCATTAATATTTTTAGAACTGGCAGATCTGTGAAAGTTATTATTGAGACTTTTATATAATGCAACCTTTGGTTTTCAGAATGCTGCAAGACTTATAGAGCACAACATTTTCCAAAGTAAAACTCCAAGTGCAGGAGTATCTCAGCAGATCAGGCAGCATCTGTGGATGGAATGGATAGCAACATTTTGGTTTGAGTGCCTCCTTCAGCTGCACTGTATCAGGCCATCCAACCTAAAAGACTAAGCAAGTGGTTGTGATCGAATCTAAGCTCCTCAACCCATCCATCAAAACCAAGCCCTTTAACAGATTACTTTAATCCAAACTGATAAATTCATCCACCTTCTTCAAATCAGCACTCTATTCCAACTCTATAAATTTATCACTCAAGTCAAACCCCATCAACCCATCATTCATGTCATCTGTGTTATCATTTAATTCCCCCAACCTACCCTCCATTACAGTGTGCTGTGGCATGTACGATGCATTTGGATCAACAAAGACATGTAAAATTGTTGAAAAGCTTCTCACAGCCAACAGACCGTCGAAAGGCCTGCAGTGTGTGTCACAGCGAAGTGTCAGAATGCAGGTCTAGGATGATCCAACCCAATGTCCAGCATGGCAGGAAGCAATTCATTCCAGCTGTATTCTTTGCATTCATGTATTTTTACTTGAAATAGTCAATCTACAGTGAGTCACTTCATCAGCAGTTTCTGAGTTCTCTCACTCTCTTGTTTATTTTGGTTTGATTGAAGAAGTCTTTGGATCCTGTAATGTCAGGGACAGGACTGATGAATGGATGAATCACGGTTGCCAATCAGTGCTTTTGTGCAAGACTATCTCAATACACTCTTGGAAGTACTTTTATTTGTAGAAAGTGAATCTGTCCTGCCTTGCTTCTTTGTCAACCCATCACTGACTTAAATGCTTTCATGTTTTAAATTACAGAGGGGAGAATCTCTGATTTCTGAGTTTGCTATTTCCTATTGTCTGCAAAATTGTTGACAGCTGAGCTAGGTCAATGCTGAGGAGTTAGTGTCCATATCTTGGTTTTATTACCTCTGATCTGGCTGGAACATCTGCCTCCCCTTCACCTGACTTATTTGTTTACAGGATTATTGCCACCCCTGGAAGCACAGTCCCCTGAACCAAGAAGCCAGTTAAAAAGTCAACAATGCAGGTAGGTCTAGAATCATATATAATAGAGCAGCAGTGATCCCTGATCTCCCAAGTGCTTCTGAAACAGGCTCTTCAACCCTGCTCATCCATGCTCCCCAAGTTGCTTAACCATGCTAGTCCCTCGTCCATGTGCCTGCCCCATAGACCTTCAAACCTTTCCTAGTCATGTACCTGTCCAAGTATCTTTTAAATGTCATAATTATACTCTTCTCAGCAGCTCATTCCATTTACCCAACACCCTCTACGAGTAAAAAATACCCCTCAGGGCCCTTTTAAATCTTTCCCCTCCCATCTTAAACCTATGTCCATTATTTTTAGACTTCCCTGCCCTAGGGGGAAAACTGGCTATTCACCTTATTCATTGCTCTTCGTGATTTTATAGACTGCTATAAGGTCTCCCCACAGCCTCTTACAATTCAGTGAAAGAGGATTCATCCTATTCAGCCTCTTCTCATAACTCAAATCCGTGAAGCCTGGTAACATCCTCGTAAATCTTTTTTGCACCATTTCCAGTTTGGTGACACATTTGCTATAACAGGGTGTCGAGGACTGCACACAGCATTCCAAATGTGGCCTTATCATTATCTTGTAAAGCCGTGACCAAATGGGTTTTCCCCGGGTGCTCCAGTTTCCGCCCACACTCCACAGATGTAAAGGTTTGCAGGTTAATTGACTTTGGTAAAAATTGCAAATTGTCCTTAGTGTGTAGGATAGAGCTAGTGTATGGGGTTTGCTGGTCAGCGTGGATTCGGTGGGCCGAAGAGCCTGTCTCCATGCTGAATCTTTAAACTAAACTAAAGTAAACTAAAGTAAACTAAAGTAAACTAAAGTAAACTAAAGTAAACTAAACTAAACTAAAGTAAACTAAACTATAACATGATGTACCAGCTCCTGTACTCAGTACCCTGACCAATGAAGGCAAGTGTGCCAAATGCCCTCTTTAGCACCCTGTCTACCTATGCCACCACTTTCATGGAACTATTTAGCTGTTTCCCTTGGTCTTTCTGTTCAACAGGTCCCTGCACTTTACTGTATAAGTCTTGTTCTAGAATGATGACCAAAGAAAGTTCAACATCACCGTGTCTTCAAATGAGCTTAATATGCACTATTCCAGTTTTGAATAGTGATTCACAACAGCTTACAGTGTTATTTTTTTCCCATCATTGGCAACATTACCCCTCTCAGCCTGACAAATCTGTCAGATGTCTGCACTTTCCCAATTTTTGCCTCCCGCTCATCACTGAATTAAACCATTCCTTAGCTATCAAGCCATAAATATAGGATTCCCTACCTTGTTTCTGCACTTCCCTATCTGCCATTGCCCTGTAAAGCCTTCCTCCTTGATCAAACTCAAGGGCATCTCCCTTAATATCTCCTTGTGGCAGGGCATCAATTGTTGCTCAAAAACATTCCTGTGAAAAGTCTTGTGAAGCAGTGTTCTGTGAAATCTAGATACGTGGAACAAACACAGAGCATCACGGACACATTCACCAGATAGGGCAGCATCTATGGAAAGATTAATATAACGTAACATTTATTGTTTCTCTTGGCCTGCTACCTGGCCTGCTGAGTGTCTCCAGCATCTTCTGTTTGTATTTCCAGTTTCCGGCATCTGCAGTTCTTTTGATTTTCATTTACGGTGTTATTATTGTGCAAGGGGTTTTGGCTTTAGTCATTTGAAGTCAATTATTCCAATTGCTGCACTTCCTCAGAGTAATAACATAGTTGTCATAAGTAATCTCACAACAACAGGCTCACATTTACACCAACTGTATTGTATTCACAAGTGTTGAAATTCGTACATTATAAAGCTGGCAGAGTAGCAGTTTGTGGGGGATGTAAATTATCTCCACATGGTTAAACGCTTTGTAAAGTTCCGTGGAGAATGCTCAAGGTATAGAAGTAGCTCACGCTTATTATTCTGAAGGAATTTTCAAGGGCAAGGCCTGGTTCCACATCCCACATCCTTCCGTAGACTGAGGATATATCAATGTCATCAAGTCAACCGGGGTCAAGGAAAGAGCATTCACGTTGCGGCCCTGTTTCCACCAATCTTTCTACCACTGTGCACAAGAAGCACAAGAAGTGCACAACGCCATTGTATGCAAATGCCGAGAAGTGTGTTCAGCTAAGGCTGAACAATTTCTAATCTTGTAATGTGGACTCGATAAGAAGATCAAGTCAATTTTACATCTACAATTTTATTGTCTAATGGATGGCACAATTATTAGCACTGCTACTTTAGAGTTCCAGGGACCCAGGTTCAATCTTGACTTACGATCCGATCAACATTTCTTCACACAGAGAGTGGTGAGTCTGTGGAATTCTCTGCCACAGAAGGTAGTTGAGGCCAGTTCATTGGCTTTATTTAAGAGGGAGTCAGATGTGGCCCTTTTTGCTAAAGGGATCAGGGGGTATGGAGAGAAGGCAGGTACAGGCTACTGAGCTGGATGATCAGCCATGATCATATTGAATGGCGGTGCAGGCTCGAAGGGCCGAATGGCCTACTCCTGCACCTATTTTCTATGTTTCTATGTTTCTAATGTATATCTTCCCTGCTCTCCCTTTCACTGTATCGGTTCCCGCTGGGGGGACTGGGGTTCCTGCCACATCCCACAGACGTGATAGTAGGTTAATTGGCTTTTCGGTATAGGTAAATAACTTAAGAAAAAAGAATTGAATGGCAAATGACAATGAATAACTCATAGGACAATAGAAGTGGAACTGGACTAAAGAACTAGGGACAATTTACAGAAGTGAATTAACCTGCAAACCTGCATGTATTTGGAATGTGGAAAGAAACCGGAGCACCCGGAGGAAATCCACATGGTCACTGAGAATGTACAAACTCCCTACAGACAGCACCCATAGACAGGATCGAAACTGGGTCTCTGGTGCTGTAAGGCAGCAACCCTACTGCTGCGTTACTGCGCCAGTAGATAATCAGCGTGAAATTTTAACTCAGTCTCCCTCTCAATTTATCCTCTACTGTTTTATTCTTTCTACTGTTTCTTGGAAAAAAATTTGGATGAGACTTCACACATCCTCTTCAATATACATTATCCTCCCATCCTGAATTGGTAGCAGCTGCCTAATAGAAATGTCCCACAACTATGCCTCACACATCACAAGATGATTGATGATAACACAGAGACCTTTTAACATAATTTGTTGCAAAGAATTGTTGGGTGATCTCCAGGGCATCTGTAGAGGCAGGAATGCCCTGCAATGCGAGAGTCATCTTGTCCGAGCTAAATATAGTCAAGGAACTTAATTTATTGCAACTGTGACTTTCACTGGCTTGTTACCTATGGATCTCAGGGAAAATCAACCAAGTTGCAAAATTGACAGGGATCTCAATTAGTACAGTTTAACCCGTGATGAAGACCTGTGATGAAGATTGGCAAGCTAAGTAGAACAGGTACAAATTGTGATTGCATCTTTCCTGGTTTCAATCAAATTATTCCACACTGATCGAACACTCTGGAGAGGATTCTGAACGATAAGATATACATTCGGATAGAAAGGCGCTGATCAGGGATAATCAGGATTTGTATGTGGAGATCATGTCTTACGAATCTGAGTTTTTTTTAAGTAAACAAAAAGGTTGATGTGGGTAAAGCCACAGACGTTGTCTATATGGATTTCAGCAAGGCATTTGACAAGGTTCCGCAGGGTTGGCTACTCTAGAAGGTTAGATCACATTGGATCCAGGAAGAGCTAGCTGACTGTATAGAGAATTGGCTTCATGGAAGGAAGCAGAGGGTGATAGTAGTGGGTTGTTTTTCTGAGGCCTGTGATGAGTGGCGTGCCTCAGGGATTGATGCTGGACCCATTTCTGTTTGTGGTTTATATCAACAATTTAGATGAGAATATTGAAGGCATGATTAATATGTTTCCAGATGACACTACAGTGGATGATATCATTAATAGTGAAGTTGGCTCTCAGAAATTACAGCAGTATTCAGAACCAGGGGCCGCAGTCTAAGAACAAAGGGGAGGCCATTTAAAACTGAGGTGAGAAGAAACCTTTTCACCCAGAGAGTTGTGAATTTGTGGAATTCTCTGCCACAGAAGGCAGTGGAGGCCAATTCACCTGATGAATGTAACAAAAAGAGTTAGATAGAGCTCTTGGGGGTAGTGGAATCAAGGGATATGGTGAGAAGGCAGGCACAGGTTACTGATTGTGGATGATCAGCCATGATCACAATGAATGGGGGTGCTGACTCGAAGGGCCAAATGGCCTCCTCCTGCACCTATTTTCTATGTTTCTGTTTCTATGATTTTGATCAGTTGGGCAAGTGAGCTAAGGAAGGGTTAATAGGGTTTAATGCAGATGAGAAGAGTTGCATTTTGAGAAGTCAAACCAGGACCTTCACAATGAATGGCAAGGCTCCAAGGAGCACTGTGGAGCAGCACAGCTACATCGTTTCTTGAAAATGGGATACAGGTAGATAGGGTGGTCAAGAAGGCGTTTGGTATGTTGGCCTTCATCAGTCATGATATTGAGTATAGAAGTTGGCATATTATGTTTCAGTTATACAAAGCATTTGAGTATTGTGTTCAGTTTTGGTCACCCCGCTGTAGGAAAGATATTGTTAAGCTGGAAATGGTGCAGAGAAGATTTACGAGGATGTTGCCAGGAATTGAGGGCCTGAGCTATAGGGAAAGATTCGGCAGACGAGGACTTTATTCATTGGAGTGCAGGAGGCTTGAGGGTGATCTTATAGAGGTGTAAAAGATCATGAGAGGAATAGATAGGGTGAATGCAGTTTTTTACTCTGTGTAGGAGAATCTTGAATTAGAGGACAAAGAGCTTATTGTGAGAAGGGAAAGATTTAATAGAAACCTGAGGGGCAACTTTTCTGCACAAAGTAGTGGGTATATAGAACAAGCTGCCAGAGGATGTAATTGAGGCAGGTACTATAACATTTAAAAGACATTTAGTCAGCAACATGGATTGGAAGGGTTTAGAGGGATAGGAACCTCAATTGTGTCCTTATTTTGAAAAAGGTATTCTCAGTGACTAGGCTATTTCAGCTATCTGAATTCAAACAATTCACAACCCTTTAAGAGAAGAAACTTCTCCTTCCCACAGTCCTAACTATTCTGAACTTTATTCTACGAGAATATGTCCAAATTCTGCAGCTGTTTGCAGAAGGATACAGCCTCTCATCATTTACTGCACGAAACCCCATAAAAAGTTTATATTTCAAAGGTTTAGAGGGATATGGACCACAAAAACAGGCAGGTTTAGACAGAGTATCTTGGTTGGCATGGGTAAATTGGGCTGAAGGGCCTGTTGTTGTGCTGTATGATTCTATGATGCTATAACTCAAAAGCTGAGGTTGATCATCCATACCGGGCCACGGATACCTGGGAACAATGAAATAAATCCCCAAATGAAATGTTTCTCAGTGTGTGAAAATTTATAAAAATAAAACTGGATATATAAAAGATTTTCTTGATTACAGTTTAATAACTGCGAAAAAATTAATACTTAAATTTTGGAAAAAAACAATAACCCCCACAATTAAAATGTGGACTACGGAAATGACAGAGACCCTGCATTTGGAAAAAATAAGATTTGCCTTAATTGACAAACCTGATTTATTTTTTAAAATATGGTCTCCATTTATTGAATTTTTAGAAACGTAAATGGGTTTGACACAGGACTAAAATTAAAATTTTAAATTAAAAGTTGAAATTTGAGTTTAGGGTTGGATGTGCAACTGTGGTTATTGTCTCCCGGATCTACCCCCTTTAATTTTTATAGTTATACCTTTATTTTTTATTTTTTTATTCTCTCTTCCCAATAGTTTATAGTTTTTTTTTCTTTCTTCTTTATTTTTTATTTTCTCTCTTTAAAATTTTAAAAATTGAAGCTATGTAAGAACTTTGTAACAAATTTGTCTTTTATTTCTATCTGTACATATGCTTTTCAAAACAAACAACAACAAAAAAACAAAAAAAAAAGATTTATAAAAATAAAACTGGATAATACTGTAAACATTCAGCAGATCAGGCATCATCCGTGGAAAGAGAAACAAAGTTACTGTAACATTCCAGTTTCGAGATCTTTTGTCAAACATCTTCTCTCGAAGATCTGAGACATTAACCGTGTTTCTCTTTCCACAGATGCTGCCTGACCTATTGAGTGTTTCCTCCATTTACGTTTTTTTCATATTATTTCAGATTTCCAGCAACTGCAATTTTAGGAATTTTAATTAAGAAATGGGGACGGCAGATTTACCAGATTCCAACAAATTAGTTACTTTCATCGCAGTTTCCAATCTCTGCAAGCTCAATGATTTGCTGCAAGGAGTAACAATAAACACACTCGGGGAACATTAACACAGAATATGTGCCGATATTATTTCTCAGGTTTTTCATAATGGTGTCAGCAAGTGTGAATGCTGCACATCTGGCATTAACCATTTCATGCCTGAAATGTCATGTTTTGCTGGAACCAAAAATGTAAATAAACATCAAATTCATTGCCTGCGAATGGATTCACTGAATATTTACAAATTCAGTGAGATATGTCAATTATATAAAGCTCCAAAACGTAACGTTGGATTCTACTTCATGTAACCATGCAAAATTATATATATGTTTTTGCCACCAGATCACAGGAAGGTGAGTGTACTGGATAGGATATTCCTGAAGGTACTGGATAGGTTGCTGTGGGAGCTTTACACATTGCAAAGTATGAGACTCCCAGGATTGTAGTTTCTGATAAAACAGGGGGCTGCAAACGTTGCGCCTCTGTGAAGTACAGAGAGGTGTCATCCAGCTGCACAGCAATTTAACCCCTGCGATTTTAATCCCAGACAGCTGTATTCAAAGGGTATCATATCACCCTATATAGATAAGGAAGCTCCCTTTCACCAGTGTATTCTGTGTCTGTTCTGTAAAAATGTTAGTTGAATGTCTTTTGTCTCTAGTCATGTTCAGTCTTCACTAGTTTCATAGTTCCATAGCTTCTTTGCTTTGGTAGTCATGATATGTTCACTTTTTAGTAAAGGTCTGCAGATATTTTAATGCTTGGTTCTGATGCGTATAACCCGTGGTTTTTGAATACAAAGTTTTAAAACCCTATTACTGGACGGCTAATTATTGAGAATTCAGTGATCCTACTGGTGCAGAGATTTACAAGACCGTTTCCAGGACTGGAAAGTGTCGGCTGTGAAGATTGTTTGTTTGGACAAGGCTGAGGAGGGACTTAATTGCAGTTTGTAGAATGGTGAGCCGCCGAGATACAGTAAACAAGAAGGAACTATTTCCCTCTGAAAAGGGGTGATCAACCAGATGGCATAGATCTAGAGTAATTGATAGAACAATATAAAGGCAGATAAGGATTTTTTTCCACCCTGGGAATGGAGGCCTGGAGAAAAACATCAGCAGATAGGGGCTTAAATTCATATACAACACAATACAATACAATACAATATATCTTTATTGTCATTGTACAGGGGTACAACCAGATTGGGAATGCGCCTCCCATACGATGCAATAAATTAATTAGCTATCTGAAGAGCTGTGATCACCAGAATTACAGACCAAAAGAGTCTCGACTCAAAACGTCACCCATTCTTTCTCTCCCGAGATGCTGCCTGACCTGCTGAGTTACTCCAGCATTTTGTGTCAACCTTCGATTTAAACCAGCATCTGCAGTTTTTTTCCTACAAAATTTCAGACCAAGTACTGGAAGGTGGGATAGGGCTGGGGATCGCTGTGTTTGGCTGGTAGAGACATGATACATTGTGTCGAAAATAAAAAACAAAAAGCTGGAGTAACTCAGCGGGACAAGCAGCATCTCTGGAGAGAAGCAATGGGTGATGTTTCAGGTTGAGACCCTTCTTTAGATTGTGTCGCTTTCTTCCCTATTGGAAAATGTTTACGTCTCCATGATAATGTGAAGGAAGTCAAGCTGAATCAAGCCACCAGGTTTACCACTGTGGCTCTACTTCATCTTGCTCCACTCTGAGTGACGAGCCTTTCTATACACACAAAGGGAAGGCTGAACCCCATTGGAAAATTCTCACTAACTGTCTCTGTTATCTTCATTCCCATTTGATCATCCTGAGAAAGATAACAATTATTCATCCAATGACTTCAAACTGCAAAAACCAAGATGCAAGGAAGGCAGAGACACAAGAATCTACAGATGTTTGAATCTTGAGTAAAAAGCCAAGTTGCGGAGGAACCCAATGGGTCAATCAACATCTGTGGATGGAATGGACAGACGATGCTTCAGTTTTGGACCCTGTAGAAAATGCAAGGAAACTTGGTTCCCGGAGAAATACATACACCTCTCTGGTGAACTCAAACCATATATTGGAGCATCCTTTTAGTTAGTAGTTTAAGGGATACAGCGCGGAAACAGGCCCTTCGAGACTGCATCGACCAGAGATCCTCGCATATTAATACTATCCTACACACACGAGGGACAATTTACACATACCAAGATGATTAACTACAAACCTATATGTCTTTGGAGTGTGGGAAGAAACCGAAGATCTTAGAGAAAACCCACTCGGTCACGGGGAGGACGTACAAACTCCATACAGACAGCACTCATAGTCGGGATCGAACCTGGGTCTCCGGCGCTGCAAGGCAGCAACTCAACCGCTGCACCACTGTGCCGCCCGTATTGTATTCAAGTACCAAATTAAGCATCTAGTCTGTGGACAGCCCTCTAATTTATACATCTATATAACAATAACAAAATCATCTTTTCTCTTTGCATAAATGTAACCAGACGTAATAGAGATCACTCCCTTGTTCTTCAAAATGAGCCGATTGGATCTATCACATGGAAATGTGTCCATTTAACATTCCAGCCAAAAGGGGGATCTGCACTAACACGACACTCCCTTGGTGCTGCAGGTGAGACCAGTCGAGTTTATTGTCAAATGCACAGGTTTGGTAAGGTACAGGTACAATAAAATTTTGCTTTTGGCAGCATCACAGGCACATAGTCCCAGATACCATACAAAAGCATAAATTGTACATAAATTACACACATTTCACAAGACAGTGAAAAGAAAAAAAAGACATCAGTAAAAAACCCATTTTGAGAAAAAACAAGTCCACAGTAATGCTAGAGGTGGGTGAGTAACTCAGTGGGTCAGGCAGTATCTCTGGAGAACATGGATAGGTGTCATTTCAGGCCAGAACCCTTCTTCAGATGTTACTCCAGCACTTTATACCTTTTTTAAGGACAATATTAATCTCCCCATTTGGTGTATTGGCAGTCTAAGTATGACAGCTAACTCTGTCAAAGCTTAAAGTCAAACTTCCATTCATAATTTGGGCCTCTTATTTCAGAACTGGACTCCAGAGCTCCTGAAATGGCTTTGAAATCACCATGTCAGAGAGATATTTGTATCTAAGGAAAATTGGAAATAACAAGGGTTACCACATCCCAGTGAGCCCCACAATGTCAGATCTACCAATCTCTAACTGGGTCTCAAGCTGATCCACTTTACTTCTTATACTTCGCGCATTCATATATAGTACTTTTAATCCTTTGCTCATCTGAGCTTTCACATCGATTCCTATCACACTTAGCCATTCTCTCCTACTGCTTTGTGATCCTTCTAAACCTGTCCTATTCATGTACCTGTCTAAATGTTTCTTAAACGTTGCAATAGTACCTGCCTCTACTTACCTCCACTAGCAGCTTGTTCCATACACCTTCCACCCTTTGTGTGAAAAAGTTACCCATCAGATTCCTATTAAATCATTCCCCACCTCACCTTAAGCCTGTGTCCTCTGGTTCTTGAATTTGTATTTGAAAGGAAATAATTTTTAGGACAAGAGAGGGCAGGAGAGATGCTTAACTTTTCATGGGGCTAGTATAGATTTGATAGGCTGAATGACCTCCATTTGTGCTGCAACCACCCTGTGTATCTGCGAATACAATTTATATCTTTGATAATTTTGGATAAATTAGTAGAAATAACAGTGATAGCTGCTGTTGGAGTTGAACCCCTTTATGTCACGGCATGACCTTGATAGTAATTGATTAAAAAGTTCTAAAATTTGTATATCACCATCAAAAAAGCAGATCATCACATTCAACTTCTGATAAGACCCAGTGCACAGCACAAAGTTTTGCCTATTATTTTATTGAAAACACTATTAAAAACAAGAAAGACTTTAGAGTGAACATTGTGTAACCTCGGAAAGTGCCGAAGTACTTCACAATCAAAAGCGTACTTTCTATCGCAAGGTAGTCACTGTTGCCATGCAACATAATTATACACTGGCATTATCCAGTTCACAGTCAGCTTGCCAAGCATTTCATCATTAAGTGGGAGGCTGGACTGTCTTCAGATGAAAGCATTGACACAAGTTGCTGTGGGATGCAGGACTCATTATGGTGACCAAGGGTAAGGGTTGAATGTGTACTGCTGACAAATTGAAGTACTAATCAGTAACTTTGCAATGCACAAAAAAATATCCATGCCTCGACATTGTGACATGGATTCATCCGTTGGTGTCACCTCCTGGTGACAAGGCCATGTCACTCTTTATTGGCACTGAGTGAGAAGCGGATGGGAATCTTGGCATGTTTGGGCGTCCATCCCATTTGCAAGGCCCGGGGACCAGCAGACGAAAGATCCCTCCATGTGAAAGCAGGAATTTCAACAAAATCATGAATTTGATATATATACCGAACTCGGATGGAACCTTGGTTAGCTAACTCTGTTCAGCATACAATTCTGGTTGCCATGACTTTAAAGGGACATGGAGATCCAGAGGGGGCCTAGAGAAGAATTATAAGGATAATATGAGAAATATGGAGAGGTACACTGCAGGAAAGGAAGGCCAGACTAGGTTTTCTCCTGAGTAAACAAGTCTAAACGGTGACCCTAATGCCTTTAAAACGATAAAGGGTTTTGATAGAATGGATACAGGGAGAGAACATAACTAGAGCTCATCATTATATATAGTCACCGATAATCCAGTCAGGAATTCAGAAGTAGTTTCTTGTAGAGTGTGGAGCTCATGACCATGGAATGGCTGCAGGAACAGTATAAATGTACTTAAGGGGAGGATTAGTAAGTATACCACAAAAAAATGAATAGAGATCTACACTAATAGATTTAGATGAGGGAATATAGCAAGAGGTTTGAGTGGAGAATAAATAAAAATCTAGGTTTCAAAATCCATAAGATACATCCATTTGCTTTTCCATTTTACTGCAAGCAGTGTGAACTCTTAAGCGAAAGAGCTTTGTGATCACAAAATTCTAAGTATTCCCTTGCTTCAACTTGGCTTATTAAAGTTCCCTCATTAGTGAGCAACTAATCCATTACCACTGTCCAAGTGAGTTCTCCCATCTGCTTTTTAAAAAGAACTCAAGTCTTGATGTCTCAAAAAGTCCTTATTATACATCCATTATTCTGGGCATTACCCTCGATGGTTCCAGTAATCTGGGCAAGTATCCAATTTTTCTTTCTAACCACATAAATATCAGATTACTATACATAAAAATAAAATAAAAATACTAAGGCTGGTAGAAATCTGAAATAAAAACAGAAGATGGTAAAAATGTATCCACCTAAAGACAAACACACACACACACACACACACACACACACACACACACACACACACACACACACACACACACACACACACACACACACACACACACACACACACACACACACACACACACACACATGTGGAAGGAACTGCAGATGCTGGTATATACTAAAGATAGACACAAAGTGCTGGAGTAATTCAGTGGGTCAGGCAGCATTTCTGGAGAGAAAGGATGGGTGACCTTTTGGGTCTTGAAGAAGGGTCCCAGCCCGAAACATCACCGATCCTTCTTCCCAGAAATGTTGCCTGGCCCATTGAGTCACTCCAGCACTTTGTGTCTATCTTCACAAAATTATATAGACATAAGTATACAGTATATTATTGCTATCTTTAATGAATAATGATTGCCAAAATACTCCCTCTGTATATTGTACTCTTAAAATGTACATTTTCTTCAGCTGTTAAAGTATTAACCTCTCAAAAGGATAAATATTCTTTCCTATTGTGAAATCTTTAACTACTATTAGTTTCAATAATGAAATGCTAAGAACCAAGAGTTAGACACTTATTATATTTGAGGTTTCTCTTAAGTATCTCCACAATTACGATCCCATTCAATATCAGTTAGCTTCCAAAGTGGAAAAGATCTTCCATGCAATTATTTTGAGGTTGTCTGTTTTAACAGTAACTAGACAACTGGACCCGTTGGGCCCAAACCTCTCCTGCACTGGTGTAACACCCTCTCCTCCCACACTCCCCCTCCCCTCTCCCCCCCCCCCCCCCCCCCACTGCCCCCTCCCCCCTCCCACCCTTTCTCCCCCTCCCCTCTCCCCCTCCCCTCCCTCCCCCTCCCCTCCCCCTCCCTCCTCCCCTCCCCCTCCCTCCTCCCCCCTCTCCCCCCCTCCTCCCCCCTCTCCCCCCCTCCCCTTCCCCTCCACCCCACTCCATCCCCCTCAAACCCCCCTTATCATCCCTGCTCCATCCCTCCGTCTCTCCCCCCTCCCTCCACCCCCTTCCCTAGGAGATAGATTTAAACTTTAAAATATGAATAACTTTAAAAATGTAACACGGATTTCAATGAAACTTCTTCCATTAGCACCAAAGGGACAACAGTAAGGTGGGCCTAAAATTGTTGCGCTATTGTGCACCGTTTTGGCTGTAATTCAGGAACAAACAAACAAACAAACAAACAAACGAGAGTTTTAGTATATAGATTATAGAGAAAATGTGTGTGATTATGATTTCCAAAGAGCTGATATAGGCACAAAGGAGCAAATGTCATCTTCCTATGCCTATGTGGTTTGCATCGTTTTGGTCCAATATCTCCCAAGAGATGTAATTTTCTCTTTTATTTTGGCCGCTTTGTGCCCTTGTTAGTTAGAGATTCCAATGGAATATTTATTTGTGAGTTTGAAGAGAGGCGGAGGTAATGAAATTATTACTGTCTAACACAGCAATCAACAAGCAAATTCAACTGAATGCAAGTTGAATAACAATTCTGGCAATGTGATGAATTAATTCAAAATGCATTTTAAAAAGAAGCTTATGGAAAAAGGACAGAATTCATATGTAAATTGTGTGGTCTTCCAGCTGTAGTTATCTTGTATTGTGTGGGTCTTGTTTTTGAAGTAGGTTCATCTTTATGAGTCACAAAGTGTCCTTAGTTGTTGCAATATTAACACTTCTGACACTTCTTGAATAACCCAACTTACTCTCACATTTTTTAATTTACTCTCCAGAACTGTTTTCCCATGCATGTTCTTGGCCACTATCATCCCTCCCGAGCAATCCATTCTCTGCCCCTGTCCCTACCACACCCCTGAGCTAAACAATTCTGCGTTATCACACTGTTGTGTGTCGGTGCTTGTAATGTGTAAACTGACTGCTGAGATTTTTTTACATTTCTGCATTGGAATTCTCTCCCCAGAAAACCCTGTGTGCTGAATTGTTGAGCATATTAGAGATAGAAAGAGGAAGCTACAAGGAACTGCAGGTGCTTGTATAAAAAAAAGACACAAAGTGCTGAAGCAACTCAGCAGATCAGGTAGCATTTCTGGAGGACATGGATAGATGTTCTATCCATGTTTTATCCATGTTCTCCAGAGACGCTGCCTGACCCACTGAGTTACTCCAGCACATTGAGTCTTTTTCTGTATTAGAGTTGGAGATTGATAGATTAAAAGGTGACACTGGAGAATAGGTTTGAAGGATTGTATCAACTATATTCCAAGTGAAACTGAAGTAGGTTTGAGGAGCTACTGAGTTGCTATGATGTCCTTTGTTTGTGTTGCACCAGCGATTAAACTGATTGTCCATGAACAATCTTGGGACATTCTATGGTTGAGAAAAATGAATTTGCATCCAAGAAACTCCTTTTTTTAAAAATTCATAATACTATTTCTTCCCTGGGCATGTTTGATTTTCACGCACAATATGCTGAACAGGAATATCAGGAACAGGAGTATAGAAGTTGGGAGTTCATGTTGCAGTTGTGAGTTGTACGACATTGGTGAGGCCACATTTAGAGTATTGTGTTCAGTTCCGGGCATCATGTTATCAGAAAGATGTTATCAAGCTGGAAAGGATGCAGAAAGGATTTACAAGGATGTTGCTCGGACTAGAAGTTCTCAGCTATAGGGAGAGGTTGAGTAGGCTGGGACTCTATTCCTTAGAGCGCAGGAGGGTGAGTGGTGACCTTATTGAGGTACATAAAATCATGAGAGGAATAGATCGGGTAGATGCACAGAGTCTCTTGCCTAGTGTAGGTGAATCGAGGACCAGAGGACATAGGTTTAACGTGATGGGGAAAAGATTTAATAGGAATCTGAGGGGTATCTGAAGTGTGGTTGGTGCATGGAACAAGCTGCCAGAGGAGGTAGTTGAGGCTGGGACTATCCCAACATTTAAGAAACAGTTTGACAGGTACATTGTAAGGACAGGTTTGGAGGGATATGGACCAAACATGGGCAGGTGGAACTAGTGTAGCTGGGACACATTGGCCAGTGTGGGCAAGTTAGGCCAAAGGGCCTGTTTCCACGCTGTATCACTCTATGACTCTATTACTCTATCCAATTTTCCAGTATTGGTATTCTTTATTTTGCTCAATGCCAAACATGTCACTTTGTGTATACTTCAAATGTGCTTTCATATCATATCATATATCTACAGCCGGAAACAGGCCTTTTCGGCCCTCCAAGTCCGTGCCGCCCAGTGATCCCCGTACATTAACACTATCCTACACCCACTAGGGACAATTTTTACATTTACCCAGCCAATTAACCTACATACCTGTACGTCTTTGGAGTGTGGGAGGAAACCGAAGATCTCGGAGAAAACCCACGCAGGTCACGGGGAGAACGTACAAACTCCTTACAGTGCAGCACCCGTAGTCAGGATCGAACCTGTGTCTCCGGCGCTGCATTCGCTGTAGAGCAGCAACTCTACCGCTGCGCTACCGTGCAGAGGGCAACCCTCCCCACCCTCTCCCTCACCCTTGTTTCACTTCACTCCACTAGCCAACACCCACACCCCCTCCTCCACCTGACAACAACCCCACCTTCTCCCGCACACCCTCCACTAATCCTCACAGAGCAACACCCCCACCCTCTCACCACCCCCCTTCACCTCCACAGGACAACACCCCCATCCTCTCCCCCACTCCATGGGCCAACACCCTGATCACCTTCCGTCACAAAACAACAACCCCACCTTCTCCAACACACCCTCTACTAATCCTCACAGAGCAACACCCCCACCCTCTCACCACCCCCCTTCACCTCCACAGGACAACACCCCCATCCTCTCCCCCACTCCATGGGCCAACACCCTGACCACCTGCCTTCACAAGACAACACCCCCACCTTCTCCCTTACACTCCCCACTTACCATCTCAAGGCAACACCATCACCTCATTCACTTTTCACAGGACAACACCCTCACCCTCCTCACAGCTTCACCGGACAGACCCCGCACCCTCTCCCCCTCCACCTATCTCCACGCCACCCTCACCCTCTCCCCCTGCCTCCCCCACCCTCTCCACGCCACCCTCACCCTCTCCCCCTGCCTCCCCCACCCTCTCCACCTATCTCGACGCCACCCTCACCCCTTCCACCTGTCTTCACAAGACACCAACCCCACACCCCCTCCCCACACTCTCCCCCTGCCTCCCCCACCCTCTCCACCTATCTCGACGCCACCCTCACCCCTTCCACCTGTCTTCACAAGACACCAACCCCACACCCCACCCCCCTTGCCCTCTCCCTCACCCCCTCCCCACGACTCCCCCACCCTTTCCCCCACTCCATGGGCCAATACCCTGATCACCTTCCTTCAGAAGACAACAACCCCACCTTCTCCAGCACACCCTCCACTAATCCTCACAGGGCAACACCCTCTCCCTCTCACCATCCCCCTTCACTTCTCCACAGGACAACAACACCACCCTTTCCCCCACTCCATGGGCCAACACCCTGGCCATCTGCCTTCACAAGACACCAACCCCACCCCCCTGCCCTCACCCCCTCCCCACGCCTCCCCCACCCTCTCCCCCTCCACCAGCAGGGCCATCCCTGGGGCTCTCGGGCAAGGCTAGGACGACGGGGATGAGCGTGCCCCGGGCCTGTAGACAGGGTGGCAGCAGGCGCCAGGAGAAGTCCTCGCCATCCTCCTCCTCGCCCCCCTGCTGTAGCTGTAGCTGTAGCTGGTGCTGCCCGTCCCCCTTCCCCTTCCCCTTCCCTTGGCCTTGCCGCCCTTTGCCGTCCCCGTCCCCGTCCTGGGGCAGCAGCAGCCGCAGGATGGCGGCCCGCCCGGGCAGCAGGTAGACGGCGCGGCCGAGGATGGCGCATGGTGCGGGCTGGAGCTGGTGGGGGGGGCAGGGAGCGGGGCTGATGCAGGCGGCCCTCACCCACACCCTCCCCGCCGTGTTGTATCGGTGCACGGACAGGGAGCGCTGGTCACGCTGCAGCTCCAGGCGGTAGAGCTTTGCAATTGTTAACAGTGGAAGTTCTTCTCTTTAACTAAGGTAACTCTTCATTGCAAGACAATGAAGGAGTGATTGGTTTTTCAGTTACTATACGTAGGAGAAAGGTTATTTGGTTAACATATCACACCATGAAGCTTGAGTGCTTCAGCATGCTACGGATTAAATTCACAATTTAACAAAGGAGGAAGAGTGGATAAAAGTCCTAGCAACATTCTCATAAATCTCTGCACTCTTTCCAGCTTAACAACATATTTCCAGCAGCTGGGTAACCAAATATTCCAAATGTGATCTCACCAACATTTTAACAACTATAACACAACATCCCAACTTCTATGCTCAATGGTCAGGCCTGGGAGATTTATCTACTTTCATACGCCTTAGGGTGTTCAGCACCTGCTCGACCACAATATTGACTGTTCTCAAGATACTTTTATTAACTGTCCCAAGTTCCCCAGTCTTAATGTCTTTCTCCATGATAAAAACAGAGGTTAAATACTCATTGTGGACCTTGCCGATATCCCATGGGTTCACATAGAGATGATCACTTTGGTTTCTGAGGGATCCTATTCTCTCTTTAGTCACCCTCTTTCCCTTGATGTGTTTGGATTTTCCCTTAGTATTATCTGCCCCTTTTTGCCCACCTGATTTTCTTCTAAAGTATGGTCCTTATTCTTGAATCTCCTTCATGGATACACTTGATCCTAGCTGCCTACAATGTCCCATGTCTTCATCTTTTTCTTAACAAGAGCCTCAATTTCTCTCATCAACCAAGCTTCCTTACACCCACTTGCTTTGCCCTTCACTCTAAGAGGAACATGCGTGCCCTGAACTCTTGTCATCACACTTTGAAATACATCCCACTTTCTGCACATTTCTTTGAAGGCAAACAACCTACATCAATCAACTGGAGCAAGTTCCTGTCTAATACCATCAAAGTTGTCCTTGCCCTATTTCAGAATTTTAACTTGTGGGCCTGTCCTGTCTTTATCCATAATAATCTTAAAGCTAATAGAACAGTGGTCCCTGGTCCCAAAAGGCTCACCTACAGACACTTCAGTCACTTGACCTCCCCAACTTCCTAAGATTAGATCAAGCTTTTCTCTTTCTATTGTAGGGCCCTCTACACATTGCCTGAGGAAACATTGCTGAACACTGCCAAATTCCACCCCTCTAATACTTTGGCACTATGACAGATCCCGTCTATATTGGGAAAGTTAAAAGACCCTACTACAAAAACCTTGTTAGTCTTGCTTCCCACCATCAAGCCAACTACGTATCCAATTACTTATTGCTGCCTGGATCTCATGCTATCTAATATGTCAAAGCAGCCTACCATGTAGAACCATATCAAAGGCCTTGTTGAAGCCCATATATATCCCAACCTTCATTGACATTCATGGCGACTTCTTCATGATACTCAATCAAATTAATAATAATAATAATACATTTATTTTATCTAGCGCTTTTCAAGATACTCAAAGACGCTTTACAAGCAAACAATACATAAAAACAAACAAACAAACAAAAGATTTGTCCTGACGGCGAAGCCGCGAACAAACAGCGCCAGCGTCCTCTCACGTCAGGGTCCGGCAGTAAACAATAAAGAACACAAGACACACAATTACAATTTAACATAAACAACCATCACAGTGATTGCACCAGGCACACCCTCACTGTGATGGAAGGCAAAGAAAGTCTTATCTCCTCCTCATTCTTCTCCCGTGGTCAGGCAGTCAAACTGCTGCCTCAAGGCGATCGAGGCTCCTGACTTTTGAGGGCCCCGCCGGGCGATGGAAGGCCCCAGGGCCGAGTCGAGCAGGCCGATGAAGGTCCTGAGCCCCCACTGGGCGATGGAAAGTGCCGCGGCCAGGCCACGCAGGGCGATGAGGGGCCTGCGAGCGGGTCGATCGAACCTCGCGCTTCGGGGCGGTCGAAGCTGCTACGGCTGTAACTCCTGAAAGCCGGTTGCCAGCCAGGAACCTGCGAGCTCCCGATGTTGCGGTCTGCAGGGCCCACGGCCGAAGCCTCCGAGATGGTAAGTCCAGGCCCTGCGACCGGAGTCTTCAAGGTCGATCCCAGCTGGAGGCCGCCGACTACACGGTGTTAGGCCGTAGCGCGAACGGAGATATGACACGATAAAGGTCGCATCTCCGTTGAGGAGGAGATTAGAAAAAAAGGTTTCCCCCACCCCCCACCACCCCCCCCCACATATACAGAGCTAAAAATATATCAAAACGTACATTTAAACGGTAACAATAGACATAGACAAAAAAGACAGAGAGACTGCCGGTGAGCCGCAGCTGCAGGGCGCAGCCACGCCCCCACTAATGAGACATCATCTCCCAGGCACAAAGCTGACTGTCCCCAATCAACCCCTCAGGGTTCAGATATAGTTGCTACTGCTAAATTTATGCCATGTTATGATAAATGTCATTATTAAAGGACACTCAATCTGGCCTGCAATGAAAGATATGAACCTCATCATGAGGAGAAGCATTTGAGTAAGAAATCAATGCGTGCATTTGTAGCAGTACCTCCTGACTGAATAACCCTATGTATCTGTCTCTTTATTTTCCGTTGTGGCACTTAGCACATGACCATGTGATTCTCAGCTTGAAGGCATGAATTCCATCTCTAGCAATTAGTCCACCATGGATTTCTGCCTTTCTGAAGAGATTGTTTGAACTAGTCTATTTCAATTCAAATGGCATCTCAGTCTTTTAAGCTCCACCTGGTGGCACAGCAATAAAGCTGCTGCTTTAAGGGCCTGTCCCACTTAGGGGATTTTTAGGCGACTGCCGGCGACTGTCAAAGTCATAGCAGATCGGCAAAATTTTCTTTGACCCTAAGACAATGACCACGACAATGCCGAGTCAGATCGTGATTACACCGTCTTCGGAAACATCGCAAAATTCCCATGATGTCAATGCTTCTCCGGCGTCCTAATTTTCGCTGAAATCACTGACAAGTTGGTAATTACTTGAGAGTTTTGAAATATAACATCTTGCCTGGGTTACTTGAAAACCAAGCTTCACGGTAACAAGGCATAAACTGGATTTACTTCCAGTTTACTAAAGAATTACTAAAGTATTAAGAAATTTAATTTTAAAAGTGGTTAAATGGATTTTTGTGCAGAGTGTGGGCATTCTTTGAATATGTATGGGAGATGCATATCTGGTTTCTGGGTTGCATATCTGGGTTGGGAGCCTACTTTAAATGTAATCGCTAATGGCCATAAACATCGTGGAAATTCCCACGCTTACCTGACCGTCAAACTGTCGCCTCCAATCTACCTGTCAAATGTCCTGACGGTAAATAAATTGGTTAAACACAAGTATTTTATGGTATCCAAATGACTTTACTTAATTTAATATTATGTGCTTCTAAATGCATCTAAGAGAACCAAGCAAACCTGGGGACAGCATGCGACAGCGCCCGCAATAAGCAACGATACCTGGCGACAAGCCAGCTGTCGCCGAGAAATTTAATACCGGTTGATTTCTCAGCGACGCGCCGAGATCCACTACGATTCTTTGAAGACTCCTCACGATAATGCCCGCGACACCCCGGCGAACTGTCGGCGACAGCCTAGTCGCCGGCAGTCGCCTTAAAATCGCCTAAGTGGGACAGGCCCTTAACAGTGCTTGCAGCGCTGGAGACCCGGGTTCGATCCCGACTATGGGTGGTGTCTGTATGGAGTTTGTATATTCTCCCTGTGACCACGTCGGTTTTCTCTGAGACCTTCAGTTTCCTCCCACACAAAGATGTACCAGTTTGTAGGTAAATTGGCTTGGCATAAATGTAAAAAATTGTCCCTAGTGTGTGTAGGATAGTGTTAATGTGCGAGGATCGCTGGTCGGCGCTGACTCGGTGGGCCGAAGGGCCTGTTTCTGTGCTGTATTTCTAAACTAAACTAAACTTAAATGTGTGCGCCAATTTCCTAATGTAATGCTCCCTGCTTCTAGACAACCAGCTTTAATATGAATATTCAGTAATATGTAGCGATTTGACAAGCACGTTATCTGAAATTTACTGTATTCATAAAGTGATAGAATCATAAAGAAATACAACAAGGCCCTTGAGCCCACCAAGTCCATACTGACTATTAAGCATCAATTTACACTAATCCTACACAAACCCATTTTATTTTCCACAGTGGCCTGTTAACCCACCTAACGCACACCTCCTTCCTCAAAGAATTGGGAAGGCATAGAGGAAACATAAATGGTCACAGGGAGAATGTTCAAACAGCACACAGACAGTGCCAGATATCAGAATTGAACCAGGTATCTGCCATTGTGAGGCAATGGCTCTGTCAGCTATAACCCTGTGCCACCGTCTGTATAAAAACCCAATTCAGTCTCACACTGATGTTGCTGGACGTTTTATATACATTGTTCTTCTTTTGTTTCCTTTCCTTTCTGCTTTTAATTGCTGATATTTGAAGTAATTGTTAGCTTGCCAACTTTTGTCTGTGACAAACGTGCTATTTTATTTCAATCAGATCCTCTCTGCAAATCAAATTGCACTTGTTTACACAGTCCGCCAGTTGCATAAAGGGTTCTTGACCCGAAACGGTGACTCTCCCTGACCCGCATTTTCTCTTTTTGTTTTAGATTTTGCAGTCTTTTTCTCAACATGCACTTTACAGTGGCGGGTTAAAAGTAGTTGGAATCCACTGCTCCCACAAGACTAGTCACTCCACTAAATGCTTAATGATGCTGTTGGCCTCATTTCAACTTTCCTTCAGCTTAATCATTGGTTGGCTGGGATACCGATTCCTTGTCACAATACATATGATGTTTTAATGCCTCGGTCGGGACATTTGCAGTATCTTACTTCAAAATAAGCCAAGGTCGTCTTAACATGGGATATATAAATTTAAATGAGTTCTGAGCTAGATTTGAAGTCAAAATTAGGAATCACTAATCATATCTCCTCTGTTCTCAATTTTGCATTAATGATTTACTCTTAAGTTCTATTTCAAATTGGCTCCCGTCACATTTAAATGGAAATCTTAAGTTTCACCAGTCTTGATTTAGTAAACAGTATGGATACAAAAAAAACTTTTGGGCCTTTTAACATGCAGTTGATAAGAGCTACTGCCTTACAGAGCCTGCAGCGCCGGAGACCCGAGTTCGATCCCGACCAAGGGGGCTATCTGTACGGAGTTTTTATATTCCCCTGTGACCGTGTGGGTTTTCTCCGAGATCTTCAGTTTCCTCCCACACTCCAAAGGCGTACAGGTTTGAAGGTTAATTGGCTTGGTATAAGTGTAAATAGTCCCGTGTGTGTGGGATAATGTAAGTGTGCCAGGATCGCTGGTTGGTGCAGACTCAGTTCAGTTCAGTTTAGTTTATTGTTACGTGTACTGAGGTACAGTGAAAACGTTTTTGTTGTGTGTTAACCAGTTAGCTGAAAGACAATACATGATTACAAGCAATCCATCTATTGTGTGTAGATACATGATAAGGGAATAACATTTAGTGCAGGATAAAGCCAGCAAAGTCCAGTCAAGGATAGTCCGAGGGACAACAATGAGGTAAATAGTAGTTCAGCACTGCTCTCTGGATGTGGGAGGATGATTCAGTTGCCTGACAACAGCTGGGAAGAAACTGTCCCCGAATCTGATGGTGTGCGTTTTCACACTTCTGTACCTTTTGCCTGATAGAAAAGGGGAGAAGAGGGAGTGGCTGGGGTGCAACTTGTCCTTGATTATGCTGCTGGCCTTGCCGAGGTAGCGTGAGGTATAAATGAAGTCAATAGTAGGGAGGTTGGTTTGTGTGATGGCCTGCGCTGTGTCCATAAATCGCTGCAATTCATTATGATCCTGGATGGAGCCGTTCCAGAACTAGGTGGACCGAAGGGCCAGTTTACGCACTGTATCTCTAAACTAAACGAAACTAAACTAAACTAAACAACTAAACTAAACTAAACAAAGCTAAACTAAAGTAAACTGTGCGCAGCATATAATATTACAGTTAGAAAGTCCAGATAGAAAAAATGCAACGGCAACAAGGTAAGTTTTGCAGGGAGAGTGCAGGACACAAGCGCTAAGTTAAAAGATCAGCCATAATATTTAAAGGCTGAATAAACTCGAGGCTGAATGGCCTACTCCTATTTCTCTTCCTTATGCTCTAATATTAAGGACAATTGTTACTCGAGTGCTAAAATAGCTGATCAGAGATTAATTGCTGTTTGGGAATAAACAGAAGTAAAAATTCAAGTAAAATTCAATACAGTTTAGAGTAACTGAATCTAAGTAACTCTAACCTCCTGAAAAGCTGAAGAGCAAAGATGTAAGTCAAGTCAATATTGTCATATGCACAAGTACAGTGAGGTATAGGTACAATGAAAATCTTGCTTCCAGTAGTAACACAGACATATTGGCTCTAGTTTGTCATATGCCAAGGAACAGTGAGTTTAACATTGCAACAACCATGTACTGCAATAAAGCAAAATTACCCAGAGCAAAATATTTGCTATTGACCAATTGTACTTAATTAATGATTAAAAGTTTTGTTTCAATACAAATAGTCTTGTGTCATCTTTATGTTTGATAAATCTCTCCCTCTCTCTCTCTCCCTCCCTCCCTCTCCCTCTCTCCCTCTCTCCCTTTCCCTCTTTCTCTCCCTCCTCCCTCTCCCTCTCCCTCTCCCTCTCCCTCTCCCTCTCCCTCTCCCTCTCCCTCTCCCTCTCCCTCTCCCTCTCCCTCTCCCTCTCCCTCTCCCTCTCCCTCTCCCTCTCCCTCTCCCTCTCCCTCTCCCTCTCCCTCTCCCTCTCCCTCTCCCTCTCCCTCTCCCTCTCCCTCTCCCTCTCCCTCTCCCTCTCCCTCTCCCTCTCCCTCTCCCTCTCCCTCTCCCTCTCCCTCTCCCTCTCCCTCTCCCTCTCCCTCTCCCCCTCTCTCCCTCCCTCCCTCTCTCCCTCCCTCCCTTTCTCCCTCCCTCTCTCCCTCCCTCCCTCCTTCTCTCCCTCCCTCTCTCCCTCCTGCCTTAACCTACCTGATCTCCCTGTTGCTCAGAACCCTTATCTTCCCCCTTTCTGTCCTAGGCCTCCTGTATTGTCAGAGTGAGGCCCAGCGCAAATTGGAGGAACAGCACCACATATTTTGCTTGGGTAGCTTACACCCCAGCGGTATGAACATTGACTTCTCTAACTTCAAATAGCCCTTGCTTTTCCTCTCTCCATCCCCTCCCCCTTCCCAGTTCTCCCACCAGTCTTACTGTCTCCGACTACATTCTATCTCTGTCCCGCCCACTCCCCTGATATCAGTCTGAAGAAGGGTCTCGACCTGAAACGTCACCCATTCCTTCTCTCCAGAGATGCTGCCTGTCCCGCTGAGTTACTCCAGCATTTTGTGTCTACATTCAAGTCTCTGGATTATTGCAGAAGTAATGTTACCGATATATCGATGGGAAGAATGGAAAGGAGGTCAGCATTGGAGATGTAGTGAGCGGTGCAAATGGTTACAGAGATAGGTAGGAAAATAGGCCATGAGAATCTGAAACACAAGAAGTCTGCCCTGTTGAGCAGAGGCAGAG
Source organism: Rhinoraja longicauda (assembly GCF_053455715.1). Taxonomy (NCBI): domain Eukaryota; kingdom Metazoa; phylum Chordata; class Chondrichthyes; order Rajiformes; family Arhynchobatidae; genus Rhinoraja; species Rhinoraja longicauda. The sequence goes on from NC_135959.1 coordinate 22,664,147, forward strand.
GTGAAGAGGCAGATTGGAACGGAACCAAGCTTAGGAGCTGCAGGGAGTGAAACAATAACGAGAGTGAGTAAAAACAGAAAGAAAAGTAGACAGAGACAGTCAAACACAGGAAGACATAAAAGGGTGAAGCAAGAGAGAATGAACCTGTTAAATCTCTATGTGCAGTGGTGTGGAAAATCTTCTATTAATTTGTAAATTCATACTGTCTATTTCTGATTCAGTCCCTGAGATATTAAGGTTCTATGCTCACCTTTCCATTAATTTTAAGAAGCACTCTTCCCGTTGACACTTCTTTCCCCCAATTTGTAATTAATTAATTCATTATTTTTAAAAATCCTTTCACATTTTATTCTCAAACTTTCTCTGGCACAGTACTTTATTCATTTAAACATATCTTCACGCCTATTATCCTAGCTTTCCTCAAAGTGACGGCTTATTTTAATATTGCCTTTTTAAACTGACCAAATACTTTAGTTCCTTGATTTGGACAATAGATTTATTTATTGTTAAAAAATATGGATTTCTCAGATACAAAGTTGTATATAATACTTTAAGATGTCACTGGGGTGATAAATGGTGGTGTGGTATGGATAAACTGCTTGTCAGTAACCTTGCATCGCTATAAGTCGAGATTTGTATTGATTGAGCTTTGTTGTTATTGTGTAGTTTCAATCAAAACCAATAACACATTTTATTCTATTTCAAAATTGCCAGTTTGTACAGTTAAATGCGTCTTAGTGTCACATTAATGAATCAATCAATGTAAATCCCATAAAGCTTCTGTCATGCACTGTGTAACACGGGGTTCTGTCAGTTTCTTTGGGTCCTGGATTTGTTGTAACCAGTCAACAATAATCTATCACTGTTAACTAGAGACACTTTCCTCGTCTGTTTAATCCCTGCAATTTTTTTGTTAGGAGGACAGAGTATATAATCTTCCAATTTTAAGGCTTCAGTCAGGTCACATCCAGAGAACTGCATACATAGCCTGTCCCATTTAAGGAGGGATATAGACTTGCTTGCATTGGATGTGGTCCAGCGTAGGTTATTCGGCCAATTCTTGGGATGAGAGGGTTGTCTAATGAGGAATGATTGAGCTGTTCGGTGTGTTCAGAGGAATGAGAGTAGATCTTATTGGAAAAATATCAGATTCTGAGGAAGCTGCTTGACAATGTTGATGCTGAGAGACTGTTTCCCCTAGTGGGAGAGTTCAGAATTTGTTTAGTTTAGTTTAATTTAGAGATACATCATGGAAACAGGCCGTTCAGCCCACAGAGTCCATGCCGAACCAGCGATCCCCGAATGCTCACACTACGCTGCACACTAGGGCCAATTTTATTATTTTTTTACCAAAGCCAATTAACCCACTAACCTGTACATCTATGGAGTGTGGGAGGAAACCTGAGCACCAGAATGAGTGGATATAGTTTGTGAATTCAGAAAAAGTGTATAAACTCATAAGGGAAATAGAGTCTTTTACCCAGGGTAGGGAAATCAAAAATAAAAGGTCATAGGTTTAAGTGGGAGAACATTTAATATAAACCTGAGGGGCACCTTTTTGATACAGAGGATGATGCTGTATGGAATGTACTGCCAGAGGAGGTAGTTGAAACAGATATTCTAACAGCATTTAAAAGACACCTGGACAGGTACATGGATAGGAAAGTTTAGAGGGATTTGGGACAATCATGGTCAAATAGGACTAGCTTAGATGGGCATTTTAATCGGCATGGATGAGTTGTGTCAGTACTCGTTGTGCCAGTAGTGCTTATTTCTGTGCTGTGTGATTCTATGACTCTCATTGCCAATGTAAGATAGAGATGAAGAGGATTTTTTTTCTCTCAGAGAATTCTGAATCTTTGGATTTTTCCATTTCAGTGAAGATGCAATAGCATGGGGAAGGTGCAGAGAAGATTCTCCAGGATTTTGCCTGGGATGGAGGTTTTCAGTTATGACTAGACTTAAGCAGCTGGGTCTGTATTCACTGAATAGGAGGAGAATAAGAAAAGACATGATTACGATGCATAAAATTATGAGATATAGTTAGAGTAGACTGTCAAAAATGTTTCTCCATATCAGAGAAAGAATCAACCGGTGGGCATATGGTAAAGGATAAGAAATTTAGAGGGGATGTAAGAGGAGACCTTTTTCACCCAGAGAATGGTGATTATCCAGAATACATTGCCTGAGAGAGCAGGCAGATTTGGTGGCACATTTAAGAAGTATGTGGGCAATCACTTAAATCAACCAGGTATCAAAGGCCAAGTTCAGGAAGATAGGATGAATGCAGATGGGTGCAAGGAAATGATGGGCTGAGTGTCCTGTATCTATGTTGTATGACTGAGCTATTAAGGTGGAGACATTGATTATATAGGTAACTCGTGGGTAATGGAAATTCACCCTTACAGAATTTGGAAATCATTACATGGAAATGCGAGATAGGGAATGTTTGCTCTTTTGGAATTTGTGTGGAAAAAAATCATCAGCTTTTTAAACTCGCGTTTCTTGTCACATGCACAGATAACGCAGCTCTGTGCTCTGGAAAATCGCAATCCAGATCAATTTCTAGGAATATAAATCCTGCCCTCCCCACACCCCCGGTGTAATGCAAGCGTTATCTGTATGCCAGGTTGTGATTTTAGGAAGAATATTTGAGCAGGGAGTGAAATGAGCCTACACGAATTTTTTTGCTGCAGCACTGCAAATATATTGCAAGGAAAGAGTACGAAGAAAAATTGTGCCTGTTATAATGACCAGAGAGCTATGATTACCTGCCTATCAAGCACTATACCTTGGCTGTGCTTTTTGTATCTCTACTAATGACACGGTGTCCCACATGCAGCCATTACTATAACTAGGCAGGATCACAAAGGGAAGATTGTTCTGAATACTTATTTTAATAAACTCCTTGTAGACCATTGCTGATAAATATATATTTCCAGAACCAGTAGAAAATATCATTTAAGTGATTCATTAAATAATTTCCAGGTTTTATACCAGCATGATTCACTCCCTGGGCTTTGCAACGATGAAGATTTGATGTTATTACTTGTTCTTTGGCATAAGTAGTCAATCAGTATTCTACAAATAAGCTCATTAGGCCTGTTTTCTCTGAAGTACTGATCCCGAGGTTTAGTTTTAACAACTGTTCAATCAATCATTCTATATTTCCTTGCAATACCTGTGGTACTCGATATTCGAAATGACAAAAGTGGTAATACATGGCAGCAAACCAATGTCAGATTTTATAAAGAAAACAGGTCCGAGTAATATTCAGGGAAGTGCTAATGGTTGAAGGTGATCTTCTGAATTGAGAAGTATAAAGGGATGTACAGTCATATACGTTCCCTTCTACCATTGGTCTCAACAGCATATTTAGCAAGCATCTTAAGACAGTGACAATTATGTAATGTGCTTTTGCATTTTGAAATGCTGCTTAGTACCAACCAATGTCATTAGTTGAAAGTTTATTAATTTAAAGGATATTTCCTTCAAAGGCGCTTTCCGTGTTGTTTACGATTGCAAGCAGCTTCACCAAAGAGCTTACAGATATTACAATCATCTGCTATTAGATTTCAAATTTGTTTTCTGTTATAGCTATCTGGTTTTAGAAGAACATAAGTGTTAGGAGCAGAATTAGGCCATTCGGTCCATCATCTACTCTGCCATTCAATCATGGCTGATCTATCTCTTCTTCCTAACCCCATTCTCTGACTTCTCCATGCTGCCTGACCCGTTAAGTAACTCTAGCAGTTCATGATGCTGATGTCTACAAATGATGTGAAAGTAACTTAGTATGACCAATCTTTCGCTATAGCCCCAGCCCTCAAGTCCTGACAATATCATCATAAATTTTCACTGCTTCCTTACCCGTTTAGTGGCATCTTTCCCACAGCACCTTAATCACAACTGAGCACAATGTTTCAACTGTAGCCTCACAAACATTATGTACAACTGTAAAATAACATCCTAACTTCTCTACTTAATTCCCTGATTGAAGAAGTAGTCAAAAGCTTTCTTCTCAGCCTCACCTTCCTGCTATGCCACTTTAAAAGCCTCAGTCCTAAATGGTCCACATCTTATTCTGAGTATGTGCCTTTGGTTTTAGACTAGTTAGACGAGGAATATACTCCCTGCATACAGCCTGTTGAGAATTATGCATAATGCTCCAATTACAATCTCTGTTAGACTTATCAGTAGAATCATCCATTCACGTTTAGGATATATCGCAGAGAAATAATTTTAACTCTCTTAAATTTTAACATGCGTCTCCCACAAAGGCCAAGTAAATTAACAGTGCAAGTTGCATTGATTGTGAGCTGACAGTTCATTTCAGAAAAAACAAATGGGTACAGTACATTTGTAAGTATATTCCATAGTTCTGCACTTGTGCACAACTGCACAAGGACAAGAAATGAATCTCATAAATATGCCTATAAATCTTTATATATATATTGTAATTTAAAAAATATATATTTCTCTGCTATTTCCTAAGACATCGGAAATATTTGAACAGAGTGGAAAAGGCTGTTTCTGGTGCACAATCTCAAGTTGTCAGGAGGCCATCGGGAATGGATCGCTAAGAAGTCATTAATTCCCATCACCTGAAACCTAGTCATTATCACTCCACCTTTCATGGCAATGAGATGAGAGATACATTGGGAGCCATGCAGATGCAATGAATAAATGTTACCATCAAAAATCTGGCAAGCGACAAATGGTCAGTCTGGCCCAATCTGTTCTGAAGAGCTCCATTTCTTACAAAACCCTTCAGTCTGAAGAAGGGTCCCAACCTGTAACCTTTGACTATGCATTCCCTTCCACAGATGCTATCTGATCCACTGAATTCCTTCAGCAATATGTCTTGTTTTTCCTTAAAAATCCCATTTATTTGGAAGACCGTTAGGATTCATTGGAGGTGGATTGGTAACAGGAGAAGCGATGTCTGAATTTAACTATTTTAATTGTACCATCAACAGTCTTCCTCTGAAGGATGGATTTGATCTCTAAGGGGGGGGGGGGGGGGGGGGTGCTCAGGGTCTCTAGCCAAATGAGATGGCAATGGTTATGTTTTGACCCTAGATACTGAAGAAAGAGAAATCTTTCTTTCCAAAGTGCTCTTCAGGCTGGAGGTGAATTAGAAATACCAGAACACAACATGTATTTTTCTAGTTGGCAGGGTAATAAGAATGATGGAGAAGGATGAAAAAGATTCAAATCAGCCATGACAAAACTGAACATTAGAATAAGTTTGAGGGACCTGTTGACCCCTGCAACAGTCTGTTCGAACTCCTTCCATCGGGCAGACGATACAAGGCCTTCTACGCCCGCACCTCCAGACTCAGGAACAGCTTCATCCCCAGGGCCATAGCTGCTATGAACCGGTCCTGCTGAGCCGGATGGTCACATCACACAGTGATCCGGCACAGATCTACTTGCACTTTATTCTGTCTTAAAACTGTTACAATTTGTTTAGTTGGGTTGTTGTTGTTTAAATTAATTAAATTATTGCATCGTATGGGAGGCGCATTCCCAATCTCGTTGTACCCCTGTACAATGACTATAAAGATATATTGTATTGTATTGTATCTGTACTTATGTCCCAACCAATTCAGAGGGAAGAAGGTTTATTATTACATCTGTCATTACAGCTAACCTAGAGGCAAGTTTGAAGAAGAGCAAGTTAAAAGGAAGCTGTTCCCTAATTAATTATAGGAAATATTATTTGAATAAATCCTTCTTACAGAGTTTTCTTCGAATTTATACAGTTATCAGAATAACATCAAAACTTTGTTGACTTACCTTCAACAATATCCTTGAACTAATGATCTCATTTGTGTCAGTGGGACATCATTTATGTGTTTACAACTCACAGAGCTTGTGGCCGACAAGATTATGATGCGTCAAAAAAGAAGCATCCTTCCACTGCCCTTCAGGATAAGGCGGCAATGAATGATTGAAGTCATACCTACCCTACATTAGAAAAAAACGACCAATGAAACATTGCTGACAGATAATCCAAGTCACTTACACAGCAACACAGTGTCATTAAGACAAGGAGAAACATGACAACCAACTTGCTTGAGCTGCCTGCAATTCCTCCAGGAAATATTGTTAAAGTTTATACAGGAATAATCGTTACACTCGTACCTTGATATCCTGGAGGCCAATTATTTTCAATGTTGCAGCAATGAGCTTTAAATTACAGTTAATAGTCACTTGCATTTTACAACTAATTAATACCTGGGTGATGCATTGTTGAATATATTGTCCATTAAATCGGGGTGAACTGGACTGATTGATCACCGCACTAAAGAGCTGCGTGAAGGAGTTAAAAACTTAGGGACTGAGTTATAAGGAAACGTTGGGCACACTAAGACTTTATCCTTGGAGTGTAGGATCTTAAAGAATTTTATCCAATCATATAGGGGATAGGTAGAGTGAATGCACAGAATCTTCTCCCCAGGGAAGGGGAATCTAGAATTTGTGGGCATAAGATTTAAAAGGGAGAGAGGAAAGATTTAACAACAACTTGAATGGCAACTTGTTCACACAGAAGATTGTACATATATAGAATAAGCTAACAGAAGAAGTGGTTGAGGCAGGTAGAGTAAAGGTGTGTGGAAGCAAAAATTTGGAAGAATACGGGTCAAATGCAGGCAAATTGGACTAGCTTAGATTGTCATCCTGGTCGACATGCACAACTTGGGCCGAAGGGGCTGTTTCTGTGCTGCATGATTCTATGACCTAAATGTCCATAAATTGATGTTGACAGTCCTGAGTTACTTTACAGGGGTTCTTTCTACTGGTCTATTAAGTTTTCAGCCCGCAGGAGATCCCATTTTCAAAGATGTCGGCGGGGATTCTTAATGGCCGAGGAGCCAGGCAGTGAAGGGGTGGCTTTGAGGAACCCGCCTCTTGAGGATGCACATGGCTTCTCCTAACCCCTTCACCACCAGTGGTGGGCTCTGATTACCATTCCCCCACAACAGCCATAACCAATCCCCGTACTCTGCCTATTCACCCAGATTGTCGAGGACGATCTACAGGATTTCCTGCTCATTCCTATCAATGTGACTGATTTCCAAGAAGAAGATAGAACAGAACTACTATCCAGTCATTATATTCCAAGAAGCTTCCACATCCAACAGGCTTCTTTCAACAATTTTTGGTCTACTCTCTTAGTACATCTTAAGACTCTGATACCAATTGGGACAATGCAGCAACTCATTAATCATCCTTGATGCAACACAAGACTGAAACACCAGGTGGTTCAGTGGTTCAATGGTGCTTTTATTGTCATGTGTGCAAACACACATTGAAATTATTTTCGTACCCATAGTCCAGTACAGTATTGCCATACCCCAGCATATCGTCGATTAGCAAAGTGTACTGAAATGGTCCATTGTGCCTGCCTGCAAGAGGTGCCAAGAGGTTTTGGTGGGGGTTTGTGGTGTTGAGTTCCCACATTCACAGACTCTGTAAGGAACCTGGCATAACCAAGATGAAATAAATGGTCTTTTTCTGTAGAGTGAATTTCAATAATTTCACAGATCATTGGCATGGGCTGGAAATACATGGCCCTGTCTGATCTCAGAAGCTAAGCAGATACTTGTTTATTCTTGGGTGGGATTGGGTTTATGAATTCTAGATATTGTAAGATATTGTAAGATATTGTAAGTTCTACCTGGGTAGGAGGTGAGTGTAACCTCAAGAACCATCTGTGATATGTTCTGCTCAGTCGCAAGAGTGCGTATATTTAAAGTTATCAATGAAGAATAAGAATGGTGATGAACCATCTGTATCTATTTTGAAGTGGCCAGGATATGTTATTCAGTACCGGAAAGGATACTGGTATGGGCAACTCCCACTGCAGTTTGGAATTTATCTGAATACACTCTTGAAGTGCCATGCATTATTAGACAATGGATCAAAAATCCGGATAATTCTCCTGTGACCAGCATGGTTATGATGGAGCGACTGACCTCCTTCTTTACTTTGACTTTCAATGATTTTTAATACCTTTCAAGAAAGGAAACAATGGGCAGAAATAATGAGAATCGAGATACTAAAAATTTGGAGCAGGTACAGAATGGGTTAGAATCAGATCACAAAAACCTTATCAATAACTTCGGCAAAAAATGAGAGCAGCTGGAGGAATTCAGCAGGTCAAGCCGCAGTGCAGGGGAAAATGGATCGTTGACATTTTGGCCGAGAGTTTTCATCTGAAATGGTCTAGATGAAGGGTCCCAATCAGAAATGCTAACTGATGCATTTCTGCCTGACCCACAGAATTGCTCCAGTTGTTCTTTTAAATACAGCTTCCAGCATCTGCGGTTTATTGTACTTTAATAACTTGGGGTTGTACTAGAAGCAAGTGCAGAGTTTACAACATCTATAATAAGTTGGGCGCAACTTGTATGGGACATGTGGATGTAATAATTCATGCAGAAAAGATGCTTCACAATTGCCAGATCCTTTGGAAGAATAAAGAAAGTTGCCGTCAACCAATATAATTAATATACTAACAAATGCAATAGTTATTATTGGATTGGTAACATTCTCGTTAAGAGATTACATAAATTGTTGGCTTTTGCACATGAGCCTCACTTTTAATTGTAAAGAAGAATGAGGATATTGCTTCCTTCAGTGTAGATGGCAGTGCCAAGAGTAACAGCAGTGACATTAAACCTCAGGCAAATATTTTCTCACAGAGCTTTTATGGTAGTTATATAGGAGACGCGGAACAGCAAATCCTCATTATCCTTTGCTGTGATTTCATTGCTGACACAGTTTAAATACTTTAAAGAATGGATGCTCTTCACAAAATTGCAATTTGATTAGATGCAGATGTTTTAAAGAGGCACCAAAGATACAAAGTTAATTATTGCACACAACACATTATAAAAATTAATTTGCACCTAGCTAAGCAATATCTATGTGTAGGTTTTGGAGACATTGCTTGGTAGAACAGAACTAAAGGCATGAAGGATATTAAGTCCAAACACTGTTGAAATAATGCAGCTAGGTTACCTATGATTCGATTACTTAATTTTATTTCGGAGTCACGTGAGTGACTACGTGAAGACCCCGTCCAGCACGCATGCGCGACATTAGCGTTCATGCAGTGCACCCGCGACGAACGGGAGTTCAAGGTGCTCCCGCTACAATTTAAAAAGTCGGGCCGACAGGTAAGTTCTACCGTGGCCGTGAGTATTTTCTCTGTGGTCTGCTTTAGGTCCCAAGATGAGCAAGACCAGAGGAAAGAAATTTGCAGCTCGCCCCCGTTCGTCTTCCGTTGAGGAACGTTCTTTGGAGGGGGGGCAAGAGGCGGCAGCAACTACCGAGCCGAGCCCAGCACCGCTAGTGCAGCCTGAGCAGCGAGCTGGAGGTACCTGCAGCCAGAACCGGGCGGTAGTATCCGACGATTCGGATGAAGATGCCACACCGCTCCAGAGCGGCACTGGCAGCCGCCTAAGCCGAATGGAACGGCTTATGGAGCAAATGCTCCAGCGAGATCTGCTGAGAGAGCAGCAGCAGACTCGCCAAGGGAGCCCAGGTACTCCCGCAGTGCCCTTTACGGCACTGGCCATTGCCTCACCTTCTTTTGAAGGCAGCATTGGCGACCAGGTCTGGGCTGGTCAACAAGAGGGGTTGTTGGCTGAAGATGTCCGGAGTAGAATAGTTCCTTTATTGTCATTGTAACATGAGCCATGTACAACGAAATTGTAAAATGTCAGCCAGTCAGTGCACCATTCAAACATTTCTAAAAGCTAACGATACATACAAGGTAAAATATTTTAAACAGATAAACAACTAAAATAAATATCATGAAAATAGCACGCATAAACACCCAACCCTACATCCTTCTGTCGATTTCACAGTCTCTTATTATGTATCGCCCCTGCGTTCCTTGGCGGCTACATTTAGTGCCTTTATAGCAGTGGGGTAAAAACTATTTTTAAATCTGTTTGTCCTTGTCCTTGTAGATCTGTACCGTCTGCCTGACGGTAACAGTTCAAACAGGGAGTGTCCGGGGTGGGAAATGTCCTTTATGATACTCTGGGATTTTTTGATGCAGCGGGAACTGTGTAAGTCCTCCAAGGTAAGTAGAGGGCAGCCGACAATCCTCTGGGCGTTGTCAATGGCCCTCTGGAGCGCTTTCCTCTGAGCCGCTGTGCAGCTGGTGTACCATACGCATACACAGTATGTTAGGATGCTCTCAATGTAGCACCGATAAAAGGACAACAGCAGTCTCTGAGTGATGTTATTCTTCCTGAGCACCCTCAGGAAGTGCAGTCTCTGCTGGACCTTTTTCAGCAGCGCAGAGGTGTTCACGCTCCACGTCAGGTCCTCCTCAATATGGATTCCCAGGAAGCGGAAATCCGCCACCCTCTCCACACATTCCCCTCTGATAGATAATGGTACCATGTCCGTTTTATTCTTTCTAAAGTCTATTATTATTTCCTTTGTCTTTAAGGTGTTGAGGAGCAGGTTATTTTCTCCACACCACACTGTCAGCTGCTCCGCCTCATCCCGGTAGGCGTACTCGTCCCCCCCGGTGATGAGTCCCACCACCGTAGTGTCATCCGCAAATTTGACAATGGTGTTGCTGTGGTGGGCGGGGGTGCAGTCATGTGTATAGATGGTGTAGAGCAGGGGGCTCAGCACGCAGCCCTGTGGAGAGCCGGTACTGAGGCTGAGGGCCGTGGATGTGTGATGGCCCACTCTGACTCTCTGGCTGCGAGCTGACAGGAAGCTATTTATCCACATGCAGGTGTACAGGATCAGGAAGAGCTGCTGGGTGTGGTCAACCGCTACGTGGTCATTCCACGAGGGGGTCGGCCTTTAGAGCCGAAACTTGCAGCCAGCATTGACCACCTGTCCTCAAAACCCCTACAAGAACGGGTGGTCAATGAGGCTCTTGAGCTATATACAGCCCCAGAAAATTGTACATCATTAAATGTACCAGCTGTAAACAGCCAAATTTGGGGACATTTGGGGCAGAACATCAGGAACCTGGAGTTGAAGCTCCAGAAAATCCTTAATCTCCTGACTGCAGGGATAACATCATATGCTCGGTCCATTGATTGTGTGGACATCTCCACAAATCAGCAAGATACATTAGCTCTGCTGTGCACCACTCAATACCAGATAAATATTTTACGGAAGGAAATCATCAAGCCTGCCCTCAACCCTAAGTTTGCGGGACTCTGCAAAACACCGGGTTCAGAACCTCCAATTCTGCTTTTTGGAAAGGATCTTCCAAAAAAGGTGAAAGACCTAGAGGAAGAATCCAAGACCTTTGGTCTCGTGAGGGCAGGTTTGGGACCGAGCAGACCTAACAAACCCAGGCGGCAGTACCTCACGGCGTCCACCAGTCATAGACCACCATATGGGACTGGTGAAAGCTCGGGGTCCGCAACCATTCCCCGTAAGCCTTTTTTAGGCCAGGGCCCAGAGCGGACCCCATGGAAAATGCGCCACCCCCAACAACATCAACGTCAACAGCAGCCCTCTACAGCCCAGCAGACACCTCATCGTCCAGCGAAGAGGCAGAAGAAAAATTAACACCAGTAACCATGGAGGTAGGTGGGTCTGGTACCTCTCGGCATATGAGCAGTAGGGACTCTATACTATCAGGGGGGAGATTGCACTTGTTTTTGGATGCATGGGAAACCATCACTAATGACAAATACATACTAAGCTGCATTCATGGCTATAAAATTGACTTTGTTCATGAAAACATTCCGCCAGTTCAGCACATACCCCAAAGGGTATTCACCCTCTCAGTCAAAGAGAAACAAGAGGGTCAAGCTGAACTTGTGAGGCTACTAGCAAAAGGTGTCATTGAAAGAACAAAACATGAACCTTTGGAATTTGTGTCTAATATTTTCACTAAAACTAAAAAAGATGGTGGATGTCGCATCATCATTGACTTAACTACGTTAAACGAGTCAGTTAAGTATACACATTTTAAGATGGAAACTTTTGAAACCGCCAGACTTTTGATTTCTACAGGGTACTTTCTAGCAGGCATTGATTTAAAAGATGCCTACTACTCAGTACCCATACACAAGGAGCACCGTAAATACTTAAAATTTATCTGGATGAAACAGCTATGGCAATTTAAAGCCTTACCAAATGGACTAACCTCCGCTCCAAGGTTGTTCACTAAAATCTTAAAACCCGCCTTGGCATTATTGAGAAAACAAAAGCATATAGTCATGGCGTACTTAGACGACATTTTAATAGTAGGGAAAACCTTGGAGACAGCTATTTTGGCAGTAGCAGCCACCAAACGTTTGTTTGAAACTTTGGGGTTTGTCATACATCCAGATAAATCCAATTTTACACCGTCCACTACCATGGACTATCTTGGATTTACGATTGATACTGTTCGCATGGTTGTAACTCTGCCAAAGGGAAAAGCATCACAATTGGCACTATCATGCCACGAACTAATGCATAAACGTCAGCCAACCATACGGCAGGTAGCTAGAGTTATTGGTAAAATGGTAGCAGCTTTTCCAGCTGTACAATTTGGGCCTTTGCACTACCAAAATTTACAAAGAGCAAAAGTGCACGCACTAAAGCAAAACTCAGGTCACTTTGACCGAGCTATGTATTTAACTGCTGAATCCATTACAGAGTTACAATGGTGGACAAGGAACATTAGGCTCAGTTCCAGTCCCATAATAATCACCAACCCAGTATTAACCATTCAAACGGATGCCAGTGCTTTGGGCTGGGGAGCAACTAACATGCAATCCAGCACAGGGGGCAGATGGACTAATTCTGAATCATCTTGCCTACAGACACGGGGTATCAACTATTTAGAAATGTTGGGTGCGTTTTATGGTTTAAAAGCATATTCATCTAATACGCATCATGCACATGTCCGGTTGCAATTAGATAATACCACGGTGGTGGCTTATATCAACCACATGGGTGGTATAAAGTCAATATCGTGTGACAAATTGGTCAACCTAATCTGGCAATGGTGTGTCGAAAGACATACTTGGTTATCAGCAACTTACCTACCAGGTAAGCAAAATACAGTGGCAGACACCAGGTCACGCAAATTTAACGATAACATCGAATGGATGTTAAATCCCAAAGTATTTGCCGAAATTACAAAGCAATATGGCACACCAGATATCGATCTATTTGCATCCAGGCTGAATCACCAGGTACCAACGTATGTCGCTTGGGAACCAGACCCTGAGGCAGCAGCAGTTGATGCATTCACGCTGTATTGGGGGAAAATGTTCTTTTATGCTTTTCCTCCCTTCTGCCTCATCAGTCGGGTATTACGCAAGATTCAATTGGATTCCGCTTCAGGAATCTTGATAACACCCGACTGGCCTACACAGCCATGGTACCCAGTGGCCCTCGACATGGCTGTCGAAACACCGTTGGAATTCCCCAGCAGTCCGGAATTATTAATCCACCCAGTGTCAGGCATTAGTCACCCGTGCCATGACAGAGTCAATCTCCTGGCTTGCAGATTCTAAAAAGACCTCTACAGGGCCTGGGACTGTCTGAGGACGCCATCAACATGATGACCGCATCCCACCGGGAGTCCACCAGGAGACAATACCTGACCAACATAAGGAAATGGGAACGGTATTGCTCCAAAACAGGAACTACCTACACTACAGCGACACCCACCAGTGTTGTGGAATTCCTGGTTGGATTACATCGAGAAGGACTCAGCTACAGCGCCATAAATACAGCCAGGAGTGCGTTGTCAGCTTATTTGGTTCCAGCAGCAGGACAACTGGCTTTGGGGTCCCATCCACTAGTAATCAAAATCATGAGGGGCATTTTTAACACTAACTCCCCCAGACCAAGGTACACTCAGATCTGGGATGTCAGCATTGTGCTGACGTACCTTAGGGGATGGCCACCGCCCAGGGCACTCACGCTGGAACAACTTACACTGAAATCAGTCATGCTCATGGCACTAGTGTCAGCTCAAAGGGTACAGTCCCTCCACCTTCTGAGGCTGGACAGCATGACAGAGTCATTGGACTGCTTCACATTCCATATTCAGGGACTGGTCAAACAAACTAGACCAGGTACCACGCCTCCAGTCATGGAGTTCTGGGCATATTCATCTGACCCACGGCTGTGTGCCAAGACCCATCTCGCCAATTACATAGACACAACATATAACTTAAGAGGGAGAGAAAAAGCCTTATGGATAAGCCACAAGAAGCCTCATGGTCAGGTGACGAGCCAAACCATTTCAAGGTGGCTCAAGCAGGTGCTTAAGTCCGCGGGAGTCAATACTAATATTTACAAATCTCACTCCACCAGGGCTGCATCTACGTCGGCGGCTAGTCGAATGGACGTGCCTATGGACCATATTCTGGCCAGAGCAGGATGGTCCTCGGAAAGAACTTTCCAAAGGTTTTATAATAAACCGCTGGCGCAACCTGCTACATTTGCAGAGAGAATTTTAGAGTCTGCAGATAATATTTAATTTGAGCCCTGGGGAGCTCTCTGTTTTTTGTTGTCATTAATAAACCTTTTTTGCTCACAAACAGGTTTCTTGATTGCGATAACATACTTCCTCCCTCTAAGGTCTTCAGACAGTGAGTGAAGCATGAGCTGGTACACGGTTCGGAATCACAGAGCTTTGAAGTCTTCACGTAGTCACTCACGTGACTCCGAAATAAAATAGTAAGATTAAATGAGAACTTACCAGTTCGAAGTTTGATCTGTATTTTATGAGGAGTTACGATGAGGGATTACGTGCCCTCCGCTCCCACCCTCTATTATACAGATCAACTGGTAATTAAGTTCTTATTCTTTCTTTACTATATTTATTTCAATCGTTGTGTTTTTTCTGTGAATCCACACCGCTGCTTTGAAGAATGTCGCGCATGCGTGCTGGACGGGGTCTTCACGTAATCCCTCATCGTAACTCCTCATAAAATACAGATCAAACTTCGAACTGGTAAGTTCTCATTTAATCTTACTATTTAGGCTGGTAAATCGGAAACATGGGGAATGCTGCATAACTGGAACATTCACTCTCGTTCAAAGCAATTTGATCGTGTTAATGCAACAGACCCCACACAGTTATATAGCCAAACAGCTTGTAAACAGGACCTTTAGCCCAACTCATTCATTCTGCTCAAGATTCCCATCTAAGCTGGTCCAATTTGCCCATGTTTGACGCATACCTTTCTACACCTTCCCTCCACTTATGTCTTTCCAAATGTCTTTTGAATGCTGTTTTTGTACAAACCTCAATCACTTTCTATGACAGGTTGTTCCAGGTACTGTGATGTCCCCTTTAATTCTTCCCCCTTCGGACATTAAACCTATGCCTTCTAGTTCTTGATTCTCCTGACCCTGGGAAAAAGATTGTGTGCATTCACCCTATCTATCTACAGTATGTCATAGAGTCATAGAGTCAGAGTCATAGAGTGATACAGCGTGGAAACAGACGCTTCACCCCAACATGCGCACACCGGTCAACATGTCTCAGTTACATTAGTCCCACCTGCCAGTGCTTGGTCCATATCCCTCCAAACCTGTCCAATCCATGTACTTGTCTAACTGTTTCTTAAATGTTGGGATAGTCCCAGCCTCAACTACATCCTCTGGCAACTTGTTCCATACACGCACCAACATTTGTGTGAAAAGGTTACCCCTCAGATTCCTATTAAATCTTTTTTCCTTCAAATTGAATGTATGTCTTCTGGTCCTTGGTTCACCTACTCTGGGTGACAAACTCTGTGCATCTACCCGATCTATTCCTCATGATTTTATACACCTCAATAAGATTACCCCTCATCCTCCTGCGCTCCAAGGAATAGAGTCCCAGCCTACTCAATCTCTCCCTATAGCTCAGACCCTCTAGCCTGGCAGCATCCTCATAAATCATCTCTGTCCCCTTTCCAGCTTGACAATATCTTTCCTATTACATGGTGCCCAGACTGAACACAATACTCGAAATGCGGCCTCACCAATGTCTTATACAATTGCAACATGACCTCCCAACTTTTATACTCAATACTCTGACTGATGATGGCCAATGTGCCAAAAACCTTTTTGACCACCCAATCTACCTGCAACTCCACCTCAAGGAACTATGCACCGGCACTCCTAGATCCCTCTGCTCTACAACATTCCCCAGAGCCCTACCATTCACCTGCCCATGTTAGCCATCCTAAAATGCAACACATTTATTTGTATTAAATTCCACATGTCCCTTAAGATTTTTTGCATCTCTATAAGGTCACCTCTCAGAATCCTGCACTCCAACCAATAAAGTCCTAGCCTGCCCAACCTCTTCCTATAACTCAGTCCCTTGAGTCCTGACAACATCCTCCTGACAACACATTGCACTCCTTTGATGTCCAGGATTTTTCAGCATTTTTGTCATGATCTTGAAGAGCATCCAGACTACTTGACTCTGCGTGGCAGAGAAGCTAGGAAATTAACGTGGGTTAATGAGATTAGTATAGATAGGTAAAACGATTGGCATGGACCTAGTGGGCTGAAGGACTTGTTTCTGTCCTGTAGGACTCTATGATTCTGTCTTATTGTGTTTGTGTGCTTCTGTATGTGCATGTTTATACAAATTAAATATATTTAGTACACACATACATTTCCATTTGTGCACGATCATTATTCAGCCAATCAGCAAAGTTATACAGGACAAACAAACTGAAATATAATTTGAAGATAGACACAAAATGCTGGAGTAACTCAGAAGGACAGGCAGCATCTCTGGAGAGAAGGAATGAGTGACATTTGACTGTATAATTTGTCTCTATATAAACGCTGCTCTACGTGGGGGGGTTTTGTTGAAAAATGTTTACTGGAATGTATACAAGAAGTTCTCATGTTGGAAAATAAATGCAGGAAATTCCACATAAATGCAAAATGTTCTTTTGATTTTTGCCGCAAAACATTATTTTATTTATTTGTGTGTGTGTGCATGTGTGTATGTGTGTGTGTTTGTGTTTTCGCAGACACATATACTTAACGTGCTAAATAGCTTCTGGATTTTCTTTTTTCCAAGGGCATTCTTGAGCAGGTCAACAAAGATAGTTGGAAGATAATGTGTCCCCGGATGAGTTCAGTTAATTTCCATAAATATTAAATGTTCATCAGCTGTCTAATGCAAGCCATCAGGAGATAACTGAAAATTCTATCTACATTAGATCAATACAAACAAAGCGTACCCAATGCAACAGACTCCCCATGGAAATGGAGCACTAGATCTCCTGACAGAGTGAGAAAAAAATTCTGGTCTTGAATCGATGACTGAATCACTATGGGTCCTCAACAATAAGGTTATTTTAAGGACAAATACTCTTATTCACACTGGCTAGTTTAATCAGAGTGGAACTTTTCATCTGTGCTCACCAGGATCGACACTTTAATGAAGCACCAAAGAAATTGGTGGTTACCATGGAAACCCTTTTACCCCACTGCTGGTGATAATTACATCAGTTAGTTTGACAAGTGGAAAATGAAATTCTATTGTAATTAAATTCAATTGCATATTATAGCATGGATTGTTTTATCAAATCAAATGTGCATTTTGTTCAAAATTGTGCATAAGAAGACAATTAGAACATGATTTTATGGAAAGATGAACAGATTGTAACTGAAACATGTCTAGTTATAGTTTTTCCCTTCCATTCCTGCACGATTAATCTCTGAAACTATTATTGGTTGGCTTCTATTTTCTATCTTTGAGATGCTGAGCGGTGTTATCATATTTAGTTATTACGTTGGATGATGTCTTACAAAATATTCTAGTGCCCAACACGTTTGCATCTTGGTACGACCACCTAGCAAAGACCTTGTACAGAATTAAAGGGTGAGATCTGGAGGAAATTTATTTTGTACTTCATTAAAGTACTAATCCTGGAGAAAATCTAGAGAGACTGCTCCTTAAATATCCAACACGGAACATGGATCTATGGTGTTGAAACTCATGGAACAATCAGTGGTTCATTGGTTCATGGTTCAACGGTGCTTGTATTGTCACGTGTGCAAACACGCAGTGAAATTCTGTTCTTACATACAGTCCAGTAGATTATTGCCATACCTGAAGCGCATTACTAATTAGCAAAGTGTACAGAACTAGTCTCCTGTGCCCACGTGCAAGAGGCGCCATTTTCAAAGTCCTGTCTATCCTCTGATTCTAATGAGTTGTGCCCCCTTCCAGGCAACCCCCAGGCTGCTGCCATTGTCTTACTTGAATGTGTGGGTTGACCTGCTAAACCAACGTAGACGGTAGACACAAAATGCTGGAGTAACTCAGCGGGTCAGGCAACATCTCGGGAGAGAAGGAATGGGTGACGTTTCGCTCGAGACCCTTCTTCAGACGTCTCGACCCGAAACGTCACCCATTCCTTCTCTCCCGAGATGCTCCCTGACCCGCTGAGTTACTCCGACATTTTGTGTCTACCTTTGATTTAAACCAGCATCTGCAGTTTTTTTTCCTTCACATCTTGCTAAACCAACATCCTCTCCTTGCCCATCCACCATTGTTCCCCGGGGACGACTCCCACAGCTGACCTGAAGTGCACGGTAAGCCAGGCCCCGGTTCCCTCTCCTACTGGCCTTCTTCTTCGTCCATCATGCCTGTCGTAGTCACGGGCTCCATCCTCCCGGTCTCTGGTCTTTGGGGTCGGCTCAGTGGGCTCCCCCTCCCAGGCTGCACTCTGCTGGGCCCCACAGGTAGTGACCAGCTCGGCACCTTCCCCCTGCAGGTCTTGGGTTCCCAGTGAGCAAGGGCCACTGCCCTCTGGGAGCTTCTCAGAACTTACAAGTGGCCATCATTATTTGAAACCATGTAAACCTCAGGGCATTTATTTGTTTCATCCCCTGTCTTGGTTCAAGTCTTTTTCAACCAGTGACATGGTTTTGAAGTTGGTTATAATGTAGACGAATCAGCAGGCAATTTGAATGCATCAAACAGAACACAGCATCAGGTTATCAACTTTAATTTCATTGATTAAGGAATATAACAGAAGAACAATTTTTATTTTTTTTGCATCCTTACAGGAGACCACAAGCTGTGGTCTTATTGGAAAAGTGGCAGTGCAATGCTTCTGCAAAATCATATTCATCAATCTATATTTCATGGTGAAGTCTTTGAGGTGGGATTTGAACCCACGGACTTCTGTTTCTGCAGGTGAGGTTATTACCTACTGAGAATCAGAATTTAAACGCATCATTGATATTCTATTGCACCATTATTTTGTTCAAAGTTGCCTTAGTTCTCTATTAAGTGGCAGTGAAAAAACTTCAAGTGGAATAGGTAACAGATAACTGGTCTATACTTGTTGAAAGATCTACCCTGATTATGATATAGGAAGTTAATGGGAGACTCGTATTAACTGGAGGATGAAAAAAAGAGCAAAGTAAGATGGATGCAGAGCTTGTTATAACATGACTGCTACTTGAGGAATGTACATGCCCCATTATTACAGGGTGAGATGTCAATAGCAAGGCCAGCATTTATCACCCATCCTTAATTGCCCTTGAGGAGGTGATGATACTGATTATGCATGCTGAAGGTGCAGACTCTGCATTTACATACTAAAATTCTCATTTGCTGCTTGTTCCTGAACTACAGCCAAAACGGTACACGATAGCATGATAATTTTAGGCCCATATTACTCACCATCGTCCTGTGGCCCATGGAAGCTGTTTCATTGCAATCGGTGTTATATTTTTAAAGTAATTCACTTTTTCAAGTTACAAAAACTGTGTATGCGCAGTTGGGGCTCCGTTGACCTGGTACTTACATAAGATGGCCGTCGCATCCGCGCATGCGCAGAACAAACGCGTCCGTAGCTGCGCAGTTCGGGCTCATTGAGTATGGTTCGGCCACCTATCTCTTGGGGGTGGGAGAGCCAGGCCTGGTGCAGGTGGAAGCAGCCGGAGCGTGGGCCTGGGCCTGGACGTGACCGGGTAACCGCGAGCCTGAGGTGGCAACAGCAGCAGCGGCGGTGAGGCTGAGCATTGGTGGAGGTGGAAGCCGGGGCCTGGGCCTGGCGCTGGGCCTGCCCTCAGCTCCCCCGTCCCCCCTCCTCTCCTCGGCTGGCTCAGCACCTTCTCCATGCCGCCCAGAGTCCAACGGCTCAGCAACAGTAGGAGAACCGCCGCCGTGTACCACTGAACATCCCCGCACCAGGACGAGACAGGTCCCTCCCCCTCCCCCCTCCCCCCGCTACCCCTCCCCCCCTCCCCCTCCCCCCCCCCACCCCACGTCCGCTCCACCAAAAGCGGCCGCAAATGCAGGTCGCTCCCGGGGGGAAGGGTGGAGGTATGGGGGGGAGGGAGGGGGGGAGGGAGGGAAGGAGGAGGGAGGGGGGAGGGGGGAGGGAGAGGAGGGGAGGGAAGGGGGAGGAAGGGAGGGAGGTGGGGGAAAGGAGGGAGGTGGATGGAAGGAGGTGGGAGGAGAGGGTGCTGCACCAATGCAGGAGGGCAACCCTAGGGGGAGGAGTTCAGAGGGAGAGGGGGTTAGAGGGCGAGTGGGGCAAGGGGAGGGAGGGAGGGGGTGAGGGAGGGAGCGGGTGATGGAGGAAGGAGGGGAGGGGGGGAGGCAAGGGGGTTGGAGAAGGGAGGGAGGGGGACAGGGGAGGGGGGAGTGTGGGGGGAGAGGGGAGGGGGGACTGGGGGAGGAGAGGGTGCTGCACCAATGCAATAGACAATAGACAATAGGAGCAGGAGGAGGCCATTCGGCCCTTCGAGCCAGCACCGCCATTCAATGTGATCATGGCTGATCATTCTCAATCAGTACCCCGTTCCTGCCTTCTCCCTATACCCCCTGAGTCCGCTATCCTTAAGAGCCCTATCCAGCTCTCTCAGGAGTGGTTTAGGCCCAACGGGTCATATTGGTGTAGTTACAACTAAAAGCTGCACCTTCAGAAAATTTATTGGGAAGCAGGGACCGGTGGTGACAAAAATTTGGAATAGGTACTAAAATTCCCATCAGTAAAAGCAATAAAAAGGATAATATTTCTCTTGGTTTTTGCTTTTTTTTAAAACTCACCTCATCTTTTTAACATTCTTTTCAGCAACTCTGCAGCTCCGGATAAAGCTCATCTCAGGGGTTTGCAGTGGGGTCAGGGCTTTCACAGCCAGGAAATGAATTTGCTGGTATTATTTGTCAAACCTCATATTAAAAACAAGCGCTCAGTCTGCATCATACAAGGGTGTAAATAAAGTGCAAACCAGCTCACTGTAATTCAGCCTTCCATCCAAGCACTGGACAGTGACCAAAGCTCGGGCAGTAACGTTCTGCAGCTCATGGAGGTATTTTAAATTACCTCCTGCTTTTGCAATCATTTCGGCACAGCCAGAGGCTCGTTCACATAGCTCATTGAGTTGCTCCAGTTAAAAAACTTGAACTTGAAACCCCTCAGGACAAGGCGGCAGATTAATGAATACTAATGTTTTAACATAGTGGATGATAAACTCTCGAATCCAAGAGTCTTCCAAGAGATATGCATAAAATGATAAATCATAGAACAAAGATCAGATGTTACCCTTTTGTCTGCACTTCAGGCCACATTTGAAATGGATTACCTAAAATAAAGTATTAAAAATTCATAATTTCACTTAACTTGACATTTATGCTTCATTTTGTTAAATTACACCATGTTGAAAAGGGTAATTGAAAAATAAAAATCAGTTACGTTTTGAATACATTACAATATCTTTTGCCCTTCTCCTGAACATCAGGATGAAATTGCTCAATTCGTCCTCCTACAAATTAATGAAACTGATGGCTCTTTTGATATTTCATTCATAGGTCAGCCTCGTGTTTAAATATCATGTCTTCTTTGCTCTAAGATCTTTTACCCTGAGATTTGAGGCACTCTGGATAGTCAATAAGATTCCAGTTTAAGCGGATATGACAGGAATTCTCATTGCTTGCTCATCAACTCAACACACATTTGATTCTGATCAGTGAAAAAAATTAAAATGCCTCGTACGGATAAACATATTGACAAACTAGATGCAGGAATTATATTTGCCTTGGGCTTTAGACTTTAGAAATACAGCGCGGAAACAAGCCCTTCGGACCACTAAATCCATGCTGACCAGTGATCACCCCGTACACGAGAACTATCCAACACACTAGGGACAATTTTACCAAATCCAAATAATCGACAAACCTGTACATCTTTGGAGTGTGGGAGGAAACCGGAGATTCTGGAGAAAACCCGTGCGGTCACAGGGAGAATGTAAAACCTCCGTACAGACAGTACCCAGAGTCAGGATTGAACTCGGGTCTCTGGTGCTGTATGGCAGCAACTTTACCTCTGCACCACTGTGCCACCCAAGCTGAGGTGTCTAGAACCCGAGTTCATTGTTTCAGGGATGAGAAGAAATGTCTTCACCCTGATTAACTCTTTGGTATTCTCTTTCCAGAAAACTGTGGTGACTATCTCACTGAGAATATTCAGAACAGAGATCAATAGCTTTTTAGTTATTAAGGGAAAGAATGAAAATGGGATTAGTCAGGAAAATAGTGCAAGGCAAAGGATTAGAAATGTAAATTATCTATATACTAAAACTCTCGCTTGTTTGTTTGTTTGTTCCTGAACTACAGCCAAAATGGTACATGATAGCACAACAATTTTAGGCCCACTTTACTCACTGTCATCCCTTTGGTGCTAATGGAAGAAGTTTCATTGAAATCGGTGTTATATTTTTTAAGTTATTCACATTTTAAAGTTTAAATCTATCTCCTCAGGAGAGAGGGGGGCGGGGAGGAGGGGGGGAGGGAGGATAAGGCGGTTGAGGGGGATTGAGTGGGGGGGAGGGGAAGGAAGGGAGGGGAAGGGGGAGGAGGGAAGGGGAGGGGAGAGGGAGGGGGACAGAAGGTGGAGGGGGAGAGGAGGGGAGGGGGAGGGAGGAGGGAGGGGGTGAGGAGGGGAGGGGTAGGGGGAGGGGGAGAAGGGAGGGGGAGGGAAGAGAGGGTGCTGCACCAATGCAGGAGAGGTTTGGGCCCAACAGGTCTACTTGGTCTAGTATCAACTGAAATCTCAACAGCTCAACTTGGAGAAGAAATAGGATCGACAATTCCATACCAAGTAAGAGAGGTTGAAATCCTCCTCCTTGGAAAGTGAATGGTTAAGCCTGATCTAATAAAGCCTTTGAAGAGGATGAGGAAGGTTTCAATTGTGGGAAAACAAAAGTGACTCTTAGTTTGAAAAGCAAAAATTTGCAGAAATTGTAAATCTGATAGGAAAATCGAAAACACAAAAAATACTTAGCAGTTTGAGCAGCATATGTGGGGCGTGTAATAGAGTTAAAGTTTTGAATTTAAGACCTTTCATCATAGATCATAGAAATTATCTTGGGGAATGAGAAGAAATAATTTTGCTTGCGGATTTACAATCTGAAAAATTATTCCTAAAAAATAATGAAAAATAGATAGCATAGGAATTTAAAAAAAAAATTAAGTTCTAGAGAATGTGGAACTGTCAAAATGAGTGGAAACTCAGCTGGAGAGCCAGCATAGGTGTGATGGGCTGAATAGTCTCCTATGAAATAAAATAATATTGACTTATCCGGCATTGAGAATCAATGATTTTTTAGGCACTGTGCTCGCATCAGCTCGATTTATCACTCGATACACACTGTCTCATTAACCTTGAGACAATTTTGTGACTTTTCCAATACATTGAGCCGAATTATTGAAATAAAGCAGGTGACAAACTCTAAGAAAATGAAATAATAATAATAAAATGGAAGGAATACTCAACAGGTCATGCAGTCTCTGTGAAGAAAGAAACAGAGTTAATGCTTTAAGTTGATGGAACTAGGAAAACTAAGGCAAAACAAGTTTTAATTTGCAAAGAAATGTGGGGGGACAGAGAGAACAGAAATATGATAGAATGAATACCTGGAGAGACAGAGGGAAACAAGAGTCATGGAGTCACACAAAACGGAAACTCGTGCATGTGATCAAGTTGTCTTATCTAACTAAGTAAATCCCATTTACAGTATTTGGCCCATATCACTCTAAACCTTTCCTATTCATGTACCTGTCCAAGTGTCTTTTAAATACAGCATAGTACCTGCCTCAACTACCTCCTCTGGAAACTCATTCCTTATACCCACCACCCTCTGAGTGAAAAAAATATCCCTCAGTTTCATATTAAATCTTTCCCCACTCACCTTAAACCTCTGTCTTCCACTATTTGATTCCTCCTCCCTGCTTAAAAGACTATGTGCATTTACCCTATTTATTCTCCTCATGAGCTTGTACAGCTCTACAATTCTCCCCCCCCTCCTTGTACCTGTACCTGTACTCCTCGATCCTTCTGCTCTTCAACACTTCCCAAGGTTCTGTCATTCATTGTAACGGTTCTGCCCAGTTTTGATTTCCCAAATTGTAACACCTCTCACTTATTTACATTACACTCCATTAGCTATTCCTCAACTCACTTGCCCAGCCGATCAAGAGCTTGTATAAATAAACATCTTCTCTATCAAAGATACCACCCAATTTAGTGTAATCTGTAAACTTACAAATCATGCCTTATACATTCTCATTCAAATCGTTGATATAAATCACAAACAGCAATGGGCCCAGCGCCGATCCCCGAGGCTCGCTGCTCATCACAGGCCTCGCATCTGAAGAGGAGGAGGTACAGGGTGTGAGGGCATTGAAGGCAGGGGATTAATTAAAGTTGTGGCTGGAGGAGGCAATGAGGTCTGAAATTACCAGAAGAAGAGATCATAGAATCATATAATTCTACAACATGGAAACAGGGTTTACAAATCATTCATTCAGAGTGATCAGTTAGCACCCTTCCATTGTAACCCATTGTCCTACAATTGGCCCAGAGGTATAATGGCCCTGTACAATTCAGGTGATCATCTAGACACTTCATAAATACCCAGCTTCAACCTCTCTCACGCAATGCATTCCAGATACCCACTACTCTCTGGTTGAAGAAGGTCTCCCCTCATATCTCGTTCAATTCTCTTCTGTCTTATCCTAAATCTATGCCCTCTAGTTTTATCTCCCACTGATAAGGGGATGGGTTTCTTGCTGCAGTCTAGTTCGTTTATACCCCTCAAAATTTTATAACCGTTAGCCATGATTCCTCGTAATTTTTACTGCTGCAGGGACAACACAGAGCTTCTCTAGTCTTGAATGCTCCATCCCAGGTAACATCTCCTTTTGACCCTCTCCAAAGCTATCATGTTCTTCCTACATTTCGGTGACCAGAACGGCATGCAGTACTCCAGCTGAGTGAGGTCTGACCGACCTTTTATGAAGTTGGAGCATAACTACCTTACTTCTGTGTTCAATGCCCTGAATTATCAATCCTAGTGTCTTCCAAACCACATTGTCCACTTGCTCTTCTGTTACTCTTTTCCTCAATACTTCCCAAAACCATACTGTTCGTGGTGTATGTCCTCACATAAATAGCACGGCCAAAATGCATCATCTCACATTGGTCTGTATTAAACTTCACGAGCCATTTTTCAGAAATTCTCACCAAAAACATCAATATTTCTCTACACCCTGAGATTGCTTTCCACCCGATCAACAACTTCGTGCCATCCGCAAATTTACTGAGCTTGTCTCCCTCATCTACATCCAAGTCATTCACATATATTATAATTGAGGGTTCCAGCACCAATCCTTGCGTAACACCTATAGACACAGGCATCCTGTCACAAAAAAATAACACTCCAATTTCACTCTCTGTGTCTTATTGTTAAGCCAATTTTAGATGCAGTTGCCAAATTGCTCTGAATCCCATGGCCCCTTATCTTTTGTACCTGTCTCCCATGTGGGACCTTATTAATGTCTTCACAAAATTCTATGTAAATCACATTTGCTGCCCTGCCCTTATTCATATATTTTGTTACTTCTTCAAAGAATTCAATCAAAGTTGGAACAAAGGGGTGGCGCAATGGCATAGCAGTAGACCTGCTGCCTTACTGCACCAGAGACTCGGGTTCAATCCTGACTTTGGGTGCTATCCACAGAGTTTCTACGTTCTTCCTGTGACTGCGTGGGTTTTCTCCAGGTGCTCCAGTTTCCTCTCACACTCCAAAGCCGTACAGATTTGTAGGTTAATTGGCTTCGGTAAAATTGTAAATTGTCCTCAGGTAGTAGGAAAGTGGTAGCGTACAGGATGATCGCTGGTCGATGTGGACTTGGTGGACTGAAGGACCTGTTTCGCACTGTATCTCTAAAGTTTAAAGTCTAAAGTCTTAATAACTCTGAATGCTAGTGATGTAAGAAACAAGAATAGAATGGTTTATCATCTGTAATTTATTGGTGAGTCTGAAAAAACATTAGTTGGTCATTCAATTTATCCAGCTTGTTTATGCATGATCTTTGCCTTCTTTCCTCTGTCCTATCACTGATTGAATTAAGAAACTGCCACACTGCATCTGATTTACAAATGCTTCGATCTGGTCTGTATTCAACATGTAGCTAACAATTTATTTGAAAAGTTATCCAGTCCACAAAGTGATTTTTGCAGTTAGAATTAACTAGCTGTTTCTTTATTTTATAATGAAGTGTCCTAGTTTCAATCTCTTACAAGTTTTCTAAATCTTTGTCTGCAATCTCAAGAGAGCAGAGGATAAACTTACCTAAAATCTTCATGTAAAACTAAATTGGATTCCTGATTGGTTCCTTTGAGCCCTTTTGCCAATTAAATTCTGATTAAAAGAAAATCAGAGACCCCCACCAGGCCTCTTGAAAGGGTTGGCATGCAAGTGTAATGCATTTCTGCATCAGATTTTCAACATTACATCTACATCACCGTAAGTGCGATGTTTCAGATTTGGTTTTTATTGCAGGCTGAACTATTGTAATGAAATATTTCATACAATCATTGGAAATTTACAATCCAGAAGGAAGTCATTTGATCTACCTTGTCTGTGCTGGTTAAAAAAAACAGCTTCCTATTCCAAACTAAACACAGCACGTTGTCCATTGTCACAGCTCTTCAAATACCTATCCACGTACTCAAGAAGTGGTCTGAAGAAGTGAGAAAGTCTGAAGCAATTCTCCTGTCAGCCTCGTCTATTCTAAGGAAAACAATGCTGGCTTATCCTATCCTTCCCACAACCCTATAATTTTCTAGCTCACATCTTTCCAATGAAGTGATGACCAGAATTGTACACAGTGCTGAAACTGTGACCCAAGAAGCAAAGTGTACAATTGCCACATGCCACATCTCTCTGGTTTTATATTTTAATGCCTCAGCTAATAAAAAAGAGAATCCTGCATACCCTTGTAAACCACCTGTGCTGCTAGCTTCAAGGATGTTTAGTTTGGTTTAGTTTGGTTTAGTTCAGTTTAGTTCAGTTTAGTTCAGTTCAGTTTAGTTCAGTTTAGTTCAGTTTAGTTTAGTTTAGTTTAGTGACAAATCCTCTAAAATCCTTCAGCATCACTCAACATCCTTCCATTTACTGAATGTTCCTTTACCTTGTGAACCTTCCAAAATGTATTTTCGAAGCAGCACAGTGGCACAGCTGGTTGAGTTGCTGTCTAACACCAGAGACCCCGGTTTGATCCTGACCTCAGGTGCCTTCTGTTTTGGAGTTTGCACTTTCACCGTTTGATGGCATGGGTTTCCTCCAAGTGTTCCATTTCCCCCCACATTCCAAATACGTGTGGATTTGTAGGTTAATTGGGCTCTGTAAATTGCCTCTACTGTGTAGGGAGTGGATGCAGAAGTGGGACAACATCGTGTGAACGGGTGACCGATGGTCGGTGTGGACTCAGAGGGCCAAAGGGCCTGTTTCCATGTGGTCTCTCTAAACTTACACTTCTCTTGATTACATTTAATTTGTCTCCGACCTGCCCATTTAACAAGGCAACTGTATCCACCTTACTGTCAACCATGTAGTCAATTTTGGTTCAACTGTAAATTTATTTATGTTTAAAATTCCTCTGCTTAAGTCCAGGTCAATAACACACAACACAATGACAAGTGATCAAGTACCGTGTTCCACAGAACCCACTGGTAACAATCCTCCAATATAAAAACATCCATTTCCAATTACAAAAAAACCCCACAAAGTGCTGGATTAACACAGTAAGTTGTGCAGGATGGTTGATGGACCCATGCTTGTACTCGTCTTCTGTGGGAACAAAAATGACTGCCATCCTCTGCAAGGTCCTGCTGCATTGGCCACCTTGGTAAGCTGAGTGGCCACTGAGCAGTAACTAGGCCTCATCTGCTGGATCCTGAGACTCCTTTCCGAGACCACTCTGATGACTATTTGACAGAGAATGCACAGTTAAAGCCCCTTTCAACCTTTCTTAAATATCTTCCAAAGGCTGAAATATACGTATCAAAAAGTTTAAACTCAGGACCAAGCGTTTTGTTAAAAATGCATTAAACTAATGTAAGTTTTCTAAAAATATATAGAAAAGCATATGGTGACCAAAATAAAAAACCTTGACCACTGCTTCCATTATTGAGTTGTACGAGCTCTATTACATTGATTAGGGTCATATGAATCACACCAGCCAAAGCTGTGAGACCAGATACCGAGGGTATCCCACTTGTCAGCTTGGCATAACTTGAAACCACCCTTGGACTTGGTGGAAGTTATTAAGATGCAGCCAGAGGTCAATTGCATCACCATCTAACCCTCCAAGCACTATTCATGATGCACAAGTGCACATGTTGTTAGAATTCTCACCCAGCATATATTTCCCCTAAGAACATGGGGTCCTCCAGACACTGAGCAGCTTGTTGGGCTGGTTAAGTGTCAACCACATTGCTGTGTTGTTCCTGTAAGACCTGCTGACCAAAGGTACCTTCTATCCAACCCAATTGAATGGTTTAATGGGTCTGTTTAGTAGAAATGTTGTCACATGTGGTGAAATCCAAACATGGGGAATTAAACATATGATAGTCACTTATCAAGTCAAATTGGAATTCAGGAGAAATCTTTTGAGGGAAAACATGCTTAGAATTTAGAACATGATATCACATGAAGGAATTGCAGCAAGTAGTAGAAATGTTTTTAAAGGGAAGTTAGAAGTGTATTGTGGGTGGAAAAAAGGAATTGGGAGATTTGGTGATAGAGTGGGATGAGAGGAAGAGTTTATAAAATATAACGCATGATAAATACTGGATTGTCATTTGTAAACATCTTTGTAATTCTGCTTACAGTCTGCTGTCTTCTGCAAAAGTAAAACAAATAAATTCTGAAACCTTCGCCTGCATTTCACGATGTTCAGCAGAAAGTTTACCTGTTAGCCAGTTCTTGCTTTCTTGTTTGCTGGCAATGTATAACCTATTTATTTTAATGAGGTTTTACTTTTGTGTTCCCTCAGATCTTAGAATTGCCTAACTTTCAGCTTCACTTGAATCAAACACTCTATGCTTGTTTAGTGCAACTGTCACTCTCAGAACAAAATCAGACCCCTTCATCTCTTGTTTTTTTCTGTGTTGTAAACGGACATCAAGGTAACCTCTTTAAATTTTTAACACTTGGCTAGCTGCAAATAAAAAAATGTGATCTCTAAAGGCCTATGGTAATAATTTGCTTTCATTGCAATTGTATTTAACACATGGTTAGATCTGTTATCGTGTTACTAATAAAACAAATATTAGATCAGAAATATAATTACAGGGAGGTTCTGCTACTTGTCGAAATGAACATAAGTACATATGACTTTAGAATGTAATTATATGATGGGAGCTTATTCATAAGTAAGTGTGTCCAAAAATCAGACTTTAAACACTTTAAGGCAATCTGAACATATTTCTGATTAGTCCCGGATATATTTGTTCTCACTAACTATAGTACATTTTACTTGTTAAAGTTGGTTTTCTACACTAGTTTTAAATTCCAAACCACTTCATTGGATAGATTTAGATGGTGAGTGGGCTTTTTATATCATTCTAATAACAAGTCTAAAGGTCTATATTTTAGCAAATTATGTTTGAATTTAACCCAGCTTCAAGGTCATAGTTTGTCTTCCACTGTTTCGGAATGACAAAGTGAAAAAATGGATCAATGTCTGAGACATTGTTTCAATCCCATCTTCAAGAGTCAAGAGTGTTTAATTGTCATATGGATTGATTATGGAGCAATGAAATTCTTATTTGCAGCACCATAATAGGCCTGTTATCGTTATCAATCATTATGAAATTCCTCATCATTCCTCATCATCAGAGTCTCTATTGTTTCAGGATTCGACTACGGGGTCTGGATTTTGCAATAGTGATGACAACTAGACCAATAACATTTGCTGTAAAATTGACAAGAGTACATTTTAAAACAAAGTTGCTGTCAATGCCTCAGCCAACATCTACAGGCTAAACTGGATGCAACTTTAGTTACTGTCATTGAGCACAGAAATGGGCTCATCAGCCTGCTATGTCCATGCTGATCTTTTTGCCCATCTAAACTAATCCCATTGCCTGCCTTAGGACCATATCATTCCCTGCCTTGCCTATTTGTACCTGTCTAAATGCTTCTTAAACATAGTAATTGTAACAGATTCCACCACCTCCTTTGTCAGTGAGTTCCAGATATCAAGCACACTTTGTACAAAACTTACCCCTCATCTCCCTTTAGACTTTAGACTGGAGAGATACAGCGTGGAAACAGGACCTTCGGCCCACCGAGTCTGCACTGACCAGCCATCTGACACTATCCTACACACTAGGGACAAAGTTTACAATTTTTCTGATGTCAATTAGCCTACAAACCAGTATGTCTTTGTAGTGTGGGGGAAACCGGAGCACTTAGAGAAGACCCACACAGTCACAGGGAGAACGTACAAACGCTTTACAGACAGCACCCATAGTCAGGATCGAACCTGGATCTCTCACGCTGTAAGGCAGCAACTTTCCCGCTGTGCCGTTCCCTCTAATACTTCTTCCGGTCATCTTATGCCTCTGCTCACTTTTTTTGATACCCTGACTATTGGCAAAAGATGTTGATTATCCACCCTATCAATGCCTCTCACAATCATATATACTACTATTATATCATCACTCAGCCTCCTTCACTCTAAGATAACAACACCAGCCTATCTAATCTCTCCCCATAACTAGTCTTTCAGTCCACACCCTGGTTATTCTCCTCTGCACTCTCTCCAGAGCATTCTTATCCTTCCTATAGCATGTCATATACCTCATTCACCACTCTTTTTCCAACAGGATGAAGTAAAATCACAGTGGTGCAATAGGTTGTTCTGCTGCGTGGCAACTCCATGGATCCTGGATCAATCCTCACCATCATTGCCACGTGATTGGCCGGTGTGGAAGGTGATTGAGAGTCATTTTTTCAGACAGTAGGCCCGCAATGAGTGATGGGCACAGGGATCAGTGCTGGGTCCACAATTGTCCGTTATTCATATGAATGATTTGGATGCGAATGTAGGTTGCTGCATTAGGAAGTTTGCAAATGGCCTAAAATTGGTGGTATAGGAGACAGTGAAGAAAGTTACCTAAGAATGCAGTAAGCTCTTGATCAACTGGGCCATTGGGCTGAGGAGTGGTAGATGGAGTTTAATACACATAAATGTCACATTTTGCTAAGACTAATTAGGGTAGGACACACCATAAATGATAGAACCTTGAGGATTGTTGTAGAATTGAGAGGCCAAGGGATGCAGATACATTGTTCCATGAAAGTGGCAACACACGTAGACAGAATGGTGAAGATGGCTTCTGATATGCTTGCCTTCTTCAGTCAGGGTATTGAATATAGGAGCTGGGACGTCATGTTAAGCTGCACAAGATGTTAATAAGGCTATATTTGGGGTATTGTGTCCAGTTTGGGTCCTCCTGCTATAGGCAGGGTCTCAGTAAACAGATTGCAAAAAAAGATTTATGAACATGTAATTGAGTCTGGAAGAATTTGGTTATAAAGAGAAGATGGATAGACTGTCTTTTTTCCATGGAGATTAGAGGTTGAAGGGTGACTTTAGAGAGATTATAAAATTATGCATGGCATAGAGATGTTAAATAGCCCTATCTTTTCCTCAGAGGAGTCTAAAACCAGAGGGCAGAGGTTTAAGATAAGAGGGGAAAGAGTAAAAAATGTCCTGAGGGACAACTTTTTCACACAGATGGAAGTGCATATATGGAACGAGCTGCCCAAAGAAGTGTTCAAGGCAGGTACAATTAAAATGTTTAAAATCTCTCGGACAGATACATGGATGAAGACAAGTGGGACGAGCTTGGTTGGCGAGTTGGGAGGCATTGACAACTTGGACCAAAGGGTCCATTCCTGCCATGTATAGTTCAACAACTCTATGGCTGACCTCTGATACTTTGTAGAATTTGCATGTTCTCCCCATGACTCTGGATTTGCAGTTTCCTCCCACATCACAGAGACATGTTGATCGGTTCTGCCAAAGGGTCTTTATCCCGAAATATCCTTTACTCTTTTCTCAGATATTTCCTGACCTGCTGAGTGTTTCCAACATGTTCTGTTTTCATCTGCACTGCTAGGTTAATTGGCCATTGTAAATTACCTCAAGTGTAGTGGGTGGTACAGGAATCGGAGCGAATTTGATAGTCATGTGGGAGTAAATAGCTGGCTGGGAATGTGAGGAATGAGATTGATGGAACTGTACTGAAGGTCGGCACAGACTTAATAAAACAAAAAAAACTTTTAGGAAGGAGATGAGGAGAAATTTATTTAGTCCGAGGGTGGTGAATCTGTGGAATTCTTTGCCACAGAAGGCTGTGGAGGCCAAGTCAGTGGATATTTTTAAGGCAGAGATAGGTAGTTTCTTGATTAGTACAGGTGTCAGAGGTTATGGGAAGTTAGGAGAATGGAGTTAGGAGGGAGCCATGATTGAATGGCAGAGTAGACTTGATGGGCTGAATGGCCTAATTCTACTTCTATTCTTTATGACGTTAAATAGATTCCTCCTGTGTTATAAGAGCACATATAGGGAATCACTGAAATTTATGTCTATTTCAGATATTTATAAACTGGTCTCGTATTAAATTATGCTGAAGACCCCACTTTTGGTGAAGGGGGTTCAACTGTATTAATGCTATACTGGGCTTTAATTAATAATTTAAAAATTGGCACCAATCTCTCCTTGTAACTAAAGTCCTCTATTCCAGGCAACAAAGGGAATATCTTCTGCACTCATTATAGCGTTACCATATCCTCTCCTTGGCGTGGCGATGAGAACCACACACAGGATAACATATATGGCATAATTAATGACTTGTAGAGCTGCAACAAAATGTCTCAACTCTTATAATTAGGACACCGCCTATGAAGACAAGAAAATGAAACACTTTCTTTCTACCCTGTTCATTTGTGTCACCACTTTCAGAAGCTATGGACTTGTATCCCGTGCTCCCTCTGTACATCAACATCTAATGTCCCTGCCATTTACTGTGTATGTCCTTCTCGTATTAGACAGCCCAAAAATTCATTACCTCACATTTATCTGGATTAAATTCCATTGCCAACACTCTGAAAAATTGTTCAGCTCATCTCGGTATCTTTAGGATTCTATTTTTATATCTATAACTCCACCAAATCTTTGTGTCATGAGAAAAAAGATTTATCAAATGACAGACATTCTCATCCAAGCTATATGCATGACTAGCAATATAGTTCCCAGCACCAATCCCTGCAGTACACCACTCGTTACAGACTCCCAGTTGGAAACGAAACCCGCCACCACTATCTTCTCACCAATTTAATGCTATCTGAAAATGTATCTAAAGAAAGTAAGTTCCTGCTATTTAAACCATGAGGCCTTTCTAGAGAGGTTTATCGTAAGTCCTTGGTGAGTGCTATTACTTTATTGTTAATCACAAATTCCATGTTTATTGTCCTTCCACATTTAAGCACCAATTCTTAATAAGGATGGACAATTCACCTCAAGTTGTTGTCTTGCAGATATCTTTACTGTCCTTGGTGTTTAAAATACTAGTTGACATCTTTAGGCCCTTCGTGTAGAATTGGCTGATAGAGAAACTAATGGATAACTGGGTCCTCAGGGGACCATATCCCTGGAAACATTAGCCACATGACTGAAAATCACAAAACTGCAGATACTGCAAATATGAAATTAAATGGGAAATAACAGCCTAAAAAATAAGACCCACAAAGCATTAGATCTGCTTCTTTTTCCCCAGAGGCTGCCTGAACTGTTATGTTTCCAGCATTCTTCTTCTTATCTTCTTAAGACCTTGGTTCCTCTAGGGAACATAGGCCATTGACAAATGTCCTCCACCTCACTCGGTTGTTGGCGGTTCTTTCGAGATCTCCCCAGTTGAGCCCACTCCCAGACATTTCTGCCTGGACACCTCTTCTCCAGCTGTTCCTGGGGCGACCTCTTTTCCTTTTTCCTTAGGGGTTCCATTTCAGGGCTTGCCGGGTGATGTTTGTGGTAGGTTTTCTGAGGGTGTATCCAATCCAACTCCATTTTATCTTTCGAATTTGTAAGTCAATGGGATCCTGGCTTGTTCTTTTCCACAGGTCCACATTGCTTACTTTGTCTCTCCTCCAGATGTTTAGTATTCTCCTGAGGCAGGTGTTAATGAATGTTTGCAGCCTGTTTGTTGTGTGTTTTGTTGTTTTCCATGTCTCTGATCCATACAGCATCACCTGCTTCACATTTGAATTAAAGATGCGTATTTTGGTGTTGATTGAGATGTATTTTGAACTCCAGATCTTCCTGAGCATGTTAAACACCACCCTAGCCTTATTGATTCTGTTTTTTATGTCTGCATCTGCCCCTCCAGTGGTGTCCACAACACTGCCTAGGTATGTGAATGTTTCTACCTCCTCCAGGGAAGTGCTGTGCATGAGGATAGGGTTGCTGGTTTTGGAGTGGATCTTCATCACCTGTATCTTTGCTGTATTAAGTGTAAGACCAAGTTTTGTTGCAGCTTGTAAGAGTCTGGCTGTCTTTTCCTGCATTTGTATCTGTGTGTATGAAAGGAGAGTTATGTCGTCTGCAAAGTCAAGGTCATCTAGCTGTTCCCACATTGTCCACTGAATTCCATTTCTTTTCCCTTCAGTGTTTTCCATCATGATCCAGCCAATTGCCAGGAGGAACAGGAATGGTGACAATAGACATTCCTGCTTGAGGCCCGTCTTGACACTAAAGCTCTGGGAGCTTTAGTTTCCAGCATGCTCTTCTTTAAAATCACCCATATGTCAATGTCACATGAGATGTCTTGTTGAGAAAGTGCACAGATATGCACAGTCTCTGCTTCAGTCTAAAGAAGGGTCTCGACCCGAAACGTCACCCTGAGATGCTGCCTGACCTGCTGAGGTACTCCAGCATTTTGTGAATAAATACCTTCGATTTGTACCAGCATCTGCAGTTATTTTCTTACAGTCTCTGCTTAAAAATGACTGACTGCTATTCCTAGTATTTCTATCAAAGTAAATTACTTTGGCTCTTTATTAAATCAATGTAGTAAATTTGCCAGGACATGGTAAGCTCTTCCATTGATCTGATTTAATATTACATAAAGGTCATCCATTGCTAATTCAAAATGGACACTCACTTCAAGGACTTTATACAAACTGGAAGAGCTCAGAGTTGCAGCCCCAGCAATTTGGGTTCATTCCTGACCTTACGTGCTATCTATGTAGAGATTGCATGTTCTTCGTATGACCACTATTTTTCCCCCTGGATGTTCCAGTTTTCTCACACATCCCAAAGATGTGTTGGTTGAGAGGTTAATTTGCCACTAAAATGTAGGTGAGAGGTGGAATATAGATGGAATTGATAGGAATGCGGGAAGAAGGCAGCAGTAGAGTTGCTGCCTCACAGCGCCAGAGACTGTATGGGTGCAATTATGACTATGGGTGCTTTCTGTATCGAGTTTGTACATTCTCCCTGTGAATGTGTGAGTTTTCCCCAGGTGCTCTGGTTTCCTCCCACTTTCCAAAAAACATGTAGGTTTGTCGGTTAATTGGCTTCTGAAAAGTTGTCCCTAGTATATAGGATAGAACTACTTATGGGTGATAGTTGGTTGGTGCGGACTCAGTTGGCTGAAGGCTCTGTTTCTACACTGTATCTCTAAAATTAAACTTGAATATAAAATGATCAGCGCAGTCTCTGTGAGTTGAAGGGTTTGTTTCCACACCATATGATTCTGTGACTGTGTAACTGAGAGGTAATTTCAATAGACAATAGACAATAGACAATAGGTGCAGGAGGAGGCCATTCGGCCCTTCGAGCCAGCACCGCCATTCAATGAGATCATGGCTGATCATTCTCAATCAGTACCCCGTTCCTGCCTTCTCCCCATACCCCCTGACTCCGCTATCCTTAAGAGCTCTATCCAGCTCTCTCTTGAATGCACTCAGAGAATTGGCCTCCACTGCCTTCTGAGGCAGAGAATTCCACAGATTCACAACTCTCTGACTGAAAAAGTTTTTCCTCATCTCTGTTCTAAACGGCCTACCCCTTATTCTTAAACTGTGGCCCCTGGTTCTGGACTCCCCCAACATTGGGAACATGTTTCCTGCCTCTAACGTGTCCAACCCCTTAATAATCTTATACGTTTCGATAAGATCTCCTCTCGTCCTTCTAAATTCCAGTGTATACAAGCCTAGTCGCTTCAGTCTTTCAACATATGATAGTCCCGCCATTCCAGGAATTAACCTAGTAAACCTACACTGCACGCCCTCAATAGCAAGAATATTTTCATCTTGAATCAAGATTTCCATCTTGAATATCCAAAGTGGACCCTTTGGAAATGAGAAAGAAGAGAGCACAAGACGCAGTGAGGACGTATCCTCCAGTGAGACAGAGCAGAACTTGAACCATAATTATATAAGAATAAGACAATAGGCAATAGACAATAGGTGCAGAACTGGGCCATTCAACACATTGCGCTAGCACCGCCATTCACTGTGATCATGGCTCATCATCCACAATCAGTACCCCGTTCCTGCCTTCTACTCATATCCCTTGACTCCACGATCTTTAAGAGCTGTATCTAACTCTCTCTTGAAAGCATCCAGAGAATTGACCCCCACTGCCTTCTGAGGCAGAGAATTCCACAGATTCACAACTCTCAAGGTGAAAAAGTTCTTCCTCATCTCCATTCTAAATGGCCTACCCCTTATTCTTAAACTATGGCCTCTGGTTCTGGACGTCCCCAACATTGGGAACATGTTTCCTGCCTCTAGCATGTCCAATCCCTTAATAATCTTATATGTTTCAATAAGATCCCCTCTCATCCTTCTAAATGTATACAAGCTCAGTCGCTCCATTCTTTCAACATATGACAGTCCCGCCATCCCGGAAATTAACCTCGTGAGCCTACGCTGCACTCCCTCAATAGCAAGAATATCCTTCCTCAAATTTGGAGACCAAAACTGCACACAATACTCCAGGTGTGGTCTCACCAGGGCACTGTACAACTGCAGAAGGGCCCCTTTGCTCCTATAC
The DNA here is from genome assembly GCF_053455715.1 of Rhinoraja longicauda. NCBI lineage: Eukaryota > Metazoa > Chordata > Chondrichthyes > Rajiformes > Arhynchobatidae > Rhinoraja > Rhinoraja longicauda. The sequence goes on from NC_135959.1 coordinate 22,701,558, forward strand.
TCAACTCCTCTTGTTATGAAGGGCAACATGCCATTATCTTTCTTCACTGCCTGCTGTACCTGCATGCTTGCTTTCAGTGACTGATGAACAAGGGCACCCAGATCTCGTTGTACTTCCCCTTTTCCTAACTTGATACCATTCAGATAATAATCTGGCTTCCTGTTCTTGCCACCAAGGTGGATAACTTCAAATTAATCCACATTAAACTGCATCTGCAAGGCATCTGCCTACTCACCCAACCTGTCACCCTGCATCCTCATAGAATCCTCCTCACAGCTCCCACTGCCACCCAGCTTTGTGTCGTCTGCAAATTTGCTAATGTTACTTTTAATCCCTTCATCTAAGTCATTAATGTATATCGTAAATAGCTGCGGTCCCAGCATTGAGCCTTGCGGTACCCCACCAGTCACTGCCTGCCATTCTGAAAGGGACCCGTTAATCCCTACTCTTTGTTTCCTGTCTGCCAACCAATTTTCTATTCATGTCAATACCCTACCCTCAATACCATGTGCTCTAATTTTACCCTCTAATCTCCTATGTGGGACCTTATCAAAGGCTTTCTGAAAGTCCAGGTACACTACATCCACTGGCTCTCCGTTGTTCATTTTCCTAGTTACATCCTCAAAAAATTACTGAAGATTAGTCAAGCATGATTTCCCCTTCGTAAATCCATGCTGACTTGGACCGATCCTGTTACTACTATCCAAATGTGCTGCTATTTCATCTTTTATAAATGACTCCAGCATCTTCCCATCCACTGATGTCAGGCTAACTGGTCTATAATTCCCTGTTTTCTCTCTCCCACCTTTCTTAAAAAGTGGGATAACATTAGCTACCCACAACATCATACTTGCCAATATCTAACTGAACCTCAAGCTCATCCACTTTATTTTTTATACTTCGTGCATTCAAATACAACACTTTAACTTCGGTATTCGCCTCCCCTCTCACTCAGGTCACTATTGGCCCTGACCTTCTTGTCTTATCCCTTCTCAAACTTTCCTTCCCATTAATTTGGGAGTCTTTTGCAACTTTTCCTGTACTCACTTCCTCTTCAACTCCATCTTTATACTCCCAATTTGTCGTCCCCCCCCCCCCCGCTATTTAGTTAATAGCTAATAAAACAAACAAGTAATTCTTGGTGAACTGCCTTGCCCAGAGAGTAATGAGGAAGTGGAATTCATTAATGTCTGAAGAAGGGCCCCAACCCAAAATGTTGCCTATCTCTGTTCTCCAAAGATGCTGTCTAACCCGTTGAGTTACTCCAGCGTTTTGTGTTTTCTTTTAAAATGGAACTTATTGTTGGAAAGATTGGACAAAAGCAAATAGCAAAACAAAAATATATAATTAAATAACAACTTAATCAATTCCATCACGTCCCATAGAATTACACAACCAATCATAAGCATATTGGAGTGTAGTTGCTTCGTAAACTTCGAAGCAATTCGCATGAATAATATTTTATCATTAGCTCTGCAACAATGACTCAATAATCTGAGATTTATTACATGATGAATATTGGCCAGAATACCATGGAAAACAAACCCATGAGTTCTTCGGGTCAGTATTATTGGATCTTCTGTGTCCATCTAACAATACACACACCTTCAGCATGTAGCATGCCCTGATTACACCACTGATCATCGAATGGATCTTTAGCGCTCATAGAACAGATGGGAGACTTGAACCAACAGACTTCTGACTCACAGGCAACAAAACTACCCACACAACTGCAACTTATCAAAATAGATTAGTGCAGCTGGGAAAAGGGATCAGAAGAATATGCTGATTAGGTTTGTTTGAAAAGCAATGGAACGATTTTGGCCTCTTTCAGGGCTGCAACATCCGTACAGGAAATTTGGCTAAAAAAGAATAGAGCAGCTTTCAAGAGGCCAACAACATAGAATGGGGATGCATGATTCATTATTCTCACCATCCCTGTTCAGTAGGAGTGAAGTCTATGAGCCAGTGCATTTTATGGCTTCATGCCTTATGTCGGGTTTGCCTGCTTTATGGATTATTGGATCCTATTAAGCTTGAGAACCCATTGGAGAATGAAGAATGATTTTATAAGTAACTCAAGTTTTGATTCAGTGGGTATAGTCCCCATGCGCAGAAGGATTCCCATTAAACAAACTTGAGCGAAGATTACAAACTTAGAATTGGACCTAGAAATACTATAAACTATTGGAAAATAATTATTTGATTAAGCAGAAAGGAAATCTGGTGACAAAACCACAGTCATCTATTTTTTTGCAAGAAGACCTGTATTTTGCAACTGAGATATGGCTTGCAATAAGCAATGACACAAAGCTAAGGAAATGAACATCTTTACAGCAACCAGCATCGTTAGCATGCCGGCTGCTCGTCTGGATGAGATCCAGCTTGGCACTCCTGTAGGGATGCTTCAACAATATGGTCACAACTTCGACCAGACTGTGCCGGTGAAGCAGGCAGCCTCTCCAGAAGGTGATGGCTACAGGTAACACGACATCAATGGATGTATTCATCACCCAGAAAGATATGGAGTGGGCAGGGAATTTTATAAAACTTCACCACTACCCAACGAAAACCAGTCGCAGAGTTCAAGCGGAGTGGGTGTAAAATTCAGCTATTAAGGAGAACATTACGATGGCATTTAGAGAGGATATTCCAGGATGGTTACCCAGGTGGGTAATAGAGAAATAAGATTGGGATGATCACTTTGATAGAATTGTACCATACACCCCAAAAGTCAGTGAGAGTTAGTGGTGGAAATATGTTGGGAGATCACAGATGGCTGCAAGAGTGCTTTATGGATTATTGGGTCCTTTAAAAGTTGAGATCCCATTGGATTAATTAGACAACCATATTGGACAACCATATCGTTGTAATAGTGGGGGGTTTTAACTTTCCAAATATTGACTGGGCTGTGGTAGTGCCAAAGGTTTTGGATGGAGTGGATGTTTTGATGTTTTCAATCGATTTCTCATGGCCCTCCAAGAGAAAGGGCAAATCTGGACTTCCTCATGAAATAAAGCAGCATAGGTGACCTGAAATGTCAGTGGGGAGCACTTTGGGACCTATGATCATAGTTTTGTTAGTTTTATAAATGTTACGGGAAAGGATAGGACTGGTCCCAAAGTTGAAGTACTAAATTGGGATAAGGCCAGTTCTAATGGTTTTAGTTTAGTTTAGAGATACAACACGGAAACAGGCCCTTTTGGCCCATCGGGTCTGTACCGACCAGCGATCCCCGCTCATTAACACTATCCTATACCCACTAGGGACAATATGTTTTTTACATTTACCAAGCCAATTAACCTACAAACCTGTACGTTTTTGGAGTGTGGGAGGAAACCGATGATCTCGGAGAAAACCCACGTAGGACACAGGGAGAACGTACAAACTTCGTACAGACAGCACCCATAGTCGGGATCGAACCCGGGTCTCCGGCGCTGCATTCGCTGTAAGGCAGCAACTCTATCGCTGCGCCACTGTGACCGCCCTTATTAGACAGGAACTCAAAAGTTGATTGGGGAAGGCTATTTGCAGGTAAAGTGACATCTGATAGGTGAGAGTGTGTTAAAAGTGAGATAGCATGAGTTCAGAGCTAATGTGTTTCTGATGGAATGAAGAGTAAACTATTCAGGGGTAGGGAGCAAGAGATATTGTAGCACTGGTCAAGACAACGAGGCATATATTAGCTAAATGAGAGGTTGCACAAACTTGTATTGCTTTCTTTGGAATGTCAAAAGCTGAGGGGAGACCTGATAGAACTTTATAAAATTATGAGAGGCATAGATGGGGTAGAGAGTCAGAACTTTTCTCTAGGGTGAAAATGCCAAATACTCGAAGACCAAGCTTTAAGCTTTAACGGAGAAAGTTTAAAGGAGATGTGTGGGGCAGATTTTTTTTTACACAAAGAGTGGTAGATTCCTGGAATGTAGTGCAAGGCCTGATGATGGAAGCAGGTACAATAATGGGTTTTAAGAGGGTTTTGGATATGCACATGAACAGGAGTACACTAAAGAGGGAAATCACAAGAGTGAAGAGGTGATATGAGGTCTCTTTGCAGCCAAGGTTAAGAACAAAAGAATAATCAGGGAGACATTAAGTCCCTTTAAAGCTGAAGAAAAGTGTCTATGTGTGAACCAGAGGAGATGGGTGAGTGTTAAAATAATTTTTCTCATCTGTATTTACCAGGGCGAAAGGCATGAATACTAGGGAACTTGGGGGAGTTAATAGTGATGTCTTGAAGAGTGTCCACATTACATATGATAAGATGTTGGAGGTTTTAAACGCATAAAGACAGGAAAATTTCTAACACCTGATCAAGTGTCTCCCAGGACATTGTGGGAACCAAGTGAAGAAATTTTGGGGCCCTGGACAGAGATATTAGTATCATCAATATCTACCGGTGTAGTGTCAGGAAATTGGAGGTTGGCCAAGTTGTACATCTATTTTAGAATGATTGGGTGAGATACCAATTGGACATAAAATTGGCTTGAAGATAGGAAACAGAAGATGGTGGTAAAAGATTGCTTTTAAGAATGGAGACCGAAAACAAATGATGTGCCACAATGATTTGTATGTTTTTAAGGAGGTGTCTTTAGTAAATTTACAGGTGATTCTATTTTGGTGGTATTGTGAACAGTGATGAAGGTTTTTAACAATTACAATAGGATCTTAACCAACTAGGGTAATTGGCTGAGGAATGTCAGATCAATTTTAATTTAGGTAAATGTGATATCTGGTATTTTGGAAGGACAAACTTGACAGGGTTTACACAGTAAATGGTAGGGACCAGGGAAGTGTTGTAGAATAGAAGGGTCTATGGATGCAGGCACCTAGTTCCATGAAGATGGTGAAACAGGCAGACAAGGTGGTGAAATAAATCAATATTCATACATATGACTCATATTATCCCCTGACTCTCAGTCTGAAGAAGGGTCTCCATCCAAAATGTCACCTATTCCTTTTATATGCGTCAGGTGAAAATTGTATCACCTGTAAATTTACTAAACATGCCTCCTGTAAACACATATATATCATTGTGGCACTTCACATCATGGACACCTATTTCTTTTCTCCAGAAATGCCTCCTGACCCGCTGAATTACTCCAGCTTTTTGAGTGTATCTTCGGTGTAAACCAGCATCTGCAGTTCCATCCTACACATGGTGAAAAGGGCACTTGGCATTGGTCGTGATATAGAATACAGGAGTTGAGATGTCATTTTACAGCTGTGAATGTCATTGTTAAGGCCACAATTGGAGTGATGTATTCAGTTCTGGTGACCCTGCTATAAGAAGGAGCTTATTAACCTAGAAAAAAAGTGCAGAAAGGATTTACAAACATATGATCAATTTGAAGGCTTTGAATTATAAGGAGAGATTGGGTCTTTAGCAAGGATCTTTTTTTCTTCCTGGAGTGTAAGAGGCTGAGGAGTGATCTTATAAAGGTATACAAAATGATGACCATCATAGATAAGGGGAATAGCCACCATATTTTCCCCAGGGTTAGGTAGTCAAAGACCTGTAGCATAGAGTTATGTTGAGAGAGGAAAGATTTAAAAGGTACTTGAGAGATAAAATGTTCACCTGGAAGATGCTGCATACATGAAGCAAGCTGCCAGAGCAAGTGGTAGAGGAAGGTAAAATTATGGGATTAAATAGACACTCTGATACAAGGGAAGGAAGTGTTTGGAGGAATATGTGGGATTAGCTTGATTAAGCAACTTGGTCAGCATGATCGAGTTGGGCACAATGGCTTGCTTCTGTGCTGTATTGCCCTATGACTTTCTGACTCTGCGGCCCATTCCCACCTGACAAAATGTCTAAGATCAGTGGGCTTTCATGTGCTTATACTAGACCTAGTTGACATAGGGTGCCTCAATTGATTTAAGATGCCTTCTTTCAATATTGCTCACAGCTATTTTTAAGATTTGCCACTTTGAGTCATATAGTCTTACTGCACAGAATATTAATTTAGCCTAGAGTCAGTGCCAAAGATTAAGAACCCATTTTCACTAATCCGACACTAATCCCCTTTTATCCTCTCATCGGTTCCTGCCAGATTTTATGACTCACCTGCAATCAAGGGGGCATTTTGTACTTCCCAATTAATCTACCAACAGCACATCTTTGGGATGTGGGAGAAAACTGGAGCATCCTAATGGAAACCCGTGAAGTCGTAAGGAAGACGTGCAAACTCCATACAGACACATCAAAGGTTAGGATTGAATCAGTGATGCTCTGATACAGTAATTTTATCAGCTGCACCACTCTGTCACCCACAGTTTTTGAAACAAGAATACCATTTTATCTATTTTTACATTCTTGCTGGACAGAGCCCAATGTTATATTTCTTATTTCTACAGCCAATTAATCTCCCGCTGCAATGAATAATACAGATTGTGTCTTTATTTGAAAATATATATCTGCATGTTACATTCATCTCCAGTAGCTTGCAATTTGAAGGTTGCGATTGTTTTAGGAAAAAAATGACAACATAACTTTGCCAAGATTTATTTGCATATGCTTGAGCCAAAAATAGCTTATAGTTCTTAGATGCCATTTGCAACTTGTAAACATATCAGACTGTCTTCAGAAGTTAAACAACTCCAGAAATGCAATACAAAGTATAATTCTACACTCAAAATCTCAGGAAGTTAGACATTTATCAATGGTTCAATGGTTCAATGGTCCTTTATTGTCACGTGTGCCATTTAAGGTACAGTGAAATTTGATTCACCGTACAGTCATACCAGAAAAAAGCAACAAGACACACAACTGCATAAAAGTTAACATTAACATCCACCACAGCGGCTCCCACACATTCCTCACTGTGATGGAAGGCAATATAGTTTGCAGCACAAGGTAGCATTCCACAACTATCTGAGATTTCCTTGTATTTTTCTTCTGCACTCCCAAGGTTCAGTTTGGAAGAGAAATTGCTGAATAAGTGAGTTAATTCGATGAAGTTAGGGCATGCGTTATTGGTGGTCAAAAGTCAAACTGCCTGAAGAACTCAGCAAGTCAAGCAGCATCTGTGGATAGAAATGGACACATGATGTTTTGGGTCAGGACCATTGTTCATCTGCAGTCTCTTGTGTCTCTATGTTGGCGATGCAGCAGTTAATTATCAGAATAGTAGTTCAGAGGCATGACTTCATATCTCACCACAACAGCTGTGGAATGCAAATAATTCAGTTACTAATCTGGAATTTATAACTAGTCTCACAAACACCAACAGTTTGTTGTAAACAACTGTCATGCAAACCAATGCAGTTAAATGGTACTAACCCAAAATGCCAACTTGGTCAGCATGAACAAGGTGGACTTAAGGGATTTTGCTCTCTCTGCTTCTTCCTTCCCCTACAAAAAAAAAACTCTTCAAACATGTTTAATCTCCAACTTCTACTAATTCTGCTGAAAAGTCAGTGACCTGAAACATTAATTGTTTCTCTCTCCACAGTGGCTGAGCTACTGTGTGTTTCCAGCATTTTTTTGCATCATTCCGCACCTCACTGAGTTTCCATTCCCCACTGTGCAAAGCTGTTCGATTGCACACTAAAAAAGATGAATGCTATTAAACCGTATATTACTTTAACTGTAAATTCTAATTAAAAAAAAAAAAATTATGAGTAAATTGAAGTAAGTGAGCACTTCAGAAAATAATTAATGTCGGGCATCATTTCAGAATTCTGTAGTTCAGAGACGAGCTGTAATAAACGGGGGCAATATTTTAAAAGATAACCTAATTAAAAATATATAAAATATGATCCATTTGTTGTCCAGAAAAAGGTGGCATTGCCTTGAAAGTAATCTTTGTTGCAAAAAAGTATTATGTGCATTGAAGTGAAAAAATTGCTTTAGCACTGAGATGTCATCTCTCATCATTTTCAAGCATCAGGGAGTTCTGAAAATAAAGATGGGACGTAAGACTGGTGAGACAGATCGAACAATAGGCGACAGTGGCTGAAAATAATTTATAAAAGCAAAATTTTCCTTGTGGTTCTAAAGGACTTTATGAACAAATGCATGCTGAATCTGTGCTTATGGTCATAAGTATGTTTTTTTTTAATGTGTTCCCTGGAGTGTTTCTTTATCAGATCTGAACTACCTTACCACATGAAGTTCTGATTCAGAATTGCATTATTTAGCTTGAAGCATTCTAGATGCTCACTGCTGGCACTTAATGTCATTTCTGAAACCTTCGTGAAAGGAAGAGGTTATTGGAATGTGTGTGCCATCAAGCACGCCTTCCACTAGACCGATATTACAATGCTCCTGGAAATGAAAGGATCTTTCACGTGCTTCGTTTCTAATATATGTTGAAAGACAAGTCTTCCTGAATTAATTGACCATAGCAGAGAAGGGATTTGACCAGGTCTTTTCGGACACATGAGCAAGCAGTTACTTGCCTGGATTTGAAACGCGGTGCTCAATAAATTGTTACTGTTTAAACTTCCTATCTGTTTTTCCTTACTGCAGTGAGACTTGGAATGCATGGAATATTTTGAGAGCCTTTGATTAATAGAGTTTCATACAATTTTCATTGTGGTGCAGCAGCAATCCACACCTTGTCTGCTTGGAAATGGGGAAAAGGTGTAAATGCGGGACCAGGAAAATCCTAGGGGAAGTAAATGAAACAAGTTCTCTGCAGTGAATCACAATGGATGTTGTGAGTATTTAGCCTGCCGTCAATCACGATTGAATATAACACAGCATTGCAACTAATGCAAGCATTCAGAATCTTACAAAGAACTTCCAAAATTATAGAAAATCCATTCCTTTGTCAAATTAACTTAAGTTAATAGTCAAATTAAATTAATTAGTGAGGAATTATGTTTTATTTTCTTAATTTGATTTCATTTCTGATATGTGATCTTCTGCTGCCTATAGTACAAATTGTTCAAATTCCCCCAAAAATGTACATTTGATATTTCCAGTAAATAAGGTAACAAAAATGTTACACTTTAATACTATGTAGCATGGAAATTTATTTTGCACTTCTGCAGGAAAAGAGTGAAGGAAATTAACATGTCACATTTTTTAATACGGAGAGTTGTCGGTGCCTGGAATGTGATGTCAGGAAAAGTGGTGGAAGGATAGAAATGTTTTAGAGACATTTAGACAAACATGTGAATAGGCAGGGAATGGAGGGATATTCACTATGTGCGTATTAACTTAGCATCGTGGTTGAACGACATGATTGGCTGGAGGGCCTATTCTTGTGCTGTACTTTTCTATGTTCTGTGTTCATTGGATTTTTCTGGCATCCGTCCATCTGCGGGAGATGATGGTGTGGCTTGGCGTTGTCCTGTTTGGAGAGGGGGATTTTTCAGTGTCCTCCCCATTTGATTTGGCCACTGAGCCTGGGCAGGTAAATGGGAATACAAACTTGCCCAGCAGCTGCATTCCCCTCTCGACTTAATAGGCTGATTCCAGAGGAACGGCGTGGCTGCTACATCTGGGGCCTACTCGGTTGCAGGAGTTGCCGGAAGGCGGACGCACGAGGGATCAGCCGACTATCTCTAGGGACTCCAGTTCCAGTGCCTTTGGCTCTCCTGTGCCTTACCCACAAGGCAGCGGGGTGCTATTTAACCCATAGTTGGGACCTGGTTGATAGACGTCAGGACATGTCCACACGTCGGTGGGCCTGCACGTCGCATCTCTGGGGGCCAGAGTTCCTCCGAGATCCCCGCGCAGTTTAGCCTGGGACTGAAGGCGGCCCCAGATACCATGTGTTGCCACGAGGAGTCACTGCGAGAATCGTGATGATGCAGAGGTTATGTACTGGCAGAAGGAGGCTGACGCATTCGGATCCCTTTTTCGCAAAGTTTGCTAGCCAGCGGCATCTGGATTTATACCAGGGCACTAGAAACATACAGTACTCTGGGGCTCGTTCCACCAACATTGGATTAGAGGCATCATTTATCAACATGGCATGGGTGTGGTAGCATTGCGAATAATATGGAAGAATAAGAACATAAGGAATAGTAGCAGGAGTGGGCCATGTGTGTCTTCTCCTGGAGTCAGTCAGGGACGTCCCAGGTGTGGAAGACCAACCATATCAACATTCCGCATCTGAAGATAGACACAAAATGCTGCAGTAACTCGGCGGGTCAGGCAGCATCCCTGGAGAGAAGGAATGGGTGATATTTTGGGTCGAGACCCTTCTTTGGACTCACATCTGTCTCAGGATGTTAAGTGCCAATCCCTGGTAGTGAGCCACATTCAGCACAATCCAGTCAGATGAATTAAATTATCCGATGAATGTACAAGTAGAATGTTGTGGGACAATTGCACTGTCAGAGACACCCTGTCTTTAGAATGAGATTAAATCCCGAGGATTGACTGCCCTCTTAGATGGATGAAAAATCATATATTTTCCTGGTGCAATTTTAGATTTAGATTTAGATTTAGAGATACAGCGTGGAAACAGGCCCTTCGGCCCACCGGCTGCCCAGCGATCCCCGCACATTAACACTATCCTACACACACTAGGGACAATTTTTACATTTACCCAGTCAATTAACCTACATACCTGTACGTCTTTGGAGTGTGGGAGGAAACCGAAGATCTCGGAGAAAACCCACGCAGGTCACGGGGAGAACGTACAAACTCCGTACAGATGGCGCCCGTAGTCAGGATCGAAACTGTCTCCGATGCTGCATTCGCTGTAAGGCAGCAACTCTACCGCTGCGCCACCGCATCTTGAAGAATAAGGGGGTTCTCCCTGGTGGTTTGGTGATTCAACACTGAAAAAAAAGACAATCTGGTTATTATTACAGTGCTGTTTGTTTGCATTCAAATATTTCCTGCATTCCAAGTGAGTACACTTCATTGGCTTAAAGTGTTTAGGGATCTCCTAATGCTAAGACAAGACAGTTGTTTCATAAATGCAAGTCTTTCTTTTTCATCCTCTTAATATTTGCCTTTCCACACTCTGGAGAATGGTAGGCAAATAAAAGATTATTTTGTTTATTAAATCATCCAATGTGGGCATATTTGCCCATTTGCCTTTAATGGTCCATTTCAGAGGATCAATCCACAATAGTGCGTGGAAAATAGAAAACTGCAGGTGCTGGAAATCAAGAATACAACCAAAAAGTGTTGGGGCTACTCAGCAGGTTATAGAGTCATACAGCATGGAAACAGGCCCATCGGCCCACCTTGCCCATGCAGGCCAAAATGCCCCATCTACACCAGTCCCACCTGCCTGAAGATAGACACAAAATGCTGAAGTAACTCAGCGCGACAGGCAGCATCTCTGGATAGAAGGAATGGTGATGTTTCGGGTCAAGATCCTTCTTCAGACTGCCTGACTTTGACTCATATCCTTCTAAATCTTTCCGACACATCTACCTGTCCAAATGTATTTTAAATGGTGTTATAGTACCTGCCTCATCTACCTGCTCTGGCACCTCATTCCATATACCCATCACCCATTTTGTTAAAGGAATTGCCCCTCAGGTTCCTGTTAAATCTTACCCCAGTCACCATAAACCTATTTACTCTGGTTCTTGATTCCCTTACTCTATGTAAGGGACTCTGTATTTTCACCCCAGGTATTCCCCTCTTGATTTTATATACCTCTATCACGTCACCCCTCAGCCACCTGCCCTCCAATGAATAAAGTCCTAGCCTGCCCAACCTCTCCCGACAGTTCAGGCTGTCAGCATCATTCCAGGGCTCTGTTACCACTCCCCAATTTGTGACTGTGAATTCAGATATGTTAAGAGTTAAGCCACAGGGACACTGGGAAACTCTCATTACGATTCAATGAGCAAACCTCTTTAACGTCAATCAACATAAAAATGTCATGATTTCAGCCACTGGTCCTATTCCTACAATGGAGGACATTCCAATAATAATGTTCTCCTGATAAATTGTTAGGTTTACCCGGAAGGAATTGTGTTGCTAATAGAAGTTCTCTGTAAAATATCTTCAAACATCGATTTAAGATTCCTGTCCAAGTATTATTTTGTCACATTGAACATATTTGAAGTCAAATTATCCTTCTGTTTCCATTTCTCCTTTGAGTGTCGATGAATCAATTACACTTTGGAGCTATTCCTTCAGTGGAAGGCAACTCCTCAGCTGTAAAGGAGCCATCATTAAATTTTTCACTGAAATTATGTACATGCCGCACGTCATCTTCAAACAGTTCCTGTGGCAACACTATTCCCATCAGAGGGTCTCGAGAGATGACAGTCAAATGTAGTTTTAACATAAAAGTGAAAAATAGCTATTCTTCAATCTCTTCCAGTCAGTGCAAAAGTGGACTGGGGCTAAATATTCTGTGCTCTGCATGCTAATTAATAATGCTAATGGAACAACTCGATGCCTGCCATGTTGAGTCAATAGCATTTTCCAATCGACAGAGCTACTTAATAAACATTTTCATTGTTGATGCTTCACCTCCATTGTCTTACAGCAAATATGTGTTAAAAAACAGAAGAACTTGTTTGTCAGCAATACGATGGCTAGTCCATAATGTCACAACTTCCTGAATCAAACAATTGCTCTCAAGTGAAGATAGACACAAAAATCTGGGGTAACTCAGCGGGTCAGACAGCATCTCTGGAGCAAAGGAATAGGAATCTTCTTCAGAAGAAGGGTTTTGACCCTAAATATCACCTACTCCTTTTCTCCAGAGATGTTGCCTGACTACTGAGTTACTCCTGCATTTTGTGTCTTTCATCAGTTTAAACCAGCAACTGCAGTTCCTTCCTACACAATTGTTCTCCAGTTATGCGTTCTATGGTGAAGGATTAGATATTCACCTTCCAATTGACACCACCTGAGATCAGATTCAGGTTTCAATGCTTTCAGTAATATAGCATCAAATGCAAAATAAAACATCCATGACCTTTCAAAGGTGAGTTAAGAACAATATTTTCCATTGAGCCTCATGAAGTTGACAAAGGAAAGGTAGAGAGGTGAAATCATTTTGTGGCACAGATCCAGAACTTAACCCCAGAAAGGGTGAGAGAACTCAGAATGAATAGTGAGCCTGAATTGGAGGAACACTGATTCTCTGAGGTGTCTAGTCTTGGAAGAGACTACAGAGGTGACAAAGATTTTCAAAATTCAAAAGCATTTTAATTTTATTCCTACTTGGTCAAACCAACAGTGCAGATTGTAAATGAGAAAGGGAGAGATCCATGTACCGATTATAGCTGTTTGTTGCTTCTGCTTTTTAATTGCTCATATGTGGATGAAATAAAAACTGATGTATGAATGGGAACATACCAAAATGGACTGACAGCAAGTCAGATGTCCTCATTACAACCTTGATCCTTGTAAACCAACAACAAATTGCATTCATATCATCCTTTCAAAGTAATAAAATGGTGCTCCTTTCCAGATTTACTAAACAATTTTCTTCTCTGAACCACACGAGGCAACATTAGGGCAGTAGAAGGATTGAGGAGGAGAATAGGACAAACGGATTTAAGGAAGGAATTCCAGAACTTAGAGCCCAGGGAACTGAAGGCACAGCTGTCCATAGTAGAGCAGTAAAATCAGGTTGACGACTGCACAGGATTGGAAAAGCACAGAGACCTCGGTGGAGATTTCTAAGTAAATGTGCTGGTGATTGACCATCTGCCCAGTTCCTCCTTGGTGCTGACCAATTTTACGCCAATTATTTGTAACCCAGACTCATATTCAATTGGGATTAACCTTCTGTATTAATCAATAATATCAAAGAGTGTGTCTGGCTCCTGGGACTCAGAGCCAGATGCAAGTGAATAACTCGTTCACGGTAGAAGTGCTAATGTAAACAGTGCCGAATGATTTACTCTAAATTCTTGTTCCCACCTTTAGCAGTTAATGTGGAGCCAAGTGTAAATGGGGAAGCTTTGAATGTATTGGTGTAAATGATGTCAAATTTATCTTCTATCATTTTGTTATTTTCAAGAAAATCATGGTAAATGTTTCCAGAAAGTGATGTAATGCAAAATCGATTTTATGTAAAGAAAACCAAAGGTGAAGCATGTAATAAATGTAACCAAACAAGTACAGCTTGAAATAAAGTCGGAAGGAACTGCAGATGCTGATTCAAACCGAAGATAGACACAAAATGCTGGAGTAACTCAGCTGGACAGGCAACATCTCTGGATAGAAGGAATGGGTGACGTTTCGGGTCAAGACCCATCTATCTAGAGATGCTGCCTATCCCGCTGAGTTTCTTCAGCATTTAGTGTCTGTCTTCAGCTTGAAATAAAGATAATTGATTTTTTTTTACCTGTTTAATGGATACAGCGTTCTCTTTATTTTTAATCTGGAGATCACACAAAGTGGAAATATGTATTTGATTGCTGCAGTGAATGTGAATATGCTGCTGTCCTGATTTCTTTTTATTTATCCATTTATTTTATTTTTTTGTTTGTTATATTGTTTTGGGCAGCAACTGGTAGAGTCAACATTTATTGCCGAACTCTTGTCAAGTATTGCTGAGCCAACTTTTTCAATTGCTGCAGTCCTTCTGGTGAAAGTGTTTCCACACCGCTGTTGGGAGGCAATTTCCAGCAGCGCTGTGGTAATACTTTTAGAGAAGTTTTGTTAATGTCGCTGATTATCAGAGATACATATACAAGATTAAAAAAACCTTAAAGCAGGAAACAGACAGGAGGCCTTTTGAATAATCTGGTGTGGTGGTGGTTGGTGGCTATGCCAAAAAATCCACCTTACAAGGCCTAGTTGTTGTTCACATGGTCAATCTGCTGGCTAATCAATCTTAGGAGGTTGCAGAAAGTATATGCAAAAGTTTGGGAAAAACACTAGAAATGAGTGCTGGTCCCATGTTGGATCAAGCACAACTCAACCAATTGTCTCCAGTTTTAAAACATATATACCGAGAATTATTTTGCAGTTCAGTAGATATACCAAGCTGACTTATTGGTGATATATTGTATACAGTATGTGTTCCAGCAAGATATCTACACATTTTGAATAGCAAAGCATTAACAGGTTGGAGACTAACACTCAGTCAATTGTTCTTATAATTGTACAAGGTGAGGCGTATAAAATCATGAGAGGAATAGATCGGGTAAATGCACAGAGTCTCTTGCCCAGAGTAGGTGAATCGAAGGACAGAGGACATAGGTTTAATGTGAAGAGGAAAATATTTTAAAGGAATCTGAGGGGAAACTTTTTTACACAAAGGGTGGTGGGTGCATGGAACAAGCTGCCAGAGGAGGTAGTTAAGGCTAGGACTATCCCAACGTTCAAGTAGCAGTTAAACAGGCACATGGATAGTACAGGTTTGGAAGGATATGGACCAAATGCAGGCTGGTGGTGGGACAAGTGTAGACAAGAGGCAACTAGTGTAGCTGGGACATGTTGGCTGGTATGGGCAAGTTGGGCCGAAGGGCCTGTTTCAACATTGTATCACTCTTTGACTCTATGACAAGCGTTCCATATTTTAGCAGATGGACTTCCAAACTTGTAAATTTAGTTAGCATCAAGGTAACATTTCTTCTCTGTAGAATTTTATCTTTCAGAAAAGAAACAAAATCTCAAACTGTGAAAAACCATGTAATCAGAAGTTTATCCTTGTTTTACCAGTTTCCTGAAAGATCTAGTTCCATCCCATTGATCATTTATTTAATCCTTTCACTTATGCTTCGTTAGTCTAGTATGTATTATTCCACCAGATCACAGGCTGGAGTTCCATATTTTAAAGAGGGCCTGTGTTTAAAAAACAAGTTTGGGAATAATAGTCTGTATGATAGTTTGCTGAACATATCTAGGTCAAAATCCTTCACCATCCTACCAGGCAACCTTTTAAACTTGACGAAGATGAAAAAGCGTTAGCAGATGTTGAAAATCCAAAATAAATTCAGAAATTTCTGGACATTATCAATGTTCCACCCCACCCTGTCCAGCCTGCTACAAGTTTTGTATTTCAATGAAATAAACTCTCATTCCACTGTACTCGAGGGGATAGAGACCCACATGAGTAAGATCATGTATCAGTCCCACATCCTAAGCAGCAGTCTGGTGAATCTTTGCTGCACTCCCTCCTTAGGAATAACTTGTTTCTTTGGTAATTAGAGGCAATACTCCAGCTGTGCTCTCAACATGCCCCTATATAATTGTAGTAAAATATCTTTATTATACTCGTCCTCTCTCTATGAAGGCCACAATATCTTTTGGCTTCCCAACCCCCTGCTGCAACTGCATGTTAGTGTTCTTGTTTACAAGCACACAGCATTTTTATTAAATAAAATTCCACATTTCAAACAGGAAGCATTCCATTTAACTTTCAGCCACCTTGCTCCCTTGCAGGGATATGCAGGGATATGTGGAGATGGTTGCTAGAGTCCCTATGCTCAATACTCTGCTATTTATCACATATTCCATTGTTTATCACATATTCCATTATCCCTCCCAAATGCTCCACCTCGTACTTTGGTTTTAATTCATCTTTTTGCTTTTCTGCTACCTTGACATTTATCTTGCTGTGTCATCCAGCATTCTTCCTCACCATCGACAACATAGTCACTCATTGTAATCATCCGTGACCTTATTGATAAAATTATGATCCAACACAAGTTGTAGTATGTTGCGGTATAAACAAATTGTGCCTCTCCTGCAAACAGCTGACCAGTTGTTAGAATATCTATCACCCATTCTCTTTTACTTCTTGCCACTAAGACTAAGCAAGAAAGGCCTGAATAGAGTGACATGAAGAGAATGTTTCCATGTGTGGGAGAAACCATAGCCTCAGAATAAAAGGATGTGCCTTCAGAAAGGAGATGATGAGGAATTTCCTTTGTCAGGGGATGGTGAAACTGTGGAATTCATTGCCACAGATGGCTGTTGTGCCCAAGTCAACGGATATTTTTAAGGCACAGATTAAGGGATTCTTGATTAGTGCAGGTGTCAGAGGTTATGGGGAGAAGGCAGGAGAATGGGGTTAGGAGGGAGAGATAGGTCAGCCATGATTGAATGGCGGAGTAGACTTGATGGGCCGAATGGCCTAAATGTACTCCGATAACTTGAACTTATGAACATTGGAACAAACTTACCACTTTCCCTTGGATGCCACGCACTTCTTTTTCTCAGTCAACCAAGGCTTTATCCTTGTCAAGAACATTGCTGAAGCCCACATTGACTGCATCAAAGTGCTACCCTGACTGAGCCTTCTCTTACTAGCACACAATCTCAGTCAAGCTTGACGACCACCAGCTTCCCTTAACATATCTATGCGGTGTTTCTATCTTTCCGAGTAATGATTAATATTAAACGACAAAGCAATGAAATAAATTTCCACTTTAGCTGAGTATACCTATCTTTTCTCCAACGAGAAATTATCATTCTTGATTTTTTTTTCATTGTCCATGCTCATAACCATAAAAATTCCATCTGAATTATAATCACGGATATTATAATTCTCTCTCACTCAAACACTTCCCAGTTGCCCAGTTCCACTTCCTAAAATTAACTCCTCTCCTTTGATGAAGTCCTTAATTGCTGACTGAGGATCTTCCGACTGTATTTTGGGATTCAATGCGTTTATGTACTTTATTGATTCTGGTTTTAATATATTGCACCATGGGAATTTCCAACATATTAACTTTGCTATTTTCGTCAGACTGTTTGGGTTCCCTACATGGTGATTAACAGAAGATAACAAAATGGGCAATACGGGCTGAAAAGATGAAGTACGAGGGGAAGTTGGCCAAGAATATAAAGAAGGACAGTAAAAGCTTCTTTAGATATGTTAAGAGAAAAAGATTAGCAAAGTCAGATGTGGGTCCCTTGAAGGCAGACACGGGTGAAATTATTATGGGCAACAAGGAAATGACAGAAGAGTTGAACAGGTACTTCGGATCTGTCTTCACTAATGAAGACACAAACAATCTCCCAGATGTACTAGAGGACAGAGGATCTAGGGGGTTAGAGGAACTGAAAGATATTTTCAATAGGTGAGAAATGGTATTGGGTAGACTAATGGGACTGAAGGATGATAAATCCCCTGGGCCTGATGGTCTGCATCCCAGGATCCTCAGCGAGGTGGCTCTAGAAATAGTGGACGCATTGGTGATCATTTTCCAATGTTCAATAGGTTCAGTTTCAGTTCCTGTGGATTGGAGGATAGTTAATGTTATCCCACTTTTCAAGAAAGGAGCGAGAGAGAAAACAGGGAATTACAGACCAGTTAGCTTGACTTCGGTGGTGGGAAAGATGCTGGAGTCAATTATTAAAGAGGTAATAACGGTGCATTTGGATAGCAGTAAAAGGATAAGTCCAAGTCAGCATGGATTTATGAAAGGGAAATTATGCTTGACTAATCTTCTGGAATGTTTTGAGGATGTGACAAGTGAAATGGATGAAGGGGAGTCAGTGGATGTAGTGTATCTAGTCTTTCAGGAAGCCTTTGCTAAGGTCCCGCACGGGAGATTGGTGACTAAAATTAGAGCACATGGTATTGGGGGTTGGGTGTTGACATGGATAGAAAATTGGTTGGCAGACAGGAAGCAAAGAATAGGAGTAAACGGGTCCTTTTCAGAATGGCAGGCAGTGGCGAGTGGAGTGCCGCAAGGCTCGGTGTTGGGGCTGCAACTATTTACCATATATATTAATGATTTGGAAGAGGGAAATAGAAACAACACTGGCAAGTTTGCGGATGACACAAAGCTGGGTGGCAGTGTAAACTGTGAAGAGGATGTTAAAAGGTTGCAGGGTGACCTGGACAGGTTGAGTGAGTGGACAGATGCGTGGCATATGCAGTATAATAGAGATAAATGTGAGGTTATTCACTTTGGTGGCAGAAACAAGGAGGCAGATTATTATCTCAATGGTGTTAGGTTAGGTAAGGGGGAGGTGCATCGTGACCTGGGTGTCCTTGTACACCAGTCATTGAAAGTTGGCGTGCAGGTACAGCAGGCAGTGAAGAAAGCTAATGGCATGTTAGCCTTCATAACAAGAGGATTTCAGTATAGAGGAAAGAGGTTCTTCTGCAGTTATATAGGGGCCTGGTAAGATCACATCTGGAGTATTGTGTACAGTTTTGGTCTCCTAATTTGAGGAAGGACATCCTTATAATTGAGGCAGTGCAGTGTAGGTTCACGAGATAGCTCCCTGGGATGGCCGGAATGTCCTATGAGGAAAGATTGAAAAGACTAGGCTTGTATTCATTGGAGTTTAGAAGTATGAGAGGGGATCTTATAGAAACATATAAAATTATAAAAGGACTCGTCCAGCTAGATGCAGGAAAAATGTTCCCAATGTTGGGTGAGTCCAGAACCAGGGGCCGCAGTCTTAGAATAAAGGGGAGGACATTTAAAACTGAGGTGAGAAGAAACTTTTTCACCCAGAGAGTTGTGAATTTGTGGAATTCTCTGCCACAGAGGGCAGTGGAAGCCAAATCACTGGATGGGTTTAAGAGAGAGTTAGATAGAGCTTTAGGGGCTAGTGGAATCAAGGGATATGGGGAGAAGGCAGGCACGGATTATTGATTGTGGACGATCAGCCATGAACACAATGAATGGCGGTGCTGGCTCGAAGGGCCGAATGGCCTCCTCCTGCACCTATTTTCTATGTTTCTATGTTTCCATGTAACCTCTTTATGTTGCCAAGTTCATTTCTCATTCCTTGATTTCAGATCTGGTCTTCAGGTGAACACTGTTTAACTCTTCTACAGCTACTGAGCATTTTCACATTTGTGCTTTTTGTTGTGAACCTTCCTTGCTTTTAATTGGCCGCCTAACCTTTTTATCTCCCTTGGTATCTTGTATGAAATGTTTGTAACCATAAATGTTGAGCTGCCATTCCTGCCTCACCCTAAGCCATGCTTCAGTCTCTGAGCCCTTATTTCACCTCCCTGGTGCACTATACATAATTGCACATTAATCTTACTAGACATCATTAAGGCAGGAGAATGGGGTTAGGAGGGAGAGATAGATCTGAGGTGCTTGCTTGACGGGCCAAATAGCCTCCTCCTGCACCTACTTTCTATGTTTTCTAAGATGCCAAACTCTTCTGCTTCTTTTCTGCTTGTCTTTTCCACTGTCTGCTAAACAGGGTCACTAACTGACTAAGTTTTGAAATGTTAACTCTTTCTCTCTCTCTCTCTCTCCAGATGTTGCCTGACCTGCTGAGCATTTCCAGCATTTCTGCTTTTTAGAAACATAGAAAAATAGGTGCAGGAGTAGGCCATTTGGCCCTTCGAGCCAGCACTGTCATTCAATATGATCATGGCTGATCATCCAAAATCAATACCTCGTTCCTGCTTTTTCCCCATGTCCCTTGATTCCTTTAGCCCCAAGGGCTTCTGATCTCTTCAGATTTCCAGCATCTGCACTTCTTTAAACAAATATTTCTCTTAACAGTTCCCATCCTTGCCTGTCCAAGCTTTTTCTTTCTTTCCTTCAAACCTAAGATAGCTTTCCCATTCCTCTGTTAAGCAGCTTTGTGTCCTTCTCAACAACTCAAGAAATCCTGTCCCCTCACCCTGTCACAACATGTCCTATTAGGATGTTGCAAACCTTTAGAAGAATTTAGAATTGTGATTCTGGGCCAGGAAATTTCAGTCAGTCTTTATTTAATATTCAGAAAGATGTAATATTGCACCGGAAATCTGTGTTCACCGTCCGGCCTGGAACGTGGCAACTTCAACAGCCTGACCGCGGGAGAAGACGCAGGGGAAGAGAAAAGACATTCTGGCCTTCCATCACAGTGACTGGAGGAGACTCACTGTGATGGATGTTTCTTTCTTTTGTTTTGCGTTGGTTTGTGATTGTGTGTGAAATTGCTTATTTTTATTGCTCTTATTGCTGGACTGTGGGTGAGCTTTCATTTCACTGCACATCTTGTATGTGTATGTGACAAATAAACTTCACTTGACTTGAATTGAGCATACCAAGCTCTAGCTTATGGCTACATTCTGCTGAGCTCCTGTCTCTTTCTTGCATAGAGTCTTGGGGCCTTGGTTACAACCTTACATGCTCCTGCCAGAGGGTGGCGCTTACCCCTCTCCTCCTTGTTAATGCATCTCAACCCTGTAACTTGACCCATTTTCTTGCAGGGCTGTTCCAGACTCTGAACTGACAATGTTGCTCTCCCATTGAATTACTTTTTATCCCCAGCATAAACAATAAAAGAAAAGGATCAAAGCAATGAAGAGAAGACAGTAAAGTAAAATAATTAAACGATGGAAACTAACTTAAGAGAAAAGCAGAACTTAGATTAGATTTAGCCGAGAAACATTGTTAAAACACGACAATGTTTTTAGTGCTTCAATTATGCAAGTACCTTTTTTATTGCTAAAAGGAATGACCAACATTTAAAGATCACGTTATCTTGTTTGAAATGGTGTACAATGGTTTTAATCTGTGCTCAAAATTGGGTTGAAAAGGGAACATGCAATTCAATGCATCAGTAATTATAATCACACAGAAAGCATCCTGATTATTTCTGGAATGGAGCAAGGCTGCCCTCTCTCCTTTGTTTATGTGTTGTATTGAGCAATTTGCCAAGTCCATCAGGAAGCATGTGGAAATACGAGGGATGATAATCCCATGTGGCAGACGCCGTCAGTTTAAAGTCTCCTTGTACATGAACAATGTGCTGTTTATTGCCCCAATCCATTGTCAGTCCGCAGTTCAAACTAGCCTAAGGCTTGAGAGTGAATTGCAGCAGAAGTACAGCCATGTTCTTTGCTCAAACCAGTCCTTTGTCGCCTTCATTGTCAAGTCCAATTACCTGAAGGTGCTGGGAACATTGTCAGAGGAACAAGAAAAATCCCAGGAACTGGATAAAGCTCACAGTCAAGGTGAAACTGAAACTCACAAGTTCACAAGTTCATCAGTCATAGGAGCAGAATTAGGCCATTTGGCCTATTGCGTCTACTCTGCCATTCAATCATTGCTGATCTACCTTTCCCTCTCAACCCCATTCTCCTACCTTCTCCCCATAACCCTTGACAACCTTATTAAGCAAGAATCTGTCAATCTCAGCCTTAAAAATACCCAATGACGGCTGTCCATGGCAAAGAAATCTAGAGTTTGACCACCCTCTGACTAAAGACATTTCTCATCTCCTTTCTAAAGGTACATTCTTTTATTCTCTATCCAGACCTTTCCTATTCGGTAAGCTTCAATGAGATCCCCCCCAATCCTTCTAAACTCCAGCGAGTACAGGTCCAGTGCCGTCAAATACTTAGTGTAAGTTAACCCAATCACCCCCAGGATATTTCTCATAAACCTCCTCTGGACTGTCTCCAACACCAGCACATCCTACCATAGATTTGGGACCCAAAACTGCTCATGATACTCCAAATGTGATCTGACCAGTGCCCGATAAAGCCTCATCATTACATCACAATTTAAAAAAATATTCTAGTCCTCTTGAAATAAATGCTAACATTGCATTTGCCTTTCTCAACATCAATTCAACTTGCAAATGAACTTTTTGGGATTCCTGCACCAGCATTTCCAAGTCCTTTTTTTACTTCCAAACTCAGATGTAGAAGCAGCATTCCCTTTCAGACTGAGCACCTGTACCCATCTACTACAAGATACTCTTGATGTTGTGTGTAGGAAGAAACTGCAGATGCGAGTTTAAACCAAAGATAGACACAAAGGGCTGGAGTAACTCAATGGATCAGACAGCATCTTTGGAAAAAAGGAACAGGTAATGTTTCGGGTCAAGACCCAAAAAGTCACCTGTTCCTTTTCTCCAGAGATGCTGCCTGACCCATTGTGTTACTCCAGCATTTTGTGTCTTTGCTCTTGGTGTTTCCTGACTTGTTGCAGGTATGCCTATACCTTGCCTGGGTTTTAGCAGTCACCCAAATCATCTCCTCTTGGATCTCTAGTCTTCCTTCCTCTTTGCCAATCTCAGCCATTCTTTTCTAAATAATTCCTCTGAGAGTACAACTGCTGACCATTCCAGGTCCCATTCTGATTTTTTTTTCTTCTGAAATGCAGTCTCCTTTGTCGTGGGTTGAGAGTGGAGTATGGATCTGACATGACAGGTAATTCTGAGCTTTGGGTGAATGCCCTGGAGATGCAAGTACAAATCACATCCCAATAACCGGAGATGTTAACACCAGTAAATTAAATAAGTTATGACATTTTTTTAAATGTCTTCAGTGATAATGACCATAATACTACTTGACATAATATCCCATTGGAGACGGGATCCCATTAAGACAGCATGGTGGCGCAGCGGTAGAGTTGCTGCCTCACAGCGCAGGCGATTCGTGTTCGATCCCGACTACGGGTGCTGTCTGAATGGAATTTGTACATTAGAAACATAGAAACATAGAAAATAGGTGCAGGCGGAGGCCATTCAGCCCTTCAAGCCAGCACCGCCATTCATTGTGATCATGGCTGATCATCCACAATCAGTAACCCGTGCCTGCCTTCTCCCGATATCCCTTGATTCCACTAGTCCCTAGAGCTCTATCTAATTCTCTCTTAAATCCATCCAGTGATTTGGCCTCCCATTCTCCCAGTGACCCTATGGGTTTTCTCCGAGATCTTCAGTTTCGTCCCCCACTCCAAAGACCACTAGGTTTGTCAGTTAATTGGCTTGGTATAAATGTAAGTTGTCCCTAGTGTGTGTAGGATAGTGTTAATGTGCGTGGGTTGCTGGTCCGTGCGGACTCTGTGGTCTGAAGGGCCTGTTTCCGCGCTGTCTCTCTGAACTAAACTGAACTAAACTAAACTAAATAGCCTTTAAGGAGGGAATTCTGCCTTGCTTACCTGAGGTGGCCTTTATGTGTCTCCCAAACCATAGCAGTCTGGTGCATGTTAAACTGACATCTACTGGGATCCAGTAAAACCATTCAATGGCAAAGCCAGTTATGTGTTCAGGGAGCACCTTCAGCGTACAGATCAAGAGCCAACGTCTCAAGGGCAATCAGGGTTGGACGATTCTTTGGCCTTATTAGCGAAACCCATGAATGAGTAACTGCTAGCTAACTTTTGGAAAGTTGAGCGGTCTCAGATTGCTTCTCCCTGCTGTTACCAGGCATCGCAATTCAGCTGCCCAAATTAGAAACAGACACAATTAGCAAGATGCAGCAGCTGGCTGTTCAGCGATAAGATGGTGATCTTGGGTTCAAGGAGAGACAGGTAATCTCTTGTGTCCTGCGTGATGGACACAGCCTGTTCCTTTTACCATGCTTAGGCTTTTAGCTCAGAGCAATGCCTTGGGTACAGAGCTGATTCCTGCCTGAAAATCATATGCCCAGGATATGTCCACAGTTGACAGTTCTGCTTACAAGTACAGATAAAGCATCTGCTAACTGTCCCTTCATGGCCAAAGTCGCTGTGGCATCTGAGTTCAGGGTTCTGTGTGATTATTAACAATATACTTCAATTTATTTTGCGCTCTTACAAATATGCTTCTGCGATCTGAGTGCATTTCCCTCAGCAACACAGTGACCCAAACTGTACAATAACTGAAGCGCAATGGGTGGGAGGTGAGGAAAAGAACAGAATGTTCTGCTATTGCTTTTGGATCTAGTGAGTAAATGGGAAATGGCTTTCGTGGAGCATAAGATCCAGCAATGACTAGCTGAAGGATGGGAGGTTGAGGATTGATGTTATAGTGGTATACAAAATGATGAGTAGCCATAGTCTCTTCCCCAGGGAAGGGGGAATCCAAAACTAGAGAGCCGAGAGAAACTAGAGAGTGCAGATTTAAGATGTGAGAGCGAATTATTTAAATGGGATTCGAAGGGTAATATTTTACACAGAGGGTATACGTACATGGAAAGATCTGCCAGTGGAAGTAGTCAAGGCAGGTACAACTATGGCATTTAAAGTGCAGTACATTGATAGGAAAGGTTTAGAAGGATATGGGCTAGACGCAGGCAACTGGGTCTAGTTTGTTTAGGCAACTTGGTTCGGCATGGATGAGTTGGACCGAAGGGCCTCTCGCCGTGCTGTACAGCTCTATGACTCTACAACTTGCTGGGACCACCACTCTCGTACCCAAGTTAAGGAGGTTTAATGTGTGAAGAGGACATTGACCTACACCCATTCTTGAGGCACAACAAATGTTCCATGGCAGACGGCACAAGGAGGAGAAAAGTGTCGCAGTGGCACTTCAAATCATGGCTTCAAAGCACATAGCATTGTGGAAATCAGTTCCTTGAATGACCAACATTGTATTTGGTTTGGATCAACACCACCTAATTTCTCCCAAGGTTGCATTAAATAAACTTCACCTGAGAAGGATGCCATTATGTGGATGAATCATGCTGGGAAGTACGCAATCTAATTGGAAATGCAAAATCAAATCGGTCTAAACAAAACAATAAATATCAACCATGTAATTCCAGGGAAAGATAATGCATTTGGAGCAATGATTTATCTTGGTTAAAAGATTGATTTCAAGTATGTGTTTGTGCTGAAAATACACAAAGCAGATATAATAATGCATTGCTCTGAGTTCAAAATTCAATTCAGCTTCATTCCATAACACAAGCAATTAATGCATATCATCCATGATTCAGAGCGTTGAAACACACTAAAAATAAGGGCATTGTACAGCCAATGCACTTGCTCCTCAAGTTGTTTGGTATATTTGTGACAATAAGCAACACTGTTAGTTGCAGCATAAGGCAACTTGTTGTTCCCACTTATTTCTTTGGCGTACATCCTCTGAATCGGATTACTTATTGTATGTAATGTTGGGCATGTGAAGGGGTCAGATTTAAGGGAATAAAGTCAATGAAGGCTCACACTTCTGTACTACCTACTTTGTGTTAGTATGTATTTCAAATGCAAAATACATTTTGCATGTACATTTTGCATGCGGCTACGGTGGCGCAGTGGTAGAGTTGCAGCGCCGAAGACCAGGGTTCAATCCCGACTACGGTGCTTTCTTTACGGAGTTTGTATGTTCTCCCTTGACCACGTGGGTTTTCTCCGAGATCTTCGGTTTCCTCCCACACTCTAAGACGTACAGGTTTGTAGGTCAATTGGCTTAGTGTATGTGTCACTTGCCCTTAGTGTGTGTAGAATAGTGTTAATATGTGGGGATCGCAGCTCAGCGCGGACTCGGTGGGCCGAAGGGCCTGTTTCCGTGCTGTATCTCTAAACTAATGTGAACTAAACAAAACTAAATATCTGCGTTTCTGTTGCAAGAGAGATCTGAATCAACTGTGACACAAGAAATATTCCAATTAACAACATCTGTTTAAAATTTTTTAAATTGTATCTCTGCGGCAAATTTTTACATACTCCAATACAGTTTAGGTCAAATTATTATTTTTTTGGTTATTATTTGCTAATATAGTTATTATTACTATTGTTGTTATTATTTGTTAGCTACTATTGTACCAAATATGGATGTCAATATTTGTATAGCAAGCTCCCATAAATAACAAAGTAATATTGATCAGGTAATTTGTTTTACTGATATTGATTCAAGAATAAATGTTGAATAAATATTACATACATTGTTTAAGTAATGACACTGGAGTCAGGACCACTAGGGCAGCTTAACTTGATGCCATTAATTTTCAATATTTATGAGTTCCTATGATCAATAGAGGGATCTTTGAGATTTATTCTGATGTATAACTAGCAATGACAGAATTAAAGTTATGAATTAGTTAAGGCTGTAGCCACTTAAAATTTGTCTTTACTCTATTTTTCCCCACTGCATCAATGATCACCCAGCTGGTTACATTCATATTTTGGAGTCAACAGGTTCAAATCCAACTCACAGTGGTTCTGCTTAGTTTGCATCCACTCGTTATCACCTTTTCCCTGGCCAATAATGGACCATTGTGGGCTCCACTTTTTCTTGATCATCGTTGCTGGCTTTGATCTGTTTTTTTCACACCTTTCATTCATTTGTCCTTTGTAACTTTTCATACCTCTAGTTTCTCTCTCCCCTGACTCTCAGTCTGAAGATGGGTCTTGATCTGAAACATCACCTTTTCCTTTTCTCTAGAGATGCTGCCTGACCCGCTGTTAACTCCAGCATTTTGTGGCACATTGTTCATCCATGACGATCTAGATGCCGTATCTAAGCTAGTTCCATTTGTCCATGTTTGGCCCATATCCCTCTAATCCTTTCCATCCATGTACCTGTCCAAACTATTTTTAAATGTTGTTAATGCACCTGCCTAAGCTACTCCTTTTGGCAGCTCAGCAAATGCCCTGATTTTGAATGTAATTGGATGCTCTGAATCTTGGATGGGGTATCTTGTCGGCAGGGATGTGTTGGACTGAAGGGCCCATTTCAGTGCTATATTTATCTATGGCTATGATTTCTCCACAACGTTCTTTCGCCCATCACAAGGGAATCCTACAACCATCCAAATCCTCGCAACCCTCAGAGGCAGATGTCCAGGTGTTCAGTGAGCCCAGATTTAGACCTTATAGACTCCAATCTCCTGAGAGCTCCTTTCGCTCTTGATGGTCATCGCCTTCAACAAACATTTTCGGAGCGTACATTTCAATATTCTGGTGGTCAACACGATGGAATCATTTACTGCTGAAGAATTGGAACCTCATTCAATGAAAAGTGTAAGGATGGTCAACTTCCATTTGTGATACATGCATCTCAAGTACATTTCCCATTTTCTACTTCCAGGCAAGGTTACTAGGAAGGTATAAGCTACCTTGTTTAACAATGCACTTTTATTACCCAGTCTCAGCTGCTAGATCTGAAGATGATATTATCTCTGCTCCCAGTACAACAAGGTTGCAGCTGCTTCATTTGTACTCAGCCTGACTTTGACATTGTCTCATATGTCACTGCTTTAGAAGAAAACTCGAAGACACATTATCCGCAGAACCCACAATAGGTTTGCACTGCTGTAGTTGCTTGGGGTTTCATAAATCTCCTTGTTTGCTTATATTTCCATTGAACAACACCAAGCCAGACAGTATAATTCTCTCTGCAAATAGGTATTCATGTGGGAAATATATCTTCTTGTACCAAACCTCTAATGTAGTTCAAAAAAGTGTCAATGTAATTTCGGGTATTGGAGCTTTGGTATCTGTTTTCCATTGTTGATGTTAACTTGAACTCTTCTTTGTAACTTGTTTTCTCAATTCACCTCAAGAGCGAAGCTATGTAAGAATGTGGGCGTTTACCTATGCAGTTAGCGGATTACAATATAGGAAGTGGCCACTGAATACACTTGCTGGAGGAGACTGTAGATGTTGGTATCTTGAGCAAAAGAACACAAACTGATGAAGGAACTCAGCAGGCCAGGCAGCATCTGTGGACGTTTCGAGTCAGGATACTTCTTCAGACAAAACAATCAATCTGAAGAAGAGTCCCAACCTGAAACATTGTCCATAAGAGGTTTCAGCTCCAGGGTTATCGTTGCTTGTCATCCAAGATGCTGTAGATTTGGAACGATATCAGCCTAGGGCATATTTTGGCTGCCTGGCACCCAACAAACCTCCAGCTCATTTTACTGAATGAGGTCAATTAAAGTTGTGTACACTGGGTGTACTTGGCTGCAATACCGAGTTTCAGAAGGGAGAGTTAGAGCAGAGGAGAGGGCTGACCTGGTTGCATTTTAAACAGCAAAGATTAGTTCAATAAAGACAGACAAGACATTTGAGAGTGGGTGAGATAAGATGGCTATCTTAACATTTGAGTTTCATGCCATGCTTCCCATGATCACAACTGCCTCCTCTGGTCTCTTTCTCCTTTTATAGTTGTCAGGCAGAAAGGAAGGTGCGGCAGAGATTTGGCAAACCACAAAGCACCTTATTGCTTCTTGCCTTCGTTGACTGACAGCAGTCAACAGTGGAAGTGGGATATAACGAAGCATTGGGATCCATGTGTAGTGGTTGTATAGTGGTATGATAAAATATATATGGCTGGATTACAACATAGAAAAAAACACTTAGACAAGTCGATGGATGGAAAAGATTTGGAGGGATAGGAGCCAAGTGCAAACAGGTGGAACTAGCTTGGTTAGGCAACTTGGTTGGTCTGAAGGAGTTGGGCCAAAGGGTGTGATTTTGTGCTGTATAGCTCGAAGACAATGACTCATTCCTAAAAGGAGACCCAGGATTTAATCTTATCAACAGTGTTCCCTGGATGAAGGTTACAAGTTGTCAGTTACCTCCAACTAATGCAGATCTCCTGGTGCCCAGAAATTGCTGACCACGTCCCTCTGCCAGGTCCTCCACAGAGAGTTTGGCTCCCAGCTCACAGGAGAAATCCAGCGCCACTTAATACAGTGCAGGGTCTTACTCATTGATAGAACGGCTCTGAGAGCTGCAGACTTGTGTCGTGACCATTAAGGTGAGAGGGGGAAACATTAATGGAGATGCGTGGGGCACGATTCTTCCACAGAGGGTGGTGGGAGCCTAGAACGCATTGCCTGGGGTAATGTTGGAGGCAGATACAATAGTGGCATTTATGAGGCTTTTGGTTGAGGCACAGGAAAGTGCAGAGAATAGAGGGATATAGATCACGTACAGGTAGATGAGATCAGTTTAATTTGCCATCATGTTCAGCACAAACATGGGTCGAAGGGCCCGTTCCTGTGCCGTACTGTTCTATGTTCAATACTGGCCGTCACATCTGGCTGTCAACTGAATGCTTGTGATTGTCTAACATTTACAGATATTGAAAGATCACTCAGGACCCATTAAACAATTAAACGTTTGAAATTGTTTAAATTAAATTAGAGAGGCAAGCACACACACCTTACACAATGTAAAAGATTTAAACCAACTTAATTAAATTAAATAGAAAAACATTACTTTGCTCTCCCACAGCAGCTGATTTTTTTTTCATTCATTTTACTGGGGCTGCTGTCCGTTTGTCAGGTTAACCCTTTGAGGTTTCAGCAACAGATTTATCAGCAGTGAGCTCCATGGTGTAGAAACAAGGAACTGCAGATGCTGGTTTATATAAAAAAGGACAAAAAGTGTTGGAGTAACTCCACGGGTCAGACAACATCCTTAGAGAACATGGATAGATGACGGTTTGGGTCAGGACCCTTCTTCAGACAGCCGGTGTAGCCCCAACAAGTGCTTTACTGAGCAGAGGATTGCACCCCAAAATAGCTCAGATATAGGCATGGTGGATATTCATGGACATTCACGACATTCATGGACACTAAGGCTGCTCTGATTAATCAATTGTTCAAATAAAGTGATTCGTAATTAAAACATGATTATCGTGATTTAATTGATTCAAGTGATTACATTGCTGAACTCTCTCTTTTCTAAAGCTAGCACTAGAATAGGATGATACGAGAATTCCTTGTTTTGTAAATAAATGCCTGGTATTTAGGCTTGTATTCACTGGAGTTTAGAAGGATGAGAAGGGATCTTAAAGAAACATATAAAATTATAAAAAGGACTGGACAAGCTAGATGCAGGAAAAATGTTCCCAATGTTGGGCGAGTCCAGAACGAAAGGGCCACAGTCTTAGAATAAAGGGGAGGCCATTTAAAACTGAGGTGAGAAAAAACGTTTTCACCCAGAGAGTTGTGAATTTGTGGAATTCTCTGCCACAGAGGGCAGTGGAAGCCAAATCACTGGATGGATTTAAGAGAGAGTTAGATAGAGCTCTCGGGGCTAGTGGAATCAAGGGATATGGGGAGAAGGCAGGCGCGGGTTATTGATTGTGGACGATCAGCCATGATCACAATGAATGGCGGTGCTGGCTCGAAGGGCCGAATGGCCTCCTCCTGCACCTATTTTCTATGTTTCTTTGTAACTTTTCAGCCTGTTCATCCAGTAAAGCCAAGCAAAAAGTTAAGCAACCATCAGTTAAATGTGTTCAGAAAATTTCATGTGTTCAGAAAATGCGTTCAGAAAATTTCAAAAAGCAATTTTGTAGCTGGGACATGTTGGCCGGTGGGCAAGTGGGCCGAAGTGCCTGTTTCCACACTGTATCAATCTATGACTCCATAGCAAATCCATGGATTGATTTTCAAGGCAAGAAGGCGGACATTTGGCACAACATTTTAGTGAATACAAACAATAGGAATTTAGTGAAGTGCAAGCATTGTGAAACAACTTTCAAATATCCGCCATTCCCGTCATTCACATATCATCTGGTACACAAACATGCCTTCAAATTTGATCCAGTGCCTTCAAACAAGTCAGTTGCATTCCATCCTGCACAAATCAGGAAACAACTCTTTTGCATTTCAAGAAGAAATCAACAGAAACACCTGAATTTGTTATTGCACTTTTGACAGCATTAGACAGAATTCAGTTTGCAACTTTGGCCAGAAGTGTGGACATCAAGAATATCAAGTACCCAAAGCCAATGTGGTTATATTCAAACTTGCAAGAATTATGAAGATATTGAAGTGAGACATGGCTGTCCTGGAAACCGTCGAAAAGCCCATACACACTTGAAAAAATGTACAGAGCATTCATGACAATTCCTCCTAGCTCAGTTGAATCTGAAAAATATTTTAGTGCTGGTAGCCTCTTTGTATCGAAATTGCGCACATCATTGGGTGATGAAACCATTGATACCTTACCTAATGATAGTCTAAAGTCGGTTTATGTTTGAGAAATAAAATAAATTTGCCAAGAAAGAATGTTTCCATTTGAAAATCAAGAAAATTTGATTTTTGATAATGTATCTTTTCAATAGGGGCAAAGTGATCAATCGCTTTTTCAAAATTAATCAATTACTCCGTTAATCAGAAAGCAGCCTTCGTGGACACATAATCTTAATGCATGAAACTTAAATATATCTACACATACATATGCACATGATCTCACACAAATGCATCTCTATACATACACAAATAGATGATTGTAAATGTATGGATTATACTCCCATCTACACACATACACACACACACACACACACACACACACACACACACACACACACACACACACACACACACACACACACACACACACACACACACACACACACACACACACACACACACACACACACACACACACACACACACACACACACACACACACACACACACACACACACACACACACACACACAGACTGTTTAAATGCCAGTACACTTCTCATAGTACTTTTGCTAAGTTAAAGTATTTTTTCCTCCTTTTGAAATAACTCTTGACAGCAAGCAGTGAAACAATATTAATTGGCCATCAGCTGTCCTTGCATCTTTAGCTGCTCATCAATAGATAAACCTAGCCCTTGGAGCATCCAGTTTATTCTATTTCATTATTTTTTCCTTTGAAAGCAGGAATGCCCTTCACTCATGGGATGGCTTGAATCTTTCTGGTGTCATTCAGTTCATTTTCCAGATTTGAATCAGCATGTTGTGTCAGTGAAAGTAATATTGTACATTGAAGCTTTGTTGCAGTAATCATCATACCTATTTATTTTGCTGACTATTGGATAACATTTTTTCTTCATTGCATACAAGTCCCCTGAGGCCAAAGAAATTCTTTTATCAGATGTGATAGAACACTGACAATCCACTTATTTTCAAACTGCAATATCAATCTATTCTTTTGTTCAAGTGAAACAGGCGCCAAAGTGACTTACAGGCTTGTGGAAACAAATGGTCATCAGTTGTTCCAGATATTAAATTCCCTGTGTAAGTGATAGTGTACGTCTTCTGAAAGATAAGGCAGGGAAACTTATTTTGAAAATCAAAACATAACGCAGATCCTGAAAATCTGAAACAAATACGGACAATAGTGCAAAATATCCCTAGTTCAGACAACATCCGTGGAAAGTGGATGCTTGGGGCTGCGGCATTTCATCACAACTGGGAAATAGAGAGATGCAAGGAGGTGTTCAGTAGGTAAGAAGGTAGTTGGATTGCAGAGGGAACTTCTTCAAGTTTTGCATTACTGGAAGAGAAGTGGCAATGACTGTAACCCTAAATGAAAGTGAAAAATAAAGACAATGCAAGAAACATCAAACAACAAGTAGAAAATACTGGTAAATCACAGAATATCGATTCATTGTCAAACTGCGATATCAATCTATTCTCTTGCTCAAGTGAAGCTGGTACCAAAGTGACACAAAATCCTGGAGTAACTCAGCGGAACAGACAGCATCTCTGGACAGAAGGAATGAGTGACATTTCAGGTCAGGACTCGGGGCTACAAAAGTGATTCCTGAGCTTGCAGAAACAAATAGTTATCAAATGTTGCAGGTATTAAATTCCCTGTGCAAGTTATAATATATATGTCTTCTGAAAGATAAGATGGGGAAACTTGTTTTGAAAATCATAAAATAATGCAGAACCTGGAAATCTGAAACATGAACAGAAAATGCTGAAAAACCTCAGCGGTTGAGGCAGCATCTGTGGAAAGAGAAGCAGTATCAGCATTACGGTTCTTTCTTTGAATCTGAGTTACATTACAAAGGATGAGATGTGTTACTGCATTCACCCTATATGTGCTTACACATATGTTGCATTGTCAGCGTATCTGCAAAGCTGGGCTGTGGTACAAGGAATGTGAGGTGAGGGACAAACAAGATGCTTTGAATCCTCCACCCGCCTTCCCTTAATAATCATCTTGAGAAACCACACCTGGAGTATTGTGTGCAGTTTTGGTCTCCAAATTTGAGGAAGGACATTCTTACAATTGAGGGAGTGCAGCCTAAGTTCACGAGGTTAATTCCCAGAATGGTGGGACTGTCGTATGTTGAAAGACTGGAGCGACTGGGCTTGTATACTCTGGAATTTAAAAGGATGAGAGGGGATCTTATAAGACTATTAAGGGATTGGACAAGCTAGAGGCAGGAAACATGTTCCCGGTGTTAGGGGAGTCCCAAACCAGGGGCCACAGTTTAAGAATAAGGGGTAGGCCATTTAGAACGAAGATGAGGAAAAACTTTTTCACTCAGAGAGTTGTGAAGCTGTGGAACTCTCTGCCTCAGAAGGCAGTGGAGGCCAATTCCCTGGATGCTTTCAAGAGAGAGTTAGATAGAGCTCTTAATGATAGCGGATTCAAGGGATATGGGGAGAAGGCAGGAACGGGGTATTGATTGTGGATGATGAGACATGATCACGGTGAATGGCGATGCTGGCACAAAGGACCGAATGGCCTACTCCTGCACCTATTGTCTATTTGTCTATTGTCTAAATTCTGCTTCACACAATGTTATAGATGTGTACATATGGCATTGAGAATATGTGGGATTTCTCTTCAAAAAAGTAGTGAATTATAAATACTGCTGCACTTTACAAATGACTTGCTTGGATGAATTATTTTCAGTATAATTATGAAAACTTCACATTAAGGTATTGATTTTCCATTTCTTGAGTTATTTCTAAAATAAAATGTACATCTTAAAATCTACGTAGATTGAATTGTAATGTCCAGGACTGGAGTCTGATATCAGAGATGGCAAAAAAAATCATGAATTGATGTCAGCAATCTGAATCAAAGCCAATTGGTTTATTAGGTGAATCACATCAACAACTTGTGTTTCATAGA
Organism: Rhinoraja longicauda; assembly: GCF_053455715.1. Lineage (NCBI taxonomy): Eukaryota > Metazoa > Chordata > Chondrichthyes > Rajiformes > Arhynchobatidae > Rhinoraja > Rhinoraja longicauda. Next base: position 22,735,928 of record NC_135959.1, read on the forward strand.
ATCACAAAATCATAGAATTGTACAGCACACAAATGATTCATTACAACCCGCCTTATCCATGCTGACCATGATGTATATCTATGCTAATCCCTTTGCCCCACATTAGGCCCGTTTGCTTTTACCCATTTCCGATTCAAATACCTGTCCAAATGTGTTTTGAGCATTATAATTGTATCTGCTTCTACAACTTTCTCTGGCAGCTCATTCGTTGTAACCACCACTCTCTTGTTGAAAACTTTACCCTTCAGATCTCCTTTAAATTTTTCCCCTCTCATCTTAAACCTCTAGACTTTGAGACTGTTCTGACCTAAGTAAATACTCTATCTATTATATAAATATTGATCAAATTGTGGGCCAATCCCGTCTTATCCATAACTATTTTAATGCTAATAGAACTGTGGTTGCTGGTCCCAAAAGGCTTGCCCATGGACACTACAGTAACTTGCTCTTCCTAATTTCCTCAGACTAGATCAAGCTTTGCCCTCTCCCTTGTGGAGGCCTCTACATACTGTTTAGTTTTAGGTGAGAGGTACAGTGCAAAACAGGCCCTTCGGCCCACCGAGACTGTGCCAACCAATGATCCCTGCACACCTACACTATCCAATATTACCAAGCCAATTAATCTGCAAACCTGTACGTCTTTGTAGGTGTGGGAGGGAACCAGGGTTCCCGGAGAAAACCCACGCAGGTCACAGGGAGAACGTACAAAGTCCATACAGGCAGCATCCGTAGTCAGGATCGAACCTGGGTCTCTGGCGCTGTAAGCCAGCATCTTTACCGCTGTGCCACTGTGCCATCCTACTGCTTGAGAAAACTTTCCTGAACTCATTTGACAAATTCCACTCCATATACAGTATGCCCTTGACACTATGATAGTACTGGGAAAGTTAAAACCCCGCAACCATGCCAACCCTATTAGTCTTGCAGCTGCCTGCTGTCTCTCGACATATTTGGTCTACTAATTCCCATTGGCTAATTACTACACTTGACTAAGTGGTATACTCTCAACAAGGTGATCATCCCATTTTTAATTATCAGCTCCAACTATATAGCCTCACTACCCGAACCATCAGTAATATCACCTAGGACTACTGTTGTGACATTCTTCTTTATCTATAAAACAGCACCCATTCAGGGCCAGATTAACATAGTTGCAAAAGTAACATTTGCTACAGGCCCCGCGCTTTTGAGGGCCCCGTGCTAAATGTTTGAAATCAGCATCCCACTGAAGGGCGCTGTGTTGCGCGCGCCGCTCCCCAACCACCGCGGTTTGAATGTGTTGGCAGGGCTGCCTGGACCAATGGGCAGACTGCGTGTCACCGCCCAACCGCTAACCCCGAGACACAGACCCTCACCCCCCTCCCCCACCAGCGGTGCATTGCTGCCGGAGCTCACCGGAGCACCGCTCCGGCACCTCCGGAGTGAAGAAAGGTCTCCGAATCATCCATTCCTTCGCTCGAGAGATACCGCTGAGTGACTCCAGCATTCTGTGTCTATCTTCGGTGTAAATCAGCATCTGCATTTTCTTCTGACACATAACTTATAGACCATTTGACCTGACATCTGTGGTGGGGACGATGCTGTAGTCAATTATTAAAGAGGTAATAACAGCGCATTTGGATAGCAGTAAAAGGATTGGTCCAAGTCAGCATGGATTTATGAAGGGTAAATCCTGCCTGACTAATCTTCTGGAATTTTTTGAGGATGTGACAAGTAAAATGGATGAAGGAGAGCCAGTGGATGTAGTGTACCTAGACTTTCAGAAAGCATTTGGTAAGGTCCCACATGGGAGGTTGGTGAGCAAAATTAGAGCACATGGTATTGGGGGTAGTGTATTGACATGGATAGAGAATTGGTTGGCAGACAGGAAGCAAAGTGTAGGACTAAATGGGTCCTTTTCAGAATGGCAGGCAGTGGAGAGTGGAGTGCCGCAAGGCTCGGTGCTGGGGATGCAACTATTTACAATATATATTAATGATTTGGATGATGGAATTAGAAGTAACTCTAGCAAGTTTGCAGATGACACAAAGCTGGGTGACAGTGTGAACTGCAAAGAGGATGTTAGGAGGTTGCAGGGTGACTTGGACAGGTTGAGTGATTGGGCAGATGCATGGCGAATGCAATATAATGTAGATAAATGTGAGGTTATCCACTTTAGCGGCAAAAATAAAGAGGCAGTCTGTCCGTCTTTTTTTTCCCTTTTTTTTGTTGTGTGTCGGTGTTGGGATGGTTTTTATATATTTTTTTGGTTGTGTATGTGTGGGAGGGGGTGGTGGTGTGGGTGGGTGGGTGTGTGGGGGGGGGGGGGAACTTTTCTCTTCCTCACGGCGCGGGGTGCGGCTCGGCTGCGGGGCCTAACATCGCCCGCTGCGGCTTGGCCGCTGGACTTTACATCCCGGTGCGGCTTGGCCGCTGGACTTTACATCCCGGTGCAGCTCGGCTGCTGGACTTTACATCCCGGTGCGGCTTGGCCGCTGGACTTTACATCCCGGTGCGGCTTGGCCGCTGGACTTTACATCCCGGTGCGGCTTGGCCGCTGGACTTTACATCCCGGTGCGGCTTGGCCGCTGGACTTTACATCCCGGTGCAGCTCGGCTGCGGGGCTTAACATCGCCCGGTGCAGCTCGGCTGCGGGACTTAACATCGCCCGGTGCAGCTCGGCTGCGGGACTTTTCACCGCTGGTGCGGCTCGGCTGCGGACTTGACATCGCCCGGTGCGGCTCGACCACGGGACTTAGCTGCGCAAGGCTTGGTTGCGGGCCTTTCATCGCCCGGTTCGGCCGCGGGACGTTTCAGCGCCCGGTGCGGGGACTGTGCGGGTCGGTCGGGGACGAGCTGTCTGTCCGTGGGCGTGGGGAAGAGAGTGGAAGTTTTGTTGCCTCCATCACAGTGAGGGGGTGTTTGGAGTCACTGTGATGGACGTTTGTGTTGGGGTTATGTGTCTTGTGTTCTTTTTTTTCTTTTTTTTTCTATGACTGCTATGTAGTTTCGTTCGGTACTTCGGTACCGAACGACAAATAAAGCTCTGTTATACCTGTTATACCTGTTATTAGGTAAAGGGGAATTGCAACGAGACCTGGGTGTCCTTGTACACCAGTCACTGAAAGTAAGTGTGCAGGTACAGCAGGCAGTGAAGAAAACTAATGGCATGTTGGCCTTCATAACGAGAGGATTTGAGTATAGGAGCAAGGGGGTCCTTCTGCAGTTGTACAGGGCCCTGGTGAGACCACATCTGGAGTATTGTGTGGAGTTTTGGCCTAATTTGAGGAAGGACGTCCTTGCTATTGAGGCAGTGCAGCACAGCTTCACGAGGTTAATCCCTGGGATGGAGGGACTGTAATATGAGGAAAGTTTGGAAAGACTAGGCTTGTATTCACTGGAGTTTAGAAGGATGAGAGGGGATTTTATAGAGATGTATAAAATCATAAAAGGACTGGACAAGCTAGATGCAGGAAAAATGTTCCCAATATTGGGCGAGTCCAGAAGCAGGGGCCACAGTCTAAGAATAAAGTGGAGGCCATTTAAAACTGAGGTGAGAAGAAACTTTTTCACCCAGAGAGTTGTGAATTTGTGGAATTCACTGCACAGAAGGCAGTGGTGGCCAATTCACTGGATGAATTTAAAAGAGAGTTAGATAGAGCTCTAGGGGCTAGTGGAATCAAGGGATATGGGGTGAAAGCAGGCACAGGTTACTGATTGTGGATGATCAGCCATGATCACAATGAAAGGCGATGCTGGCTCAATGGGCCAAATAAACTCCTCCTGCACCTATTTTCTATGTTTCTATGTAAGTTCTCGATGGGTCGCGGCTGTGGACTTGGAACGCGGCTGGAGGTCTTTAGCGCGACACTGCGGTCTCGATGTCTCCTGGATCGCCGTGTAGAAGCCCGGGTCAGGGTCCGGCTGGGGCCTCATGGGTAGAAGCCCGGGTCAGGCGAAGCGGCCAACGGAGCCCGCGGCTGGGGCCCGGGTCGACACCACAAAGGCGTGATGTCGGGCGTCGACAGCGGCAAGGCCTCGGCTGTCCCCTCCCGATGCGGGGATGTTCACTGCGGTGGGCAGACGGCGGCGGCTCTCCTACTGACGGCCCTGGTGGGGCCAGAGCATATTACTGCGCCGATGCCGCTGGACTCTGGGCGGTGTGGAGAAGGCGCTGATTTGGCCTGGGAGAGGAGGGGAGACGGTGCAGCCGAGGACAGGCCCAGCGCCAGGCCCAGGTCTCAGCCTCCACCAACGCCCAGCCTCACCACAGCTGCTACTGTTGCTGCCTTTCCGCCTGGCCCACCTCTGGCTAACGGTTTCCTGGTCACGTCCATGCCCAGGCCCTGACTCCGGCTGCTTCCCCCGGCACCAGGCCTGGCTCTCCCGCCGCTACGGAACTGGCAAACCCGCCCCCAAGAGACAAGCGCCTCACGGAGGTCAAGCAGAAGATGGGTGATGTTTCGGGTCGAGACCCTTCGGAAGGGTAGGAAAAAAAACTGCAGATGCTGGTTTAAATCGAAGGAAGACACTAAATGCTGGAGTAACTCAGTGGGTCAGGCAGCATCTCTGGAGAGAAGGAATGAATGACCTTTCAGGTCGAGACCTTTTACCTTTGGAAGGGTCTTGACCCAAAACGCCACCCATTCCTTCTCTTCCGAGATGCTGCCTGACCCGTTGAGTTACTCCAGCATTTAGTGTCTACCTCCAGGGTGCCGCCGAACGGAAGTTGCGGAGCAACCCGCTTCCCGGCCGGGCGGACGCCATTGGTGGAGCGGGAGCACGTGGCCGCTGGCTGGGTGAGGTCACGTGGTGACGTCACCTTGTTCCGTATTTAAGACCCCTTTATAACATATGCTATGGGCCCCGCACTAACTTAATCCGGCCCTGCGCCCATTCCTCTTTTACCTCTGGTTCTATCTCACCTATAGCATCTGCACCCTGGAACATTAAGATACCAGTCCTGTCCCTCGCTTAGCCAAGTTTCTATGGCCAAGTAATGGATAAGTGCAAATGCTGCTGCTGCTGCTGCTGCTGTTATATCTAAGCACTAATATTTAATATGAGGAAATAGTGTGGGCCCAATTTTAAGAGGAGATTTAGTTTTTAATTTTTAGTTTTAGAGATACAACACAGAAACAGGCACACCGGCCCAACGGATCCGCGCTGTTCAGTGATCTTCATAAAGTAGCACCTTTCTACACACTAAGGATAATTTACAATCTTTACCGAACTTACAAACCTGTTGGTTTTTGGAGTGTGGAAGGAAACCTGCGCATCCGAGGGAAAACCCATGGGGAGAGCATACTAACACCATGCTGACATCATCCATAGTCAGGATCGAACCAGGGTCTCTGGCACTGTAAGGCAGCAACTCTACCGCTGTGTCACGAGAGGATAAGGAGATCTTAATTGTAGGGTGAAGACTGGCTTCAGCATGGATCCACATCAGAAACACTTTATGTGTCAGTCAGCCAGCAAGGCAAGGCACGACTTAGATAAGTTTCAATGCAGTAGAGGGCCACAATCACAGTAAACATGATCCCAGGAGTTCACCTTCGTATGCACAAAGCCCTTATGCAGCAGAGACTTTTGCTGCTGTATCTCATTGTTCATTTTAGTACAAATCCACCCCAAAGCAAGCCCTTTCAGTAGTTTATGAGAATGGGATTCACAATAAATGAAAGTGCAGAGCTCACTGTTCATAATGCACATTAGAAAACCACTCTCTGCACAAAACTGACCCACTTAGAGCTATTTTGGAAAATGATTTAATGCATGAATCAATTTCAGAAAAGTCCATTTGGCCTCTTTAACTTGCTTGCCAACATTGTGGATTTCTGTCCACCCTTAGTTTCGGGAAAGTTTGCTTTTAAAGAAAGTGTATCTTCAGATTTCTTCCCTTTCAATAAACTTGCCCTATTGTTGAATTGTTGTGACTATGTCAGTTGAGGTTTTAGTGAGTACTCTTATTTGTGAGTCAGAAGGTAGTAGATTCATGTTGCATTACAAACATATGAAGGTATACACAAAGTAGGGAGAGGATTAGGCCACTTGGATCGTCAAGCTGACTGCAAATAAATAAAATCACCATTGATCTGATTATAAAGTCAATTCACATTTCCATCAATTCTCCATAATCATTCACCCCCTTGAGTATCAAATATTTACCTACCTTCGCTTCCGCAGCCCCCAGTGGAAGTGAGTGCTAAAGATTCAGGAGCGGAAAACAGCCTTATCTCTATCTTAAATGAGCCACCCCATATTTTCAAACTGTGATCCCTAGTTCTCTACCTGTGGCACTATCCTCCCCACATCCAATCTGTGAAAACCCCTCAGGATTATACACCTTCCAATCATTAGGACATTGTACATGTCACTTCAGTTCTACATTTATACAGCTGACGACAAATAGCTTACCTTTGTGCGGCATCTTTAATACCCCAAGATGTTTAGTATAATCTTCTCATCAAGTCCACATCAAAAGATTAGAATTTGTTCAACCAGAGCTGAACATACTTCCCGGCATCTGCATACAATGGCTTCTTGCTATTGTGCTTCTTGTGCGTAGTGGTGGAAAGATTGGTGTAAACAAAGGCCGTGATGTGAACGCTCTTTCCTTGACCCCTTTAATAGAATGATTAGTGAAGAAACATTGATGCCAAGCTACAAAAAGGGTATAAATGTCAAGTCAAGTTGAGTTCATTGTCATAAGCACTAGTGCGGTGAGATATAGCTACAGTAAAAAACCTTGCTTGAGCAGTAGCCACTGATCCTAGAAGGTATGGATTTATGAAGTGAACAATATTACAGGCACAGACTCAATAAATACACACAAACCAAAGTTGATCAAAGGCTTTGTCTTAAGAAGCTTTGTAAGAGAAACTGAGAGGTGGAAAGATATTTAGAGAGGGAATTTGCAAGATTAGGCTCCACACAACTGAAGGCATAATGATCAGTGGTGGAGTGATGAAACTGAGGAGCTAGAATTGAAAAAGTGCACATTTTAGAGGACAGCAGGTTACAGGGGATTAGAGATAAGGAGGTAACAGTGATCTGGAAACAAGGCTTAACATTTTAAGATAAAGTCAGTGTAGAGCAGAGAGAGGGGTTGAATGGACATTGAGCATATTAACTGCTACAGAATTTCTGAAGACTTTAGGTTTATATAGAGCAGAATGTTAGATACCAGCCCTGAATGCTTTAAAACAGACAAGACTATAGGTAACAAGGCCCGTATTAACATGTTTCAAATACAACCTGAAATATAGTACAGTAGTCGTCTTCATGATCAGTTACATCTCCTTATTCTCTGGAATATCCCCTTAATACCTAAAGGAGAGTTAACATCTGCATTTTCTATTAGCAATTCAATTCACGCATTCAGGGATTATAAAGAAATATGTGAAGAAATGTCTAAAAGGTCATTCATTTTGCATGGTAGGCTTTCTGATTAATACCACATTAAATATCTCTGGCTCATTGGGAAATTGTGCCTATGTGTCTTGTGTCGTAAGCAGGTTTATGAAGAACAATGTTTACTGTCGCTGAAGACAAGATATGGAAGACTTTACCTTATTCTGTGCTGTGCAGTCAAAGAGATATATCAGGTCTCCATGGAGCTGTTCCATTTGTTCTATTAGAAGCCATTAGAGTCAAAGTTAAAGATAACATTGAATGAAAGGGAAAGGTTTTAATGTTGCCTAAAGGATGTATTAAGCCTGAAACGTTGGAGAATTTTGGAACTTAGCAGAAAATAACCTGTTAGAGGTTAGAGAAAATAAAACATGAAAGGATGCCAGAAAGATATACCCAGAAATTGAATTGCATGCGAAACATTATTTTTTACTTCACATTTGAATTGAGGTGTAAAATGTATTTTAAAGCATGATCAGCCCAACCTAGACTGTATGAACTGTAATCTGCACAGAGGTTACTTACATACAATGGTGGTAGAAATCAGCATCCAGCATTCAATCGACATTGCCTATGCAACTTAGGAGCACTTAGAATATATTGACATGTTTAGACGGAGTCAGCACAGATCAACAAAAGAGAAAAGATAACCTTTTTTGTTGTTTTAACTAAATGGGTACTGCATGCTTTATACGTTCATCGAAAAAGCATTTGAGGAGGTACAAAGAAATTGCTTATCATGCAAAATTAGTAGCCATGGGGTTGGAAGTAATTAAATAATGGAATGCGAATTGGCTAACAGACAGATGCAAGAAGCTATTTGTAATAACCAGCGAAATGCAATAACTGACTTATCTGAGGGGAATGTGTGTGTGCACATATATTAATTTTCTACGATTGAAAGCTGGTTGGGAAAGGAAGCAGTGAATAGGAGATTATTAATTCATTTGAAATTCAAGAATGTGGTGGCGCCACCAGCAGTGGCTGCCTCGCCAACAGTCTGTCTGTCCTTCTTTTTGTTATTTTTCGTATGTGTTAAAAAGTATGTTTTAGTGTTCCTTGGTTTGTTTTATGGGGGGGGGGGGGGGGGGTGTTGGGCAAACTTTTTTTCAATCTCTTACCTTGACAGAGATGCGATTTTTTTCCATATCGTATCTCCATCCCCACTGCGGCCTAACATCGTGAAGTTATCATATCATATATATACAGCCGGAAACAGGCCTTTTCGGCCCACCAAGTCCGTGCCGCCCAGCGATCCCCGTACATTAACACTATCCTACACCCACTAGGGACAATTTTTTAAAAAACATTTTTACTCAGCCAATTAACCTACATACCTGTACGTCTTTGGAGTGTGGGAGGAAACCGAAGATCTCGGAGAAAACCCACGCAGGCCACGGGGAGAACGTACAAACTCCTTACAGTGCAGCACCCGTAGTCAGGATCGAACCTGAGTCTCCGGCGCTGCATTCGCTGTAAAGCAGCAACTCTACCGCTGCGCTACCGTGCCGCCCATTATTGACAGCCTTTGCTGGAGACCGACCCGGCGCTCCAAGCCACGGGAGTCTGCGGGACTTTAACATTGCGGAGCTTGCAATCCCTTTGCCGGGGATAGGTCTCTGGTAAGAAGAGGCTGACTCGGAGAGAGTTTCAACCTCCCTGACGCGGGAGTTTCGATCGTCAACTGTGAGGGCTTAGATCTCCCCGACTGCGGATGGTTCGATTTCCCCAACCACAGGAGAACAAAGAGGAAGAGGATTTAACTTTATCGCCTTCCATCACAATGAGGAATGTGGAATCCACTGTGGTGGATGTTTATGTTAACTTTTATGCGGTTGTGTGTCTTGTTGCTTTTTCACTTAGTATGGCTGTATGGTAACTCAAATTTCACTGTACCTTAGTTGGTACATGTGACAATAAACTGACCTTGAAACCTTGAACCTTGATGTTATAGAATGTGAAGATGTTACCTGTCATAGCAAGTCAGTCAGCATTTGTGGAAAGAGAAATGCTTCAGACAACTGACATTGAAAAGAACGAGAGGCAGCACAGTACTGCAGCTAATAGAGCATTTGCCTCATAGAGCCAGCGACCAGATTGCAATCCTGACCTATAACGTCTATGTGGAGTTTGCACACTCTCCCTCTGGCTGCATGTGTTTCCCTGGATGCTCTGCTTAACTCCTAAATCCCAAAGACAAGTTGGTTTTGTAGGTTAATTGGCCGCTGTAAATTTCCTACAGTGTATAGATGAACAGAAGGAAGGCAGACACAAAAAGCTGGAGTTACTCAGCGGGACAGCCAGCATCTCTGGAGAGAAGGAGCGGGTGACGTTTCGGGTCGAGACCCTTCTTCAGACTAGAGAACAGAAGGAATCTAGGAGGAGTTGAGTTTTTAAAAATTGTGTTAATGTAGGATTAGTATGCATTGGTGGTCGGTGCAAATCAATGAGCCTGTACCTCTCTATGAATCTAAAACCTAAGTACAATATTCACCTGACAGAAGGATGTGCGGGACAAGCTCCCCAATAAGAGATTGGCCATTTTGGATTTGTATAAAGACACATTTCTTCACGCTGTGTATTCTGTGTTTTTGTAATTCTTCAGAGATGGTGAATGCTTGGGTGTTAAAGGTCCATGGGTTTATTTAAGAGAGACTGATATATCTTTGGACGTGAAGAGGTCAGCGGATTATGTGCAAAGTAAAGGAAGATTGTCCCTAGAGTCAGAGTCATACGGCATGGAAATAGGCCTTTTGACCCAACTCATCCATGCAGACACACATGCCCAACTAATCTTGTCCTATTTACCCTGCATTTGACCCATGCCCCTTTAAATCTTTCCGCTCCATATATCTGTCCGAATGCCTATGATCTTAATGAATAGTGGGGTGAGCTTGCAGGACTGTACAGTAGCTTCCTTGTGCTCCTTATGGATCAAAAGGGATCCAATTTCTGTCAAGATGCTCGTCATTGTTTCATTTCCCAGGGAATATTGAGTTAAATATTTCTTAATGGCATTAGTAGACTGCATCTCTGCGTGAAGAGGCAGATGGAGATTTAGCTCATCATCTCTTGATCGACAGAATTAGGTCAATGTATGGAATCCCTGTCACGTTTCACCAAGAGAACGTTTTGGATGTGTATCATACTGATTTATTATGACAGTACTCCACTTTTCCATTTGTTTGAGGAACTAAGTGGGATATTGGTTTCAATTCATTACGCCGGGGGGTGGGGAGGTGGGGGAGGTGGGGGAGGTGGGGGAGGTGGGGCGGGGGGAGGTGGGGGAGGTGGGGGGGGGGCAGGACTGCTGTGAGGAGAACATGCATTCCTGCTGTCAGTAAAATTAGTACTTTTTTTTCACACCACATCCTGACAGCATAGTCTAGAGCACAATAAATTAAACATTTCTAAAGTTCAGGGGGATAACTCCGAGTTCAAATTAAGCTTTTAACATTCCATCAATCATGTCAGCAGAGCAAATCATTTTACAGTTCTCTAATGTGCAACTCTGACCAATTCCAAAAACATCCCTCATGGGTGCACATGTCACAGACAGAAGGAATCAAAGATCTGTCATGGTGCTGGTTCAAAATTGCCACATGAAACAGCAATACGTTTTTATAACGTTACAATTCTGTGCATCAACACTCTCTAAAACCTTCTCAATCCATGCAAAATGAATTAATGCCTGGAAACCTATCCTTTGACATTGGCACTACATTTTTCAATTTAGGTCTTGAGCTTAATTTCTGAATTGAAATGCCACACATGGGCACCACCCACATGTGCATTCAGCAAGAGCAGCACAGAGTAAATATCTCCCTGGTGAACATCTCTTTTACAATAACAACTGTTTAGTTTCTTTTAGTTTAGTTTTGTTTAGATTAGATTAGTTTAGTTTAGTTTAGTTTAGTTTAAATTAGTTCATTTCAGTTTAGTTTTGTTTAGTTTAGTTCAGAGACACAGCGCGGAAACAAGCCCTTCAGCCCACCGAGTCTGTGCCGACCAGCGATCCTGCACACTTGCATTATCCTACACACACTAGGGACAATTTACAATTATACCAAGCCAATTAACCTAGAAACATATATGTCTTTGGAGTGTGGGAAGAAACCGGATATCACGGAGAAAACCCATGCAGTATCACGGGGCGAACGTACAAACCCGGTACTAAACAACACCCATAGTCAGGATCCAACCCAGGTCCTTGGTGCATCCCTTGATGGCCACCAAAGAGCAAGATAGCCTGTAGTTTGTGTTAATAATGTAGGGCCCCTCTAAAGAACATTGTAGAAAGAGCATATGGCCTAAATTATTTTTCACACAACTACAGAAAAAGCTGTGTTCGGCAGTTAAAATCCAGCTCCCACCACAGTGGAGCACCGGGAAATTCATCCCCCTGATTTCAGATGGGTTTTTCTTTAGCAACGGGTGACAGAGTGGCACCGCGGTAGAGTTGCTGCCTCACAGCGCCAGAGACTCAGGTACGATGCTGACCATGGGTGCTCTCCGTATGGAGTTTGTACGTTCTCCCTCTGACCGCGTGGGCTTTCTCCGGGTGCTCCAGTTTCCTCCCACACTCCAAAAGACGTATAGGTTGAAAGGTTAATTCGCTTCTGCAAATTGTCCTTAGCGTGTAGGATAGTGCTAGTGTATGTGGTAATCGGTAATTGGTGTGGACTCAATGGGCTCACGGGCCTGTTTCCGTGCTGTATCTCTAAAGCCTAAAATCTAAAGTCAATGGCATCTATTTTTCTGGTTTGAAACTCACTCAACCTCAGCCAACAATGACATCAATTGCAATGCAACCCAAAATTCATCTCTAGCATTATTTTCACTCTCACCAGTCTCACAAATAACAGAATAACCAGCATTCACTAACCCCACTCTCACCAAAACATGCATTTTAAAGGCAAACATTTTACTGTCATTCTTTGCCCTCCAAGACCTGCGACCTCCTGAATAATAAAAGGCATAGATGGAGTGGATGTAGAAAGGATGTTTCCACTGGTGGGAGAGTCCAGGACCACAATTCATAGCCTCAGATTTAAAGAATGCTCTTTTAGAAAGGAGGTGAGGAGGAACTACTTTAGTCAGAGGGTAGTTAATCTGTGGAACACATTGCCACAGAGGGCTGTGGAGGCAAATTCAGTTGATATTTTTAAAGCAGAGATAGGCAAATTCTTGATTGGAATGGGTGTCAAGGGTTATGGGGAGAAGGCAGGAAAATCGGGTTAGGAGGCAGAGATCAACCATGATTGAATGGTGGAGAAGACTCGATGGGCCGAATGGCCTAATTCTACTATAGCTTGTGAACTTGTGAACTTGTGAACTTCAAATATATATTCACATGTGTGGCGTAGGGTCATGAAGTCATGGGAAAATACCCTGGGAAAAGGACTATGTGCATTCACCCTATCTATGCCTTTCATGATTTTATACACCTAGATTGCTTTTCCCATGGAGGTCAGGATCATGGTGATCCTCGTTCCCTCACCTCAGGACTGCTGCTGCTACGGAGTGCTGCTGCTAATGTCTGCTGCATTTCACGGTTTACTGCTTACTGTTACATAGGGAGGTTGCACAAACTCCATAGTTAGGGAAAATAGACTTCTTCAACTCTTGCTTCTTTCCATAGGGACATGCAAATCAGAAATAGGCATTTGTTTGCCTTACACCCTTCCCCCAAGTGCAGGCATTCAAAGACTGCACACAAGCTACAAAGAGTGCATAAAAGACTCACAAGGATCTTATTGAGACTGGAGGGCTTACGTTATTTGGATAAACTGAATAGGCTGGGGCTTTTTTTCCTGGAGTGTGAGAAGCTGAGGGGTGACCTTATTTTAGGTTTATAAAAAAGTAAGGGTGAACAATGAGAGTCTTTTCCCAAGGGAAGGGGAATCTAATTCTAGAAGGCATATGTTTAAGATGAAAGGGAAAGAATTAAAAGGGTCATGGCGATGGGTATGTGGAATAAGATGCCAGAGGAAGCGGTAGAGACAGGTACAATTGCGACATTTAAAGGTCATTTGTATAGGTACATGGATAGGAAAGATTTTGGGATGTAGGCCAAATGCTGGCAAATGAGACTTACACAGGTAGTTAACTTGGTCGTCAGGGACAAGATGGGCTGAATGACCCATTTCCTTGCTATATAACTCTAAGACTGTATGTATTACATCATTTGAAATCTGTCCCTGCCGCTCCCTTCCGGTAGCACCTTGTTGTAGTGTTGGAGAGATTGTATTGCTCCCTTGTTGAAAGATGATGCTTCCTGCAGATACAGCTCATCACCAGTTCATAGAGGTACGTCCAGACATGCAAGAACACTCTTCCAGTGTGCACCGACCATCCACTATCCATTTATACTTGTCCCATGTTATTATCTTCAAATTTCTATCAACTCTCCACAGATTGTAGCATTCCCCTAGAGCACCAGGTGTAAACCCACAGACACTCCATACAGAGAGCACCCAAGGTCAGGACTTAACCCTACTCTCGGGCATGGCCACCGCATGACCCTGTTTTGCTGCTTCTCATGGCACTAATAACTAAAAATAAGTTTTATTTGTTGATGGTCCACTGACTTGGCCTCCACAGCCTTCTGTGGCAGAGAATTCCACAGATTCACCACCCTCGGACTAAAGAAATTTCTCCTCATCTCCTTCCAAAAAGAACATCCTTTAATTCTGAGGCTATGACCTCTAGTCCTAGACTCTCCCTCTAGTGGAAACATCCTCTCCACATCCACTCTATCCAAGCCTTTCATTATTCTGTATGTTTCAATGAGGTCCCCCCTCATTCTTCTAGACTCCTGTGAGTACAGGCCCAGTATCGACAGAGGCAATCTGTTCCTCAGTGAACCCCAGCCATCAACTGCTGAATTGCCAATGCACTCCTATCTAATCTCAGCCTGTTGAACAAAGCACTTCAGAGGGACATAGATTCGCCAAGGCTGTTTGTGTCACCGATGATAATTTAGATCTGGATATTTCTCCTCAGTACATTCAAAGCTGACTAGTTTTATTGTTGCTGTTCTGCACTTCAGCTGACAGGAAATGTAGATATCCTGCTTGGTTTGTCTTAGTTTTTTAGTGCGCTGAGGAGTTTAAATATAATAGCCAATTACACACTGTCACAAGATATGAGATTACATTGCCTGAGAACTTCAATCTCCTTCATTCAACGTGACAGCAATGAATTCATAACTTTTACCCAGATAGGAATACATTACTTGCTTCTGAATTAATTTAACATGTTTATTTTCCCTCCTCTTGGTATCTATTACTTCTAAATCTAAATCTAAATTTGAAGGTAAAGTAATGAATTCAGGTAAATTATAGGGGAATAATTTTAAGGCAAATTTTAGAGAGTGCAATATTTGAAGGAATAATTTGGACCTTTCGTCATTTGGCTTAGGATTACAAAAGCAATAAAATGCTTTCAAAAGTTAAAAGCTGAATAACTTAAGAAACCTTCACGATATTAAAGGAAATGAGACATGTATATATCTGCAGTGTCATTTGCTTTTCTTTCAGGAAATGATCTTTCAGCCCAATGTTGAATCTGTAGTCACTTTTGAAACGCCAAAAATTGTGCACAGCAAGCTCTCAGAAATGGCAATGTGTTAATGACTAGATAATCTGTTTTTTATGTTGATATTGGGGGGCAGGGGGAACTCCCCTGCTCTCTGTCCAATTTTTACATCCACCGGGAAAAGCAGGAGATTGACAATTGCATTCTTATCATATCATATCATATCATATATATACAGCCGGAAACAGGCCTTTTCGGCCCACCAAGTCCGTGCCGCCCAGCGATCCCCATACATTAACACTATCCTACACCCACTAGAGACAATTTTTACATTTTTTTACCCAGCCAATTAACCTACATACTTGTACGTCTTTGGAGTGTGGGAGGAAACCGAAGATCTCGGAGAAAACCCACGCAGGTCACGGGAAGAACGTACAAACTCCTTACAGTGCAGCACCCATAGTCAGGATCGAACCTGAGTCTCCGGCGCTGCATTCGCTGTAAAGCAGCAACTCTACCGCTGCGCTACCGTGCCGCCCGGTACTCTGGTTATCTACTTGCCCCCAAGTTTAAGTATTCCATCATTGTTGTTCATGCCGCATCAGAGCCTCGAGTTTGAAATTCACTCCCTAAACATCTCCTTGCATCTTCTCCAAGACACAAGCTCCTGGACCCCCATTGGCTCTCTTTTCAGCCCCTCGTATAGCTCAGGTTCAATGTATTGTTTGATGAAGCTTCTACAAAGTAACCAGGGATATTTTACTATATTGAAGAATTGGGATAAATGGGAGTTGCTGCTATTGTTGAAGCATGTTACTAGGAACAACAATATCTTTACAATTCACCTATTTTTTATGTTACTAACGGAACATTAATCTCAAACACCATTGCCTTTTGGCTGTTAAATGCACCAACCATACAAAACTCACATTAGCCCTTCAACTAGGTTTTCATGTTTATGGATTTAAAGGTTTTTTGAAGTTTGTTAACATCCTGGATTCTCAAAAATAGCTCTCATTTCTTTCTGATTCACGATTCCCTTTTCACCGCATGTAACTCCTACCAGGCATCATTTAGACTTTTGACTTTAGAGATACAGCCTGGAAATAGGCCCTTCCACCCAGCAAGTCTGTGCCGACCAGTGGTCACACTGTACACAAGCCTACACACACTAGGGACAATTTTACAATTTACCAAAGCCAGTTATCCTTCAAACCTGTAAGTCTTTGGAGTGTGGGAGAAAACTGGAGCACCCAGAGAAAACCCATGTGATCACAGGGAGAACATACAAACTCCATA
Source organism: Rhinoraja longicauda (assembly GCF_053455715.1). NCBI lineage: Eukaryota > Metazoa > Chordata > Chondrichthyes > Rajiformes > Arhynchobatidae > Rhinoraja > Rhinoraja longicauda. The sequence continues at coordinate 22,752,161 of NC_135959.1, forward strand.
AAGACAGCACCTGTAGTCAGGATCGAACCCGGGTCCCTGGCACCGAATCTACCATTGCGCCACTGTGCCATGTGAAACAATGATTAATTGAGTCACTAACTGCTAGAGGTGTACAGGATAGAGGCCTTTTGGCCCACCTTGTCCGTGAGGGTCATTAGGTTCTGATTTGTACTGAGCCCATTTAGAACATAGAAAACATTTGGAGTGGCACAGCAACATTGCGGTAGAGCTGCCGCCTCACAGTGTCAGAGATCCGGGTTCAATCTTGCTGCCTTCCTCCCTCTGACTTCACATCTTGAAACTTTTCAATCCTTTCTCTCACCTTCTGCCTTGAACTCTGACCTTTTGTCCAAGTCATCTGCCCATCAAACCCATCCCCTTTGCCTGTGCCCACCTGTTACCTGCCAGGCTTTGTTCTGCCTCTCCCCTCTTCCAGCTTTCTTCTCCCCTCCCCCCCTCCCCTCCCCTCCAACCAGTCGAAAGAATGGTCCAGACCCGAAACTTCTCCTATCCATGTTCTTCAGAGCTGAATGCCTGACCTGCTGAGATACTCCAGCATTTTGTGTCCCTTTAAGTCAGGTCGTGGACTCTAAAAAAAGGGAGGGTGCCCAGGTATGTGTTGAAATGGGTAGATCCCAAGGTAAAAAACGGAGGGACTGGAGTTATCAACTGCAGAGCATACTGTACGAGATGGTGGTGATGTAACAGAGATGGAAATAGGTTGGTCTTAAAGAAGCCAGGGATTTTAGCCTTTGGACTTTAGAGATACAGCATCGATACCGGCTCCACCGAGTCTGCACTGACCAGTAATCATCCCATACACTAACACTGTCCTACACATGAGGAACAATTTCCAATTTTACCAAAAACCAATAAACCTATAAGCCTGTACATCTTTGGAGTGTGGGAGGAAACCGGAGCACCCAGAGAAAACCCACGAGGTCACAGGAGGAAAGTACAAACTCCGTACGGATAGCAAATGTAGTCAGGATCGAATCTAGGTCACTGGCGCTGTAAAGCAGCAGCTCTGCAGCTATGCCACTGAGTTGGGATATGTGAATTGAAACTCAACTCAGAGGTAGATATGGCATCAAGGCTGCAAAGAATGGGATTGTTTTTCAGGCAGTGAGTTCCTAATTGGATGCAAACATATGACAGTACACAATAGAAGGAAAATAGATTTTTAAAGCCGAGGCTGCTTTCATCAGAAGGGAGGGGTTTAATGGCTGACTTGATAGAGCTGTTCAAATTTAAGGAGCGATGAGACAGCGACGATCGAAGCAAACTGCTTCCAGTGATCAATGGGTCTATAGCAAGGGCACGTCAATACAAGAGGAAACGTAAATGATTTGGGGCAGGGAGCCAGCAAATTCTTTTGTCTGGAGAGATTGTGGGATAGATGGCCACATTTAATGCTGAACCTTGGCTAGGCAGTAGAATATAAGGATTATAAAGAGATATTGGAAGCTAGGATTGGAACAAAAGCTCCCAATTAGAAAGAAGATACCACTTTATTGAAATAGAATGATTACACTAGTACAGTGGTTAAGTTCATGGTCTAGCAGCTACATTTCCAGCCATTACTTCAGGCTCAAAAGTTCAACTCTTCCTACAGCAGCTTTGGAATTTAGGTTAAATTTGGTTTTTTTTTAAACAAGGCTAGAATTAAAACAAGTATCAGTGGCAATGACCATGGAATCATTGAGATATTTCACTTTCTGCACCATATGGTTCAATGGGATTAGCATAGACAAGTACAATGGTTAGCATCGAATTGGTGGGTTGAAGGGCCTGTTTCTGCGCAGTATACCTTTATGACAATCGTGTCCTCCAGCGAGGAAAATCTGTCTTACCCTGCCTGATGTGTTTATGACTACAGATGGACCACTTTAGTTCAGAGGCAATTCAGTGCCAGTGATCTGTGTACCTTGTGAAGGAACGATAATTTTTAAAAAGGTAGGAATAGGAATAGGAATACTTTATTGTCACATGTGACTCGGCAGAGTGAAATTCATTGCTTGCGTACACAATGTATACAAATAGCGGCCACCTACGGCGCTGACAAAGTTACAAAGCATGCCAGCTCCCTTTCGTCCCCCCCCCTCCCCTAGCAGTTCCCCCATGCTGGGTCCCCATTGTCCTTTGTCACCCCCCACTATAGTCCATTGTTCTCCCCCAACCTCCCTCATTGCAGCCCCCCCCCATACCGTGGTCCTCCATTGTTCCTCCCCCCCTCACGGTGGTCAGTTTCTAAGTCTGAGTTGTGTGCAATGCCACATAGAGAAATACTTTACATCAGCCCTCCCAACATGCTTCCCACCCAATGAAATACTTTTTGAAAGGCCAGTTCCTGTTACTCTGTTGGAAACAGAAGCAAGCCCAAATGGGCAGCTAATTATCACAATCAAATGATTTGTCTTGGGAGTGTAAATCGAGGGTTATTTATATTGGTTAGGGCACCAGGCGTAATTCCCTAAATTTCATCAAACGATGAAGTGTTTTAGGGTGATGCCGTAGTGCAGCGGCAGAGCTGCTCCCGCACAGTGCCAGAGACCTGGGTTCGACCTTGACTGTGGGTGCTGTGTGTACAGAGTTTGTATGTTCTCCCTGTGACCGTGTGAGTGTTTTACAAGTATTCCAGTTTCCGCCTACATCCAAAATACATACAGGTTTGTAGGTTAATTGTCCTCTGTAAATTGGCCCTTGTGTGTAGCATGCAAAATTGAGATAACATAGAACTGGTGTGAGTGGGTGATCGATGGTCGGTGTGGACTCAGTGGGCCGAAGGGCCTGTTTCCACAATGCATCTCTCAACTAAACTAAACTGAAATAGAAGTAGGGCTTCCATTGAACAGTTCAACATTCTGTACATTACTTGCCTGTATCCCAGCATCTAAAGTAGAATTTGAACCCATAATCTGCTAACAAAGATAGAGAGTACTACATGCAGGTCCACAGCCCAATGTGCTAGAATGCTGAAGCAATCACTCTCCAGCACAGCCTTGCAAGAGCATTGGGAAACTAGCCTTGTTTTTGTTCGATTTGTTTTTGTTTCAACTTCCACAAGATGCTTTCCGGCAATATATTTTTCCTTTCATTAAAAGTGCTATAGAATCTCTGCTGCTGTTGATAAGATTCCTGGAAACCCATTACAGAATTTGCCGTTTGAAACTGGGTGATGAATGTTCTGGGCCATTCCAAGCAGAAGAGTTATCACCACAACCACTAAATCTCTATCATGTGTGCATTTACAGGTCGGACAGAATCATCTCAAAAAAGCCATTTCTCAGACTAACTGTCTGGCAATGGACTGGCACACCTTAATCACTCAAAGCTGAATTCCTTCTGCAGCTTCCAACACCCCCCATCACCTATTAATTTTTATACATTAATAAATGATGGGAGGGAAACTGTACACCAGGGGGATTCCAACTTGAGATGCGCAGATTGCAGATGTTCCCCTGAAAAATGACATGCCTCTGGTAAACCATTGGTAGGAATGAAGACAAGAACAGCTCAATTAGAATTAGAACAGCAATGTGTCAGGAGGACACCCACTGATTTTAATGGGGAACATGTTGCTGATCTTTTTATTTCGACTGGACAAATGATGTTGCACTTGAAAGTTTTTGATGACTCGGGATTTCAAGTGGAGAATTAACAAAAGCCTTCTATTCCCAACTCCATTTTGTCACACAGCAGCAACTTCAATATGTGCCAAGGCTTCGAAATTGGGTACAGCATTTCTTCTGTGCATTTACGTTCAGTCCTTGTAGGATGAGGATGAAGTCCTGTGAGTTGAACCTCTAAAATGGGGAGTTTAAACCATGCTGAATTCTATGAGCTTTGAGATGAAAAATAAACTTAACCCTTTGAAGACCAAAGGCATTTATTTTGCAAATAGGTTTTACAATTGTAAACTCATGGCAAACAACTCATCCCCATCGTTGCGTATCTGGTCGCACGCTTAACTGACCTGACCTGCAAAGTGGCTCTAACAGGGGGACACAGTAAAATAGAGAATTTATTTTCAAAGCAATGCTTTCTTCTAACAAATCCGCCCCAGTTGTTTAAAAAGGAAAGTCTTTCAGCTTTTAAAATGGAGCAGAATTCCAAGTATGCTATGACTCCCTGAAGTGACCTCAACTCATTCTCAGTTAATGATCACAACCAAGCTTGTTTTATTCACAAAATGCTGGAGTAACTCAGCAGGTCAGGCAGCATCTCGGGAGAGAAGGAATGGGTGAAGTTTCGGGTCGAGACCCTTCTTCAGACTGATGTCAGGGGGGCGGGACAAAGGAAGGATATAGGTGGAGACAGGAAGATAGAGGGAGATCTGGGAAGGGGGAGGGGAAGAGAGGGACAGAGGAGCTATCTGAAGTTGGAGAAGTCGACGTTCATACCACCGGGCCGCAAACTGCCCAGGCGAAATATGAGGTGCTGCTCCTCCAATCTCACTATGGCACTGGAGGAGGCCCATGACAGAGAGGTCAGACTGGGAATGGGAGGGGGAGTTAAAGTGCTGGGCCACCGGGAGATCAGTTTTGTTAATGCGGACCGAGCGCCGGTGTTCAGCGAAGCGATCGCCGAGCCTGCGCTTGGTTTCGCCGATATAAATAAGTTGACATCTAGAGCAGCGGATGCAATAGATGAGGTTGGAGGAGGTGCAGGTAAACCTCTGTCGCACCTGGAAAGACTGTTTGGGTCCTTTGATGGAGTTGAGGGGGGAGGTAAAGGGACAGGTGTTGCACCTCGTGCGGTTGCAGGGGAAAGTGCCCGGGGTTGGGGTGGTTTGGGTAGGAAGGGACGAGTGGACCAGGGAGTTACGGAGGGAACGGAGGGGATGGGAAGATATGGCCAGTGCTTCCTCAATGTTAAAACGCTGTAACTTAGTTTGCCGTAGAGCCAATTTGTATACAGTAAGCTCCTATAGAAATAAGAGTTGTGTTCATTCATTTAATTACTCTACTATGCAACTACCTTTTAAAAGGGGCTATAGGAATTCGTGGAGCAGTTGTCTGAAATATACTCATCCCTTTTGGGAAGAAAAATCCAAAAATGCACTACCCACTGGGTGAAGAAAGGTTTCCTTAACTCTGCCTTGAATCCTTGATCCTTTACTTTGACGCTATGAACCCTGGACAAACTAGCCCAGAGAAATGTCCATCTTGCTTAGTCCTGTAATAATCTCGTACATCGTTTCAACCCACAACCAAATTTCTCGGCAAGCGTATCTCAGATTTGTGCATTTCTCAACTTATCACTTCGATTTCTGATTTCCAGCCATTAACATTAATGCAAGAAAACCTGAAACACCGCAAACCGTCATTGTTGTCCTCCACGTTAAATTGTCCTGCAAATCTCTCTCTTGTGAAATCGCAGCTGCAGCCTTCCAGTTGGAGACAACCACCTTCATGTATTTCACTTCTTCCGGATGCCCAGATGCACCACATTGACTAATCATTATAATGTTGCAACTGTCACTCCCGATAATGCTTAAATGCAAATCCTTGCAGAACTGAGGCCCAAAGGGACCAGGTGTTATTTAAATATGACATTCCAAATTTCAATCTCAAAGCAGTGATCACGAGATGGTTTGAATGTTTACCCTTTTTTGGGAAGTAAGCGTGCTGAGATTTATTTTTTGGTGAAATTACGTGTTTATTCATTCTCGTTCTTCTTTGCACCCAACCTGTGAGGAAAGTTATATTGGTAACAACTTGTATTCATATAGCACCTTGAATGTCATTAAGTATTCCAGCAGCAGCGCTTTGAAACAAAATTTGAGGCCGAGGCACGTGAGGAAAATTTAGGTCAGGTTACCGAATGTGTGGTAAGTGGCAGAATATTAGGAGCGACCTAAAGATGGAGATAGATGTGGCAAAAATGTTGAGACAGGATTCTAGGGATCAGGCTTATGGCTGTCAACAGCACAGTGAAGCCAAATTGAGGTGTTCCAATTGAGGTCATAAGGTCGTAAGTGATAAGAGTGAAAGGAACAGAATTAGGCCATTCGGCCCATCAAGTCTACTCCACCATTCAATCATGGCTGATCTATCTCTCCCTCCTAACCCCTGACACCCGTACTAATCAAGAATCTATCTATCTCTGCCTTAAAAATATCCATTGTCTTGGCCTCCCCAGCCTTCTGTGGCAAAGAATTCCAAAGATTCACCATAGATTCAAAGGACATGAATGGAAGCAGTCAGAGTAGCCAGAAGGCTGCTGAAGAGTTGGGGTTCACAAAGATAGGAAGCTAGGGAAAAAAAGAGGACATACAACATGGAACAGTACAGCACATTAGAACAGGCCCTTTGACCCACAATGTCTGAGCCAAACATGATGCCAAATTAATCGAACTTCCTCTGCCTGCACATGGTCCATATCCTTCCATTCCTTGCATATCCACATGCCTATTTAAAAGCCCCTTAATTGCCGCTACCACATCAACTTCCATCACACTCTTGGCAATGCATTCCAAGCACCCACCCAATAAATCTTGTCCACCACAATCTCCTTTAAATTTACATCCTCTGACCGTAACGCTCTACCCACTAGTACTGGACATTTCCACACTGGGATAAAGGTTCTGGCTGTTTACCCTATCTATGCTTGCCATAATATTTTAAACATCTCTCAGCTCTCCCCTCAGCCTCTGACACTTCAAAGAAAACAGTCCAGGTTTGTCCAATCTCTCCTTGGAGCTAAACTCTGCAATCCAGGCAGCATCCTTATGCACCCTCCCAAAAACCTCCACATTCTCCCTGTAATGGTTTAACCTGAACTGCACACATGGAGAGATTTTAAAGAAATAATTACATTAGTTGATGTGAAGTATTTTGGGGTAACGTTTTTTTTCTGGGGAGATTTATAAATCAGTGCATTGAATTCCATCCTTCAGTTATGCATTATGAAAAATCCCTAAAAACAGTTTCAGGCATCCCAGAAATGCTGACAAAGCACATATGTGTGTATGCAAGTAGTAGGGGTTGGCTGTTGTAAATGCTGCTGCCAGCAATGGATTCTTCCAAGCAAACCTTTGGGGCGGCACGGTGGCGCAGCAGCGGAGTTGCAGCCTTACAATGTCCGAGACCCTGGTTCGATCCTGCCTACGGGTGTTGTCCGTATGGAGTTTTACATTCTCCCTGGGAACACGTGGGTTCTTTCTGCGTGCTCAGGTTTCCTCCCACACTCCAAACATGTAGAGGTTTGTAGGTTAATTGGCTTTTGTAAATTGTCCCTAGTGTGTAGGATGGAGCTAGTGTACGGATGATCACTAGTTGGCATGATTTCGGCGGGCCAAAGAGCCTGTTTCTGCACTGTATCTCAAAACTAAACTAAACAGCTGGAGTTAACCATTGTGTGTGAATGATGTTTATTCACATGTACTGGTTGACTCCAGTTGATTAGATGCAAGCATGATTTGTGTTTTATAATGGGAATGGTAACGTCCTTTTATTGAAAGTGGATGTGCTTCAGAGATTCAGTTCCTTTCTTGCATCTGTTGTTCAGAAGGGACATGTCAAACAACAACATTCTGGTTCAACATTCAGTTTTGTGTATAATTCTGGCACCACATTAAGGGACTGGAGAGGGTAGATTACAGATTTACAAGGATGTTGCCAAAGCCAGAAATATTTAGATATGCTAGAAGACTGATGAGACTGTAATTGTTTTTCTTGGAATGGAGAAAACTAATGCCGAGTTTTTAATTAAGGAGCATAAAACAGAGGCTTAGAGAGGGTGAAAAGCAAAGAGATAATCAGGAGGCATGGCTGGTTTAGAGGGGATCTGAGAAATATATTATTTGCCTAGAAGCTGATGGGTGTCTGGAATTCACCGCCTGAAAAAGAAATGCATGCAGCACGTATAAAAGACACAGTAAGATATACAATGACTTTGTACTTAATTTATTGGATCAATAACCAGAGGCTGGACTACTGATTAAAAAAAAGAGAACTTAAATCCCACAATGACAGCTCGGGAATTTAAGTTCATCTCATTAAATCTGCAATAAAAAAAGCTTGTCTCATTATAGACCGTGAAACTGTGGGATTATGATAAAAAATCCATCTGGTCCAATGCTCATCAGGAAGGAACCTTACCTGCTGTGGCCTTTATATGACTTCAGTCCTGCCAAAGTGGTTGACTCTTAATTGCTCCCCAAGATGGCCTCACAAGACTCTCAGCTCGGAGGGAAAGTTGGGGCAGACACGAAATTCCACCTTCCAGTGAGGTCCATGTTCCTGGAACCAACAACAAAAGTGATATTTGCAAAGGGCTTACATGACAAGCTAGAAAGCTTAGAAGTGGGATTAGTAAATAGATTCTTCTTCAGTCGGTTTGATTCCAGCGGTGTACTCAGTGCTGGGGATTTTTATGCCTGTGTGATATAAAGCTAGATTCGTTAGTCCGTATTAGTGACTAATGTTTAACTACGAGCTTCAGATCAAAACCCTGCATAAGGAATCGACCCAAAACATTGACAATTTCTTTCCCCTTCACAGATGCTGCTCAATAGGCTGAGTTCCTCCAGCAATTTGTATTCTAGTCCATATTCCAGCATCTGCAGGGTCTTTGGTCAATCATTTTACAAATGTGTTTTGCTCATGACTTTCACAGAGACAAAGGAAAAGCTCTTCCTATAAATGGAGATAAACAAATTTTGTTCGAATTCTATCGAATTGACCACATCAACACTATTTACTTACTAATGTTATAGTATAGGTGTACTGTAGTACAGTGACTAATGTAATCATCTGCGGCTTTGACATTGAGGTTCCCTAACCTTCATCCAACCTGACAGCATTTCTCAACAACCATATAGTGAAGATTGCCCCAGTGTCAATTAGTTTGCATATTCAAAGTTCAAATACTCAAACTGTTTGGGCTCCCTACAAAGTCCAGACTCCAAAGATGAGTGAGAGACATTTGTTGACAAAACCTAAGTGTCAGGCGTATATTGTCCAAGTTATATTTCATCTTTAAGTGCTGTAACTTTTGAAAAATATTCTGTTTAATTGAATTGGCTAATTAATTGGCAGGTCCACATTTAGAGAAAAGAATGATGTAATTCAATTCACTGAAATGGTTAATTCACAGCAATATAATTAACTAGTCTGTCAGGACAATCTATTGCAGCATGCTTCATCAATAAACTTAATGAATTACCTTAGCCTCATGTTGTATTATTTTCAATTGGATTCATACCTTTGAGTATACCATTTTTTGTCAATTAGTGTGTTTGAAATATTTTGTTTTCTTATTGTAATTAAGGCTGCTGCATTGCAAGAATTAAATGGGATCTCACTGCCAAATTCCGGTGGCTGCAAAGTCCGAGACGAAAGAAAAGGACAAGAGTCTTGACAGAGACAGAAAGAGATAAATCAAGGGAGCATTCAGTGTGAGAATGCTGCCAATTAGACAAGAGTCATAGAGCTACATAGCATAACCAGGCCCTTCTGTCCACCTTATCCATGCCAAGCAAGTTAACATATTGTGATAATCCCATTTCCCTAAACCCTTCCTAACCATATACATCTCCAAATGTCTTTTGAGAGTTATAATTGTATCTGCTTCTACAGCTTCCACTGGCAGATCAATCCATACACAAACTATCCATTCAGTGAAAAAGTTGCCGCTGAGGTCCCGCCTAAATCTCTCCCCGCTCACCATAAGCCAAGCCCTCTAGTTTTTGTCTTCTACCCTGAGAAAATGACTGTAAGTGTTTATTCACAATCCATGCCCCTTGTGATATATTTCCCAACAACTCCAATCCAACATGACATGCCTGTGGAATGGTTTTGTGACCTCTTGCTCGCAGCCCTATATACTTCAAAAGAAAAGTCCCATCTTCTCTCGCCTCTCCTTTTAACTGAAGCCTTCAGATCCAGGTAACATGCTAATGAATGTTTTCTGCAACCTTTCCTATTTTCCAAATTTACAAATCAGGGTCATTTAGTTATAGCAGAGCCTGATAACATTTTGAGAATCCAAATATTCTCATAGGTGACAAAACTGCACTATGAAAACAGTGATTAATCTGCTATCATCTGACATTATCAACAACCATATAGTGAAGATTGCCCCAGTGTCAATTAGTTTGCATATTCAAAGTTCAAATACTCAAACTGTTTGGGCTCCCTACAAAGTCCAGACTCCAAAGATGAGTGAGAGACATTTGCTGACAAAACCTAAGTGTCAGGCGTATATTGTCCAAGTTATATTTCATCTTTAAGTGCTGTAACTTTTGAAAAATATTCTGTTTAATTGAATTGGCTAATTAATTGGCAGGGCCACATTTAGAGAAAAGAATGATGTCATTCAATTCACTGAAATGGTTAATTCACAGCAATATAATTAACTAGTCTCCCAGGACAATCTATTGTAGCATGCTTCATCAACAAACTTAATGAATTACCTTAGCCTCATGTTGTATTATTTTCAATTGGATTCATACCTTTGAGTATACCATTTTTTGTCAGTTAGTGTGTTTGAAATATTTTGTTTTCTTATTGTAATTAAGGCTGCTGCATTGCAAGAATTAAATGCATTAGCACAAAATATTAACAGAAATACAAAGCAAGAGAAATTTTATCTTTGCTCAAGGTACGCATACTCCATGCTGGGTGTAACTCTGAAAGCATATAAACTCACTGAGCAGAATGAAATTCTGGTGTTACAACACCTAAAGGGCACAATAACAGTAAGATTGTGGCAGCAAACTACTTCAAAGAATCGGTCATCCCGAATAGTTCATGCAGAATAGATTGTTTGTGCAGATAGATTAAAGGAGGTATGATCCAAGGGATATGACCTTCAATTCAAGGAGAGGTTGGTGATGGAGAAGAGTGAGGGATGAAAGAGGATGTGGAAACAGATTTTAAAATTGACCCAAAAATAATTATTTTCATGATTTCTATAGAGACAAAGAAAGCAATGAGTGGCAACTAAGCTGCAAATCAGTTACATTTCTTTCCAAACCTGATTCTTTGGGATTCATTTTATGAAGATCCAAGGTGTAATCTGATTTCAGGCTTAGAAAGAAGAGGTGACTTTGGATTCATGGTCCTTGCTAAAAAAATACATTGGATGTTTCCAATCTTCAATTTGGATGAAAATTGACATTGGTTGCCACTGTGACGTCAATGGCTGAATAGTATTTCACTGAATACCCTATCAACTCTTTGATCTTTGCAAATAACAAAAAAAACCTGCTGATGATGGAAATCTAAAACAAAAAGTGCAAAATGCTGACAATATTCAGCAGGTCAGGCAGCATATGTGGGAAGTGAAACACGGTCAATGTTTCAGGTCAGAGACCATTTGCTATAACTGAGTAGCACACAAATGAAGGTTCCAAACCTGCTGGGAAGGTGAGGAGGCAGAGAATATCTATGATAGGGTTAAACTTGTGCAGTGCCCATGAGGATAAGCGGTAGAGCTACTGCCTTTCAGCGCCATAGACCTGGGTTCAATCCTAACTACGGGTGCGGTCTGTACGGAATCTTTACGTTTTCCCCATGACCTGCGTGGCTTTTCTCTGAGATCTTCGGTTTCCTCCCACAATCTAAAGATGTACAGGTTTGTACGTTAATTGGCTTGGTTTAAATGCTAAATTGTCCCTAGTGTGTGTAGGGTAGTTTTAATGTGCGGGGATCGCTGGTCGATGCAGACTCGGTGGGGCCGAAGGGCCTGTTTCTGTGCTGTATCTCTAAACTAAACTAAACTAAACTAAAACAGACAAAATACCATAAACAAAGGAATGTGTGAGTGGCAGCATGCAGAGCAGATTAAGCTGAGTATGTCGTCCACTCCCACAGACAAACACAAATCTGAGGTAATGTCACAGACAGACGATTGACAACAGATCAGAGATGATCGAGAAATCGAGTTATTTGAAGTTGTAGAATTCAATATTGAGCCGAGAAGGCTGAATTGCGCTCAGATGGAAAATGAGGCGGTTTTCCTCACTGCAACAGTACCGGAGGTCACAAACTGATAAGTCGGATTGGGAGTGAGATGGGGAATTAACATGGCAGGCAACGGGAAGCTCAGGATTGGCCCTATAGACTGAACACAGGAACTCCACAAGACAGTCACCTCAATCTGCATTTGGTTTCTCCACTGCCCTCTTTGTGAAGACTGAATGCAGTACATGAGATTGGAAGATGTGTAAATATAAGTTTGTTTGCAGCTTCTCCCCAGGGTTACCCCTGTTTTACCCTCTCAGAGACATCCCCTTTCCCCACCCTCCCTGCAGTTTTATAAGCTTTTTTTGGTCTTTTTTTCAGTCCTGACAACATGTCTTCAACCTGATAAGTTGACTACGTTGGTGTGCGTATCTCTGAAGACCTGTCGTGGACCCAGCATATTGATGCAATCATAAGGAAAGCCCATCAATGCCTCTACTTCCTTAGAAGATTGAGGAGATTCAGTATGTCAACAAATACTTTCTTGAACTCCTACAGGTGTACAGTAGTGAGCATATTGAGTGTTTGCATCACGGCCCGGTTCAGCAACTCGAATGCATAGGAATGAAGAAGATTGCAAAAAGTGGTGAACATTGCCCAGTCTATCACGGTTACTGACCTCCGCACCACCGAAGGGATCTGCAGGAGTCACTGCCTCAAAAAGGCAGCCAGCAACATCAGAGACCGACATCATCCTGGCCACGGTCTCATTTCACTCCTGCCTTCTGAAGGAGTCTGAACACTGTAATATCCAGGTTCAGGGGCAGCTTCTTCCTGCAACCATCAGTTTATTAAACACCACATCCTCCAAATAGACTCTGAAGTATGTAGATTTTGGGACATTATTTTTGACTTTGCACAATAATTGCCTATTTATTTGTTTGTTTGTTTTTTTCTATATATACTGAACTTTTTTTGTTTATTATGGGTTTTACTGAGTACTATGTTTTCATATCTGTGCTGCTGCAAGTAAGAATGTAATTGTTCCATTTCGGGATATATAACAATAAAACACTCTTGACTCTTCCCAGAGACACTGCTTGACCTACAGAGTATTTCTGGTATGCTCTACTTTCCTTCAAACATTTCACTTTGATCGCATTATTTTTTGAATTCAGGAGAATGAGGAGTATCCTTGGTGCATCTTTCCAATCATACCGAACATTTCAATAAGTAAATATCCTTGTTTCCACCAAAGGAAGAAGCCATAACTTTGTCGGATGGACATGGAAAGAAGAACTCGAGGGAGTTCAATCTGTCCTTGGAATGTATAATGTTAAGCCGTGATATCATTCAGATGACCACTGCAGCCAATATGCTTAGAAAAACGGTGACAGATTCTGGTGGCATTCCTGTCTTCATGTTTTTCTTCATATCTGTCCCATGGGTCCTCTCATTCAGCTGAACACCTGTCGTTGTCAGCTGCCAACATATCATAAAGGTCTGAGTTGTGCAGCCTTTCTGGTGTGGGCTGCTTCTTGTGTAAACATCTGAAACTACTTAGAATTTTACATATGCCAGCTTTGATGAGGGTGCCCTTATATCTCTGAGGTAGGAAATTCATCCACTGACAACGTGTGTGTGGTACTTCTGTCTTGATCAATCAATGCTGTTATTCATACTGCAAACTCCAAGCTGATGTAAAAACCCACAGATGTTGACTCTTTAGTGATATGCTGATGCCAATAGTTATTCTAAGAACTCTCTGTGGATTTCACTTAAAGAATGTGTGTTGCACATTTTTGTTTTGTGCTTTTCCTTTTTTTTAATTTTCTGGTCAATACTTACATTAGAAACCATTTTGAGCACGACATTAAGTTTGAATGTAATTTACTCATGGTGTTGTGAAAAAATTGGACATGAATAAAAACAGGAAATGCTGGAAAAAATGGACATCAGAAATATCTTGGTCCATTTCCATTGACGCTACAGACAAAAACGCACACAAATGCTTCTACTTCCTCAGAAGACTAAGGACATTTGGCATGTCTCCAATGACACTTACCAATTACTGCAGATTACTGTAGAAAGCATCCTCTTGGGGTGTATCGCAGCTTGGTTTCGGAACAGCTCTGCCTAAGACTTACAAAAATTGAGAGAGATATGGACTTCCCCCATTGACTCCATCAACTCTTCATCCTGTCTTGAGAAAGCTGCCAATAAAATTAACATCATAGTTTTTCCCTGTTCTCCTATCTCCTGTCAGACAAAAGATACATGCTTGAATGCATGTATCCCCAGATTCAAGGAGGGCATCTTCTCTGCTGTTATCAGACTATTGAACGGAGATCTCATCAGCTAATGATGAATTCCAGATCCTCAATCTACCTCACTACTGATGTGTATATAATCACATACAGGAACTGTTCCTTTAAGAACTGAGTACCAGGTCGTGTGATTTGAATCATGTGACATATATTCATATATTATCAGTCTCGTGTATATTTGTGTAAGTATGCGCTGTGGACTTCTGTAAAAAATAAGGAAGATTCACACTGGCAACTGCTTGACAAAAACCTGTGTTTGTTTCTGTCTACATGGCACTTTCATCTTACAACTAGTCCTTCAATTTGTCTTTTTCTGCACTTTATCTGTAGTTTTATTCTGCATGGTTTGATTGCAATAATGTATGGATTATTTACCTGGATTGCATGCAAAACAAAGATTTTTACTGTAACTCAGTGCATGTGTCAAAAATAAACCAATATGAATGCAAAAATATTCAGCAGGTCTGATGAAGGGTCTTTGATCTGTTCCCACAGATGTGGCCTGGTCTGCTGAATATTCCTGATTTTATCCAAGTTGATAAAACTTCTCATTTGTGACCTTTTACCCAAAGATGATTATTAAATTATAATTAGTGAGCTCCACTAGTCTTCTCTATTATCTTTAATCAAATTGTAAATTGCTTCAGTCCAGCTCTTATGCTGAGGACTCACATCCTTAAAATTAGAAAAAAATATATAAGACTGATTATCAATCGTAAAGGAATGAGTCACATATATATAGTACTTGCCACAACTTCAGGACATCTCAAAGCATTTGCATCTATTCAAATACCTTTGGAGTAGTTGTTGTCATACCACAAGCAAATTATACACATGGAAAACATAGACACACAGAAAAAAAGGTGCAGGAGTAGGTCAATCGGCCCTTCGAGCCAGCACCGCCATTCAATAAGATCATGGCTGGTCATCCAAAATCAGTACCCTGTTCCTGCTTTTTCCCCATATCCCTTGATTCCATTAGCCCTAAGAGCTAAAGGGCCTGTCCCACTTTAGGCGATTTTAAGGTGACTGCCGGCGACTGTCAAAGTCGTAGCAGATCGCCGAACTTTTCTTTTACCCAACGACAATGACCACGACAATGCCGAGTCAGGTCAAGATTACAGCGTCTTCGGAAACATTGCGAAATTCCCACGCTGTCAATGCTTCTCCGCTGTCCTAATTTTTGCTGAAATCACTGACAAGTCGGTAAGTACTTGAGAGTTTTGAACTATAACATTTTGTGTGGGTTACTTAAAAACCAAGCATCATTGTAACAAGGCATAAACTGGATTTACTTCCAATTTACTAATAGCAGTATTCAAAAAAATAATTTTAAAAGTGGTTAAGTGGATTTTTGTGAAAGGTGTGGGGGCATTCTTTGAAAATGTACGGGAGATGCATATCTGGATTCTGGGTTGCATATCTGGGTTGGGAGCCCACTTTAAATGTAATGGCTGATGGCCATAAACATCGCAAAATTCCCACGCTTACCTGCCCATCAAACTGTCGCCTCCATCTACCTGTCAAATGTCCTGACGATAAATAAATTGGTTAAACACAAGCATTTAATGGTATTTTGAAATGACTTGACTTATTTTAATATAATGTGCTTCTAAATGCATCTAAGAGAACCTTTCAAACCTGGGGACAGCATGCGACAGCGCCCGCAATAAGCAATGATACCTGGCGACAAGCCAGCTGTCACCGAGAAATTTCAAACCGGATGATTTCTCAGCGACGCGCTGAGATCCACTACGATTCTTGGAAGAATCCTCACGATCATGCCCGCGACACCCGGCGAACTGTCGGCGACAGCCTAGTCGCCGGCAGTCGCCTTAAAATCGCCTAAAGTGGGACAGGCCCTTAAATCTAAATCTCTCTTGGAAACCTCCAATGAATCGGCCTCCACTGCCTTCTGTGAAGTGGCTGAATGGCACACTGTTTCAAAGAACCTGGGGCACAGGCTCGATCCTGAGCTCAGAGATTGTCTGTGCTTAGTTTGCACATTCTCCCAATGATTGTATGGTTTTCCTTCAGCTACTCTCGTTTCCCCCCAACATTCCAAACACATATAAGTCGGTAGATTAATTGGCTGCTATAAATTGCCCCTGGTGTGTGTACATGTCTGAGAGAATTGGCGAGAATGTGGGGAGATGTTACAGGGAAAACTAGTAGGGGAATGAAATATCTCTGAACTGGCAGGGACTTGATGGGCTGAATTGACTCTCTCTATGTGGTATTGAAATATCAATACCTTGTTTTTTGTGTCAATTCTTTGGAATACGTCGTTAGTTTAGTTTAGTTTAGTTTAGTATGGTCTGGTTTGGTTTGGTTTAGTTTAGAGATGCAGTGTGGAGACAGGCCCTTCAGCCCACCGAGTCCACGCTGACCAGCGATCCCAGTACACTAGCACTATCTTACACACTAGGGACAATTTACAATGTTTACCAAAGCTAATTAACCTATGTCTTTGGAGTGAGGGAGGAAACCGGAGCAGCCGGAGAAAACCCACGCGATCACGGGGAGAACAGGGGAGAACAGACAGCAACTGTGGTCAAGATCAAACCCAGGCCTCTGGCACTGTAAGGCACAAAACTCTACTGCTGCACCACTATGCCACCCTTTGACCCCACAATCTTCTGGCTTTGGGACAATGTTCCCATCCAGTGAGCTAAATCCATCATAGATGTAAAGTACCTTTTCTCTTTTGAACATAAACTGACAATAAATATTTGGACGTCACTCCATCAATGGCAGCATTTAATATTTCCACCAGCTGTTGAATGAACACCTTTATAAGAACCCCTTTAATCCTACTGTTAATTTTCCCACCAATAACCACCCTGGTGGTTTTGTTCAATGCAGTTGCATGCAGGTAGAACTCATTGGAAGAACATCTTTGACTAGTTGAATCAAATATGCACTTCAGTAGGATAAATGTAAGTAAAAGCCCAAATTTAGTAATAACTGGACCAAGTGGATCCGTTGGGCCCAAGCCTCTCCTGCATTGGTGCAGCATTTGCTCCACCCCCTCCCTCCCTCCCCTCTCCACTCCTCCTCCCTCTCCCCCCTCCCCCCCCCTTCCCCCCCTCACATCCCTCCCCCCCTCCCCATCCCCCCTCCCCATCTTTCCACCCCCTCGAGTAAATGAATATTTTTAAGGTGCAGATTGATAGATTCTTGATTACTAAGGGTGTTGAGGGGTAATGGGGAGAAGGCATGAGCATAGTTTGAGAGGGAAAGATAGATCAGCCATGATTGAATGGCAGAGTAGACTTGATGGGCTGAATAGCCTAATTCTGCTCCTGGAAGTTATGAAATTATGAACTTATGAAAAGTGTATCCATTTCAGGAATCTGCAAATGGTATGGCATGCCCAATATCGGTTGGTGGCAAGGGCCTCAAGAATGGGATTGTAGGCCTGGCAGCAGAGAAAACTGATATGAATCCATTACAGTGAATTTTGATTGGAAACCATTTTATATGTCACCATCATCATCTCCCACTCCATAAGGTTTAAAAACAACTGTGCATTTTTATATACATAATGACTTCAAGAATTCTTTAATGTCATTTGTTGCAACCAGTAACTGCCGCCATCGAAAGGCATTAAGAAGGAATGTCTATTGAACAGAATTTCCCAAAAATTCACATCAGGATACAATGGGCAAGCGAGTAAAAGCTTCTCAAAGATTTATCAATGCAAGGCTTACAAGAGAAAGAGAAAACAGTTAGGGAGAATATAAAGTTCTAAGCTAAGACAAGATGATGCTTGCAATGATTCAGAGAATAATTATACCATAAGTCTTCACCAACAAACAAAATTTGCCCACACTGAAGTTCACCTTAAGAATGGCATTCAAACCTAAAATGAACTGTAATTAGACATGGCTTCTGTTTGAAATAGCAATGATGCCTTTGTTGGAACTCTCTTCCCTCATTATTCTGCAGTAGCAGAATTTAATTGAAACCTTGGAGCATAAATTCCACACACTGCTCATTATGTCACCAACCACTTTTACACTGACCATCTTCAAAGTAATTCCTTTTTGTAATCCAGATGAGTTGAGTCCTATTTGAATGAATGCTTTAAACTTATCAGGTCTGGCCATTAGTGGTTTAGACATCACAATTGTCCTGTTGTTGCACCCTGAAGAACTATTGGGATATTAGACGCAGTTGATCTGTCACCAGGGGCTTTAAAGACAACAAAGACATTGCAGGAAAATGATGTGGATAGAAATATCTTCAGCACAAGCATCCATGTGGGAAATTTCAATCATCTTGCCGCACTAGATTGGGAAATTTATTGAAGGCGTTTGGACAACTCAGACAGTGTCTGTTGTTGCCTGATAGGAGAATTTTACTTCATCGTCGGCAGTTTCAGTTGCTGGACTCAAAGCAATGACTGAATGTAAAAACATGGTTATGTTCCTGTCTGGATATTATAGATCATGCATAGCGCAGATGACACTGCCGGTGGAGTGATTCGTGAACTAATCAAAGGTGTACAATACAAATGTGCAGGTTTTGTATATTTACTGAACTTAACAGGTATTTCATTAGTGAACTCTGATTATCATCACCTTATGGCATCCACCTCACACCCTAATAACAGTCTGATCTGCAAATGTGCCACATCCCACTTAGCTGAGTCAGCAAGCGCAATCAAACAGAATACTACACATAACGATGTATAGTGAATACTCCATTTGTAACGGATAAGATTAGATCTTCCATAGTCTGGGCCACAGAGTGTATCAGCTGGATAACTGAATAATTTCAGTTTTCCAATTACTTACAACAACACAGCTGGAGACCATTTGTGCCATCAGATCCATGCCAGCTCACCAGAGCTATTCCATCAGTCCCATTTCCCTCTCTCCTAATTTCCCTATAACTGTATAACATTGCTTCTAAGTGCCCTCCTGCTACACTAAAAGGTAATGTGCAGCAGCCATCTAACCTACCAACATATCTTTGGGAAACGGGAGGAAATCTGAACATCTCAGGGAAAAGCCAGGGGACCACAAGACTAAACTCAATGTGCAAACTCAACACAGACAGCACCAGACGTCAGGATCAAACCCAGATCCCAGTAGTGCTGACTGCTGAATTCCCCGAGTTACTTCAGCATTTTGTGTCTACCTGCTGAATTCATTTGCAGATTTCAAAGGAAGTAAAGAGATACAGGCAAATCAATGGAGGGATAGTCAATGAAATCTTTTGACACATCTCCATTTTAACATGGTAGCTATTTTTAATATGTCCCAGATTTTACTGACATAGAACATAAAACAGTACAGTACAAGAACAGGCCTTTTGGCCCACAATGTATGTGCCAATCATGTTACTAAGACCATCTCTTAACTACCTGCACATAATCCATGTCCTGTAGGGGCATATGGATTGGCCAGGTTGTCTAGAACCCTCGGATTGGTTTACGGGTCACGTGGTGCGGGAGCGCGAGGTATTTAAGTGTCTGGCGCCAAACTCAGGTTAGAGATTAGATTAGCGAGCGAAGTTAGTGTGTGTCCAAAAGTAAGTGCGTTGCGTTTGTCACGGGTTTTATCGACAATAAAGTCTTTGGATAATATCGCTCGTTTGGACTCACTACAGTCCCTCCATTCCCTGCATATACAAATGCCTATCCAAACGTCTTTTAAATGTCACTATCATATCTGCCACCACCCCTTGCAATGCAGCCCAGGCACTCCCCACCCTCTGTGTAAAAAGATTGCCCCACACGTCTCCTTTAAATTTTGCTCCTATCACCTTAAAGTTATGCCCTCTGGCATTTGATTTTTCCATCCTGGGAAAAAGGATTTGATTGTCTACCCTATTTATGCATCTCATAATTTTATTTTCTTCTATCAGGTCTCCCCACGCCTCCGGCGTTCTAGCAAAAATAATCCAAGTTTGTCCAACCTCCCCCTGTAGCTAATACGCACTAATCCAGGGATCATTCTAGTAAACTTCCTCTGCTCCCATTCCAAAGCCTCCACATTCTTCCTGTAGTGGGGCCATCAGACCTGCATGCAACACTCCATATGCAGTCTAACCAAAGTTCTATAAAGCTGCATTATGTCTTCATATACCCAACGTCCCGACCAATGAAGCAAGCATACCTTAGGCCTTTTTACTGCTCTATCTATGTGTTGCCGCTTTCAGGGCGATATGGAATTGGACACCAAGATTCCTCTGTACATTTATCAAGTCAAGTCAAGTCAATTTTATTTGTATAGCACATTTAAAAACAACCCACGTTGACCAAAGTGCTGTACATCAGTTCAGGTACTAAGAACGAACATACAATGGCACACAAACATAACAGCACATACATAAACAGTTCACAGCGCCACCCTCAGAGGGCCTCAAACGCTAGGGAGTAGAAATAGGTTTTGAGCCTGGACTTAAAGGAGTCGATGGAGGGGGCAGTTCTGATGGGGAGAGGGATGCTGTTCCACAGTCTAGGAGCTGCAACCGCAAAAGCGCGGTCACCCCTGAGCTTAAGCCTAGACTGCGGGATAGTCAGTAGCCCCAAGTCGGCCAACCTGAGGGACGTGGAGTTTGAGTGATGGGTTAGAAGATTTTTGATATGGGAGGGGGCAAGCCCATTTAGGGCTTTGTATGTGAATAGGAGGAGCTTGAAGTTGATTCTGTACTGTACTGGAAGCCAGTGGAGAGAGACCAGAATCGGGGTGATGTGGTCTCTTTTACGGGTACCCGTCAGGAGTCTCGTTTCGGCGTTTTGGACCAATTGCAGGCGGGACAGGGATGATTGGCTGATCCCAGTGTATAGGGAGTTGCAGTAGTCTAGGCGGGAGGAAATGAATGCGTGGATTCATTTGGAAACCTCCCAAAGTTTAACTCCTCTGGATTAAACTCCTTCTTCCATTTTTCCACCAATTTCTGTATCTGATCTATGTCCCACTGTATTATGCTGTTAGATAGATAGATAGATAAGTTTATTTGTCATTCCACTCCTTGCAGATCATGCAACGAATGGGACGAAACAGAATGCCTCCGGGGGCCATAGTGCAATACAAATGCAAAACATATAGACAGGGGATGACAGTGCAGTACAATACGATATAGTACAATGCAATTAGACAGTGCAATACAATACAATACAATACATATAGACAGGGGATTATCTTAAGGGTCATGCCATTAATTTTATGTTTTCCCCTTACATTTGACCTCCCAAAGTTTAACTCCTCTGGATTAAACTCCTTCTGCCATTTTTCCACCAATTTCTGTAGCTGATCTATGTCCCACTGTATTCCTTGACAGTCCGCGAGCCCGGCAATCTTGGTATCATCTGCAAACTTACTAACCAACCCATCTACGTTTACGTACAAGACATTTATCTATTTCCCAAACAGCAGAGGTCCCAGCACAGATCCCTGAGGAACTACACTGATCGCAGACCTCCAGCCTGAGTATTGTCCTTCCACCACAATCCTCTGAATTCCATCAGTAGGCCAGTTCTGAATCCATATGACCAAGTCACTGTTAATTCCATGTTAATTTTCTGGATTAGCCTACCATGGGGAATATCCCCACACCCTACAAATTTTCTTTTCTCCCTGCCATTCTGCCATCCCCACCCAAATTGGTCCAAATTATACTTGATACTGCATGAAATAGAAGAAATAAAACTACCTCAGGCCAGCTTGTGCAGGAGACAGCCAGTTGCTTGGAATTACACCAGGTGTCATTGCACGTCTACATGTATCAGACTGGAAAGCCAATCTTAGTGATCCTCCTTGTTATACAGGTCAGCAGCCTGCTCTGCAGGACAAGAGGTAAGGTGCAAAGACTGTCCAGCCTTAAACACTCCAACAGCCTCGACAAAAAGCAGGGGCCAGACAAACGTGAATCATCGATATGTTAAAGGGATTGGTTGAAATTAAAAATCATTTTTAAACATCAAGATAAAATGAATAAGGTGTGGTCAAAAACATGTAGGATAAGGCAAAATATATGTTTTTAAATACTTATCTTTTAATTTCCATTTTGTGAATTGCCACTAAAATAGATGATGTTTCATATCCCGCTCCAGTTCTGTCCGAGTTTAGAATGGGAAAGGCAATTCTCTACACAATGCTAAGGAACACCTGCAAGAAATTCTTGTGATGACATGGAAGGAAGCCATTCAGTCCATGGGTCCATGCCAGTTCTTAGCAGTGCAATCCCTTGGCTCCCATTCCATCTTGTATTTCCGTATTCTCCCCTACATGCCTCTTCATTCTTTTTTCATTCTTTAGATGCCTACTTACATTTGGGGCATGTCAACCTTTGGGATGTGGAAGGAAACCAGAGCATTTAGGAGAAACAAAGATGGTCTAATGGAGAATACGCAAACTCCACATTGACTGTCCTGAAATCAGGATCAATCCTGGGTTATGGTGCTATCTGCTGTCACCCCTCAAGTTGTATTCCACATGGAGTCCACTGATGAAGCTTTTTTTACAGATGTGTCATACTTTGTTCTTTAGCAAGTTCTCAGGAACTCCACTGGTTGCAGACCTCCAGCCTGAGTATTGTCCTTCCACCAAAATCCTCTGAATTCCACCAGTAGACCAGTTCTGAATTCATACGACCAAGTCACTGTTAAATCCATGTATCTTAATTTTCTGGATTAGAGCCAATGCCTCACATAGACATGCACTCCAACCTGACCAGGTA
The DNA here is from genome assembly GCF_053455715.1 of Rhinoraja longicauda. Lineage (NCBI taxonomy): Eukaryota > Metazoa > Chordata > Chondrichthyes > Rajiformes > Arhynchobatidae > Rhinoraja > Rhinoraja longicauda. The sequence continues at coordinate 22,775,094 of NC_135959.1, forward strand.
TTTTCTGTGTGGTGTTTGCATGTGCTCTCTTTCATCTTGTGGGTTTCCTACGTGCTCTAGTATTGTTTCACACACCACAAAGCAAAGACACAATTGACTGCAGGTATTGGGATCTTGAGCAAAAAAAAAACTACTGGAGGAACTCAGTAGGCCAGGCAGCAGTTGTGAAAGGAAATGGATCGACAAAGTTTTTTGGATTGGGACCCTTCTTCCGACTGATGGTAAGCTTGATCAGTCGGTAGAATAGTCTCAACCGGAAATGTCATCAGTCCATTTCCGTCCACCGATGCTACCTTATCCACTGAGTTCCTCCAACAGGTTATCACTAAATGCTGGAGTAACTCAACAGGTCAGGTAGCATCTCTTTAGAGAAGGAATGGATGACGTTTCGGGTCGAGACCCTTCCTCAGACTGCTCTCGAACTGAAACGTCACCCATTCCTTCTCTCCAGAGATGTTGCCTGGCCCGCTGAGTTACTCCAGCATTTTGTGATAACCTTCAATTTGTACCAGCATCTGCAGTTATTTTCCTACACGAGTTCCTCCAGCAGATTATTTTTCAAGTCAATAAGTTAATTGGTCACTGTAAATTGTCCCTGGTGTGTAGGTGAGTGGTAGAATCTGGTGAAGGGGAAGTTTATGATGAGAACAAAAAAAATACTATTAACATGTAAAATTAATGCATATGGTTACTTAATAGTCTGTACGGTATCTGAGCTGAAAGTCCTGCTTCTGTACTGCTTCCCTCTATGACTCTACGTTCATGAACATTGCACTTAGAAATAAAATTACTGAGGAAATTCTGAGAGAATCAGCCCATGGAAGCATTAAAAGTGGTTGTTGGAAAAAATCTGGAGACAGACGAGGATGCACATGGTAATAGGCTGACATTAAATGGGTGGTGGTGGGGGAGGAGGCTCACATGGAAACATCATCACAGAGAATTAGAACTTGTCTCTCTGTTGTAACCTCCTTGTTAAAAGTTTGCTCAGAAAGCAAATGAGCTCAATTATGGGCACTTGGATGGTGCCTTAATGGAAGTGGATGTTACGGTGAATTAATCTTCAATCAGGCTTCAAAAATAAGACAGATTTATAGAAATTTAAAATGCACAAAACTCTTAAAATTGGATTTTAGTACTTATAATTATAGGTTTTGATACAGTGTTCTAAATTAAGAACAACATAGACATCCATTTCCTTGGTTGTCCAGACTGCCTTCAGTTTTGTAATGCTGCATTTACACTCAACTATAATTGCTTAAGTCTAAGAACCCAGTGAAGCAGTGCATATTCACCTCATTGAAAAGAGATTGTATACTTTTTAAGCCACTGTCAGTTCAGATTATTGTCAGACCCTGATCAAAACAGGAAAGCACATGTTTCCATAGAATGCTACATTGTGCAAATCATGGAGCGTCCGTCGAATCGAAAAAAAATGTTGAAAAGAAGGCTTTTAAATTTAACAAACCCATTGATTTATGAGAAATCTAACCAGCCTACCTAATTCTTATTATATCTCTCAATATATTATCTTTCCAGAAAGACATACAATCATTTCTCAATTCCATTTATTTAGTAGGTCCCCCTTATAACTGGCTCTAGGATATTAATACCCCTGCGGTAAAAAATATTCAAGCTGATGTCTTTCCAGTTTAGACAATTTGTTTTTAACTTCCATTCCATTATATTCGAACAGTTCATCAAAAAGAATTAATTCCCCAAATGAATGCCGTTGATACTATGCGAAAATTTAAATCATCTCAATAGATCCTCACTTAATAAACATTGTCTGTTCTTATGAGCTTCAATTCCTGCTCTTTAAAATTAGTTTTACATTTTATCTGGGCTAGAATAACTATTGATGTGATCAGAAATCCAAAAAATGGCTTGTATTTTTTCTAATGAGAGTTTATTAACCTGAAATTTAACTTGGTTTCTCTCTCCGTCAGTGCTGGTTGGCTTGCTGAATGCTTCTAGAATGTTCTATTTTTTCTTGTTTCCACAGATTTATTTATAATGTCAAATTGTCCAAAAGGCATGACTGTTAATTAAGTAGTTATGAAGTTTAGCTACAGTTGTGTTATAATAAAAACAGCAGCAAATTCCCGAACATAGAGCTTCCATGAAGTGCAATACAATAAGAACATAATCACCTGTGTTTTCGTATTGTTACAGGAGAGAAAAATTGCAGGGATATTTTAATCCACAAAGAGAATAATTAACTTAAAATTTAATTTGGAGATCAGGTCCTCTAACAGTGCAGCGTTCCAACAGAACTCCACTAGATTATCTGCAAACTCAACCATAAAGAACTAGGAGGAAAACTCGAGAACACAACCTTCAGGGCAAAGAAAACTTACAAGTGTACAATTGTTGTACCGGAGCCTCAATCCAAATCTGACCTGGATTATGGATCGGGTGTACAACAGTAAAACCAGGCAAGGATCTACAGACGGGGCCTCATGGGTCGACAGTGCGGCAGTCGATGAGGGCCTGGGGGAACCACCGTGAGGGAAAAGAACAGCTGGTGTGGTGGGATTGTTGTGAGGTGGGAGGGGTGGAGAACAAAGAAGGACCCGGCGTGTGTGGACCACTGGAGGGGGGGGGGGGGGGGGGGAAGAGCAGCCGGCACGGGATACTTTGTAACTTTGTCAACGGCATTTATGTGGCGACTATTTGCATACCTTGGGTGTGCAAGCAAATTATTTCAATATGCCTTGTCATATGTGACAATAGTGTATTCCATTCCATTCCATTCCTTTCAAGAGAAAGCTAGATAGAGCTCTTAAGGATAGCGGAGTCAGGGGGTATGGGGAGAAGGTAGGAACGGGGTACTGATTGAGAATGATCAGCCATGATCACATTGAATGGTGGTACTGGCTCGAAGGGCCAAATGGCCTACTCCTGCACCTCCTATTGTCTCTTGTCTATTGTCTATTGTCCATTTCCTGCACAAACCTGATGCCTTTATACAGTTTCTAAATTCTTTAGTTGTTGGTGTCTCTCTGTCCTGATAAGTCAATGTTCCTTTCTATGTTTCAGCGGAGTTTGTAATCAATTGCATAAAACTCCATTAATCCAGCATGCTCAGGAACTTAGAGGTGCTGTTCCGGCATGTTTTCCGGGCAATTGGACAATGTTCCTTATTGATATCCTAATACTGATTCACTTTCTTTGAAATGTTATTTAAATTATATGACACATTTTCAGTGAACTCCATAGGTTTAAAGACAGCATGGGTAATGGGTCCCCAGTTGGTGTAGGAAATATCACTCGGTGAGCTCGAGGTAGTACATTTGAGATTTCAAAATGATTGGATAGCTAATTACTGTTTTATGATATTTAATACCATATCAGAATATTATCATGGGTGCCTGTGTTCCATTTAATATGAACTCTCTGATCCTTCCTTTGGTTTCTCGCACCATCATAAATATGGGCGTGCAACGTAGGTTTACTAGGTTAATTCCTGGAATGGCGGGACTGTCATATGTTGAAAGACTGGAGCGATTAGGCTTCTATACACTGGAATTTAGAAGGATGAGAGGGGATCTTATCGAAACATATAAGATTATTAAGGGGTTGGACATGTTAGAGGCAGGAAACATGTTCCCAATGTTGGGGGAGTCCAGAACCAGGGGCCACAGTTTAAGAATAAGTGGTAGGCCATTTAGAACAGAGATGAGGAATAACTTTTTCAGTCTGAGAGTTGTAAATCTGTGGAATTCTCTGCCTCAGAAGGCAGTGGAGGCCAGTTGTCTGAATGCATTCAAGAGAGAGCTAGATAGAGCTCTTAAGGATAGCGGAGTCAGGGGGTATGGGGAGAAGGCAGGAACGGGGTACTGATTGAGAATGATCAGCCATGATCACATTGAATGGTGGTGCTCTCTCGAAGGGCCGAATGGCCTACTCCTGCACCTATTGTCTCTTGTCTATATCCAGCACATTTCAAAATTATTTTCACATTGCGGTTGTCAGAGGTTATGGGGAGAAGGCAGGAGAATAGGGTTAGGAGGGAGAGATAGCTCAGCCATGATTGAATGGGCCAAATGGACCAATTCTACTCCTATTCCTTTAAAGTTTTGGTTACTTTTAGCCAATTATCCACCGATCAAGATCATACCATATTTGGTTGGGTTGCTCCTTATAAAGGTGCCTTGATTTCAACAATGACTGATGATGCATTTGAAGAAGTAAGCACCCAGGTTTCTGATTTGCTCATTTGAGTAACTGTGGTCTTCCCAGCTACCTTGTGAGCACTATGCATAATCTAAATCAATAAGGAACAGTGTTATATCTTCAAACCTGTTTTTACATGTACAACTGGGCAGAAAGTACACCATAAATAGAGCAAAACAAAGCACAATATGAGTGTAACTGAGACAATCTGTATTGAACATGAAATAACTAGTAATTCAGAAGATAAATCTGGAATAATACCTAGTTCTGAAACCATGGTATTCATTTGCTCCATTTGCGAAAGGTCTTAAGATTTTAATGTTGCCCATCTCAAAGATCTGTGAGAAGATTTTGTTTGATGACAATCGTAAGTAACATCACTTAAGAAGCAAATGGAAGTGTACCACCAGGGGACTCCTTAACATGATGGCTTGCGTTCTTGTTGATTTTCAACGAATAATGAATAATTTCCAGAATGAGAATCAGAATAACCTTTATTGTCATCCAAAAAAATAAGTCTTTTGGACGAAATTCCGTTACCCACAGTCCATCAATAAGAGCAATAAAAATAACACACACAATCACAAACCAACACAAAACCAAATAAGATAATATGTTAACAATGTTATATTAAAATCTGAATATGCTAATCAGATGAACCTGCGATGCCTCGTAGGAGTGCTGCAAATCTCAGGAAATCTTGGCTCAAGTTTACCGAAAACCAAATTCAATGTTTTTTTCTTTGAATCCAGTTGCACTCAGAGTCTCAGTGTTGTTTAATATTCAAGTAAACTTGGGGATTTCAGTATTATGACAGAAAATTAAACTATATACATTTATCATAGCTATGCTGTTAGAATTACAGTGTGGTAGATGCATGTAAAATATCAAGCTCTGTGTTGAATTAGCTAATCTGGAATGTTATCACATTTGATAATCAGATATTATTTAAATATTCTGGAAGAAATGCTGCTCTAAATTTTTAGTTGGTGAAACATTGTGCAGAAAATATGTAATCTGTTTTGCACTTAAATGTAAACCAAACTAAAAATGTAATCTTCACAGTGGGCAGCATAGTGGCACAGCAGTAGAGTGACTGCCTCACAGTGCCAGAGATCCGGATTCAATCCTGACCATGAGTGCTGTATGTGCGGAAGTTGTACGTTTTTCCTGTAACCACATGGGTTTTCTCCGGGTGCTCCGGTTTCTTTTCTCATTCGAAAGGCGTGCAAGTTTGTAGGTTGCGAAAGTGGGATTACATGGAACTAGTGTGTAGGTGATCAATGGTTGGTGTGGAATTGATGGGCCAAAGGGTCTATATCTACATTGTATTGAGGGAGTGCAGCATAGGTTCAACAGGTTAATTCCCGGGGTGGCAGGACTGACATATGATAAAAGAATGGGTCGACTGGCCTTGTATTCACTGGAATTTAAAAGGATGAGAGGAGATCTCATAGAAACATATAAAATTCTTAAAGGATTGGACAGGCTAGATGCAGGGAATATGTTCCCGATTTGGGGGAGTCTAGAACCAGGAGTCATAGTTTAAGAATAAGTGGTAGGCCATTTAGGACTGAGATGAGGAAAAACATTTTCACCCAGAGAGTTGTGAAACTGTGGGATTCTCTGCCACAGAAGGCAGTGGAGGCAAATTCGGTGAATGTTTTCAAGAGAGAGTTTGATTTAGCTCTTGGGGCTAAAGGAATCAAGGGATATGGGGAAAAAGCAGGAACGGGGTATTGATTTTAGATGATGAGCCATGATCACATTGAATTGTGGTGCTGGCTCAAAGGGCTGAATGGCCTACTCCTGCAACTATTTTTCTATGTTTCTATGTCTCTATGTATCTCTAAACTAAACTCTAAACTCAGTGAGAACAGATATCACCTATTAATTTATAGGCTGATTGATTTAAATGTTTGCTGCTTTACCTGTATTGCATGGATCAACTTGCAAAAAGAGATCACAAGTGGACTCCATCTATAAAAAGCTTCAGACACCTTCTGTTCGGGAACAGGGCGTTTCCCTGTGTCTTCCCTTCCCACACCTACTCACATCACAAGTGGGATGTAGGTGGCACCAAGCAGAGCTGGAAGCACTGAGTAACCAAATCACTAGCTCACTGAGTATGTAAAACTGGCTTCCCACCCCTGCTCACTTTCCCACCGCTGTTTCCGATCCTTTCCCACATGCTGCTTTGGTTCAATCCTGACTTGCAAATAGTTTGGGTTATGAACAGTTCACAGGAATGGACCCCTGTACAACTAGGGCACTGCCTGCTTGTGATCGCAAAATCTCATTGTGCAGTTTGAACGTTTAAACAGTCCAGTCCTCAATGGAAATGACATTCAAAATGTAAAGGAAACCAAATTTTAACCACCTCAGCAAAACAATATTTTGTCATATTGTTCTCTGAATGGGAACTGAACATTTTAGAGTCATCTATTATCGAATATGGAGTCATGCAGTTGGAAACAGACCTTTTTTTCCCCGGAGACAACGCTGATCATTGAGCTTCAATTCATTTTCTCCATCAACACACAGATGGCTAATTAACCCATCAACCCACACTTCTTTGGAACGTGGGAGGAGGAAACCAAAGCAGCCAAAGGAAACTGACAAGGTCGGAGGAAGAACATGCAATCTCTGCAAATTTAGTCCAGCTCAGTCTGTGCGAGTTAATTATTATAGAGATGTTGGACAATAGTCACGAGAGGAACTGGTTTAACGGGTTCAAGATAAATCCAATCAAAATGAAAATCAGGTGTGGCTGCAAAATGCTCTCATGCCCACATGGAAGTCATGGCCAACGTTACCTTGCACCCCTAACATCATCAGCAGGAATCTGTCAGCAAATTCAGGACTTCCAGAATCAGCAGCAAAATCCAGAGTTTGCTTGCCGAAGGAACAGCAACATTTACTAGACTTTTCTCAGTTTGTTCAGTGGGTTGTAATGTCGAGTCAGTGAGTAAAGGTATCTGAATGGAAATGATAGGAGATAATAAAAACGTAAGCAAAGAAATGGAAGAAACCACAAAAAGAACATAAACTGTCTAATTTGGTGCTAAATCAATCACTATTTTATAAAACAGAAACTTGGGGAGAGAAAATCACGCTTAAAATGTGTGCAGGAGTTGAAACCTCAGAGTATGAATCTCACCATTGATTGGGAGTAGTGAGTATCGCACCACTGAATGAATTTAGTGGAGCTTTTCTATTTTTAACAGAGAGACGCTAAGAAAAGGAAGACAGTTTTGTCACAGAAATAAGTCGTTGGTGAGATCTGAGACTGCTATAAAATACACAAAGGGTGCTAGAATAAGCACAGCAGCCACAGTAATTCACAGTATCGGCTCCTCATCGGTAATACTGAGTGCTGCGTTTCTCCAGATGCATGGAAACCTTTTTCTAAATTCATCGCTTCTGTCCCAGAAATTGGATGCAACGCATTAGAAGTCCATTGAGGAAGATTTAATTAAAGTGATCCTGTCAACATATAGATTTTAAGTGAAAGGCAAAGGCATTAGAAGGAAAAGATATTGGAATGGCTGCTCGCTGCAGTAGTTAGGGGCCAGGTAGCCAATTTAAGATGATCAGGTGGAAAATCAGAGAGTGGCTGAACATGCCTATTGCCAGCTGGTAACAGAATAGGCATTTAGCAAGTTAACTAAGCATGTCTGCCGCACAGAAAGGCTTCAGAAGTTAATGCACTCAAGCAAGGATCACCAGTGCAGTGTGTATGAATGCTCAGGGTATTGGTCTCAGGAAATGAACAAGTCTTATCAGTGACAAAAATCTTACTGAATTACATAAAAGTATACCGATGGGAATTGAGGAGTGAAAACCAGGAGAGAGTGTTGCCAGAATATTCAAGTTAGTGAGAAGTTAAAGCGCAGCAGAAAGTCTATCAGCAGAGAAACATTTTAGTTTAGTTTCGTTTAGAGATACAGCATGGAAACAGGCCCTTCGGCCCACCTAATCCACACTGACCTGTGATCACCCATACACTACTTCTATCCTACACACAAGGGACAATTTACGCAAGCCAATAAACCTACAAACCTACAGGTTTTTGGAATGTAGGAATAAACCGGGGCACCTGGAAAACACTTATCCAGTCACAGGGAGGAGGTATAAACTCCATATAGACAGCACCCAATCGAACATGGCTCCCTGACGCTGTAAGGCAGCAACTCTACATCTGTGCCTCTGTGCCGCCCACAATTGGCCTTCACAGTTACTGGCAATACATTTTAACAACTGTTAGTGTTGTTACTAAAATAATATAACACCAAAACATTTTTCTTGGGGAATGTACAGTAGTATATCCCTGCAAACAACCACAATGGGATGTGTCACATGCGAACCATTTGCACCTCTTCAGTGATGTGGACATTGAGCCTGAGAAGGGGATCAATGTAGATGCAAAGAAAATTGCAGAAGGGATTCAGGGACTGGAGCAGATGTGAGTGTGACAGGGGACAAGTGGGAATTGGTGTCAAAAACTGAGGGCAAATATAATAGGAGTTTGGATTGTTTCAAATTGAAATAACAAGCTAACAATTGAACTTTATTTCTCCAATAGTGAAAAAGACCCTCTTCAGAACTAATAGTCATTATGCCGTCATCGGACCTTAAACCGACATTTGAGACTCTGTCATCACCATCGCTGATTGTGTGCTGTCCCAGCAACAGTTCACATTGACAAAGGCACCAGCAGCCCACTACGGAAACATTCTGTGTGGTTTGGGAGGTTTACTAAGTTTGTGCAGTATCATAAGGTCGTAAGGTCATAAGTGATAGGAGTAGAATTAGGCCATTCGGTATATCAAGTCTACTCCACCATGGCTGATCCATCTCTCCCTCCTAATCCCATTCTCCTGCCTTCTCCCCATAACCTCTGACACCTGTACTAATCAAGAATCTATCTATCTCTGCCTTCAAAATATCTACTGACTTGGCCCTTTTGTCGCAAAGAATTCCACAGATTCAAACCCTCTGACTAAAGAAATTTCACCTCATCTCCTTCCTTAAAGAACCTTTAATTCTGAGGCTATGATCTCTAGTCCTAGACTCTCTCACTAGTGGAAACATCCTCTCCACATCCTCTGTATCCATGTCTTTCACTATTCTATATGTTTCAATGAGATCCCCCCTCATTCTTCTGAACTCCAGTGAGTACAGGCCCAGTGCCGACAAACGCTCGCCATAGGTTAGACACCTACTCATTCCTGGGATCAGCACGAAACTGACTTTTAAATATCAAGTGATTTTTGAGACAAGGGGTTTGTGCAGAAAATTAGTGTTGAAGTGAAAAGTTGGCTGTGATCTATTGAGTGGTGGAGCAAGCACGAGGACCTGAAAGTCCTCCACACACTTCTATTTATTATTTTCTTGTGTTGTACTTTTTTTTTAGAGCGCCTGTGGAACTTGATTCAAAAGATTGATTCTTCACTGACCATCTGCTGAAAGTGGAGATTGATTAGGGTTGTTTCCTCATGTAACAAGAGTTGTACTGACAATATTGAGTGAGTTTGGGACTTATTTGGGTGTATCATGGGGGTTTAGGTCAAAGTCTTTACATTTGCTGCCTTGTAGATGTATTTCTCCCTTCTCACAGAAGGGGAAAGGACAACATTAATCAATAAATGTGGGTGAACTAAAAGTTTGTAATCTGCTACAGAAACATGATTCAGCTGGGAAGTTCTCAGACCCTAAATGCTCAATCTGTTTCTCTCTGTACAGATGCTACCTGATCTGCTGAGCTTATCTGTCATTTTTTGTTTTAATTTCAGCTTCCCAGCATTTTGAATTTTCCTAATTTTCGCATAATTATGATTAACTACTTTTCCCCTGCAAAAAAATCGTGAAAGAAATAAAAGCAACAGGCCACCTGGCACTAATCTGGGACTTCCCAAATATAAGACTCATTCAGCCCATTTGTCATTGTAAAGTCCTCCTCCAACTTAAAATCTGAGGACAAGCCAATATTGGGAAAGCAATCAAGAAGATAGACACAAACTGCTGGAGTAACTCAGAGGGACAGGCAGCATCTCTGGTGAGAAGGAATGGGTGACATTTCGGGTCAAGGCCCTTCTTCAGATGATCAAGGGTGGCACGGTAGCGCAGCGGTAGAGTTGCTGCTTTACAGCGAATGCAGCGCCGGAGACTCAGGTTCGATCCTGACTACGGGTGCTGCACTGTAAGGAGTTTGTACGTTCTCCCCGTGACCTGCGTGGGTTTTCTCCGAGATCTTCGGTTTCCTCCCACACTCCAAAGACGTACAGGTATGTAGGTTAATTGGCTGGGTAAATGTAAAAAAAAAATAAAAAAATTGTCCCTAGTGGGTGTAGGATAGTGTTAATGTACGGGGATCACTGGGCGGCACGGACTTGGAGGGCCGAAAAGGCCTGTTTCCGGCTGTATATATATGATATGATATGATAATCAAGAATAAACAATAGAAAATCATATGTTTCAGCCAGACTCATTCCCCTCTCTCTCTACCTAGATAAGACAGAGCCGTCAGTTGGGAATAAGGTGCACCGAGGAGTCTTTCCCATTGATTCTGGATTCAATCTGGAGGCAGCAGGTCAAACTTGGCTGAAGAAACCTATCGATTACTGTCCATTGTTATCCCACAACTGATGCATTAGTGTTCCTTGTTGAACACCAAGACAGATTTGCATGGTGAGTAGCAGGAACACAACATGTTCTTTGCATTGGGGTGGTTACTGGTCTTAGTTAGATATAAATCGAAGATAGCCACGAAATGCTGGAGTAACCCAGTGGGACAGGCAGCATCTCTTCAGACCCATCTTCAGATTTAGATTTTTTAGATTTAGAGATACAGCGCAGAAACAGGCACTTCAGCCCACCGGGTCCGCGCCGCCCAGCGATCCTCGCACATTAACACTATCCTACACCCACTAGGGACATTTTTTTACATTTGCCCAGCCAATTAACCTACAAACCTGTACGTCTTTGGAGTGTGGGAGGAAACCGAAGATCTCGGAGAAAACCCACGCAGGTCACGGGGAGAACGTACAAACTCCGTACAGACGGCGCCCATACTCAGGATCGAACCTGAGTCTCCGGTGCTGCATTCACTGTAAGGCAGCAACTCTACCGCTGCGCCACCGTCAGACATCAGACTCGACCTGAAACGTCACTCATTCCTTCCCTCCAGAGATGCTGCCTGTCCCGCAGAGTTACTCCAGCATTTCGTGTCGACCTTCAATTTAAACCAGCATCTGCAGTTCTTTCCGACACAGATGATGACCAATTTAGATCTGTGGCAAGCGACGAGTCAACCAACACAAAAGGGAAAAAGAGGCTTAAACTTATCCTCACCAATTCACCTGTTGTATAGGAATGAACATTACATATTCCTTCAGGAGGTAGAGTGCCATCTTCATGCTGAGGATATCATTGTAAAATAATATTAAGTGATTTGGATTCAAACTAGTGCTCCAGGTTGGGCTTTCATGAGGTACTGGAAGAGTATCAGCAGCATTGGAATTGCATTTCACTACAATCTGTATTCGTTAGGCAAACATATTCTTAATTCCAGTAACACCATCATCTCATTGTAATCTGGCATGTCAAGATGGGCAGGGGGGGGGGGGACACCAAATACAGCTGTTAGGTGTTAAATAAGGTGTTATTTTTTTCTGAAACTGCAACATGCAGCATGCTAAATAGCAGAACAGCATACAAAAGATAACTAAATGATTCCACACAATCCACAGATCAGATTAAATCCCTCCTGTCCCACCATATCCAGCCATGAACAATCATGGAGAACTAATGCATTGAGGGTGGGAGGAGGTTCTGAGAGTATCCGCAAGAATAGTGGGTTTCATCTAATGCGTGTAAATGTTTAACCATATTCAACCAGAGATACAAAAGTGGATGATACATTGGCAGCTTCTTCCTCAGATCCTTGCCATCAAGGAAGCCAGGCTTCTGCAAATTTGGCTCACTCCATGTGATAAAAGGAATGGTTGAGTGCACTGGAAAACTATGAGACAACATCTAAGCTGCAATTCCGAGAAGAAAAAAAACTTGCACTCCAGAATTAGTTCTAGTATAGTTACAAGGTATGTAGGTTAATTGGCGGGGTAAATGTAAAAATTGTCCCTAGTGGGTGTAGGATAGTGTTAATGTACGGGGATCGCTGGGCGGCACGGACGGTGTGCCGAAAAGGCCTGTTTCCGGCTGTATATATATGATATGATATGATATGATAAAAGAGGCATTGAACCAACAATGTGGAAAATTCCCAGGTATGTCCTGTCAACAGGATTTGTGACAATTCAAATACATCCATTTATTACCCTATCATTTTCCTATCAATCTCGACAGCTTCCAGCAAAGCAATAGAATGTGTTTATCATAGTACTATCAAGAGGCTCTTTCAAATAACCCAGTCACTGATTCCCAATTTGGATTCTGTCAAGAATCAACTGCAGACCTCATTGTGAACTTGGTTAAAAAAGAAATTGAATTTCAGTGGAGAGGTTAAGTTAACTGTTCCTCATTTCAGGGCAATAGACAATAGACAATAGACAATAGGTGCAGGAGTAGGCCATTCAGCCCTTCGAGCCAGCACCGCCATTCAATGCGATCATGGCTGATCACTCTCAATCAGTACCCCGTTCCTGCCTTCTCCCCATACCCCCTCACTCCGCTATCCTTAAGAGCTCTATCCAGCTCTCTCTTGAAAGCATCCAATGAACTGGCCTCCACTGCCTTCTGAGGCAGAGAATTCCACACCTTCACCACTCTCTGACTGAAAAAGTTCTTCCTCATCTCCGTTCTAAATGGCCTACCCCTTATTCTTAAACTGTGGCCCCTTGTTCTGGACTCCCCCAACATTGGGAACATGTTTCCTGCCTCTAATGTGTCCAATCCCCTAATTATCTTATATGTTTCAATAAGATCCCCCCTCATCCTTCTAAATTCCAGTGTATACAAGCCTAATTGCTCCAGCCTTTCAACATACGACAGTCCCGCCATTCCGGGAATTAACCTAGTGAACCTACGCTGCACGCCCTCAATAGCAAGAATATCCTTCCTCAAATTTGGAGACTAAAACTGCACACAGTACTCCAGGTGCGGTCTCACCAGGGCCCGGTACAACTGTAGAAGGACCTCTTTGCTCCTATACTCAACTCCTCTTGTTACGAAGGCCAACATTCCATTGGCTTTCTTCACTGCCTGCTGTACCTGCATGCTTCCTTTCAGTGGCTGATGCACTAGGACACCCAGATCTCATTGAACATCCCCTCTTCCTAATTTGACACCATTCAGATAATAATCTGCCTTTCTATTCTTACTTCCAAAGTGAATAACCTCACACTTATCTACATTAAACTGCATCTGCCATGTATCCGCCCACTCACACAACCTGTCCAAGTCACCCTGCAGCCTTATTGCATCTTCCACACAATTCACACTACCCCCCCAGCTTAGTATCATCTGCAAATTTGCTAATGGTACTTTTAATCCCTTCATCTAAGTCATTAATGTATATCGTAAATAGCTGAGGTCCCAGCACCGAACCTTGCGGTACTCCACTGGTCACTGCCTGCCATTCCGAAAGGGACCCACTTATCCCCACTCTTTGCTTTCTGTCTGTCAACCAATTTTCTATCCATGTCAGTACCCTACCCCCAATACCATGTGCTCTAATTTTGCCCACTAATCTCCTATGTGGGACCTTGTCGAAGGCTTTCTGAAAGTCGAGGTACACCACATCCACCGACTCTCCCCTGTCAATTTTCCTAGTTACATCCTCAAAAAATTCCAGTAGATTTGTCAAGCATGATTTCCCCTTCGTAAATCCATGCTGACTCGGAATGATCCTGTTACTGCTATCCAAATGCTCAGCAATTTCGTCTTTTATAATTGACTCCAGCATCTTCCCCACCACTGATGTCAGACTAACTGATCTATAATTACCCGTTTTCTCTCTCCCTCCTTTCTTAAAAAGTGGGATAACATTTGCTATCCTCCAATCCACAGGAACTGATCCTGAATCTATAGAACATTGAAATACTTCACTGACTATGGAATCCATTCACCCTGGTGAAAGTGGGAATCAAGGAGAAAACTCATCAACAAGCCAGAGTCTTATCAAGCAGACAAAATAATTCTGTTTACAAGATGACAATCGTCCCAATCCTAAGGTATCACCTGAGGATAAACTGACCTTCACTAATGCCCTTCCTTCCATGAAGAAGCTCAGTGACGATTGCACAATGTTCTATTCTGTTTGCTACTCATGAAATTATGAAAAACCAAGATCAAAATATTCAATTTGTGGAAGTAGTATTTAATATTTATAGGCACAAGCAACGGGCAAAGTATTCCTGAGTATCCTCACAGGATACCTACCATTGTGCCTAATTCATTCCTTGTCATATGAAGAAACAGGTAGGTGTAAGAGTCAAAAGGGTTTTACTACCATACTTGACCAAGTGGACCCGTTGGGCCCAAACCACTCCTGCCATTGGTGCAGCACCCCGTCCTCTCCCACTCCCCCCTCCCCTCTTGCCCCCACTCCCCCCCACCCCCCTCCCTCCCTCCCACCCCCTCCCCCTCTCCCTCATCCCCCCTCTCCCTAGGGTTGCCTCTCCTACATTGGTGCAGCACCCCCCTCCCTCCAGCCCCCTCCTCCCCCTCCCTCCCCTCCTCCCCCTCCCTCCCCACCTCCCCGTCCCTCCCCCCCTCCACTCCTCCGCCCTCGCCCCCTCCCCACCCCCTCACCCTCCCTCTCCCTCCACTCCCCCTCCCTCCACTCCTCCCTCCACTCCTCCCTCCACCTCCCCACCTCCTCTCTCCCTCCCCCGCTCCCTTCCCCTCCCTCCTCCCTCCCACCCTCCCCCTCCCTATCACCCGCCCCCTCCTCCTTCCCTCCTCCCTCCCTCCTCCCTCCCTCCTCCCTCCTCCCTCCCTCCTCCCTCCCTCCTCCCTCCCTCCCCCCCACCTCCCCCCTCCCTCCCGGGAGCGATCCGTGGTTGCCCTAGCAACTCACCTCCCAGCCCGGGCAGCCGCCAGTGGTGGAGGGGGGGGGGGGGGGGGAGAGATTCCTGTCCCGTCCCGGTGCAGGGATGTTCAGCGTAGGTTCACTAGGTTAATTCCCAGAATGGCGGGACTGTCATATGTTGAAAACCTGGAGCGACTAGGCTTGTATACACTGGAATTTAGAAGGATGAGAGGGGATCTTATTGAAACCTATAAGATTATTAAAGGATTGGACACATGAGAGGGGATCTTATTGAAACGTATAAGATTATTAAGTGATTGTACATGTTGGGGGAGTCCAGAACCAGGGGCCACAGTTTAATAAGTAGTAGGCCATTTAGAACGGAGATGAGGAAAAACTTTTTCAGTCAGAGAGTTGTAAATCTGTGGAATTCTCTACCTCAGAAGACCTCAGAAGGCCGTGGAGGCCAATTCTCTGGATGCTTTCAGGAGAGAGCTAGATAGATCTCTTAATGATAGCGGAGTCAGGGGGTATGGGGAGAAGGAAGGAACGGGGTACTGATTGTGAATGATCAGCTATGATCACATTGAATGGCGGTGCTGGCTCGAAGGGCCGAATGGCCTACTCCTGCACTTATTGTCTATTGTCTATTGTCTATAAAACATCCATTGCTCCATTATGTGACGTGCATTTCATATACATGTTGGAGGCCAATGGTTAACTTTCATTTCATAGTGAGCAGACTCACCAAACGTGGAGTCCCCAGTCAGTTTACATGCTGTGAAAATCAGCACATTTTGCAGTTTGAACAAATAGATTTAATCAAGTTTTATTAATGAAGTCTGAAGCTAATAAATCATAAATGACTTTATTTATGATTAATGACTATTTATTTTAAATTAGAGAACTACAAAAAATAACATACATTTTATAAAATTTTAAATGCATTGCAAACAGATTATATTGAATAGAACTTGGCAATAAAATTCAAAACTGGGAGGTGAAATTGTGGTGTGGTCATATTGCATGCTCCATGCTAACAAAGTAGATTGTAAGATAGCCCTGGCAGGCAATTATTAGGAGAGGCTACACATGGAGGGAGTGAAAGGAGTAGGAGAATGTCGAACCAGTCAAGTTGAGTTCATTATCGGATCCATAAGTACAGTGTGGTACAAGCACAATGAAGCATTGCTGCATCACAGGTACATTGGTTGGCAGACAGGAAACAAAATGTAGGAGAAAATGGGTCCCTGTCAGAATGGCAGGCAGTGGCGAGTGGAGTGCTGCAAAGCTCGGTGCTGGGGCCACAACCATTTACAATATATATTAATGATTTGGATGATGGAGTTAAAATAACATTAGCAAATTTGCAGATGACACAAAGCTGGGTAGCAGTGTGAGCTGTGAAGTGGATGCCAGGACCCCTGAACCCCTCTCTCAGTGGATCATCAAATTCCTGATGGACAGGAAGCAGCATGTGAGGCTGGGAAAGCACATCTCGGACCCGCAGATCCTCAGCATAGAAGCACCGCAAGGCTGCGTACTCTCTCCTCTCCTTTACTCTCTCTACACCAACGACTGCACCTCCACAGACTCCTCTGTCAAGCTCCTCAAGTTTGCGGATGACACTACCCTGATTGGACTGATCCAGGATGGGGAGGAATCTGCCTACAGATGGGAAGTGGCACAGCTGGCGTCCTAGTGCCTTCACAACAACCTGGAGCTCGATGCTCTCAAGACAGTGGAACTAATTGTAGACTTTCAAAGAGATCCCCCTCCGCTCCCCCCACTCACCATCAATAACACCATAGTCATATCTGTGGACTCATCTATGTTCCTTGGAACCATCATCTCCAGGGACCTTAAATGGGGGGTCAACATTGACTCCACAGTCAAAAAGGCCCAACAGAGGATGTACTTCCTGCGTCAACTGTCACTGAATGAATTTAAAAGAGAGTTAGATAGAGATCTAGGGGCTAGCGAAATCAAGGGACATGGGGAGAAGGCAGGCACGGGTTACTGATTATAGATTATCAGCCATGATCACAATGAATGGCGGTACTGGTTCGAAGGGCCAAATGACCTCCTCCTGCACCAATTTTCCGTTTCAATAAACTCAAGACAAACACATAAAAACAAATTATACATAAATTTCACATCACATATCTAAAGGAAAGAAGGCTGTGCACGTTTTTGACAATGTTTTTCAACTATGATTTTATTGTCATATGCACAAGGATTGTGATGTACTGCTATAATGAAAATGCCCATGAAACCAACCATGGATGGAGATAGCAAAGAATTAGGCAAGCAAACATAGCGTACAATCTAAGCATCCTGTTTCAAGTACAATAATTCCTCAAATTCTGAACTTTCAATCACTTAACTTTCACTATAATTCCATCAGCTCATTGAGGTGTGTCATTGATTTGCAAAGCTATTTTTCACAAGAATAAATAGCACACTACTATCTCTGCATAATGGCATAGCTAGTAGAAGCACTACTCCACAATGCCAATGACCCAGGTTCATTCTTGTCTTCGTGTAGTTTGCTCATTCTCCCTGTGACTGCGTGGATTTCCCCTGGGTTTCCCCTGGGTTAACATTGATCAACATATAATCAGTGCAAAAGAGTGGTTGAAAGTCGGCATTGGCACAATGGGCTGAAGGATCAGTTTCTGCGCTGTATCTTGCCAGCACTATTACTTGACATGTAGGAATATAACTGTACAACTGCTCAACCTTTGTAGTCCATGAAGTTTTGTGTAGCCAAATGCTTTCTGGGAACATTCCATTACATAAATTATGGGCAGCATGGCGGTGGAACCGTAAGTATTGCTGCCTCACATCTTCAGCAGCCTGGGTGCAATCTTGACCTCCAGTGCTGTCTGCCGAGTTCAGTCTCTCCTGATATCCTAAAGATGTTCTGGTAGGTTAATGGATTAGTATAAGCAAAAGCATCAAAGGAGCGTTGATAGACATCATAAAATCGCAGATGCTGGAAATACTCACCTAGTCAGGCAGCATCTATGGAGTGAGAAATCATTAATATTTCAGGTTTGGCCCTCTTTATCAGAACCTCAGAGATAATGGGCATGTGAGGGAGATTAAGATGCTGAATTGCAGGGAAACAAGAAGGAGGAATGTAACTGTTGGGACCTCTTGGGTTGAATGACCTCCTTTGATATAAATACAAAAGGCTGCATATTTGGTTACGCAAAGAACAATCACCGCACTTTAGAGAGAACGTGAAGAAGCTCAGGAGGATACAGGAAAGATTTATTGGACTGATTCTGGTGGTGATGAACTGGGTAGACATGAGAAGCTGAGGTTGTCCTCTTTGCAGCAAAGAAGTTTGTGAAGAGATTTATTAGAGCCAGACAAGGTCTTGCATGGTTTAGATAGACTAAACAGAGGGAAGATCTTTCCAACAGGAAATGGTTTGGAGACCAAGATACAGGGTACACAGATTCAAAGTAATGGACAAAAGTACAATGGTGTACCTTGTATAGGTTAATATGTATTTCCACAAGTAGAGACGCTTGAAAATCATGTCAAAAAAGTGGTGGGAATAAAGTCAATCAGGGCTTTCAAGGAAAAATAATTTACAGTTACAAGACAAGTGAGTGCAAAGGGCCAACATGGACTTAATGGTCATAAAGTTTTACTATTTGAGAATAATCCAGCTGTAAATTGGGATACTGTCAATGAAGGTCATCATTGATATATTGATGGTGTTAATGAGGTTAAATCCATGTCACAGGCCATTTTAATCAATGTTCAGATCAATAAACGATATTGTTTTTTCAGAGATTAAACTGAACCGCCTTACCTTCAAGAGAATTTAGAAAAATGAGAAGTTACTTCACTGAAAGTCTATGACCATGAGAGGCATTGATCGGTGGAGGCAATGAGGCTGCTCTCTCTGGATGGAGAGTCCAAGTCACTTGATATTGAAGTGTAAAATTTCTTCCCACAGAAAATTGCTCAGAAAGCTAATTGCATATTAACCTTCATAACGAGAGGATTTCAGTATAGGTGTAAAGAGGTTCTTCTGCAGTTGTATAGGGCCCTGGTAAGACCACATCTGGTGTATTGCGTACAGTTTTGGTCTCCTAATTTGAGGAAGGACATCCTTGTAATTGAGGCAGTGCAGCGTAGGTTCACGAGATTGATCCCTGGGATGGAGGGACTGTCATATGAGGAAAGATTGAAAAGACTAGGCTTGTATTCACTGGAGTTTAGAAGGATGAGAGGGGATCTTATAGAAACATATAAAATTATAAAAGGTCTGGACAAGCTAGATGCAGGAAAAATGTTCCCAATGTTGGGTGAGTCCAGAACCAGGGGCCACAGTCTTAGAAAAAAGGGGAGGCCATTTAAAAGTGAGGTGAGAAAAAATGTTTTCACCCAGAGAGTTGTGAATTTGTGGAATTCTCTGCCACAGAGGGCAGTAGAGGCCAAATCACTGGATGGATTTAAGAGAGAGCTAGATAGAGCTCTAGAGACTTGTGGAATCAAGGGATATGGGGTGAAGGCAGGCACGGGTTATTGATTGTGGGCGATCAGCCATGATCACAATGAATGGCGGTGCTGGCTCGAAGGGCCAAATGGCCTCCTCCTGCACCTATTTTCTATGTTTCTATGTTTGGAAATTTTGGTTCCAGAAGGCAGTAAATGATCAGTTATTGAATAAAATGAAGAGGACTCAGTATCCTTTTGATACTTTGGGAATTATAGAATTACTGTCACACAGAAGGAGGCCTTTTAGCTCATTATGTTCATGTGTGCTTCCTACAGAGTATCTCACAAAGTGCTGGAGTAACAGCGGGTTGGACAGCAATTGTGGACAGAATGGAGACGTGGCATTTTGGATTGGGACCCTTCTTCAGATTGATTTTGGTTGGGGAGAGAAAGTTGGAAAAGAGGTGATAACGCCACAAAGCCTGGCAAGTGATAAATGGATACGAGTGAGGGGGGTATAGAATAGGAGTGAAATGTAAAGCCCGAGGGAGGGATATAGGTGACAGGGAACAGGGAGGCAAGGGTGGAGAAATAGATGGGCAAGATAGTAGAAGAAATTGCATACTGGTTGAGGGGACACAGGAAAGAGAGGTGAAATGGGAGATGTTACTTTTTCAATGTTCATAATGTTAGGTTGTAAGCTACCCAAGCCGAAAAGCAGGTGCTGTTCCTCCAGTTTGCATGTGGTCTCATTCTGGCAAGGGAGGAGGCTCATAACAAAAATGTTGGAAGGGAATGCGAAAAAGAGTTAAAATGGTTACAAACTGAGAGATCCAGCAGGCCTTCCAGAGAGCATGTGATTGGCGAAATGGTCACCCAGTCTACATCTGGTCTCACTAATACGAAAGAGGCCAAATCAGGAAAACTAACTGCAGTAGACAAGGTTTGAAGATGTGGATATGAACCTCTATCTCACCTGGAAAGGCTGTTGGGGATCCTATATGGAGCTGAGGGAGGTTTTGTTCAATACTCCAGCATCTGCAGTTCCTTGTGTCTACGGAGTACCTCATTGGCCTCATTTCCAATCTCTTTCCCCTTATTATTACAATTTGTTCTTTTGTCAGTGCCTTCTCAGTTGGCTTTTGAAGGCCCTCATTGAGTTTGCTTCCATCTGGAATGTATAAATACTTGGAATACAATTACATGTAAAGTCTGAAGCTGCCACAGATGGCTGTGGAGGCCAAGCCATTGGATATTTTTTAAGGTTTAAATTAACAGATTCCTGATTAACAAGGGTGTCAGGGGTTATGTGGAGAAGATAGGAGAATGGGGTTGAGAGGGAAAGATAGATCAGCCACGATTGAATGGCAGAGTAGATTTGATGGGCTGAATGGCCTAATTTTGTTCTTATAACTTATGAACTTATGGACAATATGCATGAAACTCCGAGATTATGAGTAGTTATGTCTGGTTTATTCAAGGTTCTCCCTCTGCACACAGCAATGCAACCATGATCCTCGATGTCTTACGGTGTAATTTATACAAATTACATTGCCACATGGGTAGTGGACCTGAGACACGGAACCAGCCATGGTCCCATTCAGGGAACCCTTTGGCCTACTCGCATGCCTATTTGTTATATTATTAGTTCCTGCAGTTGTTTTGCTTTCACTCAAGCTTGGAAATTTCAAGGTTAAATCCAACCTAATTCTGCCAAGATCAAACCTTGAGATGAAAGCTCTTGCTGAGCTGCCTTGTTCTAGCATTGCTTCATTAGTAGTTAATTAAAATTGCTCCTTTTATGCCACAGGGTGCAGATATCTAAAACCCTGGTAAATGACACAATTCAAATAAAATTCCAACTATAACATATACACCTTTGGCCTGTCTTCTGCTTAATGGAGCACTCACATCAAGTCACAAGGAACCACCCTTTATTGCTAAAGAAAGCAGCAGGCTGATTAATCCCGTGCTTCATTTTTAACACCCTTACTCATTAAATCGTCTACATTGTTTTACAATGTGATTAACGTGCATCGATGAGCTGGCAAGTCCAACAGTATACTCGTAAGTGACAACCACTGGCTGATCTTCTGACAAGCTAATGATGTCCTCAGCCTCAGAACTAAATCAGTGACTGCACACGCAACAGAAGCAGAAACCTCTACAACTCTACTGCCCTTGGAAGCACCTTTCAGTCTTTTCTCTGCGGGCTGTTTCCACAACAGCTGTAGACTGTTCTTTATCTCTCTCGCAAAGTAATTGAGATATAGATAACAATACACAAAGCTAGGAGCACTTCTTGTTCAAAGGACAAATTAGCTTCTACACTGAGCACCCAATTAACGATCCTTTCACAAAGTGAGTCAGCTGTCTGCTTCAGAGCTTGACCATCATGAGTTTCCATGCTGGTGATCTTTGAACTTTGGACAGATCTGACAAAGATCATTCATTTGAAATAAGTTTTATTTTGGTGTGGCGAGTTACCATTCTTAAAGAAAGCAATTCAACACGATCAGTAAAAGTATTGTATATTCAGCAATTGCACACAAAACTATATTTCCCTACATATTGTTTCAAGCCCATTAGCAGATTTCTCTTGTGACACATGTTCACAAGAAGAAAAGCTTGCAGGATTCAGTGATGTTAATGTTTAATCAATTGCAGTCCAGATAAAATTAGTTCGCTAGCAGAATGATTATGAGAAATGACATATTCATACCTACATATTGTCAATCTCAGGGAACATCACAACTTAGTTTTGGTTTTATTTATTTTGCAAATACAAGGAGCCCACTTTAAACTGTGTGCTTTACAAAGAGAGCCTTGGACATACCGCATGCCTGAACGCCAAACAAGGGGACACAAGGAACTGAAGATGCCGTTATTTTGAGTAAAACACAAAGTGCTGGAGTAACTTCGCAGGTTAGGAAGGAACAGATAGGTGATATTTTAGGTGGAAACCGTTTTTCAGGCTCAAGAGTCAAGAATGTTTTATTGTCATATGTCCCAAAATGGAGCAATGAAATTCTTGCAGCAGCACAACAGACATGTAAACACCATAATAAACAAAAAAATGGCAAAAAGAATCAAATTTATGTGGCACACTATGTCTGTTAGCAATGCATAAGTGCTTTTGACGTACAGTCGCTGTAGCAATGCATGCAATACATCAGCCAGTTTGTGCACAGCAAGCTCCTACATATAACAATATGACCTTCTGCTTGTGCGCACGCAACAGATTCATGAACCGTGCAGGAAGGAACTACAAATGCTGGTTTACATTGAAGACAGACACAAAATTCTGGAGTAACTCAGCGGGACTGAATATTGACTTCTCTAACTCTGTCACTCTTGCTTTCCCTCTCTCTCCACCCCTCCCCCATCCTAGTTTTCTGACTACTTTGATTGTCCTCCTGATTAAATTTTACTGATTGTATGCCTCATTATCACCTTCCCTTCAGTTAACAATGATCTACTCTGCATTTTCCTTGAACCTCATCCCCTCTGATCTCTCGTTTTCACACCTTAGCGGAAGGTAAACAAACACCACTTTTACGAGGAGACCCCATGTGGTGACTAGAATCTCGACATTTATGGTATCCACGTTAGATATTTGGAAGGAAGAGTTTCAGAACAACAGGAACGTAAGATTGACTTCTCCAACTTTAGATAGTTCCTCTGTCCCTCTCTTCCCCTCCCCTTCCCAGATCTCCCACTGTCTTCCTGTCTCCACCTATATCCTTCCTTTGACCCGCCCCCCTGACATCAGTCTGAAGAAGGGTCTCGACCCGAAACATTGCCCATTCCTTCTCTCCTGAGATGCTGCCTGACCTGCTGAGTTACTGCAGCATTTTGTGAATAAATACCTTCAGAACGTAAGATTAAAGTTAACTTTGGGGAAAGATAAAGATGAAAGGTGACAGGTACATTGATTAATGATTGTTTATTTCAACTCCACAACTAACCATTGTGTCATGAGGGTATAAGAATCCAACAATTACTGTAGGATTTTGAAAACAAATTGAGCTTGTTCACATCCTTGAGCTTCTCAATGTCCATCACTAAGGCCTTTATTAAACCGACTTCTTTGATAGACTCACCACTGATCAATGAGTTGCTTTATTTTGTGTCTGTGCCTATCTGAGTAAAGTCAGATTTAGGGTAGGGGTGAAGTACAATATTCCCTCTTACACTCCCATTGCTGGAGACAGTGTTATTAGTTTTCTTGGTGAGTATTACAGCGAGGAAGACACCCAAGACTGATAAGTGGATATCCCTAAGGGGGCTCCTGTCATGTTTTTGAATTGTTACTTGTGTGATAATCAATAGGTCAGTTGAACAAAAATATCACAGAATCAGAATATTGTTACAAAAGGAGGCCATTAAAACTACCAAGGCCAACTGAGTTCTGAGTGCATCAATTCTCGCAGTCTTAACCTCCGTCCTCTCCCAACTACCCTGAATTATTCTTTCTCATGTGCATTTTCAATTCCCCTTAAGGCCACTCATTGGTTCTGCTTCCACTATCCTTGCAAACCTTTTTCTGACCATTTGTTGCATGAAAAAATAAGGCTTTTCCTTGCATCCTCCTTGGATTGCTACAGATTCTGATTTCAGTCACCAGGGCTCAACAAACACTTAATATTCACAACACAGGGAGGCAACAGAAATGGCCCTCTCACAGAGGGCAAACATTGAGAAAACGTAACTATTAAATATTTCAATGTAAGAGGTATGCTTGATGCTTGCAGCAGAATAATCCACATTTGCTCCTTACAAGAACTGCATTTGTTTACTAATGATTTCCTGATAAGGAATTAATTGGAAATCCAAGCAGAAACCATATCACTGCACGCAAGCTGTTTAGATGCCCAATGAGGTGAGACAGCTAAAGTTAAATGGAAGCCAAAGAGCTGAAGGTTGTGCTGCTATGGTGTTGATCAGCTTTGTGGTACACGGTGCAGAATAGTGAGGTGACATCTTGGTTTTGTATGGGTGTACTTGCATAGGTCTCCAGAGCGTATGACACGCTAATGCCAACTTCTAACCAGAGACGCATACATTTCAGGATACAAAATCTGTTCATAGACTATAAACATATGAAGAAAGTAGTTTGGAGCAGGGTGTAATCAGATTATGGCTGATGTGAATGTAACCTCAACTCTACATTGTCATCTACCATTAGTAACCTTTCACTCCTTGCTTATTAAGTATCTATCTACATATCTTTCTTAAAGTTATTCAGAGACTTTTCATCCACTGTCTTTTAAGGAAGAGAGTTCCAAAGTGGTGTCTCTCTTAGAGCGAGAATTTCTTTTTAATCTGTCTTGAAAAATTATTTAATCTGTCTTAATAAGTGGTGACTACTTATTTTCAAAACATATTCCCCTCATTGGACCTTCTCCGCGAAGAGAATATCCTCTCCACTTCCACTCTGTCAAGTCCACTTAGGATTTGATCTAATTAAGTTTCCCATCATTCTTTTAAGTTCCAGCATGGTCAATAAGACAACCCATTTACTAAGGTTAATTAATGTCTAGCTCTACTGCTCGCAGGAGATAGGTGCTTTAAAAAAAAAAAATAATGCCATACTTTGTGATCACTGGTTTGGCCAGCTAAGTAATTGGAGGTCTCCGGAAAAGACCATTGTGTTTCTTGATTTAAACATATGATGAAGGTCAGAATGCCTATTGTGTAGTGCAGTTTTCTTGTGTATTACATGACAGAACTGTATTCAAAAGTATATTAGAACTTCATCTTGAGGTATATTAAGAGTAAAAGGGTAGCCACAGGGAGAGTAGGGGTCCTCTTAAGATTCAATGTGGTGACTGTGTATGGAGTTACAGGAAATGAGCAACATCTTAAATTAATACTTCTAAACTTAATTGACTTTTAAGAAGGACATAGAATCTGGTGAGTTCAGGGGAGAGAACAATGATATTTTGTAGCACATCAACATTATGAAGGAGGAGGTAATGGAGGTCCTGAAGCTCATAAAGGTAGATAAATCCCTAGGGCCTGACCCAGGTGTACTTTAGGATTAACAGGAAGCAAGAGAGGAAAATGCTGGGGAACTGACAGTGATTTTTCCTCACCTGGTTAACCACAGGTGAGGTACCAGAAGACTGGAGGATCGTTAATGTTGTGCCTTTTTTTTTTTAAACCCAGGGAACTGCAGCTCAGTGAGCCTTACATCGGCGATGAGAAAATTATTGGAAAAGGATTCTGAGAGACAGGACTTATTTGCTTTGGGAAAGACAAAAACTGATTAGAAATAGCCAGCCTGGTCTTCTGCGTGGAAAATCGTATCTCATGAAATTTATTCCACTTTCGAAGACGTGGCCTGAGGGGATTTACGAGAGCAGAACAGTAGACTGTTTCTGTGCCTACAACTCTATGACTTTAATAGCCGAACATTAACTGTGATTAGAACTTCAATAGTTGCAGAACACACTGAAATAACGTAAGTGTAGGTATGATGTACATTCAGATAGAGGCTGCTGTGCATGGTGGTGATGTTAATTAATGTGCACACAAACTGTGAAGTCTTCAATAATTCCTACAATGTGTTACTTTTGTGAGCTCACCTTCACCACCTCTCTCATCTGGCATCATCACCACTTATGTCATTCAGTCTCCCTTGCTCTCCTTCCTACCATGGACTTTTCTTTTAAATACCATGGACTTTTCTTTTATTCATCTCACCCCTTCCACTTCTCTGCAACATGTTTCATTTCCAACTTTTCCGTAATTCTGATAAAAATGTCTTTGAAAGTGTGCTGTTTGACCTGCTGAGTATTTCCAACACTTTTTGTTTTTATTTCTGATTTCCGGCATTTACAATTTGTAACTTTTCAGAAGAGAGACCGTTGCCCAAGCTTTCTGTTCCACAGGCAATGTCACAGCTAACGAAATGTATTTTCATTATCCATGACTTAGTATGACACCACTTATTGCAAAGTAATGTATCTTCTGATTTCTTGAAGGAAATGCCGCAGGGAATTTACAGCAATTACACATTTATTGGGCAGATTGTTAATGTCATCATCATAACACTGACCATGCAGATAATAAATACTGACCAAGATATATTGCTCCTTTGAACAACAAATACCAAACACTTGCTTCAAAATGTACTGAACACCGGAGACATTGTTAAGAAATATTTTATTTTCGATCTACTCTTCCCTCTCTCCCGCTGACAGTAAAACATCAGATGGAACCAATAAACGCACATATTATGTTGGCACTCATAGATAAAAGAAGACAGCTATGGACAGAGTCCACACTAATACATGCCGTGCGGTGACATAATTGGAACAAACTGTAAGGCAAAAAAGATATACATTTTCACAGCACACTTACATCAACTTCAAAACACACCAAAGTGTTTGCCAACTATTGAAGTACCTTTGCAGTGTTGTACTGATGCAATGCACAAAACGCAGCAGCCAAATTGCACACAGCAAGCTCCCAAAATACCAATCTGCTAATGACCAGATAATCTGGTTGAGAAATGCTGATTAAGAGATAAATGTTAATAAGGGCACCTTGGACGACAATGCAATCCTTCTTGAGGAATGTCTGATGGAATATTTTACATTAATGTGAGAGAACAAATGAAGCATGTTTAGATTTTCATGCAAAGGGTAATACTTCTACAGTACAGTGCTCCCACCTCACTGCACTAAAATGTCAGGTTGCCTGTTTATATTTTGGAGTGTGACTTGAACTCAGAACTTTCAGAAGCAGAAGGAATACTAATTGAGTCAAAAATGATACCCACTCACAACCAAGAGTCTGAATGAGAGGAGAAAGCAGAGCATCATCAGCGACAACTCCAAAGAACAAACAGATAAGTTGTGCTAAAGGAAAAGTTGTATGGAGAGATTAAGACAATGTGCACCCAAATGGGATTAATTGAAATTGGGACCATGGTCGGCATAAACTCAATGGGCCAATGGACCTATTCCTGTGCTGTACTGTTCTATGTTCAATAATGTAGTCCTTGATGGTCACAGAAAGAATTTAGTGGGCAAGAGGGTCTATTTCCATGCTATGTCACACCATGACTTTATAACTTGGCAGTTTTGCAAAGTTGTTAGATTTATTCGGTCAAAGGTGATTCTTCTAAACTGCTGACTAATACCTTTTGTTATCATTCAGCCTGATATTAACTATCTTAATCCAACATGGTGGAAAGTTACGTTAAAAAGGGAATGCTTTCCTAAGTGGTGGACTGCTCATTTCTGCTTCCACTGCAAGCAGCCCAGTTAAGCAGAAGCAGAGTATTTAATTATATTACTACACTGGCAGAGTATTCACCTCATATTTTTATAATCATAGATTTGCATCTCAGGGGTCCAAACAATCAAGGCTAATTGCAACTATCATCCAGAGTACCAAAGAATAGCAAGATATCATGACAATGACTACCATCCAGTGGCCTCTCATCCAGCATCACAAAGTGCTGTAAGAGGCTGGTTATGGAACTCATTAAATCTAGCCCACCAAACAACGTTGATCCACTGCAGTTCACCTACCACCACAACAAGTTCTAGGCAGGTTCCATCTCCCTGGCCCTTCACTCATCCCTGGAACACCGGGATAAGAAACACTCCTGTGACGAACTCATATTCATAGCTGACAGCTCTGCTTTCGATAGCAATACTTCCAAGCTCACCACCAAACTCGTGGAATTGGGGGTCATCAATCTCTTCTGCAACTGGATCTTTGCCGTCCTGACCAACAGACCACAATCAGTGACAAATCATCCTATACAATAATCCTCAAGCCCAGGTGCCCCACAGAGATGCATTTATTGCTGTCCCCCACCCCCCCCCCCCCCCCCCACCCCTTTCTATACTCCTTATACACTCATGACTATGCAGCCAAATACCAATCGAACTCAATTTTCTAATTTGCAGACAACGCCATCATATTGGGCCGGATATCAAATAATGTCAAGACAGAGTATAGGAAGTAGACTGAGAACATTGTAATCTAATGCCAAGCGTGGCCTGGATGGTGGAGATTCTTGATCTAAGACGCCATCTTTTGACGATGGAGAGGGCTGTTCCTATAATGGGTATGAAGGAACTGCGGATGGTGGTTTAAACCTCTGTTCCTATAACGGAGCAGGTTGAGTCCACCACTCTAGGCATCCCTTGCAATCCTGTGCACTAGTATTGCCATACCAGGCCATGATGCAACCAATCAGGATCATAATATGATTAGTTTTAATCTGCAATTTGAGGAGAAGGTTAAATCGGAAGTGTCAGTGTTGCAGTTGAACAAACGGGACTATGAAGGCATGAGAGAGGAGCTGGCCAAGGTGGACTGGAAAGGGATCCTAGCAGGATTGACGGTGGAACAGCAGTGGCAGGAATTTCTGAGCATAATCCGGAAGACGCAGGATCATTTCATTCCAAAAAGGAAGAAAGATTCTAAGGGGAGTAGGAGGCAACCATGGCTGACAAGGGAAGTTAGGGATGGAATAAACATAAAAGAAAAGATGTATAACACAGCAAAGAGTAGTGGAAAGCCAGAGGATTGGGAAACTTTCATAGGACAACAGAAGGTACCAAAATGGGCAATACGGGCTGAAAAGATGAAGTATGAGGGGAAGCTGGCCAAGAATATAGAGAAGGACAGTAAAAGCTTCTTTAGATAGGTTAAGAGAAAAACCGTAGCAAAATCAAATGTGAATCCCTTGAAGGCAGACAAGGGTGAAATTATTATGGGTAACAAGGAAATGGCAGAAGAGTTGAACAGGTACTTCGGATCTGTCTTCACTAAGGAAGACACAAACAATCTCCCAGATGTACTGGAGGACAGAGGATCTAGGGGGGTAGAGGAACTGAAAGGAATTTTCATTAGACGAGAAATAATATTGGGTAGACTAATGGAACTGAAGGATGATAAATCCCCTGGGCTTGATGGTCTGCATTCCCAGGGTCCTCTAGAAATAGTGGACGCATTGGTGATCATTTTCCAATGTTCAATGGATTCAGGAGCAGTTCCTGTGGATTTGAGGATAGCTAATGTTATCCCTTTTTCAAGAAAGGAGCGAGAGAGAAAACGGGGAATTACAGACCAGTTAGCCTGACTTCGGTGGTGGGAAAGATGCTGGAGTCAATTATTAAAGAGGTAATAATGGTGCATTTGGATAGCAGTAAAAGGATAAGTCCAAGTCAGCATGGATTTATGAAAGGGAAATCATGCTTGATTAATCTTCTGGAATTTTTTGAGGACGTGACAAATAAAATGGATGAAGGGGAGCTAGTGGATGTAGTGTATCTAGACTTCCAGAAAGCCTTTGATAAGGTCCTGCACGAGAGATTGGTGACCAAAATTAGAGCACATGGTATTGGGGGTACGGTGTTGATATGGATATAAAATTGGTTGGCAGACAGGAAACAAAGAGTAGGAGTAAACGGGTCCTTTCAGAATGGCAGGCAGTAGCGAGTGGTGTGCCGCAAGGCTCGGTGTTGGTGCCACAACTGTTTACCATATATATTAATGATTTGGAAGAGGGAATTAGAAGCAACACTAGCAAGTTTGCGGATGTCACAAAGCTGGGTGGCAGTGTAAACTGTGAAGAAGATGTTAGGAGGTTGCAGGGTGACCAGGACAGGTTGAGTGAGTGGGCAGATGCATGGCAGATGCAGTATAATATAGATAAATGTGAGGTTATCCACTTTGGCGGCAGAAACAAGAAGGCAGCTATTATCTCAATGGAGTTAGGTTAGGTAAGGGGGAGGTGCAGCGAGACCTGGGTGTCCTTGTACACCAGTCACTGAAAGTTGGCATGCAGGTACAGCAGGCTGAGAAGAATGTTGGCCTTCATAACAAGAGGATTTCAGTATAGGAGTAAAGAAGTTCTTCTGCAGTTGTATAGGGCCCTGGTAAGACCACATCTGGTGTACAGTTTTGGTCTCCTAATTTGAGGAAGGACATCCTCGTAATTGAGGCAGTGCAGCGTAGGTTCACGAGATTGATCCCTGCGATGGCGGGACTGACATATGAGGAAAGATTGAAAAGACTAGGCTTGTATTCACTGGAGTTTAGAAGGATGAGAGGGGATCTAATAGAAGCATATAAGCTAGATGCAGGAAAAATGATCCCAATGTTGGGCGAGTCCAGAACCAGGGGCCACAGTCTTAGAATAAAGGGGAGGCCATTTAAAACTGAGGTGAGTAAAAACTTTTTCACCCAGAGAGTTGTGAATTTGTGGAATTCTCTGCCACAGAGGACAGTGGAAGCCAAATCACTGGATGGATTTAAGAGAGAGTTAGATAGAGCTCTAGGAACTAGTGGAATCAAGTGATATGGGGTGAAGGCAGGCACGGGGTACTGATTGGGGACGATCAGCCATGATCACAATGAATGGCGGTGTTGGCTCGAATGGCCGAGTGGCCTCCTCCTGCACCTATTTTCTATGTTTCTATGTTTCTATGTTTCTATGTTTCTATGTTTTCTACAATACGTCCATGGAGGATTATTCGGTGACGTGCCGAACCACTTTAAATTTTTCAAAGGCACAGGTACACCTTCTTTGTGATTATTTCTCTATCCTGGGCCCAGGACAGGTCATCCGAGATGTTAACGTCCACGAATTTGAAGCTAGCATTTCTCTTCACCAATGGATCTAATTTCTGGAACTCTTTCGCCAACAGCAACTTTGGATACTTCCCCACAAACTGTATAGCTGTTTAAGAAGGCAATCCACCACCACATACTTCATATATAGACACAAAATGCTGGAGTAACTCAGCGGGACAGGCAGCATCTCTGGAGAGAAGGAATGGGTGACGTTTCGGGTCGAGACCCTTCTTCAGACTGACGTCAGAGAGGAGGGAGATAGTTAGATAAGGAAGTGTGGTGTGAAATCAGGGCAAAGAGAACAGAGATCAAGGAAAATGTAGAATAGATCATTGTTAGCTGGGAGAAGGTAACAACAAAGCAAACAGAGGTAAAATGTAATTGGAGACAGTAAGAGTGGTTGGAGAACTGGGAAGGGGGAGGGATGGAGAGAGAGGGAAAGCAAGGGTTACTTGAAGTTAGAGAAGTCAATGTTCCTCCTTTGCCCTGTTTTCACACCTTCACGCTGCCTTATCTATCTATCTCCCTCCCCCTTGATGTTAGTCTGAAGAAGTGCCTTGACCCGAAACGTCACCCATTCCTTCTCACCAGAGATGCCGCCTGTCCCGCTGAGTTACTTCAGCAATATGTGTCTATCCTTGGCTTAAACCAGCATCTGCAGTTCCTTTTCAGAATGGCAGGCAGTGACTAGTGGGGTACCGCAAGGCTCAGTGCTGGGACCCCAGCTATTTACAATATATATTAATGATTTGGACGAGGGAATTGAATGCAACATCTCCAAGTTTGCGGATGACACGAAGCTGGGGGGCAGTGTTAGCTGTGAGGCGGATGCTAGGAGGCTGCAAGGTGACTTGGATAGGTTAGGTGAGTGGGCAAATGCATGGCAGATGCAGTATAATGTGGATAAATGTGAGGTTATCCACTGGTGGCAAGAACAGGAAAGCAGACTATTATCTGAATGGTGGCCGATTAGGAAAAGGGGTGATGCCACGAGACCTGGGTGCCGTGGTACACCAGTCATTGAAAGTAGGCATGCAGGTGCAGCAGGCAGTGAAGAAAGCGAATGGTATGTTGGCATTCATAGCGAGGGGATTTGAGTATAGGTGTAGGGAGGTTCTGCTGCAGTTGTACAGGGCATTGGTGAGACCACACCTGGAGTATTGTGTACAGTTTTGGTCTCCTAATCTAAGGAAAGACAATCTTGCCATAGAAGGAGTACAGAGAAGGTTCACCAGATTGATTCCTGGGATGGCAGGACTTTCATATGAAGAAAGACTGGATAGACTCGGCTTGTACTCGCTGGAATTTAGAAGATTGAGGGGGGATCTTATAGAAACATACAAAATTCTTAAGGGGTTGGACAGGCTAGATGCAGGAAGATTGTTCCCGATGTTGGGGAAGTCCAGAACAAGGGGTCACAGTTTAAGGATAAGGGGGAAGTCTTTTAGGACCGAGATGAGAACGTTTTTTTTCACACAGAGAGTCGTGAATCTGTGGAATTCTCTGCCACAGAGGGTAGTTAAGGCCAGTTCATTGGCGATATTTAAGAGGGAGTTAGATGTAGCCCTTGTGGCTAAAGGGATCAGGGGGTATGGAGAGAAGGCAGGTATGGGATACTGAGTTGGATGATCAGCCATGATCATATTGAATGGCGGTGCAGGCTCGAAGGGCCGAATGGCCTACTCCTGCACCTATTTTCTATGTTTCTATGTTTCTATGTTTCAACCAGCGGTAGTGTTGCTGCCTTATAGCGTTTGCAGCACCGGAGACCCGGGTTCGATCCCTGTCTATACGGAATTTGTACGTTCTCCCCGTGAATGCTTGGGTTTTCTCTGAGATCTCCTCCCACACTCGAAAGACGTACAGGTATGTAGGGTAATTGGCTTGGTGTATGTGTAAATTGTCCCTAGTAGTAGGATAGTGTTAATGTGCGGGGATCCCTGGTCAGTGCGGACTCGGTGGGCCTGTTTCCACGCTGTACCTCTAAACTAAATAAACCAAACATACTTCTTTCCAGTTAGAAATGTCAGCAAATGCAAGGCTTGTCCAGATACAAGGAATGAATTCATAAACATCCTTATTGTTAAACTTTAAGGAAATTGTGATCTTTGATTGACAGTGTGCTAAAAATAGGTTCACTGATGTTCACATATTTATTTCCCAGGTTAACCAAGGAATCGGATGAGAAAGAAAAATCCCTTTGAGGATTGTTTGCTGAATGGTTTTTCTCCTTAGTCACAAAGAATTATCAGAACTTCTTCCAAAAGCATTTCCATGTTCAGCTCAGCTCTCTGGGAGGATATTTGGATTCCTGTTTAGTTACAGATGGCAGTACTACACACAATTCAATGGCATAAAAATGTATTTGTTAATAATCTGATCCTTGTGTCACATGCCTTCAAAGTGAACAATGCACATTATTATGTATTTTTTCAGGAGATTCCCTGCCTGCATACAATTGAGCAAACCAATTTGAATCTAATAAATTCTTTAGTGTTGTGAAGATGTTAATTTAATTGCAAGCATCTGTCTCTAAGAGGTTATGGCTCTGTTTTTATTGCCAGAATAATGGTGAGACTAAGTGCTCACTGTTTTCATGGAGTCAAACAGGCGGTAAGTTCCAGGGTATGCAGATGTATTCCTAAATGGGGAAGGTGAGTAGCTGTCGTCTAAGCTATCCTGTGCCTATCCAACCTTCACTGCACTGTGGTGAGAAACAAATTTCTGGAGAAACTTAGCAGGTCGAGTAGCATCTGTTGGGGGAAAGAAATTGATGATGTTTCAGAATGAGACCCAGAATGCATCAGCACTGAGAGAGGAGAGAGTTCAAAGCATGCATGTTCCTATGAAAGTGAAGGGCAACTCAGGTGGATGTAAGGATGCCTGGATGACAAGAGGAACTGAGGCTCTGGTCAGAAAAAATAGAAACATGGGCCATTCCATTGGGTTATTCCATTGGTTTCATTACTGGCCTAGTGAGTCTGAGGAAAATGGACCTACAAAGTTCATTTTTGATCTCGAGTGCCATGTGTGAAGCAACCACCCTCCTCCTTTCCTGAAACTTGGATGTATTGACTTCAATGGAACCAAATTTTGGCAGTGGGATTCAACATGAAAGTGATTCCACATTATAATGTCTCACCAGGCTTGAGAACAGGTTACGTTTCTGATGAACAGAATGGTCTTTTGCTGAATTATACCCATGATATATTTCTCCAGGAAATGATGCACATTTTTTAATTTTATTTTTTTTGTTTTTAACAACAAAAACTTTTACTGAAACACACAAAACAACACAGTGTGAGCAGTCAAGTGTTTGACAAGTTACTCACATCAATGAAGATTTCTTGTTCCTTTATTCACACCATTTGGACGAAAACCAAGCTATGAAAAACATTTGGGAAAATAGATGATTTTTAAGGTTGCTGCAGGATGTGTTATACATCTGCTGTCTTATTTCATTTAATTTCCCCATAGTCTGTGTTGTTACATAAGCAAGGACAACACTAGTAATTGATCTAGAGTGGAATATCTCTCTCGTACTGTGCTGAACTTGTAGTTACATTACTCAAGCCTGTCCTTCATCATCACCGGCCCCAAATTCACAAACTCCCTCCCTATCAGGGTGGCACAATGGCACAGTGGTAGCCTTACACACCAGAGACCTGGTTTTGATCCTGAATATGGGTGCTGTCAGTACGGCGGTGTACGTTCTCCCTGTGACCACGTGGGTTTTCTCCGGGTGCTCCAGTTTCATAGCCAATTCCAAGGACTACAGATTGATAGGTTATTTGGCTGCTGTAGATTGCTCCTAGTGGGTGAGTGGTAGAACGTGAGTCTAGTTAATAGGGATAAGGATGAGAATTTAAAATGGGATTATGGTAGGATTAGCATGTGAGGTGAGGCTTTCAACCCAGATGATCCCACCCTGTACAAGAAGGCCAAGTATGATCTCAACAAAGCAATCAGGAAAACTTCTACAACAATTCGATCAAGTCGATGCCAGGTGATTGTGACAGGGCTGGAATAATATCAATGGTTATATATTGAAATAAGGGGTGATCTCTGGCAACAACTCATGTCTACCAGATGAGCTCTTACACCCATTTTAAATAGGGAAACGAAGCTCCACCTAAGGATGTCTCCCCAACCCCCAATGGTTCTGCCTCATTCATCTCGGAGGCAGAAATCGGATCTGCTTTCATGAGTGTAAACTCTCGGAGAGCGGTCGGCCCCGATGGTGTCCTAGAATGGGTTCTGAAATTGATGGCCACAGTCATCACCAACATCTTGAGCCGCTCACTGCAAAAATCTTATAATGCCAGCTTCTCCAAGGAAACCTTCAATTCCAGTTCCCAAGTAAAAATAAAGTAACCTTTCTTCTTGAAGCTTTCAAGAAGGATGATCTCGCACTGTACCAGAACACCAACAATGATGAGACAAAGTACAGGAAAGAGATCAAGAACTTTGTATCATGATATATGGACAATAACCTATCGCTTAACATCTACAAGGCAATAAGGTAGCTATTGATTTAAGGAATTGAGGGGGTGAAAACAACAGAGTGGCTGTAAAAAATGATGACAGCTTTAAGTTCCTTGGCATCTTTTGTGATCTTTTGAACTGAGTCAGTCAGAGGTTGAACCTGGTTGATGTAAAAATCTTTATTCATTAAGAGAAACAAATATTTTCTTAGAGACCCACATTAGAATTTCCAAACTCAACACGCATCGAGTTTTTTTTTGTTTTACACACAAAAATAATAATGAATGATTAACTACAGTTTCAATAGCTATAATTATCTACTAGGATTTAACATTTTGAATGTGCAGAATTGCATATTTACAATGGGAGCATATTATCGTTGCCAAAACACATCTGAATATTTAAACACCTCAGCTGGGATAACATAGCCATATGGTGGTCTAAAGCTTCTGAGGATAGAGATACTTCAAGATATCCCAAACCATGTTTGATGGATGACTTTCTTGACTACTGAAATATCCCAATCATTAATAGACAATAATAACAGATATGGACAAATATACTTAATGTGCCAAGGGACAAAATAAGTCTGATATGGAAGCTTCCTACATCATCTCAATGTGTGAAATAACTTAAGTTGAAGATTTCTGATTTGATCTAAGCCAATTACCAAACTCAAAGACAAAGAGTCATGGTTATGTGAGTAGGTGGTCAGCTTGTTGGCAAAGCTGTCTTTTTGGCTGCTACGTCCACATAATTTTCTAACCCCTGAATAGTCCCTAACAACATCCATCTCACTAGCAAACTAACCAGTGATCAAGAAAACACATCAGCGTATTTAGTTTCTTAGGTTCCTGAGAAAATTTGGCATTCCACTAGAATTCTCTTAAACTTCTATAGATGCTCTATTCTGATGAGAGGCACCCCAGCCTGGTTTGGAAACTGTTCTGTTCTTGACTGCAAGAATCTGCACAGACAGGTGAGCACAGATCAGTCCATCACAAGCTATTCGCTTACTTCCATCCAATCCATCTTTATGCTGTTGCCTCAAGAGAGCTAGTATTATCGTCACACGATACGATACGATACAATGCGATATGATAGAACTTTATTTATCCCGGGGGGAGGGAATTAATCTGTCAACAGTCATAAAAAAATACAAATTTCATGAAACATGAAATTAAAGTGATGAGTGAAAAGACTTTGGAGATGTGCAAAGATTGAGAAGGTTGGAGGTGGGAGGGGGGAGTCAGTCTCAGTCTACCCTGTGACAGAAGGGGGAGGAGTTGTAAAGTTTGATAGCCACAGGGAAGAAAGATCTCCTGTGGCTTTCGTGTCCTGCATTTTGGTGAAACCAGTCTGTTGCTGAAGGTATTCCTCAGGTTGACCATGGAGGGGGGTGAGCTACAACCCTGGCCATTACCTTATTTTATAGTCAGAGTCATTGAGTCATACAGCAGGGAATTACCCCAGTTCATCCATGCTGACCAAGATACTAGTTCTAAGCTAGTCCCCTTTGCCCATGATTAGCCCATATTCTTACAAGCCTTTGAGAACCAATAGGTTGCAGATGCTGGTTTACAAAAAATGACACAAAGTACTGAAATAACTCAGTGGGTCAGGCAGCACCTCTGGAGAACACGGATAGGTAATGTTTCGGGTCCCAACTTGACCCGCTGAGTTACTCCAGCACTTTGTGTCTACCTCTAAACCTTTCCTATCTGTATATATTTGTCTTTTAAATGTTGTTGTTGCACTCCTGCCTCAAATACTCTCTGGCAACTCATTCCATATACCCATCATCCTCTGTGTGAAAAGGTTGCCCATCAGGTGTCTATTAAATCTTTTTCATTTCACCTTAAACCAATGCACTCTTGTTTGCCTAATGTACTTTTACCTATTGTTACAAATACACTGATGAGCCAAAACATTATGACCACCTGCCTCATGTGCAGGTAGATACAGGATGCTGGAGTAACTCAGCAGGTCAGGGAGCACCTCTGGAGAGAAGGAATTGTTGACATTTCGGGTGGAGACCCTTCTTCAGACTGATGTCAGGGCAGCGGGCGGGACAAAGATAGGATGTAGTCGGAGACAGGAAGACTGGTGGGAGAACTGGGAAGGGGGAGCGGATGGAGAGGGAAAGCGGGGACTATCTGAAGTTAGAGAAGTCAATGTTGATACCACTGGGGTGTGAACTACCCAAGTGAAATATGACTCTGTCCTTGTTACGAATAGGGGGGTGGGGGAGCAAGAGTGGAGCAGTGGGATATTGAGGAGACCCTAGTGAGAGCCTCATCTATAATGGAAGAGGGGAACCCCCATTTCCTAAAGAATGAGGACATCTTTGATGCCTTTGTATGGAACACCTCATCCTGGGAGCAGATGCGGTGCAGATGGTGGAATTGGGAGTAGGGGATAGAGTTTTTACAGGAAACAGGGTGGGAAGAAGTGTAGCCAAGATAACAATGGGATCAGTAGGTTTGCTGTTGGTCCTCTGTGTGTCGCCAAAACAGCACCGACCCACCGAGGCATGAACTCTACAAGCCCCATGAAGGTGTCCTGTGGTATCTGGCACCAAAACATTAGCAGCAGATCCTTTAGCAGCACCTCGCAAGCCTTGCCGTTTCAGAGATGCTCTGACCCAGTCATCTGGCCATAACAATTTGGCCCTTGTCAAAGTCACTCACTCCTGCCCATTTCTCCTGCATCGAACTCATCAACTTCAAGAACTGACTGTTCACTTACGGCCTAATATATCCCACCCCTTGACAGGTGCCATTGTAACAAGATAATCAATGTTATTCACTTCACCTGTCAGTGGTCATAATGCTTTGGCTCATCGGTGTATGTCCCTGGTCCTACACTAACCTTGGGAACATCAAGATAACAAGTACAGGTACGTCAGACATATTTATTGACTATGGCTCTACCATCATCGACATAATCTCAACCAAACTCATCTCCAAACCCTTGAACCTCGGAATTAGCACCCACTTGAACTTTGACTTTCTGACCTCTAGACCACAATCAGTGCAGAAAGGCAAGAAAATATATTCCATAATAATTCTCAACACCGGTTCCCAGAAGGATGTGTTTTCAATCTCTTATTGTATTAAATTTTTGCCGACACTAATAGTAACTTATTAACTTTATTTATATGCTGTAACTGTAATTCTTTTTGTGCACAACCCGCAGGCATTGCCACTTTCATTTCACTGCACATCGTGTATGTGTATGTGACAAATAAATTTGACTTGACTTGACTTATACACTCATGACTGTGGCAAATTCTGCTCCAACTCCATCTACAGGTTTGTAGATGACACCACTGAGGATCTTGAACAATTCCGAAATGGGTTTCAGGAAGCAGATGGGGAGCTTAATAACATTACGTCAAGACAACAAACTGTCCCTTAATGTCAGCAAAATAAATGGTCTTGTTATTGACTTCAGGAAGCATGGTGGAGTACACACACCAATCAACATCAGTGTGCTGAAGTGGAAATGATTGAGAGCTTCACGTACTTTGGCACAAATATCACTAGCAACTTGTTCTGGACCAACTACATTGAAGCTCTGGCCAAGAGAGCACACCAACACCTTTACTTCCTCATGACACAAAGGAAGTCTGCCATAGCTCCAACAGCCATTACCAACTGTTACAGATGCACTATAGAAAGCATACTATCAAGTGGCATTAAGAGCTTGGTTTGAGATTGACTCTATTTTAACTCATGACTCAGGAACGGAGGAAATATAATCAAGGACTTTTCTCACCCTATTCATTCCCTCTTCTCCTCTCCTATTTGGCAGAAAATATAAAAGCTTGATACACATTCAGGAGCATGGGAGGCCCAGACAACTGAATTGTCCTCCCATAAACTAGGGCGTATTCCGTATCTTCCAGCCTACTTCATTGTGGGCGATAAACGTTCCCTCTTTGTAACTGGAATGTTGCAATGCTCTAAAACAATATCCTATACTCTGGTGTTTTTCATTTTGCACTACCTTTTGTTGCACTTCCCAAAGTTGTTCCTTGAACAAGGAAACATAATTTCAATGATGGAAGGTGAGCAACAACAGTTCTCCAGATTGATTCCTGGGGTTTTGAGGAGAGATTAAGCTGAACTCTCTTTGGATGCTCCTTTGAATATATCCGGATGAGAAAAATGAACCAACTTTGCCTAACCAATTAAATTAAAGAAGGTATTAAATTGAAAGAGAAAGCATTTGAAGTTTGTTGAAGACCTGAAGTTTATGATACATTCAAAATCCAGAAAAGAAGAACTAAATAAAGGTATTGTGTAGGAAGAAACTGCAGATGCTGGTTCAAACCGAAGATAGACATAAAATGCTGGAGTAACTCAGCGGGACAGGCAGCATCTCTGGAGAGAAGGAATAGGTGACATTTCGGGTCAAAACCTGGTCGGGTCAGGTCGGGTCTGAAGAAGGGTCTCGACCCAAAATGTCACCCATTTCTTCTCTCCAGAGATGCTGCCAGTCCCACTGAGTTATTCCAGCATTTTGTGTCTATCTTCTATCTTAAATAAAGGTATTTATCCACTTTGCCCATGCAGGGATGGTTTATGATCAATGTACCTCGAGCCTTATGTTCAATTGAATTTTTGCTGCAGGAGTCCCACACTCATGACCTGCTGACCTTCCACAGTTTGCTTGTTTAACATACCTTTTAGAGTGTGAGCCAATTTCTACTCCATTCTGGGGTTTTTTTTTGTGTTGGACACAGACAGTCAAGAAAGAAAGAAACCAGGGCTAAATCCATTAAGGTACTGCTTGTAGTCAGGGAATCATGGTTATGTTTCTTTTTTTTTCCTAATCAGATGTGCAGCACTTTGGTCAACATGGGTTGTTTTTAAATGTGCTATACAAATAAAATTGACTTGACTTGACTTGACTTCTCCATGTCCATTCATGAACCAATTCATGTAATCTGGTATCAAGCAACCTCCTCCACCAAAGGCTTTCAGAACCACACGCCAGGCAAGTCTTGCTCCCGACAGCCTGACCAAACTTTGGAAAAGAAAATGGAATCCAATCTTTAATTAATAATTTCAGGACAACTTTAGATTTCCTTTCGTCTTTGGAGAGATAATTTTCCCAACAAAAACATATGCTCGAGATGTTGACTCTTTACACTGAGTGACAGGGTAAAGTGGGTTGCAATCAAAATCTAATATCTTTGCTTTCACAACTGAAAAGCATTAGAAGTGGTTTTGATTTAACAGCTTGTAAACAAATGTGGTAAGGATTATAAAGAGTTTTGTTCCACTTTCAAGTATGATACTGTCACAGACTACATCTTCAATGCATCTCTTCATTTCAGCCTTCAAGCAATAAACATGTGCAGAGTTAAGGCCACTGGAAGATATGAAACTAAATTTATGTAAAATATATCTTTAGAGATTCTTCTTCCTCTGCCCAATGCAATAGTACTGCTAGACTGGACAGTTGGATAAATACTAAAGAAGAAATGATTTGCAGTTATATAAGCATAGGAGGAGTGGAATTCATTGGATTGCTCTTCCACGCATCCATTGTGATCTTGATGGTCTGAATGACCTTGTTCTGTGCTGTCATCCAGGAACATGATATGGCACTTTGTTGTACATTACTGTTCCATGGTCAGAATCATAAAGTTATGCAGCCATACAACACGGAAATGGGGCTTTTGGCCCATCAAGTCCACACTGACCATCAAGCCTCCATTTAGACCAATTCTATTCTAGTGCTATTTTACTCTCCGCATATTCCCAGCATGTTACTTACTATATCTACAACATTCTATGGTTGTGTTTAACACA
This sequence comes from Rhinoraja longicauda, assembly GCF_053455715.1. NCBI lineage: Eukaryota > Metazoa > Chordata > Chondrichthyes > Rajiformes > Arhynchobatidae > Rhinoraja > Rhinoraja longicauda. The sequence continues at coordinate 22,816,647 of NC_135959.1, forward strand.
ACCCTGGCAACTCAAGTTTTCAAGAGAGAGTTAGATTTAGCTCTAAGGGCTAAGGGAGTCAAGGGATATGGGGAAATAGCTGGAAATGGGCACTGATATTGGATGATCAGCCATTTTCATATTGGATGGCGGTGCTGGCTCGAAGGGCCGAATGTCCTACTCCTGCACCTATTTTTCATGATTCTATGTTTCTAAGAGTTGAAAGGAGGTGACAATGAAGGCTGAAAGGAAGAGATGCATTTAAGATGCAGCCTTGCGACAGTATCATACTTGAAATTGGAACGAAACATGAGATAAATCCTTTTGCGGTCATGTCTATAAACGGAAGTGTTTCCTCCAACCATTAAATTACCCTGTCAAAAATTATGAGCAGGAATATTTTACCACTACATTGCATTATGTAAACATGACCATCAGCTTAATCAATTAATCCAATAAACAGAGGTGAATTGAGATCTGGCAAAGGGAATATTTTGCCTTGATAACCATCTTGTTCAACATCACACAGTGCATCATATACTTGATCATTTACTGTTTCCCTGAGCCAACTAAATCCCTCTCCATGGGTCACACTTAACAGTGAACACTGCAATTTTACGATTGTTTACAAGTCCACTTGAATCGAACCCTGCTGTCTTAATTAAGCATGTGACCATGAACACCTTACCAAAAATGCACATGCATTATCTTCAACTATAAATAATTCTTTTTTTTCATAATACCTGATGCACCTGTGAGACAGTATATTCGTGGACAAACAAAATAAAGAACCAAAATGTGTATTAAGGAGGAGAGAAATCACTATATTCAAAGAAAGATTGTTTATTACACTCCCACTGTTGCAGTGATGTAGAGGTTCTTCAGTTATAGAAAATCAATAGACTTCAATCTGAGGGAGTTGTGTGGTTTGCACTCAAATCCAAAGGTTGCATAAATCTGTACTTCATAACGATACAAGCTAACATCTAAATCAATTATATTTGTTTACCTTTTATTAGCAGCGTGTGATTGAAATTACAATTTTTCTTCACTGAACTTCTGAGCACCTGATCATTTTCTTTGATTAATTTTAGGGCCGAACCTTAATTTTGAAACTCAGACCAAAAGATTTTCACTCAGACTCTGGTCAGACCGCATTTGGAGTATTGTGAGCAGTTTCGGACCCCATATCTGAGGAAGGATGGGCTGGCGTTGGAGAGGGTCAGAGAACCTTTATGAGAATTATCTCAGGAATGAGTAGGTTAACATACGATAAGCGTTTGAAGGCACTGGACCTGTACTCCTTGGAGTTTAAAAGGATGAGAGGGGACCTCATTGAAATTTGCTGAATAGAGAAAGGCCTGGACATATTGAATGTGGAGAGAATGTTTCCATTAGTGGGGGAGTCTAAGACCAGAGAACATAGCCTCAGATCAAAAGGACGTGCCTTTGGAAAGGAAATGAGGAGGAATTTATTTAGTTGGAGGGTTGTGAATTTGTGTATTGCCTTCTTGAATTGCTCTGTCCTTGCGAAGAATGCGTTCCAACAGCGCCTTTGGGATTTAGATTGATCATCAATGAAGTACCTGTGATACATTTCTGAGTCAGGATGATATGAAAATTGGAGGGGAGCCTGCAATTGGGTGGTCGTGTTCTCATGCACCAGCTTCCCTTGTATTTCTGAGGGGTGGAGGTCGCAGGTTTGGAAGGACTGTTGATGGGATTTTGGTGGATGACTGCCGTTCATGTTAGATATAGAACATACACAGCTGCTGTGTGTTGGTGGTGAAAGGGAATAATGCTAAGCGTGGTTGATGGAGAGCCAGTCAACTGGGCTATTCTGTCTTGGATTGTGGCAAGTGTCTTGAGAGCTGCAGGAGCCGCACAAGTGAAGAATATTCCATCATATTCCTGACTTATGTCTGCAGATTGTGGGAAGAATTGATATGTGAGAAGACAGGTCACTTGCCGTGGGATACTCAGTCTTTGACCTGCTCTTTTATTTGAGTGAGGGATTATATGAGACCAAGCTGCTCTTACAGAGAAGAATGGTTTTTTTTTTCATGTCTTATTTTGTGTTCGTATGACGTTTGAATACCGCAGGAAGAAACATTTGTTGCTACGGTCATTACTTATGATGCCAGTATCGGTCCATTGAACCCAATGACTTGCATTTCAATACCCCTTTCTTATCTTTTCAGAACATTTAAAGGATTACTGTCAAAGAAGAACTATTGAAGTGTAACTCTATTTTAGCGGAGGAAATGCAGCAGATAATTTGCAGGGTCCTTCAAGAGCACTGTGATGATGACCAGATTATCCAACTTTTTCTTGAAAATCTTTGATCGAGGAGTAAATATTGACCAGGACAGAGGAATATCTCACCTTTGCATCTCTAAATAAATCTATGGGATTCCTTATGTGTATGAAGGCACTGCAGATGCTGGTTTAAACCAAAGATAGACACAAAAAGCTGTTGTAACTCAGCGGGTCAGGCAACATCTCTGGAGAAAAGGAATATGTGACTTTTCAGTTAGAGACCCTTTATCTCGACCTGAAATGTCATCTATTCCTTTTCTCCAGAGATGCTGCCTGACTCTCTGAATTATTCCAGCTTTTTGTGTCTATCTATTGGATTCTCTACTTCTGCTGAAAGTTTCAGTATCTCCTCCAAAAGATGTTACCTCCACCAGTGCCTGAGGCATTGCCCGCTTTAGCTCTGCAATAGTAGGGCACTGAAAACACTCGTTAGACTGATGCATGCAACTTTGGGGAGTGGGATTTGAACCTATGACACCCTGAATCAAAGATTTAAAAAGCTGGAAAGCCTACGTCCCACTAAATTACACTGATGAAGAATCTGCTCAAAAGCCACATAACATAATTTAAAGGAGGAATTGTGTGCAGCTGGTAGAGTTGCTGCCTCACAACTCCAGAGACCCAGGTTCGATCCTGACCTCAGGTGCTCTCTGCGTGGTGTTTGCACATTCTCCTTGTGACCTCATGGGTTTCCATTGGGTGCTCCAGCTTCCTCCCACATTTTAAAGACATGCAGGTTTGTAGGATGCTTGGTTGTTGTAAATTGCCCCCTGTGTGTAAGGAGTGGATGTGAAAGTGGGATAACATAGAACTAGCGTGATTAAGGACCGTATGCACTTGGCAGGTGAAAGGGCCTGTTTCCACACTATCTTTCGATCAATGAATCAATAACACTCAACATGTTCAGTGAAAGGGAATCAACAGATAAATACTAAATAATGAATAATAAAAATAGATGCAATTTTGAGGGGGAAAAAAGTGTATAAAACATGTGAGAGCACATGACCATTTATGAGTTTAGTAGAGGTATTCACAGTTTAGATTTGCCTCTGTAATATTTTCAATCTTGTTCCAGAATCATTCAGTATTATAGCAACATTTTGACACAAATTCCTTCTGGGTTACAGATTAATTCATTAGAGAGACATTGATAACATAATTTGCAGGTTTTAAAACACAATGTTTCCAGTAGTTCTAACATTCACAAAATACCTTCAGCGCGGTAAAAGGCTGTTCACCCCTTGATTCACTTGATTGAAGGAGTTGTCCAAGTAGTTACATGGCCTTGCTTTATCCCCATGGTCCTGCAGATATTTCTTAATTGAGGCCTAGTCACTCTTCAGGATCAATTTTCCCTGATCTGCCATATTTACTCGACCCTGTCCTTTTCTTTCAACAATGACATTCCCTGGAAGGATCATTGGGTTGATATGTGGGGAAGAAGTTATTTTCTGAGGAGGGAAAGTTGAGAAAGCTAGACCTGTGTTTGCTGGAGAATTTTATTGAAGCATACAACAAATCCTGAGGGATTTAACAAGGGATTGAAAAAAATGTTTCTCCCCTGAGAGGATTCTAAAACTAGGTGCATTATTTCAAAATAAGAAATTGCTTACTTAAAATGGAGACAAGAAGGAATGTTCCCTCTCACAAGTTCTACCCCAGGGCAGCACGGTAGCACAGTGGGAGAGTTGTTGCTTTACAGCATCAGAGACTCGGGTTTGATCCTGACTACGGGCGCTTGTCAGTACGGAGTTTGTACATTATCCCCGTGAACTGCGTGGGTTTTCTCCGGGATCTCCGGTTTCCTCCCACACTCCAAAGACGTACAGGTTTGTAGGTTAATTGGCTTGGTATAATCTTAAAATGTCCCTAGTGTGTGTAGGATAGTGTTAGTGTGCGGAGATCGCTGGTGGCACGCACACAGTGAGCTGAAATGCCTGACTCCATGCTGTGTCTCTAAACTCTAAAATCTGAATAGAGAATTGTGAAGACTGGATCATTAAATGTATTCAAACTGACGCAGTCAGATTTGTTCGATGTAGAAGTGAAAAGGAAGAACTCGAAAAGTAAATTGTCTTCACAGAACAAAAACTCTGCATGTGTGTATTATAGTTCATCAATATGCAAGGTATAATCAATTAGTTTAGTTTATTGTCACGTGTACCGAGGTACAGTGAAAATCTCTTTTGTTGCCTGCTAACTGGTCAGTGGAAAGATGATTACATGATTACCATCATAATCAGTCATGATTACAATCGAGCCGTTCACAATCAGCTTGGTAGTAGCACCTTCAAATGTACCTCAAAATATTATATACAAGTGGAAATATATCCTTGCTTGTCTGTACAAAACAGACATTTTTGTCAGATTTCTAGGCATGTATTTTTCCAAAATGAGTTCAAAAGCAGGTAGCTAATCCAACAATCTTGCTTAATCAACAGAATTTAATTTGCTAATGAACCTCCACCATGTTTTAAATTTGTAAATTGGTTAATGCCATACAATACACCTTGCAAATTATCAAGAGGGAAAAGCAGAGAGTAAGGTTTATATCACGATCAAGATTAATTGTTAGACTGAGGATAGGCCAGATTAACACAGCAAAATGGAAGCTTTTCAGTTGATAGCCGCCGACACAGTGTGCTGCAGGCACTGTTGGCAATTCATTACATTCAACTCAGACGAAACACCTGCGAGAACAGCTATGGGAATACATGGCCAATTTCAGCACATTCATCCATTTCGTATTGCAGAGGAACTTGAATCTGTCTATCACATTATTTTCTTTTAATTTCACATTTCAGTAACATGTTTTGATGGTGGAAAATACAAGACATTTGTGAGAGTTTCCCTTCATTGCTCATTTCTTATTTATTGTTTATCAACCGGGCAAAACATTAATGCATTTGCAACAGTTATGCGGCAACTGATAGCCCTCCAGGGATGGATGATTGATCATATATTAGTAAGCAGCACTCTGATAACAAATTTGTGTAATCAAAATATGGTATAAACCACAAAGGGACACAACTTTAAGAACCTGTAAAACAGACCACAAGTGCTTCATTAAGCAGAGCGATCATCAGCTCATGAAATTTATAATCAAACATAATGATGATAAGTGAGCTGTAAAATGCTTAGATTTACAATGGTAAACTGGATTCGAGGCAAATTGAAGCTTGATTGTAGTGTTGTGGTAATAAAGAGCTTATCTGGATGTAAGAATAAAATGAGAAGCAGGAATCAACCATTCAGCCCTCCAGCCTGTTTGGCTATTCAATAAAATCATTGCACATCCCATCCCTCCATGTTCTTGACCAAACCTCACATCTTCTAATCCGCTTGGTGCATAAAGCCTGCGGACTTTAACATCGCGGAGCTCGCGTCCTCTGGTTAGAGACCGACTTCGGGAACTTCAAGCCGCCGGTGCTTCAACCGCCCTGACGTGGGAGCTTTGATCACCCCGACGTGAGGGCTTCGACTGCCAGCTGCGGGAGCTTCGGTCGCCCCAGCTGCGGATGGTTCGACTGCCCTGACCGAGGGAGAAAAAAAGAGGAAGTAGTTTGGACTTTATTGCCTTCCATCACAGTGAGGAACGTGGGGAATCCACTGTGGTGGATGTTTATGTTAACTTTTACGTAGTTGTGTGTCTTGTTGCTTTTTTTTAGCATGGCTGTATGGTAATTTGAATTTCACTGTACCTTAATCGGTACATGTGACAATAAACTGGCCTTGAAACGTTGAAACCTTGAAGCTACATCATTCTCAACCTGTGAATAAATATCCATAGGCCCATGAACTGGACAAACCCCAGTGTTGCATATCCCTCTGTGTAAATATGTTCAGGGTGGTACCAACTTTCAATATTTTACTGTTGTCATTGAAAAATTCGGCATGACGATCTAAGGAAATGTAAAGGTTTCTGTTGTAATATTCGCCAGAATATTTAAAGGTGTTAACTTTATAAGTCAGCATATTGGTGGGAAGTTTTCATTCCAAGGAATGTATCACCAGCCTAATCACATTTTCTCCATTCAACTGTCCTTCCAATTGGGGTATGGCGAGAAGGCAGGGACGGGGTACTGATTGAGAATGATCAGCCATGATCACATTGAATGGTGGTGCTGGCTCGAAGGGCCGAATGGCCTACTCCTGCACCTATTGTCTATTGTCTATTGTCTATTGTCAGCTGATATTTGTTCTGTTCCCTTCTTCTTCATGGCTTCACCTAGTTTTCCTTGAAGTGCATACAACTCTGTTGTCCCCTGTGGTACTAAGTATAGCATCTGCACCATTTTTTTGGCGATGAGATTTTGCCTGAATTTCTGATTTGATACCTTGGTGACTGTCCAATTTTGATATCCGAAGGATTGCTCAGCCTATAAATTTCAAGAGAAATCAGTCCCAGTCTGCATCTTTTCCAGAATGACACACCCTCACAATTTTGGTAACAGTATTTTTGACCTTCCCTGCACTCTTTCCTTTACTTTCCTATTGCAATTATTGTATAGGGTACTCGAAATGTGGTCTGAGTGAGGTTTGGTATATGTGCAACATGATTTTGGATCTACTTTTAACCAGAGAGAGCCACCTAGAATCTGGATCAATTTAAACCATTTTTATCTGCTAATTGTACATAAAGCCCTTGAGCACATGTTGCACAGTGCTAGAGACAAACATGGGCCGATTAGCCTGCATCTGTTCTGACTAAATGAATGAATAAAAATATATATTCCACCCACTCAAGATGTTCAATCAGTGTAAATTAAATGTTTAAATAGGATTGTATCCAGTAATGTGGATAAAACCCATTACTCTTTAAGCTCTGGTACTTGAATACACTGACAATCTTCCTTCTCCTGTCTATTGAGTTTTCAAAAGAAATTAGATTATTTAATCTCAATCCATTTGCCAGAATGGATGAGCAAAGAATGTTAATGGTCCACACATAATTTATTGGCTTTAAATTATCAGTTCTAAAATGAATATCTGCCTGAGTGGTTGGCCTTAAAATAAGAAAGCTACAGAAGTGCAGTGAAAGGGATTATGCATGGACTGGGTCAAGATACAGTATATTACTGGGATGAAATAGAGGGAGCTTTGTCATACACATATTTGGTCTGGGAGCAACAGATTCTGACACTGAGATGCAAGAAGCTGCAAATGCTAGAATTCTGAACAAAACACAAAGTGCTGGAGGAACAGAGCAGATCATGCAGCACATGTGGAGGGAATGCATAGACAACATTTCAGGTTGGGAAAACATTGTCTGTCCGTTCACAAAATGTTCCCTGTCCATTCCCTCCACAGATGCTGCCTGACCCGCCGAAAAACTGAAATTGTGCAAGAAACGGCAACAGGTTTCAAGTTTGATCTGATATCCTGATTCAAATACACTTTTAACTTCCATATTGTACATTGTACACTTCTACTGAAGGGATTTTTGTAGAATAGAACATGATTTAACAAGCCAACAATATCAGAGCAGTAAACTCCTGGAAATGCCTTACACAGGAGAATAACTTGTAAAACCACATTTTTGACAGCAGCTGAGTTGCTAGAGTCACATACAGCAACTCCGGACCCATCTTTTGTTTCTTGACATGTTCTGTTACCATCATCTTTTGCCCTACACCATTCCATTTGCTGTTTAATCTCTCCCACTTTCCACCCTGTCACAACCCTTTCCAGCTGCTCCAACATTCCCTCCTGTGAATTTCACAATCTGAGCACTGACTGAAAAATGAATGCATCTCCAATCTCTGTCAGTCCAAGGGAAAGGTCGATGACCTTAAATATTAACTCTCTTTCTCTTTCTCTACAGGCAACCTTCTGAGTATTCCCAATGTACACCATTTTTTCTTTATCATTTCTTCTTTCCTCGGGATATAAGTGCAACGGGTGAGCAACTTGAGAGGTGGTGCTGAACCACATTTTTGTGCCAATGCAGTCCTTCTGGTGTAAATGCTCCCACGGCACCGTTGGAGAGGAAGTCTCAGGATCCAGACCCACCACTGATGAGGGAACAGTGATATACATTTCAAAATCAGAATAGACTTGGAGGAGTATCTGTAAATGGCGGTGTTTCTTTTAAATAGTAGCATGTTCTATTTGTACTTTTTGTTAGTGGAGGTCAAAGATTAAGGAGATGCCTTTGCTTTGGATCAGTCTAAGTGATTAATTTGGTAGATCAAATCCGCTATAGACACTGTGCACCAATGGTGGAGGAGATCAACATTTTGAATGGTGGATGAGGTGCAATCAACCATTACTCTAAGACAGCAATGCTTATGTACAAATATACTTCTTCTCGGATAGCTTCTCATGCTATCACTTAATTTACTTCTACTCCAGTTTAGCAGTTTCTGAGATGGCTATTGAGGTTGAAGTGAGAACTGCAGACTATTCCACAAATTGGGCAGGAGATAGGCATCACACTTCCTTGGTCATCTGTTGCAAATCTTGCTTTGTTCTGGCCATTACTCATCTCCAGTTCCCTCCCCTCTACTTTCATTCTGAAAAAGAGTCCCGACCCGAAACATCAACCATCATTTTTCTCCAGAAATGCTGCCTGAGCCACTGACTTACTCGAGTACTTAGTGTCTATCTTCAGGAGATGGTAACCTGTTCAGGGAATGGGTAGTTTGTGATGTAGTGTTATCCTTCTGTGACTCACATAGTGCCTCTGCATACATGGACTCAAAGTTCTCAATACAATCCCAAATGCTCCGCCTCCACTTTCAATAATCTCAGGAGTTAGTGAGATAATGCATTTTCTCAAGGAGGCTTTAATCTGTTCCTCTGACCCTCTGGTAATGAATTCCCATGACTCTCAGAATAGAGTTTCTATTATCAGGTTCTATTATCAGTCTCCCCAGTGAATAACTATTGTTGATATGTTCCAGATTGCATCACCATAATTTAAGTCCCATTCTAATTGAGCACAAAAATGTAAACTGCCAATCTCAGTGTAGTACTGAAAGAGCATTGTGTTATCCATGCTGTTACCTCTGTTAACTAAGGTGAGGTAACTAAGGCCCTGCCTGATCTCCCAGGCTGGCACAAGGGAATCCCCTGAATAATTTTGTGCATGAACAAAGTTGTCTTACCCGATGCCTGGCAAATATTTATCATTAGGCCCACTAAAACACATGGTGATCTGGCTATCCTTTTTGTTGGATATTGTAGTATGTTTTGAAGCTCATTTGGTGCCTTTTGCAATGTAAGGGTGAAAAAGGCTTTTCAGCTAAAATGGTTTGCTAATACCACCACATGTCAAGTAAACTGATACGAAAGAAAGAAACTGCAATATACAGAGCTTGCAGTGGTGGCAGAACAGCGGGGCTGGAGAGCAAAGATCTGCCCGGTAGAAGTTGGATGTCGGGGCTTCGTGGCAACATCAACTGTAAGACTGATGAAGGACCTGGGGATCAGCGGACAAGCCCTAAGCCAGGCCATCAAGGAAACATTAGGGGTGGCAGAGCGGAGTAGCCAGTGGCTCTGGCTGAAGATGAAAGACCCCATCTGGTCTCCCAAATAAGCCGGCTAGGCAGATGCAGAGGGGGGTGGTTCTAGGACGCCAGAACGCACCGCTGAGCCTACTGGAGACGTCGTGGGCCCAGTCAGCGAAGCGTTGATGAAAGTAGGAGCCCACTTAATAACCCCAAAGATGTGTCTGCCCAGCCTTTTTCAACATCGGAGCGGCGTTGGTGAGTGCTTCAGCCTTCCATCGCCACAGGGAGCAAGTTAACGGTTGGCACTTTGGATTTTAACATCACTTCCTGTGTATTGGAAAACATTCCCTTAGAAAAACAATTAAGTGCTAGACAAAATATTTGGGCTGGCTGAGAAAATAAACAGTAAATCATGAGGCCTCTGATCCACAGCTGCAAGGACACTAAGCACGAGGATAGGATAAACATTTTTTTCCTCAGAGACTTTCAAGACTGGCTCGGTGTGTGAGATAACAAATAATCCTTGTATTCAGCACTAAGAAGAACAGTTAGTTCCAAAGACACAGTGAACTGTTGTTTGTAGAATAGGGTGGAATCATGGGCTCATTGATTATAAAGGTGTGTGCTGTGAGACCTCACTAGACTTCACCTTGGGCCACGATTACTGAACAGTGCCAGGACCCATAGAGTTATAGTTATAGACTAGAGCATTGTTATAGACTAGAGCAGAAACTCCACCTCACTTCCTGAAGTCCATGACTAGATCCTTCATTTTGCTGACATTGAGGTAGAAGTTGTTTTCTTGACACCATGTTGCTAAGGTCTCTATCTCATTTCTGTATTCTCTCTCGTCATTGTTTGAGATCTGGCCCATAATGTTTATGCCATCTGTAAAATCGTAAATGGAGTCAAAGTTGAGATTGGCTGCACGGTCGTGAATGCTTAGGGAATATAGTAAGTACTGAGAGCACATCCTTTGCAGCTGATTCTTAGAAGCACTCTAACTTGGTTTGACTTCTCTTTCTCTGATCTTTTTTACACAACTATAAGGATGGCAATTAGAGTCATAGAATCATAGAGTGATACAGTGTGGAAACAGGCCCTTTGGCACAACTTCCCCAGACCGGCCAACATGTCCCAGCTACCCTAATCCCACCTGCCAGCATTTGGTCCATATCCCTCCAAACCTGTCCTATCCATGTACCTGTCTATTTCTCCTTCTTAAGCCCTTTGCTCCTTTGACAAATGTCCTCCACCTCACTCGGTTGTTGGCGGTTCTTTCGAGATCTCCCCAGTTGAGCCCACTCCCAGACATTTCTGCCTGGACACTCTTCTCCAGCAGTTTCTGGGGTGACCTCTTTTCCTTTTTCCTTGGGAGTTCTATTTCAGGGCTTGCCAGGTGATGTTTGTGGCAGGTTTTCTGAGGGTGTGTTCAGTCCAACTACATTTTCTCTTTCGAATTTATAAGTCAATGGGATCCTGGCTTGTCCTTTCCCGCAGGAAAGTTGCTTACTTTGTCTCACCATCAGATGTTTAGTATTTTCCTGAAGCATGTGTTAATGAATGCTTGCAGCCTGTTTGTTGTGTGTTTTGTTGTTTTCCATGTCTCTGATCCATACAGCATCACCTGCTTCACATTTGAGTTAAAGATGCATATTTTGGTGTTGATTGAGATATGCTTTAAGCTCCAGATCTTCCTGAGCATGTTAAACACCACCCTACAACCTAGCGGTATGAATCTTGATTTCTCTAACGTCAAGTAACTCTTACATCCCCTCTCTCTCCATCCCACCCCCCACCCTAGTCATTGTACTAGTTTCACTGTCATCCTGTTGAGTTTCATTGCCTGCATAACTCATTATCACCTAGCCCACAGCAAACAACCATTATGGGCTCTACCTTACCTTGATCATCGTTACTTTTTTACGTTTTTGCATATCTTTCATTCATTTGTACCATATATCTCTATATCAACATGTTTCCCTTTCCCCTGATACTCAGTCTGAAGAAGGGTCTCAACCTGAAACATCAGCTATTCCTTTTCTCCAGAGATGTTGTCTGACCTGCTGAGTTGCTAAAGCTTTTTGTGTCTATCTTCATTTTTTATAGATGTTATATAGAAAGCATCTTATCCAGATGCATCACAGCGAGGCATGATGATTGCTTTGCCCAAGACAACAAGAATTACAGATTATCATGCAACCCTATCTACACATCATACTGCCTCAGGAAAGCAGTCAACATAATCAAACACTATTCCCATTCAGGTCATTCTCTCCTCGTCCCTCTTCTGTTGGACAGAAGATTTAAAAAAAGCTTGTACGTATATACTACCAGATGTTATCAGGCTTTTGAATGGACCTCATAAGCGAAGGATGAAATCTCAATATTCCAATCTATCTCTTTGCAGCCCTTAAAACCTTTTAATATATTTGTATTTTTTTCTGTAGCTGTCACACTATGATCTGTGCTCTGTTTATTTTGGCTTTTTGCACAATCTGATGTCCAGATGTGTATGTCATATTTTGCATGAGAGCATAAAAAACAAAAATATTCACTGCACCTTGGTACACGTGACAATAATAAACCAATACCAGTTTCAATGATATAAATACCTAAAGCAATGGAATTTACTGTTCTGAGCATCACTGCTGTGGACTGCTTGGGGAATCAGATCATTGTCCCGGTGTGTCCTCATGCCACCTGCTAATATAACATCATATTTGTAATAATTTATCTTTCACCATGCTTCAGGCAAGCTTGTCAAACTTCCTGTGGTATAATACCTGTCACAAGTCAATAATCAGGAAAGCAGTTAGGGAATAATGAGAAGCAGCAAGATAATTAATGAAAAACACCAGTGCTGAATGACTTGAGACATGCAACTGAAGAAAGAAGGTGATGTAAGGACCAAGCCGTGCAATATATTATTTTGATAATTGTCCTTTATTATCTTAGTGGGTAAACAGCTTTCCCAGAAAGAAAGAAAACTGTCAGCTCTTGTCACACCTTCCAGTTGTCCTGAAAATGTGTTGCGACCAATTAATTACTCTAGAAGTTAAGTTTGAAGATGTGTCTGCCAAGCTACATCAAGGAAAATGCCACAAAAAGAAAAAAGAAGCATTTATCTGCCTTAGCCAATTGAGAGAGAAATTTGATCTTTATTTCTTCTTTCAAAATACAGTTCCTCTCATAATTAAATTAGACACTGTACAACACTGTAATGCTTCTTGGTCCATTGTTTTGCAAGCATAAAATGGGCTCCGGTGCAGAATGAATATGTATGGCCAGTTACATTTCAACCCACTTTCCTCTTCAGATGTATTCTGTGCTTTAGGCCTTTGTAACCAATAACTGGTGATTGCCATCATATTATATGAGAAATGGGAACATCATTTGGTCATACATCTCCTTCAGCCTATTTCACCATTCAATAAGATCGAGCTGATCTTAGACAAACTACAGCTCTATGATCCCCATATCCTTCGATTCCCCTGCAGTCCAACAATATATCTGCTTCAACCTTGAATATGCCTCGACTTCCTCATGAACAGATCGCAGCCTGTTTGAATTGGTAGAAATACTTCTTCCTCAATAACAATCAGTAATGGAGCACCTCAAAGCTGTGTGCTCAATCCCCTGCTCTACTCAGTCTATACTCATGACTGTAGCCAGACACAGTGCAAACTCCATCATCAAGTTCGCCGATGACACTGCCGTTGTTGAACGAATTACAGATGGTGATGAGTCAGAGTATAGAAGCGAGATCGATCGATTGACCAAATGGTGCCAGCACAACAACCTGGCTCTCAATATCAGTAAGACTAATGAACTGATTGTCGAGTTTGGAAGAGGAAGGATGAGGACCCACAACCCTGTTTATAACAACGGGACAATGGTGGAGAGAGTCAAAAACTTCAAATTCCTGGGCATGTATATTTCCGAAGATCTTTACCGGACTCAGCACACCGATGCAATTATAAAGAAAGTGCATCAATGCCTCTAATTCCTGAGAAGAATGCGGAGATTGGTCTGTCAGAGAGAATTATTTTGAACCTCTACAGGTGTTCAATAGAGAGCAGATTGACTGGTTGGATCACAGCATGGTTTGGCAACTTGAATGCCCTGCAGCGAAGAAGACTGCAAAAAGTTATGAATACTGCCCAGTCCATCACCGGCTCTGACCTCCCCACCATCAAAGGGATTTACCGGAATCACTGTCTCAAAAAGGCAGCCAGCATAATCAGAGACGCACACCACCCTGGCCAACCACTTATTTTACCCTGCCATCAGGAAGAAGATACAGGAGCCTGAAAACTGTAACATCCAGGTTCAGGAACAGCTTCTTCCCTACAACCATTCGGCTATTAAACACAACCTCAAATAAGCTCTGAACTACATAGACTATTATTGTTATTATTGCACTATTATTGTTTGTTTTTGCATGTGTGTGTGTACAAATACATATATATTATATATTATATATATATATATATGTATGTATTTGTGAGTTTGTGTATTTATATACAAGCTGAACATTTTTCTCTCTCTCATTTATTATATTGTTTTTAATGTGCTATGTTTACATATTCTGTTGTGCTGCTGCAAGTAAGAATTTCATTGTTCTATCCGGGACATATGACAATAAAACACTCTTAGCACTCTCTTGACTTGACTCTTCAATGACTCGCTGGGGCGAAGAATTCCAGACATTCATGTCCTTTTTAGAGAAGAAATTCCTCTTCATTGCCATTTTAAATCAAAGTCCTCTTATTTTCAAACTATGTATCTTCGGTCTAGATTCTCCCATGATGGAAAATATTTTTCTCTGATTTTACCTTGTTGAGCACACCTCCATGCACATGATAAGAAGACAGAGAAGTAGGATTAGGTCCTTTGGCCCCTTGTGTACACTCTGCAATTCACTTCCAATCTTTCATCATAATGCCACTTTTCTGAACTAACTCAAATCTCTTTATCCAGAGAATCCAGTACAAAATCCTCCTCATGACATACAAAGCCCTCCATAACCTGGCCCCATCCTACCTGACTGACCTCCTCCACAGACACACTCCCACCCGTACCCTCCGCTCTGCTGCTGCTAACCTCCTGTCCCCCCCCCATCCGGACCAAACTCAGATCCTGGGGGGACAGGGATTTCTCCATCGCTGCTCCCACCCTCTGGAACTCACTACCCCAAACCGTCAGAGACTCCTCCTCACTCACCACATTCAAAACATCACTGAAGTCTCATCTGTTCAGCACTGCCTTCAATCACTGACCGTTACCTCTCCTTCTTTTTCCTTTTCTCTTCGTTAACTTATTTATCTACTTATTTTCTTTTATGTCTTAGTAAACCTTGTAAAGCGTCTTTGAGTGTTAGAAAAGCGCTATATAAATGTAATGTATTATTATTATTATTATTATTATTCCTTTAATATCCAAAAAAGCTTTAATTTCCTGTCCTAAAGTCAATAACCCCTTGTTTGGAGACACCCCAACTCTGAATGAACATTTCATTATTTTGAGACTGTGACTCCAGGTTCGAGAGACCATAGAGAGATGAAACTTTTCCCCACATCATTCTTGTAAAAGAATGACAAAAGATTCAGTCAGATCATCTCTTATTTTCCTAATCTCTGGAGGGTTTGGGCCTGGTTTGTACAATCTCCTCTCCAGTGGTCTGCTCGATCTCTGATCTCCGCTCAACCTCTGTCTTGGAAATCTATCTGGTGAACTATCATCACAGTTCCTATTACTTTGTGTTCTTCCTGAGGTTGGGACCAGACCAGGTAAATAATTTATGTTAATCGCATATATTGATCTGTTAGTACAACTGTTAGAATGTGGATGTCCATACTTAAGATTCAGTAAGTCCATTGAGATGGATCAGAGTAGACAGCTTTAATGAACCTACAGACACTGACATAATTTCTCTGTGAACATTAGTGACCTGGTTCTGAGCGAGGAGCCACATTGTACTTAATATGATCCCTAGCAGCAATGTAAAAAAAACTGGTAAATCCAGCCATTGTGCCTCTTGTAGCATCTGGAAATTAGAGAGTGGAGTGATTTTGTACTGCATGAACTGACATTGACACACCATTTGATCTTCATCCTTCACAAAACAGTTAACGGTCAAAATATAATTTATAAAGATTTAGAAAAATTGCTCCTTATGTATAGGGTGAACGCTTTGGATACAAACCCAAAATTAGCCTTCAGTCTGAAATTGTAACACCTTGTCGAAGTGCCTTATTGTTACCTTCCACTTAAAAAATGCTGAAAGCAAAAATTATTTAAAAGCTGCTCAAATCTAGATGCAGGAAACATGTTCCGAGTGTTGGGGGAGTCCAGAACCAGGGACCACATTTTAAGAATAAGGGGTAGGCCATTTAGAACTAAGATGAGGAAAAACGTTTTCACACAGAGAGTTGGGAATTTGTGGAATTCACTGCCTCAGAAGGCAGTGGTGGCCGGTTCACTGAATGCATTCAAAAGAGAGTTAAATAGAGCTCTTAGGGCTGTGGCATCAAGGGATATGGGGAGAAGGCTGGAACAGGGTACTGATTTTTTTTTTTTTAAAATTTTAATGTTTATTTTTTTAATTTTTAATTTAATTGATTACATTGCATATAACAACAACAGTAAACCCCATCCCTCCCCTTCCCTACATAATCATGAAAACAAACAAACAAAAACAAACAAATAAATAAATAAAAATAATTTTTTTTAAAACATAACTACAATGTGACAAAAAAGACAAAAGCACAAAAACATGAGGCAAGGTAATTTTCACAAGTCAAATATTTCAATATTTTCACTGCTGGATTCAAAGAAGGTACAAAAGCATGTGGCATTGAGGGGATAGTTTTACTTGTCCTTAATATGCTGCAGCACTGGGTTCCATATGTTGAAGAACTTTTGAGGGTTGCCAGACAATTCATATCTCAACCTCTCTACGTGTAATATGCCCATTAATTCTCTTAACCAAGTCTCAAACTGAGGAGCAGAGTCTGATTTCCATAGTTTCAAAATACATCTGTTGGCAATTACCATACCATAAACCAAGATTGTGCGAGCATTATGGTCTAGCTTCTCAAGTGTTGTGGAATACCCGAATAGAGCAGTTTCAGGGTCCGGAGTTAAAGTGACGTTTAAAACAGTAGAGTACCATTGAAATAAAAGACACCAAAAGTTGTGAAGTTTTGGACAAGTCCAAAAGTGGTGAGCGAGTGTACCCTCAGCGGTCTTGCATCTATTACAGAAAGGTGAGAGATCAGGAAAGATTTTATGCAGCTTAACCTTAGAGTAGTGTAATCTGTGTATAACCGTGAATTGAATCAGTTGTAGCCTAGAATTAATAGAACAGGATGTTATACTTTTCAGTACTACCTTCCAGACATCGTCATCAATTTCAATGTTAAGGTCTTCTTCCCAGGTTTGTTTTATTTTTAAAGTAGATTTATCTAGTTTGTTTAAAAAGATACCTACAAACGATGAGATTAGGTTCTTTGCTTCCGGGGGACCCAGCAAAATTTTGGACAACGAGTCGTCTTCGGGCAGGGACTCAAAAAGCGAATTGTTTTGTCGAACATAATTTCTCAGCTGTAAGTACCTGAAGAATTGAGTTTTGGGCAATGAGAACTTGGATTGTAGCTGATCAAATGATGCAAAGTGTCTATTTATGTAAAGATCTTTTATTGTAACTATCCCTTTACAGCTCCATTCTCTGAATGCTGTGTCTGTAAATGATGGGGGGAAAGCGTGGTTATGCCAGATTGGGGCGTGCATTGACGTATTCAGAAGCTCACAAGCTTTCCTAATTTGGTGCCATATTCTCTGAGCATTGGACAGAGTGAAGTGATCCTCTCTAAGAGAGGTGAGAGATCTGGGTAATGAAAAAAGGAGAGCAGGGAGAGAAGTTTTTGGGGTTAAGCTTTTCTCAATCGCCAGCCAAGGGGGCAGGTCATATCCAACTCCCTGTTCATATGCATACTGCCAGTATACCATGACTCTAACATTGGCCGCCCAATAGTAATATAAAAAGCACGGTAACCCCAGTCCCCCATGTTCCCTCGTTTTTTGAAGATAAGCTTTTGAGATCCTGTGTGCTTTATATCCCCAAATAAATGGCATAATGATAGAATCGATTAACTTAAAGTAGGATTTGGGGATAAAAATAGGGACATTCTGAAATAAATACAGAAATCTCGGCAGGGAGACCGTCTTTACTGCGTTCACGCGGCCAATCAAGAAAATAGGCAACGTTCTCCATTTCTCTATGTTTTCCTTTAGCTTGTTCAACCTTTCGGTAAAGTTAATTTTAAAAAGGGTCTTGGGGTTTTTAGATATTTTAATGCCCAGATATTTTATACTGTCCGGATTTGTTTTAAACTGCATGTTGGCTAAGAATACAGGGTCTAATTCTGCTGTTATCGATATAAGTTCACTCTTCTGCCAGTTTATAGTGTAACCTGAGACCTCGCCAAAGGAATTAATAAGCTGGAATAGGTAAGGGACAGAATGTTCAGGGTCAGATACAAAGATGGCAATATCATCCGCATAAAGCGAAATCTTATGTTCCATCCCACCCAGTATTATCGGTTTTATAAGCGCATGCCCTCTTATGCCGATTGCCAGCGGCTCAATGGCTAACGCAAAGAGGAGCGGCGAGAGGGGGCAGCCCTGTCGCGTGCCCCTCTGAAGGGCAAAAGGGGGTGACCTATCCTGGTTTGTGAGTATGGAAGCGGTGGGATGAGCATATATAAGACGTATCCAGGAAATAAAAGAGGCACCAAGACCAAACTCTTCCAGCACTCTGAGTAAATATCCCCACTCAACCTGATCGAAAGCTTTTTCTGCGTCTAAACACAGAATGGCTTGTTTGGAAGAACTGTCGAATTTGTGATACATAATATTCATTACTCTTCTAACATTAAAGAAAGAGAACCTATTGGGGATGAACCCGGTCTGATCCGTATGGATAATGGATTCTATACACTTATTTAGTCTAGTCGCCATTATTTTAGTAAAAATTTTGAAATCCAAATTAAGCATAGAAATTGGTCGGTATGAGGAGGGATTGGTTTCATCCCTGTCTTGTTTCAATAAGAGAGAAATATTAGCATTGTACAATGATGGTGGGAGCTTTTTCAACTCGATTGAGAAAGGATCGGAGTTACCTGGTCAGCAAACTTCTAATAAAATTCGACTCCAAAACCATCTGGCCCAGGGCTCTTGCCGTTTTGCAACGACCTAATTGCATCCATGATTTCTACAGAGGAGGGTTCTGAGTTTAAGGCCTCACAAGAGGCACTATCTAATTTTGGTATGTCCAACTTTTTTAACCATGCATTGATATCACCGTTAGCTTTGGATTTATACAGCTCTTGATAATACTCCTTAAAGCGTTCATTTATTAATTTTGGATCGGTTAAAACAACACCCTTGCCTGATTTTATTATATGTATGGCCCTACTTGCTTGTTGCCCTCTAAGCTGACGGGCTAACAATGTATGCGGTTTGTCCCCTAATTCAAAATATCGCTGTTTCAGTCGCAGTAGCTGGTCACTGACTTGATTTGTTAGAATCGTGTTATATGAGCATATTTTGCAGCATTTGGGGGTTGTTTGTGCTCCTATACAACGTCTCCATTGGAGAAAGCTCCGAATCAATTTCTTGTAGATGTCTCTCTCTGGATTTCTTTAAAGATGCTTCATACAAAATAATATGACCCCTCATAACTGCCTTGAAAGCTTCCCACAAGGTGGAGTCCGAGACATCAGAAGTGTCATTGGTCTCCAAATATTCTGTAATTTTTTCAGACATGTATTTACAGAAAGTTCCATCATTAAGCAAGGAAAGGCGTAGTCGCCATTTAGCACATCGTTTAGACAGCTTAAAGTCAAAGATAATTGAGGTTGGAGCGTGATCTGAGATCAAAATGTTATGATATTTGGTATTTATTACATTAGGTATGAGTTTCGAGTCTAATAAAAAATAATCGATACGAGAGTATGAATTGTGCATTTTAGAAAAAAAAGAGTATTCTCCGTCTGTGGGATGCTGTATCCTCCAAATGTCAACTAAATTGGTGGAGGAGATGAGATTTTTCAAAACCGTGGATGCATTCGAAGGGCTACACATTTTATTTGATGACCTATCCAGGTGCCAGTCGAGGATTGTGTTATGGTCCCCTGCAACAATCACATTCGTATTAGAAAGGTCAGGTAGCTTATCAAAGATTTTGCGGAAGAAAGCTGCATCATCAATATTCGGACCATAAATGTTAAGCAGTGTTACATGAACAGAGTAAAGGTACCCAGTTACTATGAGAAATCGACCATTCGGGTCACTTACTGTAGAAATATGTCTGAAATCTATGTTTTTCATAACCATAATTGCCACCCCACGGGCTTTGCTAGAAAATGTGGATTGAAATATCTGATCTGCCCATCTACAGCGCAACTGTCTCTGCCCCAATGTTCTAATGTGAGTTTCTTGGAGGAACACAAGGTCGACAGATAAAGACCTAAGATGTGAAAACACCTTAGCTCGTTTAATTGGGTGGCCCATGCCGCGGACATTCCAGCTCACCATGGTAACCCTCCCACGCACATCATCATCCCCAGGTACCATCAGAAGATGTAAATTGTATTACATACGCAGCGACATAATAATTTGCCTCAAACAAAAAAACAGGAAGACCACCAACACAAAAGCACATACAAAACTCGGACTTTCCCTCCCCCCATCCCCACTCTCCCAAACAAAGTGAGAGAAAATATCCTAACATACTGTAAACGGGGGTTACTTCACCTATCTAGCCTGTTAAGCCCAAAGGCTAGCTAAAGGCTAAATTGTGAAACCGCTAGCTAGTTAACTACAAATTCAGTCGGCATCCCCTCCGATGAACAAACAAAATTACGGATCTGTTCAACAAAAAAACGTTTCCCTTTGAAAAATTAGCAGGAATCCATCCTGTAAAATCATCCTATTCCTGAAACGAATTAAGCACATTAAACAAAGTTAAAGTTAAATCTATTGAGTCCAATGTCTACCTTTCGTGTGAATGACCATGTCCATGGCTCAGAGTTAACTCGTTCGCATGTTAGCCGACGCCCGCCGTCCACTCCGGGCCAGCGGCTTAAACATGGATAGACATGGGAGAGTCAGTGCACTTGGACAAAAGCTTGTATCCTCAGGATTTAAGCTTACTCGACAAAAGGGTGACCATGCCCCCACGTTGAGATTGGCTGAAACAGCTGGTCTGGAGACCAGCTAGTCAGTGTTAGTCTGTTAGCCGACATTAGCCCACCGTTGTCACCGGGCTTTGCGGCAGGTTATCCGCGAATAGTTTGGCCTCCTCCGGGGTGCTAAATATCGACGTGTCGATACCCTGGGTAACCCGGAGGCGAGCAGGGTAGATATATCCGGTTCGCAGGCCTGCCTCTTTGAGCTTCTTCCTCGTGACCTCGAAAAGACGACGTTGTTTCATTATCTCTGCCGGGAGATCAGGAAAAATGTGAATTTGCTTCCCCTTGTAGTTCAGCGGGTATTGTTGTTGTGACAGTCGCATTATCCGCTCTTTCTGATGGCCGCTGTGGATCTTAACTATCATGACTCTGGGGCGTGCGAGATCGTTAGCCGGTTGTCCTCCCAGCCTATACGCCCTATCAACTTCTATGGGCATCGAGATATGTTCTGCCCCCAACAAGTCCCGAATAAAGTTACCAATGAACTCCATGGGGCGGCCGCCTTCAATCTTTTCTGGTAGTCCGACCACTTTTATGTTCTGGCGTCTGGAGCGCGCCTCCAGATCAATAACTTTATCCTGGAGGGCCTTGTTAGCATATTCTAGCCGTAGCTACTGCTGCTCCAACTGAATTAGTCGAGTGTCGTGGTCACTGCTCGCATCTTCTACCACAGATATCCGTGCTCCATGTTCAGTCAGAGTGGCTTGGGTAACTTGGAGGGACACCTCCAGGGTATTAAATCGGTCATCCATCTTCTTGCTCATTTCATTTATAGCTGTAAGAATGATGGCTGTTTCAGGAGTTCCTTCTGCCGATAATGTGATTAGCTCCGGCTCTCCACCACTAGGCCGCTCCTCATCCAGTGACGATGCTGGGTTTTCATTAAATTTCCTGACAGCTGGCAGCTTTCTGGACGACTTCTGCGTTGTCATTTTATGTCGGTCTGTTATTACAGCAGTAGACACAACTTAAAGTGGGAGTTGTACTATAAATAGTCTTTTATTCCTTAATCTCGATTTATCGGAGGGGAGCTCTAGCAAAACACGTCTATTACATCACATGCGCACTAGCGCCCCCTCAGAACAGGGTACTGATTGTGGATGATCAGCCATGATCACATTGAATGGTGGTGCTAGCTCAAAGGGCCGAATGGCCTACTGTCTATGTATCTATGTATGTAATTTCTCCGTGGATGGTCCTGAGATCCTTAGAACGATGCCATCTGGAGTTATGCTCCTGGTAGGGTCACCCATGGCAGTAAGGTCGAGGAGGAGGTCCCTGACAAAGAACAATCCAACAAAGACCTCAACATTGGAACAGGCAGAGGATGATGGCTGACTTTAGTGGAGCGTCACAACGGCTGGGAAGGCGGATGAAGGCTGCAGCAGAAAAGGGTCCCCGGTCATCTTGGACTCCATGCCACTGGATCCTGACCCATATCTGTCAAGGACTGTGTGGTTGTCTCCCCACGTTAAACAAAGTCACGCACAGGCATCCTCCATAAAGGGGAGACAGTCATACCCGCTTCGAGTGACCGCCGATGATGATGCATGTAAGTACATTGAATGGCTGGGTGTTTAGCATAGAACAAGTTTATGGTCCATGCAAAGCATAATAATAATTCACTCACCATGTCTGCCATAAACCGAGAGGACAAAGATCGCTCCACTTTCTCGAACTTTGATTTTTTCACTTACAGGACTGAGTTTATGTGTCACAGATCCAAAACTATCAATAAGGTTGACTTTTAACCACTTCCTCAATTCAGGGACAATTAGGGCTGAGCAGTGAATGCTGGCATTGCTACATCCAAAGAATAGGTAGATAAATTGTTAAACCCAGAGCGTTTAATTGCCATGTGCACCAGGATTAGAACAATTAAATTTCTGACTTGCTGCAGTTTTACAGGTGCATTTAATGCAATAAAGCACAATTACATTTACAATGAATTACAGTACAATACATCATTAGACATTCTAGGTAACCAGACCATAATAGAGCAATCCAAAAGTACATAGTGCATCGTTAAATGAAGTGTGTAATAGTTTGCTGCTGAGATAGGGTTGTAGTTAGGATCATGCAGAGTGATTCAACAGCCTGATGGTTGCTGGAAAGAAGTTGTTCTTGGACCTGGAGGTGTTCCTGTACTTACTTTCCAAAGGTAGCAGCGGAGTAAAGAAACAAGCTGGAAAAATAAGATGCACCTTTCTTTGAACCCATCAAATTGTTCAGCCTCTGGGATTTCACTCCAGAGACTGTATTTTCTGGTAACGATTTTATCAACGATTTCCTGTAGTTGAGCAAGCAACTCAGTAATATCAGACTGGTGTTATGATTGATGTGACATTTCAATGTGCTTTTGACACTTCACCCATTTTCTAGAAGACCACAAAGAAGAGCAAAGGTTTTAATTGCTCACTTGTTTGGATAAAGCACCAACATGAAAGATGAAATTCACTACCTCATTAAAAGAAGCAGAGTTAAAGTTGCTTAACACGACTGTGTCTAACAAGTGGCAGAGTTTCCATATGCGTATTCATCTAACATCAAGCTCAGTAACTTTCAAATTTAGAACAGCTTCAACATGTAGCTCACAAAATTAGTCCAATCATATATCACATGATTGTCATTTGAAATGGGTCAGGAACATTTTCAAGGCATGGAAACTCGGAGAAAGAACAGTACACTTGCAAAATTTCCTAGGGCAGGACTCTAATTTTTATCTTCAGCATCATAAGCAGGTTGTTTAGAAATGGATCTCCTCAGGATTTTCAATTGATGTCACTGTTAACACTCATCATGTTTACCACTGAGCCTGGGCTTTATGTGTTCTGATCCATTAAATGATAGGCAGTCATCTATTAGGTGGCAAAACTTCAAAAATAACAGGGAATCTTTGGTGACTTGGCCAACATTGATACTTCAGTACTGATTAAAGACAGATTATGTGGTCATAATCACATTGCTATTGTGAGAACTTCCTGCACACAATATGTAGCTGCAAAGTTTCCACACTATATCAAAATCTGTTGGTAGCAAAGTTCTTTGAGGCATCCTGAAATGGATATAAAAGGCACTGGAGGAATGTAACTCTCCTATCCTTTCTTTAGATGCAACATGATGATTTGCAGATGTTTGAGAAGCTGAGTTACTTCCAAGTTGGTATGACTGCCATGATGCTTTCCAGATTCACCAAAACTGACAGTACAGGCATCATCGGGATAAAATGCTTATTTTGGAACTGTTTACAGAGCTGAAATGGCCTAAATGAAAAGTCATGAATTTTTTGACAAGATGCTAAAAGGCAAACTTGTTCCTGAATGGCAATTATACCTGATTATTGATTAGAAATTAACCTTTTAAAATGGACTCCAAACAATCTATAAATCTAGTACAGGGACCATTAGCTTACTAAATTTGTAATCAGATAATCCATTTACTTCAAACACAGGTAAATTTATCTTGCATTGACCAAGATCTTAAAATCTTTAGCCATTGCTACCCTTTTACCAGTTAAATAATCGACTCAGGAAACCATGAAAACATTACCTTTCTCAAGTTTTTATTGCAAGATGACATCATTGATTCAGTAAACACAAAAAAAACACATTGCTTTATAGAAGGGAATTTTATATTTAAAAACTATAATTATATATAACGAATAATTTTAATGAACTTAATTCTTACTGTAGCATTTGTGTTTGGGCTTCTTAGATTCACAAGTTAGAATTACATTTTATTCTCAACTTATGTACCCAATAACTATTAAAAAAAACATTTAATTTGCAAAGCACACACATGTTAGATCACACAAATATTTCAACATGTTAATGAAGATGTAATGTATAGCTTATGCTTCAAAATATTCTTCTTATTAATATCCTGGTGCAATATCTTAATTGTTCCTTCAGCAAAGGAAAGGAGGCAGAGTAATACTTGGGAATCACTCACAAAAGCTGGGGAATTCTACTGGAAGTAGCATTTCACGGCTTGACTGCAACCCAAGCCGTCAACTTGGAAATAATCCTGGAGAAAAGGAAGGTAAATACTTGCACTTTACATTTGGCGCCTTCAGGCAATCTCCAAACTCAAAGGCATCTGCCAACATAGTTCTGTGCTGGCAGCTGGGCAGGATGCAATTGTGATCACCAAGGAGGCTCTGTCGTGTTCATTCTCCCTCCAGGGAAGCATCTGCCCTCTGGCATTTTCCCAGAACCATCTGATTAAAATTGGGGAAACAAATTGTGGATGAATCAAAATGATCAACATGTCCCATCTCTGCACAATGGCACAGTAAAAGATTCATGAAAACAAGAATAATCTGCATATGGAGAAATACATAATGTTCGCAACACAGGGATAGACATTTTGGCTCCACTCAAGCATGTACATTTTCTCCTACATCTCAAAAAATTATCTCCTTTCTCATTAAGTTGCGTATCTAACTCACTCTTAACCTGAACAATGCCAATCTCTTCTGAACTTGACTTCTGCTTTTATACTGCTCGCTGAGTGAAAAAAACTACCTGAATTTCTTATTGGATTGATGAGCAATTATTTGATATTCTTGGAATTTATAACGAGAACCCAATAACAAAACAAAATAAAGAGAGCGGGAATAAAACGTTATTGTCAGGGTGGAATGCTGTGACTAATGGAGTGCCATTTGGTAGCAATTTTTGGAATTCATAACAAGAGGAGTTGAGTATAGGAGCAAAGAGGTCCTTCTGCAGTTGTACGGGGCCCTAGTGAGACCGCACCTGGAGTACTGTGTGCAGTTTTGGTCTCCAAATTTGAGGAAAGATATTCTTGCTATTGAGGGCGTGCAGCGTAGGTTTACTAGGTTAATTTCCGGAATGGCGGGACTGTCCTATGTTGAAAGACTGGAGTGACTAGGTTTGTATACACTGGAATTTAGAAGGATGAGAGGGGATCTTATCGAAACGTATAAGATTATTAAGGGGTTGGACATGTTAGAGGCAGAAAACATGTTCCCAATGTTGGGGGAGTCCAGAA
The DNA here is from genome assembly GCF_053455715.1 of Rhinoraja longicauda. Taxonomy (NCBI): domain Eukaryota; kingdom Metazoa; phylum Chordata; class Chondrichthyes; order Rajiformes; family Arhynchobatidae; genus Rhinoraja; species Rhinoraja longicauda. The sequence goes on from NC_135959.1 coordinate 22,842,673, forward strand.
CCAGGGGCCACAGTTTAAGAATAAGGGGGAGGCCATTTAGAACAGAGATGAGGAAAAACTTTTTTAGTCAGAGAGTTGTGAATCTGTGGAATTCTCTGCCTCAGAGGGCAGTGGAGGCCAATTCTCTGAATACATTCAAGAGAGAGCTAGATAGAGCTCTTAAGGATAGTGGAGTCAGGGGGTATGGGGAGAAAGCAGGAACGGGGTATTGATTGAGAATGATCAGCCATGATCACATTGAATGGCGGTGCTGGCTCGAAGGGCCGAATGGCCTACTCCTGCACCTATTGTCTATTGTCTATTGTCAAACAAATAACAGACCAAACCAAAAAGAGGGATAGTAAAGTCATGTAGAGAGATGTATGGACATTATTGAAGGTTTGGAAGGGTTAACAGAATAATAGTGGAACTATTAGAGATATATGTGGCATAATTGGGCAGTCCTTTGGCATCCGTGAGAATATTGGGCAATTGAAAAAAATCTTGAAAGCTTGCTATTAGAAGGCAATGATGTTCTATAATCCACAACAGGCCAATCACTATGTAAAATAAATGCACTTCATTATTGCTTGAAGATGAAGGATTGCAAATGGAATGGTCAATAGTGGAGGTCAGGTCTTCTCTGACTGTCAAATCGGCATTTCCAATTAGAAAGCAAAACATTTGTAATTTTGTTGTTAAAATTAGTATATCCGAGTAGATATCTGGCCAAAAGGTCCATTATTACCTGATTTCCCTTCATTACACTTTTCCAGGATTCACATTAGTCTGCTAAAGGTTACCCATCCTGCAAAGTTCACTTTAGCTGTTAAGAATCACAGCTACATGGAATAAAGATATTCAGTGTAAAACCATTATCTCTATTGCCATTTACCTCTTTAAATTCTTTCTCTGTTCATCTATTTTTACCTTGCTCAAGTCACCAAGATAGGGGTAACTGGTTCAGGAACCTTAGCAATCTCATCTTTTGGTTTACCGTTCAAGACAAATTTTGGTCGTGGACATGCATCCTCACCTCATCCTTCGCTGGAGCTGCAGACCATATGCTCCATTTTTGTTCATCCTTTATTTTCAGGTCCTCCCTTGGCACATCTTATCCAGGAACCTTTCCCTGCTCTCTTGATCCTGTTCTTACCTAACTGCAAAGCATTGATTGGACTTAATGGCTCATTTTGCTATCTAACAATCTAAATGGTTCCTACATCCTCGGCTCTCCCTTTCCACCACTGGTTGAATTGAACTATTCAGTTGTGGGGTTTTTTCAAAACTGAGGGCCACATATCAAAATTTAATAGAAACTGTACCCCATCATGCGGAACGGAGTTGGTGAACTGTTGAGAGGTGGAGGGGTAAGTTCAAAACTAAAGTCCTTAGTACTGCTCAGGAATGTGCCAGTACCCTGAATGATAGAACAATTGACACAGGAACTGTGGCACAGAAGCACAGCTAATACCACTGCTTGACTACCTTCCTGAGGACATCCGAAAAAACTAATCTCACTTCAAAACTATGGTTCCTTTCATGATTCGCAAATGGAGCAGAATACCAAAGTTACTACTTTATGGACAGCTAACCTAAGGGCAAAAGCCCACTTAAGTTTTAATATTGACACTCACCAGTAGGGACAACGGGCATTGGATCATCCTGCTTGCCGTACCCACATAAAAAGTGCTGCTTGCTCATATGAGAATGCCTGAATGGGGGAAGCAAAGAGGAAAAGAGAATCGTTAAAATCAGGAAGCACTGATGCTGCTGCATCCCTACATCTGCGTCAACTGTTTGGAAGGAACATTTGAGCCCGGATTGGTATGATCAGCCATTTCCGTACATGGATCAATGGTTCAATTATGTTTTTATTGTCTCATGTGCAAACGCACAGTGAATTTCTTTTCTTATTTACAGTACAATACAATACAATACACTACAGTATTCCCATACCTAAGCACATCCTCAATTCACATACTATGCTGTCGACCAGCTGCCATGTCTTACTCAAGAAAAGTGACAAATAACAACCGATTAGCTCAGGCCATTTTATTGTGTCTGTAGATATTCACAAAATATAATCTGTCTATCCTTTCAATGTGAGCCTCTAAAGACTGAGAACTACAAGCTGTCTGCCATCGCCTTTTGAAGGGCAATTAGGGAAAGGCAATAAATGTTCTGAAGCCATGACTGAATGAAGAACAATGATCATTTCTGATCTACCCTGAAACAGAATCTACAAATAAGATCTACCAGGGTGCATTATCCAAATTGCATTGATGCCTTCTTTCAGAAAATAAATCAACTTTCCAATCTTCCTGTGATTTCTGCTGGAAAGTAAAATGTGGAATAAAGACAGGATTGTGCTCAACTATGCTGGGATACACACTTCCAACTAATCCCCAGAGATTCATTGCATTGCCTTGGAAGTAGTGAGTGGGTATTTGGTGAAGACTGAAAAGACGATTACCCACTTAGGTCACCCAATGACCTAAGAATGTTCTGCAACTTCAACAAAGTAACTTTATCAGGAGTAATGTAATTCTATATGACTGATAGATGATAAAATAGAAAGAGAGAGAGAACTAGAATAATGGGAGAGAATAAAAGAGAATAAAGAATAAAATAGAGAGGGCAGGAGAAGGGGAGCAGGAGAAAGGGAAAAAAACAATTCATTGTTTTGTGTAGTCTTGAATTATGTTCCACCATTTTGACCACAGATAAACTATTACAGCAATTTATCGCTTTGACTAGTGTTTTGGGAAAGAATATTATTATTACCAAATTTAAAGAACACGCTGCAACAAGAACTGTTAATGTTAGTTGTCTGACATTTATTTAATCCAAATCTGTCAGGGTGCCGTCAATTAAAAATTAGTAAAAGATGTATGACACCTGTTGTTTGCTTCTGCTGACATTTATTGTAATAGCTAAAACAGTATTTCAAATCTAAATGCTATCTGTTAATAATCACACCAGGCGAAACATAATGAGAAGCATGGAAAACATAACATTTTCTTGAAGTGTGTACAGAGGAGTTTATCATCAGAAGATGTGAAGTTGCTCCCCATTGTCATCAACTCGCAGTATAATTGGGATACAATTTCATTCAGCACATCTTGAACATTATTAGCAGCAGCAGATGACAAAAGTGTCAGCGTCAATGACAAAGAATATCTGGAATCCAATGGCAGACTATGACTAAATGTATCTCCTGTGGGTTTGATGCTATTCGCCACAACTGCCATGCAAGGGCATCCAATTTCAGCAAGAACTGGTTGAGGTGAAAATTTGTCATTTCCCATCAAAGTGATGGGAACATCTGTTCCCCTGTGCTCTTCAGAAAATATTGGTTCACTACAAAGTGGGAATAGTTTAGGAGTAAAGTGGTGGAAAGAGGCTTGGGTAGATGGTTCAATCATTGAGTTAATCTCTAGGGTGTCCAATTGCTTTTCAAATGTTTCCACACTAAACTGCTTGACTGTAGCCATGTGTGATTGATTACCCATTAAACATTTTTGCTTCTGATTCATCCGTTATCAACCGGCAGACAAGAGTGGAAAAAACAATAGCAAGATTGGTTTTACCACCATTGCTTTGACAGTGACATTTTCCGGTAATTAGCTATATTCAACGTATTTTCTGGTTGTGCATGCTAAAAACAACCCAATATTAGAAACATACCTGCCATAAACTAACATTATCAAAGCTCTTTAAAATAGGATTATTGTAAACTGTGTGGTTGATAGTTGGTGCGGACTCAGTGGACACAAGGGCCATGCTGTATCTCTTTGTGACTCTTTGGCTGAAAGGTCTTGAAACTGAAACATTAACCCTGTTTTTCTTTCCACAGATGATGCTTGATCCGAGTGTCTCAAGCATTTTCTGTTTCTTTTAAATATTAAATTCCCAGCATCTGCTGTTGTTTATTGATTCCTTTTCGTTGCGTATGGTTTGAGAATTAAGATGGACATTACTCAGTAAAACAATAGCCACCATTGTCCATTTTAGAACAACAGTTTGCATTAGGCCAACAACGTTTAGATGACTAAATCTACTGGAGAATATATTATTTTTGTTTTCTTTTATTTTCCCATTTATTCATTCACCAAGTCTTGCACTCTTTGTTACCCTTCTATAAAGCCATAGAGCCAAACAGCAAGGAGACAGTCCTGCATGTTTCCCCAACTGGACCATATCCATCTGAATCTTTCCTATCCATGTGCCTGTCGAAATGTCTTTTAAATTTTGTTATTGTACTGTCTCAACTGCTTCAACTGGCAGCTCATTTCATACACCCACTGCCCTCTGTATGAAAAGGTTGCCTCTCAGGTTCCTGTTAAATCTTTCCCTTCTCACTTTAAAACTATTCCCTCTAATTTTTGATCCTCCTATCACAAGAAAAAAGACTACATTCACCCCTTCTAATCACCTCCTCATTTTACACACATCGATAAGATCACCCTCAAACTACTTTAAATAAATTCCTGGGTTGTCTGAACTTTCCCTTCTGCTCAGCTCCTCGAGTCTTGGCAATTTCCTTGTAAATCTTCTCTGCTCTCTTTCCAGTTTAATGGTATCTTTCATTTATCAGGGTGACCAAAACCAAACACAGTACTCCAAGTGCAACCTCACCAATATCTTTTAACATAACATCCCATTTTCTATACTCAATTGCCTGATTGATGATGTCCAGCATGCCAAAAATCTTCTTCACCACCCTATCTACCTCTTCTATGTACTTGTACTCTTAGATCCATTTGTTCTACAACACTCCCCAAAGCACCAGCGTGCACTGTGATAGTCCCGCTGTGGTTTGACTTCCCAAAATTCAACAACTCACACTTATCTGAATTAAACTCCATTTCCCATTCTTCGGCCCATGTGCCCAGCTGATCAAAGTCTTAATAACCATCTTCACTGTTTATGGAACCATCTATTTTAATGTCATCTGCAAAGTTACTAATAATCTATTGTACATTCACACCCGGGTATGGGCTGGCTGCTGCAAGAAGCTCACTGAAAAATAACTGACTCAAAACAGTTCAGAACAGAATCAAAGGACTAATTTTAACAAAGCACTAGTGAGGTTGAAGAATGTTCAGTCTGGTCACGACTGGTCAAGTTTCAAAGTTTAGAATAGATTTGACCATACAACAGAAGGAGCACAGCCAGTCCATTATATCTACATGAGGTCTTTGGAAGAACTTTCCAATTATAGATTGATAGTTATACAGCATGAAAACAGGTCGTTCAATCCAACTCATCCAAGAAACCCATTTAAACTAATCCCATTTGCCTGCATTTAGCCCATATCCATCAGAACCTTTACTATCATGCACCTGTCCAAATGTCTTTTATACATTGTAAAATTGTGACTACATCTATCACCTCTTCTGCCAGCTCTTTCCATATGCCTATGATTCTCTGTGTGAAACTCTTGGCCCCTTAGGTCTTTTTTAAATCTTACTCTTTCACTTTAAACTTATGCACTCTAATTTTAGACTGACCTAACCTAGGAAAAAGACTGTGACTACTGTACTGTATGCCTGAACTGGTCCTTATAATTTTGTAAACCTCCACCAGGTCACTTCTCAAGCTTGTTTGTTTCAGGGAAAACAGTCCCAGTTTATCTAGTCTCTCCTTTTAACTCAAGCCCTCCAGTTCAGGCAACATCATTTTGAATCTTTTCTGCACCCTCTCCAGCTTAATTGCATCATTAATTAATTACACTCCAGTCCACTCCACTTGCACTCCAATTAATTACACTCTTCCCTTCTTTCCCCATAGGATTACTCTTTTTCCTGTCTCAAGCACTTTGAGTCATAGAGTGGTACAGTGTGGAAACAGGCCTTTTGGCCCAACTTGCCCACACCGGCCATCAAAGTCCCAGCTACACTGGTCCCACCTGCCTGCGCTTGGCCCATATCCCTCAAAACCTATCCTATCCATCTACCTGTCTAAGTGTTTCTTAAATGATGGGATAGTCCCAACCTCAACTATGTCCTCTGGCAGCTTGTTCCATACACCCACATGGAGGCCAATTCACTGGATGAATTTAAAAGAGAGTTAGATAGAGCTATGGAGGCCAATTCACTGGATGAATTTAAAAGAGAGTTAGATAGAGCTCTAGAGGCTAGTGGAATCAAAGGATATGGGGCAAGGTAGGCACAGGTTACTGATTGTAGATGATCAGCCATGATCACAATGAATGGTGGTGCTGGCTCGAAGGGCCAAATGGCCTCCTCCTGCACCTATTTTCTATGTTTCTATGTTTCTATCTTCACGTTCATGAGCTGCAACAGCATTGTGAATATGGCACACAAAATACAGAGTCAGCCATTTAATTTTTTTTGAAATGCACAGGTTTTTTACTGTCAATGAATATGCATTTAGCAGGATAATCTAATAGATGTTCTAAATAGAATGCTGAAAGACATGACATTGGTAAAGTACCTGCAGTGAAGAGGGAAATGGGCAGGGATGCTTTGCTAATATCAACCATTGGGAAGTTTTTCTGGAGGAGAGCGGTCAAGGGAGGCAATGAGCACACAAGCACCAACAGGGGTCCTTCCGAGGACCTATTAAGAAATGGGAAATTTGCCTTTAATTTTTGGTCTAGGGAAAGTGGAGGGAATGGAGGATATTGACCCAAGCCATCCTCCATAGCATTAGCATTTCCTTCGAAGATCCTTGGCCTCCTCTTCGGCCAACCTTAATCAGAAAAAAATGGCGACAACGCTTCTTCCTCTATCACCATCAGCACAAGAGCACCTCGGCCAGGGCCGTGTGTTCGAACTACCTGCTCCACTCCACTCTGGTGTAGCCAAACACAGCTCCAATCCCAAGAGTCAAGAGTGTTTAATTGTCATATGTATTGACAAAAGAAGAACAAAATTCTTACCTGCAGCAGCATAAAAGACATGTAAATACAATGCACATAGGCAATATATAATAAACAAAACATAAATTTATAAGCCCGATATTGGTCCGTAGTGCCACCAAAGGCAGTCTATAGTTCATAGCTGTTTGTGTTTAGCAGTGTTCCAAAGAACTAATGGCCGTTGGGAAGAAGCTATTCTTGAACCTCATGGTCATGTTTATCATACCTTCATACCTTCTTCCCGATGATAGAAATGAAACGAGAGCATGGCCAGGGTGGTGTGGGTTTTTTGAAGATGCTGGCTGGCTATGTCAGACAGCGCCTCTTATAGATCCCTTTGATGACAGGGAGGTCAGTACCCATCATCGGCTGGGCAGTGCCCACGACTCTTTGTAATTTCTTTGTTCCTGGACATCTTGGGTATTTGTTCAGGCCTCTTGCCAAACCAGACTGTGATCCAAACAATCAATATGTTCGAAGGTAGACACAAAATGCTGATGAAACTCAGCCGGACAGGCAGCATCTCTGGAAAGAAGGAATGGGTGACGTTTCGGGTCAAGACCTTGCAGTACTGTATTCGGTTTTGGTCACCCTGATATATGAAAGATGCCATTAAACTGGAAAGAGTTCAGAGAAGATTTACAAGAAAGTTGCCAAGACTTGAGGACCTGAGCTATAGGGAGAATTCAGACAACCCAGGACCTTTTTTAAGTAGCTTGTGGGTGATCTTATAGATGTGCATAAAATTAGATGGGGTGAATGCAGTCTTTTTTCCCTAGGATAGGAGAATCAAAAACTCGAGGGAATAGTTTTAAAGTGAGAAGGGAAAGATTTAACAGGAACCTGAGAGGCAACTTTTTCATACAGAGGGTAGTGGATGCATGAAACGAGCTGCCAGTTGAACTAGTTGAGACAGTACTATGTTCTCTACCATACACCTATAGATGTTTAAGTGAGTATTCATCAAAATACAAAATCTCCTCAATCTTCTAAGGAACTAGAGGCGTTGATGGGTTTTCTTTATGATTGCATTAATGTTACATCAATGCTGGGTGCAGGACAGATCTTCTGAAATAAGTCACCCAGTGAGTTTCCACCGCTAACCCCATTGATGTAAACAGGTTCATGGATTCTTGGCTTTCCCCTTCTAAAGGCAACAATCAGTTCTTTGGTCTAGCTAACATTGAGATCAAGAATGTAGAAACGAGGAACTGCAGTTGCTGGATTACAAAAGAAAGACACAAAGTTCTGAAGTAACTCAGCGGGTCAGGCAATATCCCTGGAGAAAATGAAAAGTTGACTTTTCAAGTCGTGAATTTTGAAGAGTCCTGCCCTATCCATGTTCTCCAGGGATGCTGCCCGACCTGCTGAGTTACTCCAACACTTTGTGTCTTTTTTTACGAGCAAGAATGTTCTTCTGGCACCATTCAATCAGATTTTCAATCTCTCTCCTATAGTCTGACTCATCATTACTCGATATTCAACCAATGTTAGTGGTATCTTTTGCTAATCTTTAAATTCATCAATCATACCACTGTTGATGGATGAATGACAGGTAATGACATTGAAATCATTGAATAACAGGTAATGACAGGTAATGAAGTACAGATGGGAGTTTGATAATCTGGTTGAATGGTGCTAGAACAACAATCTTGCTCTCAACGGTAGCATCTCCAAGGAGCTGATTGTTGACTTCAGTAAGGAATGCCGTGGATGTATGAACCTGTCTTCATAGGCAGGACAGTGGTGGAGAGAGCCAACAGCTTCAAATTTCTGGGCATGCCTATCTCTGAAGATTTGTCCAGGTGCCAGCACATTGATGCAATCACAAAGAAAGCTTAACAGCGCCTTTACGTCTTTGGAAGATTGAGGAGATTCAGAATGTTGCTAAATACTCTATTGAACTTCTGCAGGTGTTCGGTAGAAAACATACCAACTGGTTGCATCAGAGCCCGGTTTGGTAACTCAAATTCCTAGGACCAAAGGAGACTGAAGAATGTGGTACACGTTGCCCGATCCATCAGACATCCGCCATTAAAGGAATCTATAGGAAGCGCTGTCTCAAGAAGACAGCTAATATCATCAAAGACCCACAGTATCCTGGCTACTCTCTCATCTCACTACTAACATCAGATAGAAGATACAGGAGCCTAAGAACCATATCCTCAAAGTTCAAGCACAGATTCTTTCTAGCAACCATCAGGCTCTTGTACCATAGTGCACAAACCAAGCCACCCTACCTCAGCCTCATCTAATATGGACGTTGCTTTGTTTGCACTATGTACTTTGATTTTTAAATACTATTGTTCAGTTACTTAGTATTACTGACAATTTATTGTATTATTGATCATTGTATATTTATTTGTTGTGGTGCTGCATTAATGGACGTGTTAAGCTGTGGCAAATAAGAATGCCATTGTTCCATTCCCAGTGCCTATGACAATTAAACACTCTTGATACTTTTGATTCCTGAGGGCTGGAGAGAGTGAGAATAATATTTAATAGATGTACCTGTATAGTGAATAAATGGCTAAAATGAATATATAGGCACCCTACCTCAATTAGAATGTATCCTGAACCATTTAAAACATCTACTTTTTGGAGTAATCATTTCAGAGAGATGCAACATGGAAAGAGGTTCTTTGACCCACCCATTCCATTCTGATCATCATGTATTCATTTTTACACAGGCACCCAATGAAAACACACACAGTCACAGGGGGAATATGCAAACTTCTCCCATATGTTTAATGGGAACCAGTGATGAGATCAATATTGGGATCGGTTAGTAGTGAGAATCTTTTGGAATATCATATAGATACAATATGCAGGGAATAGAGAAGTGAGGCTCACCAGCCTATGATTCCCTGGATTCTCCCTACTTCCCTTCTTAAACAACGGAACAACATTAGCTACTCTCCAGTCCTACATAGATACATAGAAAATAGGTGCAGGAGTAGGCCATTCGGCCCTTTGAGCCAACAAAGCCATTCAATATGATCATGGCTGATCATCCACAATCAGTACCCCATGCCTGCCTTCTCCCCATGTCCCTTGATTCCACTAGACCTATCAAACTCTCTTTTGAATGCATCCAGTGAGTTGGCCTCCACCACCTAAGGCAGAGAATTCCACAAATTCATAACTCTCTGTGTGAAAAAGATTTTCTTCATCTCAGTTCTAAATGGCCATGGCCTCTGGGACCTATGGCTAGAGAAGATGCAAAGATTGTCATCAATGCTTCCATAATCTCCTTATCTTGCCTCTCTCAATGTACTATGATACATCCCATCGGGTCTTGGAGATTTATCTACCTTAATGTTCTTCGAGAGCCCCAAGACCTCTTCTTTCTTCATCTCAAACTGCTCTTGCATTATTAAAAACAAACTTAATTTATACTTTTAAAACGGTTCTTAAACAACCTTTGAAATTGTAATTTTCTCACAGAGGATAGACAAAGAGCCAACCTAACATCAAGTTTAGTCAACATACTGTTACGATAGATAAATGTATGTAAACAATGTAAAGTAGATTTCCACTTTCTCAAAATTGCTCATGAGATTATTGTGAACAAATGTTCTTCAGGTCTGTGGTATCTGACCTTTGTAGATTAACTGAGACATAAACCATCAAAATATGTCAAGGAAGCTGTTCTCTCTTCTATTCTAACCTTCCTCATGACATGGCGAATCAGTAATCCTAGCAACCTGGGATCATAAATCCTTAAAAACCTGTCTAAATTATAGTACTGTTTGAGAAATGTAGGATTAAATATTAATGTTCTCTTTTGGTGTCATCATTGTTTTTCAGTGTTTAAAGCATTACGTGTTTGAAACATTTTATTTTTGTGGAGACTTGTTAGGTGACACTATAACAGCTGTAAACAGATGTTGCAGAAATAGTGCTTTAAGTCTAAGCAACATTCTTACCGCCAGCACATCAAGAGAAGCTGTATTGCTTGCACAACATATATAGTTTAGTTTAGTTTAGTTTAGAGATACATCGCGGAAGCAGGCCCTTCGGCCAACCGAGTCCGCACTGACCAGTGATCCCCACACGTTAACACTACCCTACACACACTGGGACAATTTACATTTATACCAAGCCAATTAACCTACAAACCTGTACTTCTTTGGTGTGGGAGGAAACCGAAGATCTCGGAGAAAACCCAAGCTGTCACGGGGAGAACGTACAAACTCTGTACAGTCAGCTCCCATAGTCGGGATCGAACCCGCATCTCCAGCACATAAGCGCTGTAAGGCAGCAACTCCATCGCTGCGCCACCGTGCCACCCCTTAAACCTGTAGTCTTCTTCTTGCGTTTGAGGCAGCAGAAATTATGTAATTCCCTCCAGGCGCTGTAGCCAGTGCAATGTGCTGTTGTCGAGGGCCATGAGGTCTACCCCTCCACCAGGGGGACGGAGGACAGTGCAGTTGAAAATGACGTGCTGCTCTGTTTGCTGGTCTGCTCCACACACGCAGGCTGCTGATGAACGCAACCCCCAACGATGCATGTTGGCGTTGAACTGGCCGACCCCTGTGCGGAGCCGGTTCAGGGCGACCCACTCTTAGCGGGGCATGTCCGAGCCGGGTGGGGCTGTAATGTTCGGTGCGACGGTGAATTGAGGAGGTCGCGATGTATGTTCATAGCTGGTTCTCCATGCTCCTAGTATGTTGAAACCGGAGCCCCAGAGGGTCGCTGCATGACGGGAGAAAGGGTGACGAGATGACAGGCGTTGAGGTCCCAGTTGCTGTGAATCCTGGGCGAGGTGGTGCAAAGAATGTTTGGTGTCCGAAGGGGCCTTGCACACCAGCCTTTGAGTGAAGAACTCTCTGTGAAGCGTGGCGGGTGCGATACCTGCAAGCACCGGCAGGAGATCCGTCGGAGTAGGGCGTAGGCAGCCAGTGATGGGGCGGTGTACTCAGCGGTGCCGTACACGAGTGCAAGAGCACTGGTTCTCTTGTAGTGACCTGTAAAGACAAAATAAAATGAAAATAATATTTTTGTTGAGAAGCTAAGTTCACTTTGACTTTAAGCGCATTCATCTTCCAGATTCTTGTTAAGCTTTTGAGACTTTAGAACTAAACTGCAAAGATATAACCAGAGAAAAAACCCCCTACAAAATTAGGTGCTGCCTTCAAAGCAAAAAAATGCCTTGATAACGATTTAGATCACTTATGACATATTACAAAAAAATCCCTAATATTAACAAGTTAAAGTACACATCCTATAGGCTTGTTAGTCTAATATTCCACTTGATAAAGAAAAGTATTCTAATAGCAGGGCCATCAAATATTAAAAGGAATTCTCAAACCTCCACAGCAGATAATTAGGTCTGATTATCTCCAGCAAGACAGCAGGGTAAACTGAAACATATGGCACATGCATGATTAATTCACTTATGAGGGGTTTAATCAGGACTTTCGAACAGCTGGTGCAATGACAGATGAAACTCCCTTCATTACTGAACTTTATTCCAAGGTGTGAATTTTAATGAACAAGGAACAGAATGTGAACTGTCAAATTTACGTTCTGTGAATTGCTCAGAAGGCAAAGTCAGTATTCTGCTGATTTCTCCTCCACCAAACTCTACTTCAAAGCCAATGAAGATGTCCCTTAGCTTTGACTCAGCAGAATTTGGCCAGATCTGAATTTCCAATGCCCTCCTTTGAACCCACGTGGCAAATTACTATCATGCATGTACTAGAGCATTACTTCTCATTTTGGTTAGCTCTTTTAGCTATATCCAAGAGCCAAATGGGAACAGTATGTTACTTTGTTTAGCTGATGTCAAGATATTAAAATTTCCTTGCACCTTCCCAACCATCACCCCACTCCTGGTTTATATCTGTTCATCTCCAACTCCAACCACCAAAAATTTCAAGAATAGGATAAGCATTGAATTACTTAAAGTAACTCCATTTCTATACAGATTCAAACTTACACCCATCAACAAAGGCACGTTTAGTTTAGTTTAGAGATACACCACGGAAACAGACCCTTCGGCCGACCATGTCTGCATCAAACTGCGATCCCCGCATATTAACGATGGCCGAAACCAAAGAAGTTTGGAGAAAAGCCACGTGGTCACGGGGAGAGCGTACAAACTCCGTATAGACAACAACCGTAGTCGGGATCGAACCCTGGTCTCCAGCGCTGTAACTCTACCGCTGCGACACTGTGGCCGCACGTCTAACAATACAACGGTGAAAATACTCAATGGTTCAATGGTTCTTTATTGTCACATATGAACTACACAGTGAAATTAGTTTTGGATATCTTACACATGCACGTCACCATATTTTGGTGCCATTTACACAAAGAAAAAGTCCAAAGTCCAAAGTCTGATCCACATTTTGGATGTACTGGAGTGTCCCCGATCCAGGTAACCTCAGGTAAGTCTTCGGCTGCTGCAGGGCCTCTTCCATCACGTGCGACCGGTTCAGCCCACAAACTCGCCCGATCACCTTTGTGTCCCGGGGGCTTTACCTGCTGCTGACCTTGAAAGTGCTGGAGGCACTCTCCCAATAACCCACTCCTTGCGTTTGTCATCGCCAATGGCTCCCTCCTGTTTACGGTGGCCCACCGGGCCCATCTTTGCTCGCAGTGGCCCACAAGGTCCATGCTTTGAAAAGATGGTAGAGCTTGGGGTTCTAACCCCCACCTCTCACATGTGTTCACGATTTTACAATTTCGTATGCTGCTACTAATAACAAAAAATGGAAGAAAAAAAAATCTCTGTTGCAATTGATTTCAAAAGAAGCAATTACTGCTCATGATGAATTTGCTGATGGGAATTGGATATATATGGGTGAGATTTCTTGGAGCCAGAAGCCTCATAACTCATCATTGACAAGGTGGATATTATTAAGCAGGGAAATCAGATATTTGTCGGTTTGTGAGAATCATAATTGCTTGATTTGTTTTTAAAGGTAGTTAACTTCAGTTTCTTGGGTCTCATTTCGTTAGATTAGACTCATTTGCCACTGGCCCATTAATCTTTCATATAACACAAATGACTTTTGCCCAGATTTGCATATCGCCCATGTTAGATCGACATTTCATGAAAAATGTCTAAAGATAATAATGATTGGTTGAATTTCTACTGCAGTTTTAATCTCTTTCATTACCTGAGTGCACTTGTTATGGAGTAGGTCTTTCCGACCTGCAAATTATTTCAAACTCAAAACACACCGATTTGGCCAAATATTGTAAATTGCTCACAGCATGTTGGTGCGAGAATCTGGGAGGAGTATATCTCATCCCATAACACTGAGTTCCTCCAGCAGCTCTCCTTTGTTTTGCTCCAGATTCCAGCACTCATAGACTCTTAGTCTTTCTCTGCTTGGTCATAGAAAGATACAGTATGGAAATATGCTCTTTGGTCCATTAAGACCCCACCAACCATCAATCACACGTTTACACTAATCCTACATGAAATCCCATTTTTTATTCTCCCTCCACCCCCTCACACACATACACTTAGAGTGACTAATTAACCTACCAACCTGCAGGTTTTTTGGATGTGGGGAAAAAGCTGGAGCACCCAGAGGAAACTGGCGCGCTCACAGGGAAAACGAGCAAACTCCAAACTCAGGGCACCCTAGTTCAATATTGAAACTGGATTACTGGTGCTGTGAGGCAAAAGTTCTACTAGATTTAGTTTATACTTTAGTTTAGAGAAACAGTGTGAAAATAGTCCCTTTGGCCCACCGAGTCCACGCCGACCAACAATCACGTGCACGCTAATTCTATGTTATCCCACTTTTACATCCTACAGACTAGGGCCAACTTTTTAAAGAAGCCAATTAACCTACACATCTTTTTTCCATTTGCATTCTCCTGCTACTGTGCATCACACAACATAATCATTGGACTGGTTAACATCGATCCTCAAATCAACATCACTGAATATTCTGGATGATGGGAGCTTGGTCTACACAAGTTCCTGTAAATTGCTTTGGAATAATCTATAGTCACAGTAGGTGCAAACTATTTATTTCATTGAAAGATTAAAGGGGAAGTAAAAAATCAGACCATTCAGTTATTTTAGCAGAGATGTTTAGGGATGAAAGATTGAGTTAGATTGGTATCTCTTTCGAGATTCTCTCACATATGGCTACATGTATAACTCGAAATCCATCTTATCATGCCCCTTGAGGGTCTTAAATATTTTAATGACCACATCCTTTATTCTTCTAAATCGTCAACAAAACAGATCTATTTTCTTTAATCTACACTAATCTTCTATCCCGTGATTCACTTAACATAAAAAACTTGCTGTGGTAAAAAGTCCAAGAATTTGATATCCTCAGGCTTTCCGACATTTCTGCTCATCTTCGTCCCGAATGGTCGACCCCTTATTTTTTAGATCATGACTCCTGGTTCTAGACAGCTCAGTGAAAGAAAATACCATCCCCTTGTCGGCTCTTGTCACCCTCATAAGAGTTACATGCATTTCATTAATATCACTTCCCATTATTCTGAACTTCTGAACTTAACAGAGTGCAGGTCCAGTCTGCATAATCTCTCCTCATACATACAAATTGCCATAACAGTAATAAACCTTGCAGCTTTTGCCTTGTCACAATTACAATTTTCTTTAGGTAGGCAGGACAAATCGACACACAATATTCCAAGCACAGTCCCTTCAGGTCTGTACATAATGATAGCAAGAAATCTTTATTCTGGTTCTCAATAAAGGTCAACATACCATTTGCCTTCTCAACTGATTGCATGTTCACTTTCATTGATTTATGTTTCAGGGCACCCTGGTCCCTCTGACCAATGAAACATTTTAATCTCTCACCATTTAAACAAGACTACACTTTTCTTCTACTTTATCTGCCAAAGTGAATCACTGCCATTCTGCAGAATATTTATGCCAATGCCAGTTTCAGTAATGTTCTTTTTGATATCATCTATGTTGCGATCACTGCCTCAAAATCATAATTCAACCTGTCAAGAGGTTTATTCCAGGCTGTCCAATGTTTACAGTTCAAAATAACTATTTCCTTATCTAGTACATATTTCTAAACAAACCAGGGGACAAACCCATTGAAATCGAAAGATCATATCAATGACTTGAAAAACTGTGCTGTCTGACTGGAATTCCATAACGTTTTGTAAAAGCAGACATAGATTTATATATTAACTGTAGCATCACTCTCAACTCTTTAAAGTCACTGATGCACTTTGGAAGTGGTAATGAGGCAATTTGTATAGGGCAAGCTCCCACAAAATGTAATGATGGGATAACATGTTTGAGTAATACAAATTCAGGAATAACCATTGGCGAGGATACCAGCAATGGGTCCCTGTGAAATAATACTTTGAGGTTTTCCACAACGACTTGAAAGAACAGGAATGTTTAATTTAATGTGGCTTCCAGCGACGGTGCCAGATAGTTTTTTTTGTGTGCAGGGCAATTAAACCGTTAAGCTTCATTCACAGAGGTGAACGGAGGTGCTACCAATGTGAAAAGTGCCGACCCAACTCTGCAAGTTGTACCTGAGATTACAGCTGGCATTGTCATATATGAGATAATCAGACAGTTTCTATAAAGGACATTCGATGCTTCACATGTAGGCCAAAACCTTATCCATTGCTTTTCTCCAGATTTGAGGCAGTTCCAGGATCAGCAAGGCTGGAAGGAAAGGGAAAGGTAAGAAAACAAAACGACAATCATGATGATTCTCTGAGAATAGAATTTGCTCCTTTGGAACACCATGGATTATAAGATGAAGAGAACCACACAAAGACACTGGGAAGAAGTCACTTGAATGTATGATGTACTCTTTTTAAAAAATAGGTGCAGTTGTGATGGGATAGAGTCATAGAGTCATACTGTACGGAAACACACCCTTCAGCTCAACTTGCTCATGCCGACCAAAATGCCCCATCTAAACTCGACCCATCTGCCTGATTTTGGCCCATGTCTATCTAAACCTATCCTATCCATATACCTGTTCAAGTGGGTTTTTTTAAACTATGTGGTTGTACCTGCCAAAACTACATCGTCCTGTCTTTGGAACTGGGGGTCATAAAATGGGGTCAGAGTGATGGTGAGGAAAAGTGAGGAAAAGCAGTAGAGAGCTAGTGCAGCACCAAAAGTGAGGCTATGGAACAGGACAAGAGTGACTTAGTGCTGTTCCAGGGAGTCTTGATGCTCAGCATTAAGTATGGACCTCAGGAAGAGATGAGAATACAACTTTGATAGGCACACTCTGGTCTGAATTTTACACCTTTGACTATTTATCTCTCCCCATTTGCTGTCATTAATCTATTGAAGTCAGCTGTGTAATCATTCAACCTTGCCCTCACCCCAGCAGAGTTATTCCCTATGTCCTATCCATCACCCCCACCCTACAATCCTCATTACCCAACATACATTTTAGAACTAATTTGTTTCTCTGTTTCCCAGTTATGATGAAGGGCCTTTGACCTGCAACGTTAACTCTGAAATTCTCCCCAAGATGCTGCCTGACTTTCTGTGTGCTTCCACCATTTTCTGCATTTCTAGCACTTACCATTTTTGATTCTCAAATGCTCAAGAGGGTGCCTTGCACGCTGAATAGCATCATTAGATTCAAATCTAGCATTGGCATCTCAGCAGACATGCAAAAGGGAGTCGTGCAAGGAAGCATCCAATGGAATTAACAGAACATTAAGTAGTCATCACTGCATTTTACTCCAATCAACAATGCATTTTAAATCATATCAATCTGAAAACAAGAAGTTCACTCAATCAAATTTCTAAGCAATGGCTTTTGATATGAAAAGATCTCTAGTCATTAAATGTTCATATTGGAAGAAGGTTTAGGGAGCCTTTGAAATTACATCTTTAATGCCTTAGATAACAGACGTGAAAAAATATATATTTTACTAGTAATGACTAAACCAAGTGTAAGGACAGAAGCTTCACAGAGGGGCATGTTCCGATAGTAATTAGCTGTTTTCAGACTTTGATATAGATTGCTGAAAATTGGCAAAGAAACACTGGAAATCTACATACCAAGAATGACGGGAGAGAGCTTGTGGTTTTTTAAACATCTGCCAGGTCCCGACAGTACCAACACAAAATGTGTGTCACCTTCACCAGCTGTGGTCTTACAACAAAGCAGCAACACCGCCATATGGCAGCCATGTGAGTGATGAATTTTATTCAAGTCTCCACTTTCTCATATAAAGGAAATTTGGACGGAACAAGCCGCTTCCCTTCCTTATCAGAATGGACCACATTTATTTTTTTAATTTTCATTTTAGGACGTTGTTAAACTATTACAAACATTTAAATAATGCTTGTCAAGGAATGCAGTTGCACAGTGATAAATCCCCTTCCATGTCGTAAGCTGTTTCCCCAGGAGCACAGAGGCAATGCTGTTGTACTTCACGTTGTATTAAACTAGCAGCCACTCAGAAGTAATTAGTAACACATTTCCAAAGAGGGAAAACACTTCGGTTTTACAAGCATCTGGACATTTCTTGTTCATTAGATTTGACCTTCGGTTTTAGACCTTCAATCGTTCAAGAGTTAAATATTTTTGTGCTAGATTGAGTATAGAAGTTGGGAGGTCATTTTGCAGTTGAATAAGACCTTGGTGAGAACTCATTTAGAATATTGTGTTCAGTTCTGGGCACCATGTTATACGAAAGATATTATCAAGCTTGAAAGGTTTCAGAATTTTTTTACGAGGATGGTGCAAGGACTAGAGGGTGTGAGCTATAGGGAGAGGTTGAGTAGGTTGGGTCTCTATTCCATGGAGCTCAGGAGAATGAGGTATATCTAATAGAGGTATACAAAATCATGAGAGGAATAGATCGGTTGGATGCACAAAGTCTTTTGCCCAGAGTAGGGGAATCGATGACCAGCGGACATAGGTTCAAGGTGAAGGGGAAAAGATTTAATAGGAATCTGAGGAGTAACTTTTTCACACAAAGGGTGGTGGGTGTATGGGACAAGCTGCCAGAGGAGGTAGTTGAGGCTGGGACGATCCCATTGTTTAAGAGACAGTTAGACAGGTACATGAATAGGACAGGTTTGGAGGGATATGGACCAAGCGCAGGGAGGTGGGACTAGTGTAGCTGGGACATTGTTGGCCGGTGTGGGCAAGTTGGGCTGAGTGGAAATATTGTCGTCATCATTGGTTCCGAATGGGTGCTTGGGATTTTGTCATTTCTGACCAATGTTGCCTCTGCTGAAAATAAAACTAGCAGTCCACTAAAAATAATTAAGTTTAAGTATTTAACTCCACCTTTGGCCTGTTTAAGTAAAAATCCTAGCCTTGATATTGTGGTGCTAACCATTGAGGGAGCATCCAGGGAGGATTGACAGTTCTGATATTTGCAAAATGTAAAATGCATTTCTTGAAGTAAGAAAGATTGACAGATATTTAATAAAACCTTATCCAGGCACCTTTCACGTTCCCATCAAGTATCCCTGAACAGCATTACAGTTAATAAAGCACTTTCACAGCATAGGTGCTGTTGTAATTACAATGAATTTGAGCACAAAAAGCTCTGATATAGGACAATATCACAATGAGCAGGTAACTCAGTGAGACACAAATTGCTGGAGTTGCTCAGCGGGACAGGCAGCATCTCTGGAGAAAAGGAATGGATAACGTTTCAGCTTGAGGCAAAAGGAATACCATCTCTCCAGAGATGATGCTGAGTTACTCCAGCATTTTGTGTCTATCTTCAGTTTAAACCGGCATCTGCAGTTCCTTCCTACAGGTAACTCAGTGGTATTGAGGAGAGGATTACAGACGGCAGATGCTGGTATATTGAGCAAAATCAAATTGCTGGAAGAAGATACAGTTCTGAAGTAGCTCAGCAGGTCAGGCAGCAGCTCAGGAGAACAAGGTTAAGTAATGCTTCAGGTCAGGATCCTTCTTAATACTGATCATAGGGGTGGGTGGAGGAGACAGATGGAAGAGAGTATGGGTAGGACAACGCCAGCAGGTAATAGGCTGACGCAGGTGAAGAGAGTTATTTGCCTATTACCTGCCAGGCTTTGGCTTGTCTCTCTTTTCTTCCAGCTTCCTTTCTGCCCCCTACAATCAGTCTAAAGAAGGGACCCGACCCAAAACATCCCTTATCCATGTTCTCCCGAGATGCTGCCTGATCTGCTGAGCAACTCCAGCACTCCGTGTCTTCTTTTGTAAAGCAGTATCTGCAGATCCTTGTTTCAAAATTGCTGGAGGAATTCTGCAGGTCGTGCAGGAAATGGACAGATTATGTTTCACATCATGATCCTTCTTCAAACTGATCAAAATGAAGAAGAATCCCGACCTGATGCACTGATGTCCCATGCTACCTGACCCATTGAGTTCCACCAGCAATTTGTTTAGTTAAAATAAACATTGGGGGTTGCAAACTAACCTGAGGGTAACAAAACTGATCAGGAGTACTGACTTTTATTGTGCCCATTTGTTATACACATGGGAGAGTGGCTTTCTAAGTAACAGGGAACATAAGGTTAAAGATATATCTGGACAAAGACAAATATGAAGGGTGACAGAGACATTGATCAATGATGAATTATGTCAAATATATAGAATCCACAATAACCATTGTACACTGAGAATATAAAAATGCTGTGAGTGCTGTGAATGTGAAAACATTGGGTTTTCTCTAAGTGTTGTCCAATGCGTATTGTTGAGGCCTTGAATAATCCAAGCGACTTGTTTGAGAAACTCACCACTGTTCTATGGGATGTTTGATTTTGTGTCTGTTCCTTTCTGAGCTGGGCCCCAAGTAACACTAGATTCAAGGTAGAAGTATAATATAAAATTTGCTCCTGCATGGTTTAATTATTTGTTGCGTTGTTTGCGTTAATGTGTCTGTAAAGCTACAGCCAATGAGATATTTATTGCTCTGGTGCATGTGACATTTGAACCTTGAAATGCTGAGATATAGGTTCCCTTTGCAAGTCGCCTGGAACTGGCTGGGAGGTGGGCTTGGACAGAGATGACGAGGAAGTTCTTCGCATAAAGGTTTGTGAATCTTTGGAATTCTCAGCCGCAGAGACCCCAGAGGCATTGAATATACTCAAGCCTGAGAGAGATTTCTGAAATATGGAAGAGACAAAAAGTCAAAGGTTATTGGGTTCACGTGGAAATGTAGAAAAGAGGCCATGATCAGATCAGCTTTATCTCATTGAATGAAGGGGCAAGCCTGTGGACTATGTAACCAACTCCTGCTCCTACTTCTGAAGAAGGTCTCGAACCGAAACATCACCCATTCCTTCTCTCCAGAGATGCTGCCTGGCCCTCTGAGTTACTCCGGCATTTTGTGTCTTTCTTCAGTGTAAACCTGCATCTGCAGTTTCTTCCTACACAACTACTTCTTATATCCTTCTGATCTCTTTGATCAGATTTTTGATCATTTGGCCTAATTTCTGCAAGTACAACAAAATGTCAATTTTCTTTAGTGATGCTCCACTGTCATGTTAAATATAAAGTAATTGGCGTAGTTAGGGTAGATGGTCAGAACCTATTTTCCAGGATGGAAACGTCAAATATTGCAGGGCATAGTTTTAAGGTGAGAGGGGCAAAGTTTAAAGGGGATTTGTGGACAAGTTTTTTACAACAGAGGGTGGTGAGTGCTTGGAATGTGCTGCAGGGGTGGGGGTGAAGGCAGAAATGATAGTGGCATTTAACAAACTCTTGGCACTTAAGGGCTGGCAAAATGTCCAACACAGACATTTTCGGCCAAAGGGCCTATTCCAGTGTTGTTCTATTCCATGTTCTACATTCTACTTCATACTTTATAATTTGTTTTTGTTGAATCTCAAGATGAAAGCTTTTCTCCTCAATTTGTGTAAATGGCAGGCTCCCAGCAAATTATGTTTTGGAAGAATAAAAATTATTTTATACAACTTGTTTGATGTCAAATTATTAACTGATCACAAACAAAGAGAATTGACTAAACATCAGAAAGCTGCAACATTTTAAAAGACCGGATATAACTTGGTTCTTCAGAAATCAAGGTTATTTGCTTTAGAAATGCTCAAAATGCATTTCTTAAAGAAATACTTTGCAGCATAACCAGTGTTATTTTTACCAATAACCTCCCTTCCAGATGGTAAGAGTTTAAATCCCATAGCTCCCTGTCATTCAAGTTGCCTGCCAGTGCTTTGAATGTGTCTCATTGGTACTCAGCTGGCCTGTTAAATGGAGAGTCATGGTACTTATTGCAAGAAACTGCAGGGTATTTAACCAGATAATTCAATAACATTTGACATCTTGTTTACACTGTTGTGTAAATAAGGTTTGGTTGCATGGGATAACATTGGAATGCATTTCACAAACTAGCATGTGAAAATTTTTATTACTGAGTCCCTATTTATCACATTGCAATCGGTGCATTTTAATTAACATTTGATGATAATTACAGGTAAATATTTCAAATTCTCAAAAAACCAACCCATCTCTGCGGGCATTCAAAAATCATATACAAAGTCTACCGAGGCAACCGACACGCACAGCCCCCGCAAGGGGATGGAAGGCCCCGCGGCCGAGCCGCCCCGGGCACCGAAACGTCCCGCGGCCGAGCCACGCCAGCGATGTTAAGTCCCGCAGCCGAGCCGCGCCGGGCGATGGAAGGCCCCGCGGCCGCGCCGGGCGCTGAACCGTTCCGCGGCCGAGCCGCACCGGGCGATGGAAGGACCCGCAGCCGAGCCACACCAAGCGCTGAACCGTCCCGCGGCCATACCGGGCGATGGAAGGCCCCGCGGCCGAGCTGCGCCGGCGATGTTCGTCCAGCGGCCGAGCCGCGCCGGGCGATGGAAGGCCCCGCGGCCGAGCTGCGCCCCGGGGAAGAGAACTAATAAAAGAAAGGTTTTCCCCCTTGGAAATGGAATGTTTAACGTTGCAGGGAAAGGTAGGGCGAAGCAGAGAAAATATCAATGGAATATCTGTGAAGGGACAAAAACCATCGGAGGCTCACGGGCACAATCAGGGGCGATGTCAGGAGAAAGAGGATAGCAAAGGTTGGTGAACAACCGGAGGTATAAATAGATGGAGATAAATAACATCTGAAATGTTATTTACAGAGAACAAGGGGGCACAGTTTAAGAATAAGGGGTAGGCCATTTAGAACTGAGATGAGAAAAAACTTTTTCAGTCAGAGAATTGTGAATCTGTGGAATTCTCTGCCTCAGAAGGCAGTGGAGGCCAATTCTCTGAATGCATTCAAGAGAGAGCTGGATAGAGCTCTTAAGGATAGCGGAGTCAGTGGGTATGGGGAGAAGGCAGGAACGGGGTACTGATTGAGAATGATCAGCCATGATCACATTGAATGGCGGTGCTGCCTCGAAGGGCCGAATGGCCTCCTCCTGCACCTATTGTCTATTATTGTCTATTGTCTATTGAAATACCAAAAGCGAAGATAACAGAATGTTGGAAATGCTCCAACTTAAAAATTCACAGCTCACTTCACTTCACATCCCTATTTCAGATAACCAGGAACCTTTACTCTATTTTACTAAGTTCCTGAGAGTTTCCATCTTTATTCCTATATGTTTCAACATATTTCTATTGACTCATTGACAAATTTAATGTAAGTTAAAATGTAGAAGATAGAACAGAGAACAGCACAACACAAGAACATGCCCTTTGGCCCACAATGTTCACACTGAACATGATGTCAAGTTAAACTACTCTTCTCTGTCGGCATCTGATCCATATCCCTCCATTCCCTGAATATCCATGTGCCTATCTAAAAGCTTTTTTAAACACCAGTATAAAATCTGTCTCCACCACCACCCCTGGCAGTGTGTTCCAGGCACTCACCACAGTCTGTGTAAAAAGCTTGCCCCACACATCTCCTTTGAAGTTTGCCTTTCTTGTCTTAAAACTTTGCCTTCTAGTCTTTGATATTTCCTTCCTGGTAACAGCAGTTCTGACTGTCTAGCCTATCCATGCCTCTCGTAATTTTCTATACTTCCATCAGGTCTTCTCCTCCTCAACCTTTGACGCTTTAGAGAAAGCAATCCAAGTTTATCCAACCTCTCCTAGGTAATAGTCAGCATTTTGGTAAACACCCTTTTCAAAGGCTCCACATCCTTCCAGTAATGGGTGACTAGAATTGCACACAATACTCTAAATAAAATTTGGGGTTAGCTTGGATGATACATAAAGTTATGTTCTGCAGACAATGCAAAAGTCATGAGTAAGAACCATTCCGATTGTAGTTCCAAACATCACCAAATCTTTGTAGGGTTTTCAGGATTTGCTGCTTAGAAATTCCACTGGACATGACAATGGACATGACGATGGTGGACATCCCAATGGTGGGATGACTGGTTTGATCATTGCCCCTATACTTCAAAGCTCAGTCACAACTGAGAAGATTTTCTATTGAGCTCAGGCTTGGAAGGTTGGAGCGTTCTGGATTAATGATTTACCAGCACTCTCCGGCTGTGTGTGAGGGTGTGAGGGTGTGTGTGTGTGAGGGTGTGTGTGTGTGTGTGAGGGTGTGTGTGTGAGGGTTTGTGTGAGGGTGTGTGTGAGGGTGTGTGTTAGGGTGTGTGGGTGTGTGTGTGCGTGTGTGTGTTCGTGTGTGCGTGTGCGTGCGTGTGTGTGTGTGTGTGTTTGCGTGTGTGCATGGGCTTTTGTGTGTATGCGTGTGAAAGTGGGAAAGCAGCATAATATGATTGATTGATTGATTAATTGATTGATTGAAAGATACAGCGTGGAAATGGCCCCCATTGGACCATCAAGTCCACACCGACCATTAATCACCTGATCACACCAGTTCTATCCCACATTTGCATCCACTCCCTGTGCACCACGGGTAATTTACAGAAGCCAATTAAGTTACAAACCGGCATGCCTTTGGGATGTGGGAAGAAACCAGGGCACCAGAGAGAAACCGGAGCACCTGAAGGAAACCCACATGATCACAGGGAGAAGGTGTAAACACACAGACAGCACCTGAAGTCAGAATTGAACCCAGGTCTCTGGTGACATAAGAGCAGCTCTACCAGCTCTGCCACTGTGCTGCCCCAAAATTCCTCAGCTTACTCATTTAAAGTCGGGGACATCTAGAATTCCAAAGCAAGGTTTGGGTTTCTATGTTGCACGAAATACATCCTGAGAATTGTTCAACCAGGGTATCCCACTCCCCACTCCTGAACACATTCAATTTTCCCTTTGTCTTTTCCAGCCCTTTCACTTGCCAAATCATGGAATGTTATAATGGCTGAGGAGATTTACTTTCTAATCCCTAGCCTTCAAGTTCATTATGGCTTGAAGTATAAAATGACTTCCCCCCACTAGCAGTAGAAGTGAGCTATTTTTTTAATCCTTTTATAGAATGTGGGAGCCCTATAAATGTATGCAGGATATTTGTTGCTCCTGTCTCATGGCTGTTGAGCTGATAGCTTGCTGTGCTATCTCAGGGGCCTAGAGTCAAATGCAGGCTCATCCAGGTAAGGCTAATAGTCTCAGAGAGGATTATTGAAGCAGATGGGTTTTTAATCTGCCTGGTGGTTTCAGGGCTCCATTATCATTCCAGTATTAATTCCAGATTTAATAAATTAATTAATTTAACTGAATTTAAATTCTCCTGCTGCATTTGACCTTATGACCCTAAATGATGAGTCCAAATTCCTTGACTTAATACACTTGGAGACAAAATCCACTTCAACACCAAGATAAAATAAAACATGCAACCACTTAGAAACCAGCATTGGGATTTGATTTAACACAAGTAAACAATACCAACCAACTGGCAGTCAATCACTTAAACAAACCAGAACGTAGAAACAAAGAACAGCAGATGCTGGATGGCATGGTAGCACAGCAGTAGAGTTGCTGCCTTACAGCGCTTACAGCTCCGGAGACCCGGGTTTGATCCCGACCACGGGTGCTGTCTGTACGGAGTTTGTATGTTCTCCTCATGACCGCGTGGGTTTTCTCAGATATCTTCGATTTCCTCCCACACTCCAAAGGCGTACAGGTTTGTAGGTTAATTGGCTTGGTAGAAATATAAATTGTCCCTAGTGTTGGTAGGATATTGTTAATGTGTGGGGATCGCTGGTCGGCACGGGCTCGGTGGGCCGAAGGGCCTGTTTCCGCTCTGTATCTCTAAAATTAAAAAAAAACTAAAACTAAGTAGACACAAAGTGCTGGAGCAACTTAGTGGGTCATGCAACAACTCATGAGAAAAAGGATAGGTGAGGTTTCGGGTCGGGACCCTTCTTCAGGCATGTTTCCAATCAAGAAAAATCAAACCACCAGATTCTAGAAACAAAAGCAGAATCTGCTGAAAGTGCTCAGCAGGTGAGACAGCACCATCTCCAGCATCTCTTCCCTAATTTCTGTTTTTGTGTAGTGTTTAGCAGAGTTGGGAAGGCAGTGTTTCATTTGAAAGAAATCAGACTTAGAGGGGGATGAAGACAGTATCCCTCCGATAGTACAGGGTTTAGCAAATGTTATGAGAAGCAGAGAAACACAGATAATAGGTGCAGGAGGAGGCCATTTGGCCTGTTTGCAGAGACTGTTTGAGTTCCTGCTACATTGGCTAATTACTCTAAACTGCAGTCCAAGCTGTCACTTAAAAGCACATTAAATCAAGAGTAAAATTACTATCAGTGTCACCGAGAGGTCTGAACTGGAAAATAATTGTTCTCAACTAACTACAGGTAACAGCTCAGTGTAAGCAAGTTGGCCAATTACTGGGGTTGATCACCAAGGAAAAAATCAGCTCATAGCTTAACTCCTGCTGGATATACTTTGCACTGTATACCTCTGCTGATTTAACAATTTTATACCTGAAAAACATTTATATATTTAGTTGTGTGAGAATTTTATTTTTGACAAATTGCTCTTTTCCTTTTAACTATGCATTTTCTTTGGAGGAGGGGGTGGGTGGAGGGGGGGGGGGGGCGGAGGGGGGGGGGGGCGGAGGGGGGGGGGGGCGGAGGGGGGGGGGGGCGGAGGAGGGGGGGATGGACGAGGGTGGGGGACGGAGGAGGGTGGGGGGGGCGCAGGTGGGTGGGGGTGGGGGGGGCGCAGGTGGGTGGGGGTGGTGGAGGAGGGTGGGGGTCGGCGGGGGTTGGTGATCTACATGGTGACAATGTCCAATTTACTTTCTCTCCCTAATTTTCCTCAAAGAATGGTGGAGGTCTACCTTCTTGACTCACTGAACTTCTGGTAAAGGTGTTCTCATTGTGTTGTCGTGAAGGAAGTTTGTGGATTAGAGCACAGTGACGATGAAGAATCTATATACTAAAACTCTCGTTTGCTCGCTTGTTGCTGAACTACAGCCAAAATGGTACACGATAGCGTGACAATTTTAGGCCCACCTTACTCGCTGTCGTCCCGCGGTCCTATGGCAGAGGTTTCATTGAAATCAGTGTTATATTTTTTACGTTATTCACATTTTATAGTTAAAAAAACCATGCATGCACAGTTGAGGCTCCGTTGATCTGGAACGTACGTAAGATGGCCGCCGCATCCGCGCATGCACAGAGCAAAGGCGTCCGCGCCGGTGCAGTTGGGGACCGTTGAGCAGGGCTCAGCCACCTCTCTCTTGGGGGCGGGAGAGCCAGGACTGGTTAAGGAGGAAGCAGCCGGAGCCTGGGCCTGGGCCTGGGCCTGGATATGACCGGGTAAACGTGAGCCTGAGGTAGGCCAGGGAAAGGCAACAGCAGCGGTGAGGCCGGGCATTGGTGGAGGCCAAGGAGACCCACCGCACCGGGACAGGACAGGACCCTACCACGGCTCCACCAATGGCGGCCGCCCGATCCAGGAGGCGGGTTACAACGGCTACCTTGGGTTGCTCCCAGGAGGGAGGGGGAGGAGGGGGAGGGAGGTGGAGGGAGGTGGAGGGAGGGAAGGGGGGAAAGAAGGGGGGAGTTAAGGGGAGGAAGGGGGAGGGAGGGAGGTGAGGAGGACATGGGGGATGGGGGGAGGGCGTTTGGAGGGAGGGGGGTGGGGAGGGAGGGGAGGGAGGGGTGGGAGGGGGGAACGAGGGGGGTCAGGGGGAAGGGCGGTGCATGGGGAAGGGTGTGTTGGAGGCGGGGGAGAGGCGAGAGGGAGGGGGGGTGGAGGGTGGAAGGGAGGGAGGGAGGGGGGAAGGAGGGATGGAGGGAAGGGGAGGGGATGGAGGAGGGGAGGGAGGGGGAGATGGGAAAGGGGAGGAGGGGGTTGGAGGGAGGGGGAGGGGGGTGGAGGGAGGGAGAGGGGGTGGAGGGAGTGGGGATGGAGGGGGGAGGGGAGAGTGGGGGGAGAAGGGAGTTGGGGAGGAGAGGGTGCTGCACCAAGGGGGGTGGGAGGGGAAGCGGTGCAGGAGGGGGGAGTGGGGGAGGGGGAAGGGGGAGTGGGGGAGGGGGAAGGGGGGAGTGGGGGAGGGGAGGAGGGGAAAGGGGGAGGGGGAAGGGGAGGAAGGGGAAGGGGAGGAAGGGGGAGGGGAGGAAGGGGGTGGGGTGGAGGGGCGGGGGGAGGGAAGAGGGGGGAGGGTGTGGGAGGGAGGGGGAGAGAGGTGGAGGAGGAGGGGAGGAAGGGAGGAAGGGAAAGGAGGGGGGACGAGTGGGTGAGGAGAGGGTGCTGCACCAATGCAGAAGAGGCAACCCTTGTGGGGGGAGGCTGAGGGCGGGATAGGGGGAGGGAGGGTGGAAAGGGGAGGGAGAGGAGAGTGAGGGGGTGGGAGGCGAGGGGGGAGGGAGGGGGGGGAGTGGATGCTGCAGCAATACAGGTGTGGTGTGGGCCCAATGGGTCCACTTAGTCTAGTTAATGATATATTTCAAAATCAAGATAGTGTGGAACTCGGAAGTGAACCTGCAGACAATCACTTCTTCCACAGCCAACAATGAGTGCCAAAGGTTACGGGGAGAAGGCAGGAGAATGGGAAGGATAGGTTGGTTGAGCAGTCTCGATGGGCCAAATGGCCTAATTCTGCTCCGATGACTTATTAACTTATATACTTGTGAACAATGGTGGGCTCTACCTTTCTTGAGTCATCGCTGGTGGCCATGATTTGCTCGGTACCTTTTCATACCTCCAGTTTCCCCCTCCCCTGACTCTCAGTCTGAAGAAGGGTCCCGACCCAAAACATCACCTATTCCTTTTCTCCAGAAAAGCTGTCTGACCCGCTGAATTACCCCAGCATTTTGGATCTATCTGAAGACAATGATGTTTCCAGGCATCTGTAATTTTCGAAGGGTAAAGACCTCAGGTTTTGGTCATGCTGTTGGACTTTCCTAGCTAAGTAATCGGAGTGTATATTTTAGATGGTATACCCTCTACCTATGGTGCACCAGTGTTGGAGAGGGGGGGGGGGGGAGAGGGGGGGGGCTGCATGTTATGGTTGGTGATAAAGATGAATATCAAGCGGATGCTTTGCCATGATGGTGTCAACCTTTCATGTAGTTGTTGGAGCTATTGGAGAACTATACCCACAGTGGAAACTTATCCAAGATCAGACGTAGTTATTTTTGCTTTGTGTTGACAGCCAACAAAATGCTTTTAACTAGACGTTCACATCACGTATTTGGATAACATTTTGCATACCATTTTGTGGCCAGTACAGCAAATGGTAAGTCAGTGATACAGAATACATGCCTGAATTTGCTGTTGAAATGGAATGACCCCTCACCCCCAAAACAACAGTAGAGTCTTTGTTAAATAACATAGACAGTAACTAAGCAGCTGTGTGATCCGAACATTCTTGCCAAAGGTTATATTCCCTTCAAAACTACTGTGCCCCTAATTCCTTTCATGTTGTTTGCAAGGCTCTCTACCCTTTCTCCCAAAGATGCTCCCAAACCCCTCGAAGCACCTATCCAATTTACCACTTATTCTGCATGGTTTAGTTTAGTTTAGTTTGGAGATAGATAGAGCATGGAAACAGGGCCTTCGGCCCATCGATCCGTGCCAACCAGTGATCCCCGCACACCAACACTACGCTACATCACTTGGGACAATTTACATTTTTTACCAGGCCAATTAAGCTACAAACCTGTATGTCTTTGGAGTGTGAGAGGAAACCGGAGCTCCTGGAGAAAACCCACACAGGTCAAGGGGAGAACATACAAACTCCGTACAGACAGCACCTGTAGTCTGGATCAGACCCAGGGCTCTGGCGCTGTAAGGCGGCAACTCTACTGCTGCACCACCATGGTAATGAGCTCCATATCACCTTATTTACATGTTTTGCATCTTCCTGCCAAAACTGAGCACAAGCACAATTCTTACATCAATCAACTTTGCTCCCACCATTCCTGTACAGCTAATTGTCATCTACAAACTTAATTGCAAGTTTTTATTTTGCAGCGTTTCACCTTTAGGAATGTGAAAACAGCTGGACTGAATAGGTCAATCAGGTGAAGCTTCCAATTTGATAAATGCATCATTGAACTGAAATGTATAACTGTTTCTCTTTCCACTAATGCTGTCACGTGCATGGTGACCTCGTTTGCTTCTGAAAACTAATTAGTTTTCTCAGTTTTCCATGTTTTGGACCCAAAATTCTAACTCTGTTTCTCCTTCCGATGCTGCATGACCTGCTGGGTGTTTCCTGCATTTTCTGGTTTTATTTTATATTTCCA
Organism: Rhinoraja longicauda; assembly: GCF_053455715.1. Lineage (NCBI taxonomy): Eukaryota > Metazoa > Chordata > Chondrichthyes > Rajiformes > Arhynchobatidae > Rhinoraja > Rhinoraja longicauda. The sequence continues at coordinate 22,873,098 of NC_135959.1, forward strand.
GCATCTACATTTTGTTTAGATTGAAGTTTTTGTTTGGGTTAAGGCTTCAAGTCCCTATCAGATGGGAAGTGAATCTGGAACAAGATGAATATAAAACAGTAGAGTGAGCAACGAGATATAAATAATTAGGGTTGATAATTAAATACATATTAATAACTGCCTTGTCCTAAAGCTCAAAGACAAATAAATGGAAATTATATAACTTAAATCACCAGTGATTGAAATTACTCAAGAAATAGCAACCTCTACTGGAAGTGGAACCCACTTGTGATACTGACAACAGTTTACTGTAATAAAAAGACCAAAAATAAAATAAATAATGATCCTCGGTTGATGGTAAAATTATTGCCATTTGCCAGCAGCAAATTTTATAGTAGGAAGAATTAATTTAATCTAACTTGCCCAGTCAGATTAATGCTTGAAAAAATCACTTTTTATATTAACCTGTGAGCAAAATCTTCTATTTCTTTCTCACGTATGTGCTAATCTAAATGTTATTGCTGTTATCTTTAGGGGGAATATTCATGCCTGCTGGCTAGTTTTGTTGTTTGTAAGTATTAGCCATTGGTTTTATTCACATTCCACTTCAGTTCCATTGACTTGTTGTTGCACACAAAACAGCTATGAAATCAGCTTGTTAGCAGAGGATATGAGGGAAGGGATTGAACAGAGGAGGCTATGCAAAGAATGTTTCCATTTTTAAAAGACGGAATGGTGAAACACTTAGTTACACAACTAGCAATAGACAGTTCAGAAGTAGCAGGCTTAAGGATATGCTGTGCCATTGTCAAATATAGCTATGTAAGACTCAAACCTATCATGTAAAACACTATCACCTCAGTTCAAATCAAAAAAGCTGATTGTAGGAGCCAACATCACTATCTCCATACAATGAAAAATGAAATCAATCAACAAACTATTCAACATATATCATACAGAATAGTGCAAGCTGTATTTTCCCATTATATCAAATATCTCCAAGTTAAAATAACCTGTAAAAATCACACATTGACATATCATTTCTACGTTGCTCTGCATTCCGCCTTTGCAGAGTTTCAATCTGTTTTAGTGTGCTCTGTAAGTTTGGAGGGCATTATGACTGTTATGTAAAAACCTCACACGGTTTCCCATCTCATCAAACCTGCTCTGCCATTGAATGTCCTTCCCAGTTATTTATTTATGATTTCCGCTTACCACATGCCTTCGTTTAATTGTATTGGTAAGTACTAAAGTAGCTGCAGTTCAAAAGGTACAATTTTCCTGCCTTTAAGTAAATTGATTTTTGAACCATTGATAGAGGCACCTTGGACTGGAATCACAGTGGAAAAATACTACCATATCTTCCTTTCGGGTGTTGTTGAAAATGCCAACATTCTGCTGACTGATGTTAATGAAGCGCATATTTTATAGGGCAGTATTACTTCAGAGAATTTTATTAAGTATAAAGTATACATGGTTCTCAAAAAGAAAATGACAAGGAGACAGATTTTTATTGGAATTCTCTTTCACTGAGTTGTAATGCACCTTTATCAGATTATTAATAGTGATATTTCTAAATAATTAACACGTAAAAGGAACTTTCAAGACTTTGAATATGACTGTAGTGAAGAGATGATAGTCATAAACTCCTGATGCTTTCGTGGCTCTGTGTTCTTTAAAAAGCATGTCAGAAAATTGCCCAATTAAATGTTATGACTTGAATTTTCATTTTATTAAGACTGCCAATATTAAGTCTGTCAAGAATTGATATGATTTTGTATCATAACAGAATGTTTCTAATGGATGTGACACCGTACCAGAGTTATGATGCCAATTTCTCCACAGGAGTAGACTTATTATTTAAAATACCTCATCATCTCTCATTTTTATTTCATTTTCTCTGTACAGTTTGCTGGCACGACTAAAAATTATCGCCCTAAATGGATCTGAGAAGATTTTTGTTGAACTGCCTTCGTTGACTCACAAGGGACTGCAGACGCAGGAACAAAAAAAGGTCTGGAGGAACTCAACGAGTCAGGCAGCATCTATGGAGGGCAATGATCAGGCAAAGTTTCACATTGGGACCCTTCTTCGAAATGATGGAGCTGAGGGGATAAAACTGGTAAAAAGAATTAAGGGGAAGAGGTGGCAAATGATCGGTGGATTCAGCTGAGGAGGAGAGATTCACAAATGGGTGGAGATATTGCCCAAGGCTGGAGACAAAAGGGTGCCGACGTAAAATCTGATGATCAGGAAGGTGGATGAAATGTAAAACCAGATGAAGGTGCAACAGATGGAAGGGAACATGGGGGCCAGGGGGAGTGTAGAGGAAGGAATATTGGGGACATGGAGTGTGGGTGGTGGGAGCTGGGCAGATGGATGAGGGGAAAGGACTTGGTGTCAAGGGCAGGGGGAGTTGAAGAAAAGTTATGCACTTGAGGGTGGAGGGGGCAGGGTGGATGAAAGGGGGGGGTACCTTAAATTAGAGAAATCAATGTTCATTTATTGGGTTAGCATTTGGGTAGGGGCAGTTTTTCATTTTGCAGGTGGCCTTACTCTGGTGGTGGATTAGACCAAGGACAGAAAGGTTGGCATCGTAATGGGAAGGGGAAATAAAATGGTGAGCAAATCGCAGCTCCTACTGGCACCAGTGGGCAGAATGCAAGAGTTCAGCTAAATGGTTGCCGAGTCTATATCTGGTTTCACTGATGTAGACGAGGTGACATTAAGAGCACTAGATGGCAGTGGTAGAGTGCAAGTTAGCCTCTGTCTCACCTGGAAAGACTGTTGGTGTCCCTGAATGGAGGTGAGAGAGGAGGTGTAGGGAGCATAAAATGCCTGGGGAGTGTTGGCTGGGAAGGGATGATCTTAGGAATAAGTCACACAGAGTGAGGTCTCTGCAGAAAGCGGAAAGAGGTGAGGAAGATGTGACTGGTGGTGGGATCACAATGAAGGTGGTGGAAATGTTGGAGAATTCTTTTTTGGATGTGGAGGCTGTGGGTAAAAGGTGAGAATTAGGGGAAATCTTATCCCTGTTTTGCCTGGGGGAGGGGGGTAATGCAGAAATGCAGGAAAAACGGAACACATGAGTGAAGGCTCCATCAAGTGTTGAGGAGAAACCGCATTTAATGAAGAAGGTGGACACCTTGGATGTCCTGGGGTGCAAAGCCTCATCTCGCGAGCAGATGCGGTGGAGACAGAGAAACACTAAGAAAGGGATGATGTCCTTGCAAGGGGCAGGGTGGGAGTTGATGACATCGATGTAGCTCTAAAAGCCAGTGGGTTTGGAAAGGATATCAGTGGATAGCCTGTCCCCGGAAATGGAGTCGGAGATGTCAAGAAATGGAAGAGAGGTGTTGGAGATGGTCCAGGTAAATTTGAGGGCAAGGTCGAAATTGGTGGAGAAGTTGATTAAATCGATGGGTTCTGCATGGGTACAGGAGGCAGTACCAATGCAGTTGATTTTGTGGAGAAAGAGTTGGGTTGGTACCAGGATGTGTTTAGAACAAAGAATGTTCAGCATAGCCAAAAAAAGACAAACATAACTGGGGCCCATTCAAGTGATCGTGGCTACACCTTTAACTTTAGAAAAGGAGAGGAATCATAAGAAAAATTGTGAAGGGTGGGGACAATTTCCACCAGGCAGAGAAGAGTGGTGGTTGAAGGGAACTGGTTGGTATCTTTTTACACAGAGAGTGGCTACATTCTGGATTGGGCTTCCTGAGGTGGTGGTCGGGACAGATTTTCTCATAATGCTCATGAATCATCTGGACAAGCATCTGAATTGCCATGGTATAGAAGACTACAGGCTTGATGATACAAAATAGAACTAGCATAAATGAATACAGCAGTTAGCATGGACAAAATGGGCTGAAGGGCCTGTTTTGGGGCTGTACAACTCTATGAACTCATTTAGACACAAAAAACTGGAGATGCTGGAGCCTTGAGTAAAGTAAAAAGTGCTGGAGCAACTCAGCAGGCCATACAGCAATTGTAGGGAGAATGGTTAGGTGAAATTTTGGTTCGAGACCCTTCGTCGAACTCAAGAAGCTTCTGAAGAAGGATCATGACCCAAAACATCACCTATGCATTCCCTCTATTGATACTGCCTGATCCGCAGAGTTACTCCAGCACTTTATGCTTTACCCTATGACGTCATGATGCTATTTCTAATTTGATTACCTTGTGGAAGCTAACTTTGCAAAATCCAATTTACCAAAAGACTTTATTAACAACTTGTCATCTCAGTAGTGAGCTCAAATTGACATCGGTAATACATGCCCAGGCCCCTGTCTGAAAGGAAAACTTGCATTTATAAAGCGTTTTCATTACCCAAGACATCCCAAAACTCTTTATAGCCAATGTAGTATATTTGAAATATTGGAATGTATAAAACACAACAATCTGTGCACAGCATGTTTCCACAAACAGCATGATAATGACCAGATAATCTGTTTTATTGGCATTCACTCTTACATATTAATGACTTAGGCCTGCAGGGTAATAAGAAACTAGTGCAAAGGTGCGGAGGGAAATCTCTAACAATCCTGCAGAATTAGTCATATGGGGAAACTGGTAGAGACATCATTCACTGCTGCTGTCCTGGTTTAATTTTCTATTCATTACAATGTTCGTAGACAATTTAACAGCTCTGATCTTTTTTTTTAAAGTGAACAGACATGTTTGATCTGCAGATTTTTACCCACTTAACGGGACGGAATCTCAGGACTCCTAGGCATGTGCTTTATTTCAGTCTTACGACCATCTAAATGTCAGTTGCATTCTTAAAGGAGACCAAAACGGATGATGCAGCTTTCTTTGAACTCCAAGCCCTCGAGCCTTTTAAATTTGGATCATCTCAACCCAAAGCAAGAGATCATTGAAATCACTCGGGGAAGAACCCACAAAGTATTTTTCCAATTTTTAAAAAAAGATATATGCTGGAAGAATGAAAGAGGAACAGAAATACTGAACAGATCAGGCAGTATCTGAGAAAAATGAACCAGTGAAGGTTTTATTCCTCTCCCACCCAAGTCGCACTAATTTCTCACACTACAAACAGCTTGCAATGGTCTGTTTCCTTTATCATCATTTTTGCATATCTTTTATTCATTGTTCTTTATCTCTCCACATCACCGTCTATTTCTCTTGTTTCCCTTATCCCTAACCAGTCTGAAGAAGGCTCTCGACCCGAAATGTCACCCATTCCTTCTCTCCAGAGATGCTGCCTGTCCCGCTGAGTTACTCCAGCTTTTTGTGCCTGTCTAAGGTTTCAGAGAGAGCACGGTCCTTTATTATTTGTAGTATGTACAGCATGAAAGAATAGGTTTGTCAGTGGACAATGTCCCCCAAGGCACTGGATCTATGCAAACATCTTAAATATGCTGTCAAATTGTGTCCAAATTGCCCAAAAGCTTGGATGTTATTTAAATGCTAGAATAATCCATAAAGTTGACAACCACGTGGAGTACTATTATAGAGTTGCCATCTTTTCTGGCAGAAGTAGATTTATGACTAATACTGTAGCAGTATCTTTCCACCACGATATAATGAAGAAAGGCCGATTCTTTCATGACTGGCTGCTTATGCCAGGGGCAGGGCTCATTTTATTCCACAGTTGCAGTAGTGGGTTCAAAACTTATTTCACAAAGTTGCAAGAGAGTCACTGATAACCCTAATCCTACCTCAAACACAGACGAACGCTTGCACTACCATAGACTTGCTTCTAAACATGTTTTGCACTCATGTCTTTTCACAGTCTTCCTTCTTTTTACTACCTTGCAGAATCTATATAACGTATAAGTTATGTTTTTTTCTGTATTGTCTGAGCCTATGGAAAAACGTAGAACAGTACAGCACAAGAACATGCCCTTCAGACCACAGTGTCGAATCATGAGAAGACCTTCTACTTTTATATCTACACATAACCCATGTCCCTCCATTTCCTGCATATTTATATGCCAATCCAAAGTCTGTTAAATGCCACTAATGTATCTGCTTCAACCACCACCAAGTGTTCCAGGCACTCACCACTATCTGGTAAAAAACTTGCCCTGCACATTCCCCCCCTTACCTAAAAGCGTTGCCCTCCAGTATTTGATATTTCCATCATGGGAAAAAGGTTCTGGCTGTGTATCCTATCTATGCCTCTCATAATTGTACCTATCTATGCCTCTCTCCGCAACATCCAGCATTCCAGAGAAAACAATCCAAGTCTGTCCAACCTCTCCCTGTAGCTATTACCCCCTAATCCAGGCTTCATTCTGGTGAACCTCCTCTGCATTCTTTCCAATGCTTCCACATTCCTCCTGGGGATCATATTGTCGACCTCCCCATGGTGAGCCCTGTCAACTGACCTCAGTCAGACGAACGGCAACAAACAGAGGCAGCAGAAGCAGCTTCATAACTTCTGCTGCCTCAAACGCAAGAAGAAGACATTCCTCCTGCAATGAGGTGACCAGAACTGTGCACAATACTCCATATGCAGCCTACAAAGTCCTACATAGCCGCACCATAACTTTCCAACTCTTATACTAAATACTACTAATATTCTTGTACAAAATTCCGAACTATAAAAGCAAACATACCATATGCTTTCTTTACCACTCTATCTACTTAGAAACATAGAAAATAGGTGCAGGAGTAGGCCATTCAGCCCTTCTAGCCAGCACTGCCATTTAATAAGATCATGGCTGATCATCCAAAATCAGTACCCCATTCCTGCTTTCTCCCCATATCCCTTGATTTCATGAGCCCCAAGAGCTATATCTATCTCTTGAATATATCCAGTGAATTGGCTTCCACTGCCTTCAGTGGCAGAGAATTCCACAGATTCACAACTCTCTGGGTAAAAACGGGTTGCCATTTTCAAGGAGTTATGGACTTGGGCCCCAAGATTCCCCTGAACATCAATGCTAATAAGGGTCAAGCCATTAATTGTATATTTTCTCCTTACATTTGACCCCCCAAAGTGCAATACCTCACACTTGCTCGGATTAATCTCCCATGTGTCTCTGATGCTGCTGCACACAACATTTCCATTGTACCTGTACCTCACCGTATTTGTGCATATGACAATAAACTTGACTTGGTTTGTTCCTGCCCGAACACTCTCCAATCCGCTTCCACTTGTGTACGACCTCAACAGTCTACATTCATAATGAATGGATGCAACCTTAGAGCTATGGAATGATTAATACCAACATAATGGAAACATATAGTGTCATATCTTGGGCTTGCAAATAGGCACTCTTACAATGGAATAAAAATATCCATTCCCATCTTTATAAATGTTTTAACTGCTGGATGTTAATTTAGAAACTCAGAGGTTCAGTGGCTGACATTTTCAGTCAAACATTTAACTCGTTCATTCAACCTGCCTCTGAGATTCCTGTTGAAACCAGAGATAGAAGGCATCGTAATGTTTCAAAGTAATTTAGAATAAAACAATTCAATCTTATTTCAGACTTTTAAAGGATCCATATAATTAGTCTCATTTCCAGACATTCTCCCCATTTACTTTCCTTTGCTAATATAAATACAATTCACCTTTTGAAAATTACTATTAAATCTCCTTCTAATTTGCCTCAGTCAGATGGTGAATTACAGATCCTAAAAAATTGTTGGATAGAATAATGTTTCACCACCTGCCTATTATTTTTAGCAATCAATTTAAATCCGTGTCCTTTAATTATTAAGGCTCTATCGATGCAATCTCTTTCTACTTTTGTCAGGACTGTTTTGAGATAAAACATCCTCAGAATCCAAAGCCTCTGGATTTTTGTAGCTATCTTTCACAGCAGAGTGTGAATTATTAGAAGTGCAAATTAAAAACCCAGGGATTCCTATAGCGCCTGACCTCAGTGACCAGAATTCATATATCTATATACTAAAACTCTCGTTTGTTCGCTTATTCCTGAACTACAGCAAAAATAGTACATGATAGCACAACTATTTTAGGCCCACCTTACTCACCGTCGTCCCGTGGACCTATGGAAGAAGTTTAATTTAAATCACTATTATATTTTAAAAGTTATTCACATATTAGTTTAAAAAACTGCGCATGCGCAGTTGGGGCTCCGTTGATCTGGTACTTACGTAAGATGGCCGCCGCATCCACGCTTCCGCAGAACAATGCATCTCTTGGGGGTGGGAGAGCCAGGCCCTGGTACCGGGGAAGCAGACGGAGCCTGGGCATGGGCTAGGACATGACCAGGTAACCATGAGCCTGTAGTGGGCCAAGGGGAAAGGTGGCAGCAGCAGCCGCAGCGGCGGTGAGGCCGGCCGTTGGTGGAGGTGGAGGCCGGGGCCTGGGCCTGGCACTAGGCCTGCCCTCGACTCCCCTGTCCCCCATCCTCTCCCCGGCCTGCTCAGCGTCTACTCCACGCCGCCCAGAGTCCAGCGACTCAGCCACAGTGGGAGAGCCGCCACTGAACATCCCCACACAGGGACAGGACAGGACTCTCACTAATGGCGACTGCCTAGGGGGGAGGGAGGGAGGGAGTGGGCTGAGGGGGGAGGGGGAAGGGGGAGGGGGAGGGGGAGGGGGAGGGGGAGGGGGAGGGGGAGGGGGAGGGGGAGGGGGAGGGGGAGGGGGAGGGGGAGGGGGAGGGGGTGGGGGAAGAGGGAGGGGGAGGGGGAGGGGGAGGGGGAGGGGGAGGGGGAGGGGGAGGGGGAGGGGGAGGGGAGGGGGAGGGGGAGGGGGAGGGGGAGGGGGAGGGGGAGGGGGAGGGGGAGGGGGAGGGGGAGGGGGAGGGGGAGGGGGAGGGGGAGGGGGAGGGGGAGGGGGAGGGGGAGGGGGAGGGGGAGGGGGAGGGGGAGGGGGAGGGGAGGAGGGAGGTGGGGCAGCGAGTGGTGGAGGAGGGGGGAGGGGAAGGGGTAGGGTGGGTGGGTGGGGAAGGGAATGGAGGGGGAGGGGGAGGGAGGGAGGGGAGGGTGCTGCACCAATGCAGGAGTGGTTTAGGCCCAACTAGTCCACTTGGTCTAGTAGCAATTAACATCAAAGAAGCCTTTTGCACTGCAAGAACAAAGTAGCAGTCAATGGTGGGATAAATTGGCTCACACTCTCACTCTCTCATGAATAATGTCTATTTTGGTCAACACTTCTATGAATTCATGACCCAAGGAAAGATTCCAACCCTTCAAGAGAACAGTTTAAAAACAAAGCTGACATTTTGAACAGAAAGACGTACAAATTGGAGCTGCTTCAACAGTCAAAATCATCCTCAAAACCTACATTAGTTGGAGTGACTCCTAATGATCGATGGTCGGCAGGCTTGATATAAATAATATTCACAGATCCCTGACAGGATAATTACTAATATCTTGCCTTTCCATTTGAGGAACATATCAGTCAATCTCTTTCATGATTAATTAATATTCTTGATACTAGGGCTGATATCAGGAACAGTAGGTGAAGACTTGGCACTCTGTGTGCATTCTTTTTGGCTTACAATGGCATTGAAGATGATGAATAGGAGACCTATCAATGCAGCAATGTGCCAGAACTGTCCACCAGCAGTAAAAGACGAAGGGGGCATTGAGAGGGTAACAAATACTTTTCTCAAGCACAAAGTGACTTGCTCTGGGAACAGTGCAGGAAAATGGGACCGAGGCAGAAGAATAGCTGTAATCTTGATGAATGATTTTTTAAAAGCACAATGAACCAAATTACCTCCTCCTGCTCGACATTTCCGTACCTTCCAGTGCTTTGCAGACCTGACTCCAGGCAAATAAAAAACTGACTCAGACAAAGGATAGTCATACTTGATGCTTGATCTAAATATGTTTAATGAAATATTAAATACTGCATTATGCAGAAATTTATTTGCAATTGAGTTAGATTAATCGACTCTAATAAACAGGCACTTCACCAATTACATCTTCATCTAAATAATAGAAATAACCCATTGAATTCTGACATTATAATTGATGTAATGTTTCTGAAAAACTGGTCCTCTTTCTCTCAGCAGGTCAGGCACCATCAACAGAAAGAGAGTCAGGTCAAAGCTCTTCATCAGAACACATCTTGAAAAATATTGTTTTATTTTTCTTATTTTGGTGAATGCTTGTCAATGTCTTCGTCACAAGTTCTGATTCAAATCCCTGTTGTAAATCTAAAGCACAAAATCGATAATTATGATCTGGTGTAATAGCACAGGAGTGTTTAAACTGTCAAAGCTCTCATCATTCAAATTATAGCCCAAACTGAAGCCCAACTTCAGACCCCGTGGTATTCTTTTGAATAGAAGGGAACTGTTCACCCTGATGCTCTGGTCACTCACAGGAATAGGCTATTCAGCCCCTCATGTCTGCTCCACCATTCATTGTGATCATAGCTGTTCTTTTAGGTGAGCACCACTTTCCTGCATCAACTCTGTATCCCTTGATGCATCTGATATTGTAAGATATAAAAATCTATCAATCTGTCTTGGATGAAATCTGAGTCTCAATGGGCAGCACAGTGGCGCAGTGGTAAAGTTGCTCACTTACAGCGCAAGAGGCCCGAGTTTGATCCTGAACATGGATGCTGGCTGTATGGTGTTGGTACATTCTCCCAGTTACCACGGGGGGGTTTTCTCCAGGTGCTCCAATTAACTCCCATATTCCAAAGACAAGCACATTTGTAGGTTGATTGGCTTCTGTAAATTGCCCTGAGTGTGCAGGATAGAACTAGTGAATGGGTGATCGCTGGTCAGCATGGACTGGGTGGGCCAAAGGTCCTATTTTCAAGCTGTTTATCGAAACTAAACTAAATTAAACAGCCTAGGATGGAAAATCCCAAAGATTCACCACCCTCTGGGTGAGGACATTTCTTCTCATCTCAGTTCTGAATGGCCAGACCCCTTTTTATGACACTATGATCTCCAGTTCTCACATAGGAGATTAGTGCGCAAAATTAGGGCACATGGTATTGGGGGTAGGGTACTGACATGGATAGAAAATTGGTTGACAGACAGAAAGCAAAGAGTGGGGATAAATGGGTCCCTTTCGGAATGGCAGGCAGTGACCAGTGGCATACCGCAAGGTTCGGTGCTGAGACCCCAGCTATTTACGATATACATTAATGACTTAGACGAAGGGATTAAAAGTACCATTAGCAAATTTGCAGATGATACTAAGTTGGGGGGTAGTGTGAATTGTGAGGAAGATGCAATAAGGCTGCAGGGTGACTTAGACAGGTTGTGTGAGTGGGCGGATACATGGCAGATGCAGTTTAATGTAGATAAGTGTGAGGTTATTCACTTTGGAAGTAAGAATAGAAAGGCAGATTATTATCTGAATGGTGTCAAGTTAGGAGGAGGGGGAGTTCAACGAGATCTGGGTGTCCTAGTGCATCAGTCAATGAAAGGAAGCATGCAGGTACAGCAGGCAGTGAAGAAAGCCAATGGAATGTTGGCCTTCGTAACAAGAGGAGTTGAGTATAGGAGCAAAGAGGTCCTTCTACAGTTGTACCGGGCCCTGGTGAGACCGCACCTGGAGTACTGTGTGCAGTTTTGGTCTCCAAATTTGAGGAAGGATATTCTTGCTATGGAGGGCGTGCAGCGTAGGTTCACTAGGTTAATTCCCGGAATGGCGGGACTGTCGTATGTTGAAAGGCTGGAGCGATTGGGCTTGTATACACTGGAATTTAGAAGGATGAGGGGGGATCTTATTGAAACATATAAGATAATTAGGGGATTGGACACATTAGAGGCAGATAACATGTTCCCAATGTTGGGGGAGTCCAGAACAAGGGGGCACAGTTTAAGAATAAGGGGTAGGCCATTTAGAACGGAGATGAGGAAGAACTTTTTCAGTCAGAGGGTGGTGAAGGTGTGGAATTCTCTGCCTCAGAAGGCAGTGGAGGCCAGTTCGTTGGATGCTTTCAAGAGAGAGCTGGATAGAGCTCTTAAGGATAGCGGAGTGAGGGGGTATGGGGAGAAGGCAGGAACGGGGTACTGATTGAGAGTGATCAGCCATGATCGCATTGAATGGCGGTGCTGGCTCGAAGGGCTGAATGGCCTACTCCTGCACCTATTGTCTATTGTCTATTGTCTATTCCCAGCGAAGGGAAACATTATCCCACTTCGACCTTGTTGAGCCGCATAAGAATTTTGACATTGCAATTAAATAATCTCTACTTCCTTCAAGCATGACAGTATAGGCTTAGTCTTCTTAAACTGTCCTTTCGGGACATACCCAACATCCCAGGAATCTTAGCTTCTCATGTTCCACATATTGCCTTTTGACCGAGTGAGAAGGCATCAATCTCATACTTCATATTACCCATATTCCTTTACGAAAGAGATAAAGGCCTTCCTGCCCATCAGGTTACCATTAACGCTCAGAACAATCTTATTAATCCTATTCCCCCACTTATTTCATTATTACCCTTCTCTCTTCCATGTGTCCATCATTGCTGCCCCAATTCCACAACCTACTCACATGCACAATAGGCAATTTACCAACCCACGTGTCTTTGGCATGTGAGGCATCACCACTACCTGCTGTACCACTGTGCTACCCACTTCAGTAGGTAATATCTACCCTTCATTCAACATCACTAAGCTAGCGAGTCACTATTCATTTGACCTTCTTGTGCTCATATTGACCACTGTATTTCCATCATTATGGCAGTAGCCACTGATTCCTTTGGTGGTGAAAAGAAAGCCTCTTATTTCTTTTTACCCAAATATTACCCCATATTTTTTCCAATTCAAATATCTAGTAATGCAGCAATTGCTTCCAATACCATGGATATTGTGATCAAAAGCAGACTTCAAGCTTTTTAACATATCCTCCAATAACTCCGATAGGTGAATCCCAAATTCAGGAAAATGACGACCACTATATCAGCTGTGATCAGTATAAAACTACAATCTCGTAGCAAATCCAGTGCAGTTTGCTGTTTTCTCATTCCTCCAATAAGTGCCTGATTTTCTTAACAGTTTGATTTTTAAATGTTTCTTTTGATTGTTTGATGCACTCTGCTGTTGATCAACTAGAATTTATGATGATCAAGCATGCCTTATGTATCTGTTTTCTCTCTTTCTTTCTCTCTCTCTCGATCTATCATCTCTCTAGTAGTCACTCTATTAAGTATTTAAAAAAATTAAAAACTGAACGACATTGAGTTTCAATGTGAGACAGAATGCCTTGATCATCCTGTCACCCCATATGGAGCTGTAATAAAATACATTTCATCTCACGCAACATCCTAGACCTCATTCTGTGCTGTTGTTGACAGCTTGTAGGAAAAACATCATTTTTTTAAACTCCGTGCCTGATATGTGTGATCTTCCTCTTGCTTTATTGTCACATTCCAATGGCACTTGCTCATCTGCTTGCCAAGTTCACAGTTTTGAGCTGTAATTATTCCCCTTCTCTGTTTCATTTTGTTGAATCGAACCCCGACTATTCCAGTGCATTGATATGCCCTTCAAAACTACTGATGAACAATCTGACACACTTTTCAAAACCTGCGTGCAAATATAGCGGCGTGGATTGGGTCCCCACCCGAAAAATCGCTTATCCGTATCCTCCAGGGATGTAGCCTGACCAGCTGAGTTAATACAGCACTGTGTGTTTTGTGCAAAAAGAAAGCTTTGCATTAGTGTTGTCTATAGCTTGGTTAGGAGAATCTGAAGAAGGGTCTCGACCCAAAACGACACCTATTCCTTTTCTCCAGAGATGCTGACTAACCCGCTGAGTTACTCCAACATTTTGTGTCTATCTTCGGTGTAAACCAGCATCTGCAGTTCCTTCCTACATACCTCTCATCAGAAGGATTGACCATGGTATTCACTCTAGAGCCTTGGGCAGAAAATCTAAGCTGACCCTCCAGTGCTACACCAAAAGAGGGCTGCACTTTTGGGAGGGAGAATTCCTGAATGAGCCGCTGAATTAACGCTGACACCTGATCTCAGAAGCATATATAACAGATCCCTTGAAAAGCAGGCAATTATTGCTAGTGCACCAGCCACTACATAACCCTCAACCAATGTCATAGTAGATCTATTTATTTGGACACTATCATGTGGTCATTTGCAGGAACTTACTATGTACAAATTGTCCAATGCTCCCACAATTGTACAAATTTCCCACATTTCAACAATGGCTACACTTCAAAAGTACTTCATTGTTTCTAAACACTTTGGAACATTCTGTAATGGATGCAATACAGGCAGCCCAGTGGAGCAGCTTGTATAGTTGCTGTCTCGCAGTGCCAGAGACTTGGGCTCGATCCTGACCTTGGGTGCTGCCTCTGTAGGTGCTGTCTCTGTACATTCTCCCTGTGATTGCATGGGTTGGCTCTGAGTTATCTAGTTTCCTCCTATAATCCCAAAAGCATGCGGTTTGCAGGTTAATTGGCTGGTATAAATTGCCCCTAGTGTGTAGAGAGTGGATATAAAAATGGGATAGCATAGAACTAGTGTGAATGGATGATTGATGATTGGCATGGACTTAATGGACTGAAGGGTCTGTGTCCACGCTGTATCTTACAATCAATCATTCAATGAGATTTATATAAATGCAAATCTATCCTATTACATTACATTTAACAGCAGTCATGATCTCTGGGAGTCTGATAGTGCTTTATAAGAAGTGAAAGACTTTTGAAGTAGGACAGGAACCATTTTACCATGGCAAACTTCCACCAAGATCAAGAAGATAATCCAACTAAAGATTCTGCAAGCAAACCGGCGAGAGCAGATAGATCTCTGACCTGAAATATCTATTTCCTTTCTCTCCATGGATGTTGCCTGACTGCAGAGTATTTCTAGTTTTTCTTATTACCCTTTGTTTAATATTTAATCTGAAGGACAGTGCAGTCTCTCCTTAAGAATGTCAGCCTGATATTTGTCCTGAATTTCCTGGAAAGAGACCTTAACAATAACTTGAAGTTGGGTCAGTTGAGGTAACGGAATTGATTGCTCGAGCGGAGAGAAATCCATATTCACTTGCAAGGGGGAGTAAAACAAATAGGTATAACTTAAAAATTAAAGACGGGTTATTGGAAGATGTGAAAGAACTCTCTTTCAGAAAAAGGATGCTGGAATCTGTGATAGCCTGCCTCAGAAAAAAGTAATTGAGGAGAAAAATGGTAGGTTTTAAGCAGTGAGACAGGGATATTCAGCCAATGACGTTGATAGTTATAGAATAACGAAGATCAAATAAAATTAGCTTATGGATTATCCAAGGTCTAATTCCATGGTGAAACAGCCTGAGTGCTGTACCTATGAATTTCCATGCTCATGATTTTGTTGGTTTCCTGCCAATGACCAACAACACCTCCACATGCCTGACACTAGACTCCACAACCACAGTCTCTACTCTGGACTCCACCATTACAAGGGAATTCCAGGAGGACAGTGAGGACAAAGACTTCTTGGGAGAATATAATTTTCTCACCGAATCAGGGACATCCCCGAGATTGTTTTAATCTGTGGAGAGGCATTTGGGAAAGGACTTGAGGGCTTTGAGTTTTCTGACAAGAGCACACACGGGACACGTGCAGAGAAAGAGTCCAATAACCCAAACAATCCACCTGTCCATCCCATCAAACTCTACCTGCCCCACCTGTGGCAGAGTTCTGTGGATCTCACATTGAATGCATTAGACCCTCAGAGTCCATGAAACTGGAGAAATGCTAGATTCTTTTGTGAGGGGAGCCAGAGCAATTAGGCATCACCTTATGCTAAATCCGAGACTTTAAGAAGATAAGTAATCAACTAGCTACAAATAATTATTCAGATGACATGACCACAGTGACATGTAGGCAACCAGTTCATTGCATAGCCTCTCATACTCTAGCTGGGACAGAAATGTTTGTGTATAATTGTATAATGTTCGTGTATCAGAAATGTTTGCCATACAAAGAAAGAACTAATCTGAAACAGGCAACATAATGGTTCACATCCAATAGGGGAATTTTTTTATCTCGCTGGTCCCCACTGTATCTAAGGTTCTGTACAAAGAGAAGGTTGGGTTGTTCATGGTAATGCCTAATTCTCTTTGTACACCACACACTGAACCCTTTTTCGCCCCCCTTGTGCATATGAAGAGTAAAACCTCAGAACAAAATAGTTAAAATGGAAGATATAACATTGAATAGAGTCATGTAATGCGACATCTAAAAAAAACCTTGGTGTGCTACTTTTATGGTCAAGTACAAAATACCAATCTCTTGGTGATGAAATTGCAATTCCAACGCAGACTTTATCTCTAATAAGGTTGAGTGTCATTTATAACCAACTCCTTAAAACAATGGGGTTAAAAAAAGAAAGCTAAATTTAGATTGAACTTGCACTGATAAATTGCCGTTCGTGTTCCTTTCACTGAATGGACAATCCATTCAATTGTTACAAATGACATGCGTCCTCACTTGGGACTTGCTTGGAGTTCATCCCTGCAGGTATTTAAGCAAGAGAAATCAGACAGCATAATTCTGAGTGAATATCAAAAGTCGCGATGCTTAGTAGTCATCTGAATTGTGAAACTGCCTAACAAGTTAACAATAAAGATACCCATCAATAAAGGTTAGTTAAGACAGCAGATTCAAAACAATATTAGGTGACCTCAACTGTAACCCATTTACATGATTGATCCAAATATGGATACATTTCTGACCAAAAATGATTCACTTGAAATGTGAAGTTAATTTTTTATCTCTCAACAGGTATCGCATGGCCTACTTTGTATTCTGAAGAAGGGTCTCGACACGAAACGTCACCCATTCCTTCTGTTCAGAGATGCTGCCTGTCCCGCTGAGTTACTCCAGCTTTTTGTATACTTCTTTATTGCACACCATTTCCCTCATTATATTCTTCCCAACAAATACAATGTCCTCAAAAGTATTCACAATGCTGGTGAGTCTGCACTTCCTTTTTCTGGTCTACTGAAGATATCAATGCCTTGTTTCAACATTAGCAAGGTAGGCTCATTTAGAGTACAAATTCTTTTTGGATTACCTATGCTTCCCTTCTGTGGTCTAACCTAACTAAAAGAGAGTTTGCAGAGTGCACATATCTCCCTGTTGGAGTCCTTAGTCTTTACTGAGGGAGTATGATGATCCTCACTTCCTATTCACATCCGGTGATTGTACGGTGGCTTACTGGAAATAATTACATTCGCTATCAATTAACTACTCAGCATAATTACACCCAAGCACAAGAAGGAAAGTTAGAAGCTGGATACGTCTTAATAAACAGGAAGATCTATACTCTGAGCAATTGATCTTGACTTGGAAGCAAATTACATGGAGCTTTTGGCAAGATGATTGGAAATAATTTGGAATTAGAGAAAGAGTATAGTTAAGATTAATGGGCATGAAAAGCTTTGATGTGCTTAAAAAAGTTAGAGCATCATAAATGACCAAAGAGAAGGGGGAGTGTATTATTTATATTTCTGCTTTTCATGAGTCATAGAGAAATACAGCACAGAAAAGGCTGACTATCAAATGCCCATCTCTCGGTGAAAACTGTAAAATTATTAAAAACTGCACTCAGCAAATGAAGATCACGGATCCTGAGAAAATGAATGTAGCATTGACCCAAACACAATGGTCGAGCCATTTGGAACAATGGAGGATTTTGCAACATGGAAGATTTTATTACCACTTCCAGATATAGAAATGGTAATGATATGTAAAATCAGAACAGTCTAAATACTTGACAAGGAAGACGCATTGGCACAAGGTGAAGTGAGAGGAAAGGGATCAGAGCCTGGATCTAAATTAATGCAGTAGGGCATTTGATTATTGAAAGTCTGCAGGGAAATAAACACAAAGATATTTAAGTGGAAATCAAAGGCAGAGTGTGATTGTGAAATTAAAAGCAACCAAAAAGATAAATATACTATAGAAAAATGAACAGCATTGATTAACACCTGGAAAGGTGAGTTAAGAATATTGGAATTAGAGTTGATAATTTGGTTCGTTGAGCTCACCATGCCATCTGTTTGCAGTTTGAGAGGGAGAAGCTGAAATTTGATGTATTGGTATTATTGTTGAGTAAAGTTAACTATAGAGGCATGAGAGTAGAGCTGACTAAAGTTGATTGGAAAGGGACTCTAGCAGGACTGAAGGTGGAGCAGCAATGGCAGGAGTTTCTGGGAATTATTCAGAAGACGCAGGATCTTTTCATCCCGAAGAGGAAGAAACATTCCAAGAGGTGAATGAGACCACCATGGCTGACAAAGGAAGTCAAAGGTATTTATTTCACAAAATGCTGGAGTAACTCAGCAGGTCAGGCAGCATCTCAGGAGAGAAGGAATGGGTGACGTTTCGCGTGGAGACCCTTCTTCAGATTGATGTCAGGTGGGCGGGACAAAGGAAGGGATAATCATAATAGTAATCATAATTGTATTAGCAAAGTATGATTTGCCATACAGTCATACCAAAAATAGCAACAAGACACACAACTACATAAAATTTAACATAAACATCCACCACAGTGGCTCCACTACATCCCCCACCGTGATGGAAGGCAATAAAGTCTTATCTTCTTTCCTCCTTTTCTCCCGCGGTTGGGGCAGTCGAACCATCCGCTGTCGGGGCGATCGCAGCTCTCGCAGCCGGAGATCGAAGCCCCCGCATCAGGACACTTTGAGCTCCTGAAGTCGGTCCCCAACCAGGGACCACGAGCTCCATGATGTTATGTCCGCCGGCTCCCATGGTTGGAGCTCCCAAGGTCGATCCCTGGCAAAGGAACCGCCAGCTCCTCGATGTTAGGCTGCAGCGCGGATGGAGATACGATACGGAAAAGATGGCGCATCTCCATCGTGGAAAGAGATTTTTTTTTAAATCCCCACCCCCCCACATAATACAAAACTAAAGATAAACTAAAACATACATTTAACAACAGTCTAAAAACAACAAAGAAGGAAAAAGATGAAACCGACCGTTGTCGAGGCAGCCATCGTTCAGCGCCACCTGGCAAAAGAGGCAAGAGTGGACTTTGGACAACTGGAAAATTATGCTAAAGAAGTGGTAATGGGGAACGAGGAAATGGCAGATGAACCGACTACATTTTTTTGCGTCAGTCTTCACAGTGGAAGACACCAGCTATGTGCCAGAACTTCAAGAGAGTCGGGAGGCAGAAGTAAGTGCAGTCGCTATTACAGAGGAGTAGATACAGAAGGGCAGAAGTATGGTGAGTTACATGCGCAATACAAATCTTGTTTGCAGCAGCATTGCAGTCACATGGTCTCAGCCGAGGTGATAAACTCCAAAGCCCTACCATCATAACACACTCCTGGTTGTTTTCTTACAGTAAATTCAGCAGAAAGTAATATCAGGCTTTTGTTTTGAAATTAAAATGCTCCTGCTGGATGTCAAAATATTACTATTCAATAATGTGCCTTTACATTATGGCATAATGTGATTAAAATTCCCAGCAGCTCAGTCTGAGCTACCTGTACAATAAAGAATGACAGCGCTGGACTTACATTGCATGTTTCATGGCCTTACACCGTGTCAAATCATTTGAAAAATGTTTAAGTGTGGTCACTGTTGTTTCGTAAGAAACCCCAACAGCCAATTTGCAAACTGCAAGTTCACATGAAACAACAATGAAATAATGATTAATGGGAATGTTGACTGAGAGACAAAAATTTAAAATAGTATTTGGCACCTTGCAATAGTTGCATGAGATCCTCAGATTAGTTTGTGGGGACTTCAGTTTCACATCTCATTCAAAAAACAAGACACCTGCCAGTACACTGCTCTTTCATTAACATATGAACATGCTGGACTAGATATGTCAGTTTATGTCTCTATAGCAGTATTGGAATCCACAACGTTTAAACTCCCAGACAAGAGTGCTACCAACTGAAGCAGAGCTAATGCTTCCTATACAAACTGAACATTCTCGGCAGCCTGTGCCCGTGATGTAACAGCAATGAAAAGCAGAGAAAGAGAATGAAATAATAAATCTAGGACACTGCAGTCCAAATATGCTTGACTAAAATTATTCCCACATAATGCTAAGAAGATCTGAGCTATTTACATTTCAGAATCATGCAAAGTGGCAGAAGAACCTGAATGTTTCAGGAGGGTTAACTTTATTGGAAGTATTTCTCTCTTGAAATGACATCGAGAAGCTGCTGAGCACTTTTTTGATTAACGATATTTGCTTTGTTTTTTTCACCTCTTGGTGTGACAGATCAGTTAATAAAGACAATAGACAATAGGTGCAGGAGTAGGCCATTCAGCCCTTCGAGCCAGCACCGCCATTCAATGCGATCATGGCTGATCACTTTCAATCAGTACCCCGTTCCTGCCTTCTCCCCGTACCCCCTCACTCCGCTATCCTTAAGAGCTCTATCCAGTTCTCTCTTGAAAGCATCCAACGAACTGGCCTCCACTGCCTTCTGAGGCAGAGAATTCCACACCTTCACCACTGTCTGACTGAAAAAGTTCTTCCTCATCTCCGTTCTAAATGGCCTAACCCTTATTCTTAAACTGTGGCCCCTTGTTCTGGACTCCCCCAATGTTGGGAACATGTTTCCTGCCTCTAATGTGTCCAATCCCCTAATTATCTTATATGTTTCAATATTTCTTGTGTGATAGTTCCTTTTCTGCTGATTGGAAATCTCCCCACTGGGGGCTATTAAAATATTAATCACTCTCAAATAAATCAGTAACTGGCAAAAGTTCTTAAATGTGTAAAACGGGCTTTAATTATTTAGCGAGAGCATAGAATCTTAGAACAAGATATAGGTGGATCTGAGCTTTCTCATGCCTTAATCCAGAACAATGGTAGAAAAGCAGATGATCATATAGTCAGATCATCTGTTAAAGACAACTGATAGATACTGGCTACAACATTGGAAAATACTCTCCTCCACCTAAAAATATTACCATGTAGTCTTTTAAAGTCCACATGAGAGAATGAGCAAGGGCCTTAGTCTGCAGCCATTTGGATTACCCTCAGCACTGCACTCATAAGATCATAAGATCATAAATCAAATTTATTCACAAAATGCTGGAGTGCATCAGGCAGCATCTCAGGTGAGAAGGAATGGGCGACGTTTCAGGTCGAGACCCTTCTTCAGACTGATGTCAGGGGGGCGGGACAAAGGAAGGATATAGGTGGAGACAGGAAGACATTGGGAGTTCTGGGAAGGGGGAGGGGAAGAGAGGGACAGAGGAACTATCTAAAGTTGGAGGTCAATGTTCATACCACTGGGCTGCAAGCTGCCCAGGCGAAATATGAGAACGATCGGAGTAGAATTAGGCCATTCGGCCCATCAAATCGACTCCACCATTCAATCACGGCTGATCCATCTCTCCCTCCTAACCCAATTCTCCTGCCTTCTCCCCATAAACTCTGACCCCCGTACTAATCAAGAATCTATCTATCGCCGCCTTAAATATATCCACTGACCTTACCTCCACAGTCTTCTGTGGCAAAAAACTCCACAGATTCACCACCATCTGACTAAAGAAATTCCTCCTCATCTTCCTAAAAGAACATCCTTTCATTCTGAGGCTATGACCTCTAGGCCTGGACTCTCCCACTAGTGAAAAATCCTCTCCACATCCACGGTATCCAAGCCTTTCACTATTTTGTACATTTCAATGAGTTCCCCCCTCATTCCTCTAAACTCCAGCGGATATAGGCCCAGTGCCGTCAAATGCTCATCATATGGTATCCTACTCATTCCTGGGAACACCCTGCCAACACTGTTGTCAGCTTGGATAATATGCTCTGATCACTCAAGGAGCGTGAACTTATGAACATCTGACTTTAAGTGATGCCCACTCAATCATAGCTAGCAGGATTAGTTTGGATAATTGACGCATTGAACAAAATTATATTCTGTTCATTTCCAAAAGAATAGAATTTAAAAATGCAGTTTTCACAAAGGATTTTTATTATTTTGCCACAATCTGGAAAGGTGACAAAAGCACAGATTGGAAGCAGAAGGAACAGGTAACTGTGTGAAAAGCACTGTGGTGTCTAACTGCACGGTATGATAACCGCTGATCGAAACAGATGATTGCAAAATTGACAGTTATGTGCAAGGGACTAAGAGGCTGTGGAGTGTGGATGTGATGACAGGATCAGTGGACAAAGGACCAAAAGGGAAGTGCTGTATTAATGATTGAGCACAAAGTAACCAAGATTTAACGAAAGACATGGCCTGCAATTTTTCGTCATTGCTGATCCATCCTACCCATGCGTAAGCAGTGATACAAGCCTGTACTTCACTTCTGAATTCTCTGCCTCAGAAGGCAGTGGAGGCCAATTCTCTGAATGCATTCAAGAGAGAGCTGGATAGAGCTCTTAAGGATAGCGGAGTCAGGGGGTATGGGGAGAAGGCAGGAACGGGGTACTGATTGAGAATGATCAGCCATGATCACATTGAATGGCGGTGCTGGCTCGAAGGGCCGAATGGCCTCCTCCTGCACCTATTGTCTATTGTCTATTGGTACTAATCTCTTGAAGTCATTTGATGTAAAACCAGCTCCATCCTCGATGGGCAATGGCCGAGCCTTCCAGGCTTACATCCTCAATTTTGCAGGCATATATCCTGTCATGTCTGTCCGAGGTCTGAGGTTCACAAAAATGTTGAAAAGACTGGACCAATATTTAAGCCAATTCCCCTGGCGCAGAAGATGCAAGAGACTACAATTAATGGAATCTTGACCACAGAACAATCAGCTGGAGGAACCCAATGGGTCAGGCAGCATCTATGAAGGGAAAGAGACAGACAGTCTTTTGTTCCAAGACCGTTTTTCAGGCTGGCTAAGTCAGCTGACAAATAACTCTGAATGGCTAACCGCAACTGTTCTGTAGAAATGCTACTGGACGAGCTGCTGCTGGAGTTGTTGAGTGAAGCTGGAGGAGCACTGCCAAACAGCCAAAGGTGCAAGTAAAATGGAAACACAGGAGTCTGCCAATTCAGCACTCTTGAGCAAACATCAAATTACTGGTGGAACTCAGCAGGCCAGGCAGCATCTGTGAAAGGAAAAGGGAAAATGATATTTTGGGTCAAGAACCTTTTTGCAAGTGAAAGTAAGGTTGTAAGGACCAGGACAGTATAATGGTAAAGGGCCTGCCCCACTTAGGCGATTTTTTAGGGGACTGCCGGCGACTGTCAAAGTCGTAGCAGATCGCCAAAATTTTCTTTTACCTTACGACAATGACCATGACAATGCCGAGTCAGGTCGAGATTACACTGTCTTCGGAAACATCGCGAAATTCCTACGCTTATCAATGCTTCTCAAGCGTCCTAATTTTCGCTTGTGACAAGTCTGTAATTACTTGAGAGTTTTGAAATATAACATCTTGCCCGGGTTACTTGAAAACCAAGCTTCACAGTAACAAGGCATAAACTGGATTGACTTCCAGTTTACTAATAGCAGTATTAAGAAATTTAATTTTAAACGTGGCTAAATGGATTTTTGTGCGGAGTGTGGGCATTCTTTGAAAATGTACGGGAGGGAGATGCATATCTGGTTTCTGGGTTGCATATCTCGGTTGGGAGCCTACTTTAAATGTAATCGCTGATGGCCATAAATATCGCAAAATTCCCACGCTTACCTGACCGTCAAACTGTCGCCTCCAATCTACCTGTCAAATGTCCTGCCGGTAAATAAATTGTTTAAACACAAGTATATTATGGTATCTTCAAATGACTTTACTTAATTTAATATTACGTGCTTCTAAATGCATTTAAGACAACCTAGCAAACCTGGGGACAGCATGCGACAGCGCCCGCAATAAGCAATGATACCTGGCGACAAGCCAGCTGTCGCTGAGAAATTTCAATCCGGTTGATTTCTCAGCGACGCGCCGAGGTCCACTACGATTCTTTGAAGACTCCTCACGATCATGCCCGCGACACCTGGCGAACTGTTGGCGACAGCCAAGTCGCCGGCAGTCGCCTTAAAATCGCCTAAGTGGGGCAGGCCCTTAAGAAGGTGGTCGAGCTCGACGACATCATGCTCAAGTTCTGCAACACAGCGCTAATGACGAATGACAAGCCAACACAATGGTCACAATCCAATATCATCCTCGTCCCCAAATCTGGGAGCCTGAACAAGACTGACAACTATTGTGGCATCAGCCTGACATGTGTCTTGGCCAAGGTCTACAATCGCTTGATTCTCAACCGGATTAGGGCTGCTATCGACCTGAAGCTACGTTACAATCACAATGGCTTCAGAGAGAAGAAGGGGAACACAGTCACACAGATCCTGGCCCTCCGAAGAATCATTGAGAAGGTAAAGTATAACAACCTGCCGGCCATCCTGATCTTCATTGACTTCAAGAAGGCATTTGACTCGATTCATTGATGCAAAATGATGAGGATTTTGAAGGCTTATGGTATTCTTCCTCATCTCCTGAGAGCCATTGAGGATATGAACTTGGGCACCATGGCCAAGGTTGTCACCCCGGATGGCGAGAGCAAAGTGTTCAAAATCCTCTTGGGGGTCTTACAGGGAGACACGCTGGCACCCTTTCTCTTTGTCATTGTCCTTGATTATGGAATAAGGCAGACGCTCAAGGAACACGAGGACCTCGGCTTCACAATCACCCCAAGGCGTTCGAGAAGAATCAGGTCAGTCAACTTGTCAGACCTCGACTTTGCTGATGACACCGTCCTGCTGTCAGACCAAATTGGGGAGACACAGGAGCTGCTCGGCAGGGTCGAGACGTAGTGTGAGAAAGTGGGCCTCCACCTCAATGCCAAGAAGACAGAGTACATGGTGTTCAACGGTGGTGACCATGAGCTCCTTAAGACCAGTGGCAGTGCATCTCTCAAGAAAGTGGAGGACTTTCTGTCCAAGGAACAAGTATCTGGGAACAAGGATGCAGGGCTCGGAGAATCAAGGTCCGGAAAGCACTCGCATGGAAAGCCCTCAATAACATGGGGAAAATTCTGGATGTCGAAGGGTCTCAAACTGAGAATCTTCCATACAACTGTAGAGACAATATTATTGTACAGGTGTGAGGCATGGACTCTCACTCGAGCACTGTCCAAGTCTCTCGATGGTGTCTACACCCAAATGCTCAAAAAAGTTCAAAATGTCATTTTGGGACTTGGGACTACATCACCAACGCCCAGCTCTATGGGGAGATTCCACCTCTGACCGAGAAGATCAGCTCGAGAAGGATGAGGCTCGCTGTTCAGTGCCACCGCCATCCAGAAATACCAGCAAACAAGGTTGTGCTGTGGGAGCCCACCCATGGAAGACGGAACCCGGGACGACATAATAAGACGATGCTGACAACGTTGATGGAAGCCGCACACGTAGAGACAAAAGAGGAGCTTGCCAGCCTTATGGAGGACAGAGATGTGGGATGCGTCCGTCACCGTGCCCGTCAGAAACCAGCACCAATGCGTCGCTAATGTTTTCAACGATTTTAAATTAAAATTAAATTGGACGAGTAGATCATTACTAATGAATTAAATCAGCTCTCAAGGAGGGTACTACTATGTCGATAATAAAATTGGACCTGAAAACAGCTGCCCACGTTATATCTTTCGGCATAAACAGGATACTCTCGTTATATCAACATGAATATTGTTTCGGTGATTCTGATTGATAGGACAGTCAACTGTTTTACCTACTTTGCAGCAAAATAACAAAATCACAGACACTTAGACTGCATCCAAAGCTTAAAGCCTCAACATGTGAAAAGCTGAAGTGTGATGTCTTGCAAATACACATAACCTCTGTGTTTCAATTCACTGGTGGAGATATTGCAAGCAGCTCAGCCTTTGCGTGAGGCATGAAAATGAGGGTATTACATGGGGAAACATCAGACAATTCTGGCCATAGTTTCTCCACAACAGCAGCAAAGCTGGAGATTAGACATACCTGGAACAGACTTTCAGGTTAATTCCAACTTGCACATTTGCCCGAGCATGTTTGGAAGTCAATTACAAGCCAGTTTCCAAATAACTTGTTTTGTTTATTTAGACGTTAATCTCATAAGTTTTCCTTGCACTCAAATTACAGTCACCCATACTTTAACTTGATTGTCAAACTTCTATGTTTAATATCAGTTGAGGGATGGACAATAATGCTTGATTTTTCATTGTGAATTTATCTGATTTAACGGTCAATAGACAATAGACAATAGACAATAGGTGCAGGAGTAGGCCATTCAGCCCTTCGAGCCAGCACCGCCATTCAATGCGATCATGGCTGATCACTCTCAATCAGTACCCCGTTCCTGCCTTCTCCCCATACCCCCTCACTCCACTATCCTTAAGAGCTCTATCCAGCTCTCTCTTGAAAGCATCCAACGAACTGGCCTCCACTGCCTTCTGAGGCAGAGAATTCCACACCTTCACCACTCTCTGACTGAAAAAGTTCTTCCTCATCTCCGTTCTAAATGGCCTACCCCTTATTCTTAAACTGTGGCCCCTTGTTCTGGACTCCCCCAACATTGGGAACATGTTTCCTGCCTCTAATGTGTCCAATCCCCTAATTATCTTATATGTTTCAATAAGATCCCCCCTCATCCTTCTAAATTCCAATGTATACAACCCTTTATCAATGAAAATTATTGTATATACCAAAGTACTTTGCTTCGCAATTAACATAGCCAGTTAACACCTATCACCCACCAGCTTCTGTCTCCAAAGTCAGCCCACTTCACCCGCCCATAATCAGGTTCCATCTTCCCACCATCCTTTCATTATCTTGTTTTACCTACCACCTTCCAGCCTCCATCCCTACCTTTCCCCTCCCCCAACTGGCTCCATTTGCCCATCAGTCCCCTCCTTCCCCGTTTTTACCTATTACTTACCAGCCCCAGTCCCACCCTTCACCCTCACCTCTTTATAACCGCTATCTCCCTCTACACTCTGATGTAGGGTCTCAACCCGAAACGTCACTATCCCTTAGATGATGATCGACCAGTTGAGTTCCTCCAGCAGCTTGTTTTTTTGCTGCAGATTTCAGCATCTGCAGCCTCTTATATCTCCAATTGAGACTAAACAAAGCAACACAGAATGTCAGGTACATAAAGAGTCATCAGGATGTAAATCTCAGTCCAGGTAAAGAAAACCTCATGTAAACACTATATGCTACAAACATATTGTTCATGAACATGTATCTTGCTGGCACCTATTGCGCCTGGCTCAATAGATCATTAAAACCCAAGCATATTCAAAAGTATGGCTGGCAAACAGGCACAAAGTGTCATTTAGTTATTTTGTAAACCATAATTTAAATGTGAAAAGCATAGCTGGGCATGTTCTGAAAATATTTATGTCTTTCATGAGAACAACTACAAATGTTTCTTTTATAAAAAAAAGTCTGTCCAATTAAAACATTCAGTTTTATGCTGTCCTCCTCCTCCAGAATTTACTTTCATTTCCCACAACAGCATTTGAAATAAAAATGTGTTTTGAAGTCTTCTTTGTACCCACGAAAGTCAGAATAGATCTTATGATTCCTCCTCTACATTTCAGATAATTAATTTCAGTACATGGATAGGACAAGTCGGGAGGGATATGGACCAAACGCAGGCAGGTGGGACTAGTTTAGCTGTCCAGTGTGGGAAAGTTGGGCTGAAGGGCCTGTTTCCACGCTGTATCACTCCATGAATCTATGAACACTATCAATTTATTGAAGAATCCATAGGGCTGCAAACAAAGAGCTAGGATGCAAGACTAGCCTAAATGTCTTCACTTTAGCTGCCACGAGCACAATTCCACGTTTTTCAATTATTCAACATAACTGCACTGGGGTGAGGGACCTTACTAATAGGCTTACCTGGGATAGAAGTGGTGGTGATTAGCACAACAGAAATGAACAAAATTCAGCAGATACTGAGAATCTGTAACTTCAGATTTACATGAATATATTGTTAATTGAGTGGACTGACTGCGATGTTACCAACAGTGCTTTCAGTAAAGAGGGCCACAATGTGAATCGAAAAAGAGGACAATCTCGAGTAGATTCATTAAAACAAGCAAGCATAGTTCCTGCACATCTTGAGGCTCCATACTTCAGCTATATGGTGAGGGCATATCTCCAGGTCCCTAAAGGTCAGTTTGGCAAATTAGGAGAATATCTCTCATAGGGTGACACCAAATTAATTAATATTGCATTTAGGATTAGCTGTTGGGAGCAGATTATACTTCTTTGTCTTTGTAATGTGTGGCCACAGCTATGGTACATGCCCAGCAGGCGAGACTGTATTAAAAGAAATAGATAAACTGTGGCAGATTTTGACCATCAGCGAAGAAAGACAGCTTGTGGTGGAGTTGTGTGGGAAGCAAGAGGCTGCCTGGAATGAATAAAGAAAGTTGTTTCTTATTTGCTGCAATTAATAATCCATAAACATTGTTGTGTTCTATCTGATTGTCTTGCACAGGTGAAGATTCTTGCTGTTTTATTAATCGATTATTCAATCCTTGGAGAAATAACTTGTTATTTTTGTTTGTTGAATATTGAAAAACACCTTGGTGCAAGTACTGATGTTAATAAACAATTTCTTTTACATTTAAATGGGTCTTTCAGCCCATCTCCACTAAGTGAATTTTGCACCATTTCCAACAGCAATATCCTTGAAATAGTAATAAAGATCATGCGCGGTAGCGCAGCGGTAGAGTTGCTGCTTTACAGCGAATGCAACGCCGGAGACTCAGGTTCGATCCTGACTACGGGCGCTGCACTGTAAGGAGTTTGTACGTTCTCCCCGTGACCTGCGTGGGTTTTCTCCGAGATCTTCGGTTTCCTCCCACACTCCAAAGACGTACAGGTATGTAGATTAATTGGCTGGATAAATGTAAAAATTGTCCCTAGTGGGTGTAGGATAATGTTAATGTACGGGGATCGCTGGGCGGCACGGACTTGGAGGGCCGAAAAGGCCTGTTTCCGGCTGTATATATATGATATGATATGATATGACATTTACATCAGAAATAGGTCAGAAGCTGGAGTCGTATGAAAATGAACATCCGCATGCAGTTCTTAGAACTTACAAACAAAATCTCAAACAAAGAGCTTCACCAAAGGACAAGTGCATGGATTGGGATGGTGCGTGTTGGACCTAGCCTGTGACTCACTATCTTTCTCAGTAGGTTGTTCCACTCACACACATGTTTGGTGGCTGCACAGCTCCTGACACGATGCCTGCCTTGCTACTGCAACTGCTCTGTGAGGCAGAGTGATTTACCAACGATGAGTAAAGCCAGAAGAAGCGCTGGAGCTGCCCATGGACTATTTAGACAGCTTTCTTTACAGCTTGTATTGCCAAAGGCCGTGTTGTATGACTTTATGAGTGTGACTCCATGAGGGATTTGGGAAAATACCATACACCATACCATACCAAATTCCATACATGGAACTTAACACCATAGGAGATGTGGCAGTGGATCTATATACTTACATAGAAACATAGAAAATAGGTGTGGGAGGAGGTCATTCGGCCCTTCGAGTCAGCACCGCCATTCATTGTGCTCATGGCTGATTGTCCGCAATCAATAACCCGTGCCTGCCTTCTCCCCATATCCCTTGATTCCACTAGCCCCTAGAACTCTATCTAACTCTCTTAAATCCATCCAGTGATTTGGCTTCCACTGCCCTCTGTGGCAGAGAATTCCACAAATTCACAACTCTCTGGGTGAAAAAGTTTTTTCTCACCTCAGTTTTAAATGGCCTCCCCTTTATTCTAAGACTGTGGCCCCTGGCTCTGGACTCGCCCAACATTGGGAACATTTTCCCTGCATCTAGGTTGTCCAGTCCTTTTATAATTTTATATGTTTCTATAAGATCCCCTCTCATCCTTCTAAACCCCAGTTAATACAAGCCAAGTCTTTTCAATCTTTCCTCATTTGACAGTCTTTTCAATCTTTCCTCATATACTAAAACTGTTGTTCGTTTGGGAGGGGGCGGGGAGGGGGAGGGGAGGGGGAGGGGAAAGGGAAGGGGGTGGAGAGGGAGAGTGGAGGAGGAAGGGGGAGGGCGAGAGGGAGGGGAGGAGGGAGGGGGAGGAGGGAGGGAGGGGGGAGGGAAGGGGGAGGAGGGGTGGGGGGATGGGGGGGGGGAGGAGATGGTGCTGCACCAATGCAGGAGAGGTTTTTGCCCAATGGGTCCACTTGGTCTAGTAGTATTTAATAGGGATGAGTGTTAATTAACAGGATGGTACATATTGACAAAATTCAAACAATAAGTTGTAGTCTGGACATTCTGATTACATGGACTCGCAGCAAACAGTTGATTGCATAGCAAACACATTCAAGTTAATTGGTAAGCAGACTTTTCAAAGAGTGGAGGAAGTGGAAACTGCACCCCCTTCTGCCAAAAAAGGGGTGATTTTGACAGAACATAACAGTGAATGGGGGGATAGCTCATGCCATTCATAACTCAACACTACATACAGAATGTGGCTAGACTAGGTAATTCCCCTGTTAGGAAAGAAAACTGCAGATGCTGTTTTAAATCGAAGGTAGACACAAAATGCTGGAGTAACTCAGCGGGTCCGGCAGCATCTCTGGAGAGAACGAATGGGTGACGTTTCGTGTCGTGACCCTTCTTCAGTCCGAAGAAGCATCTCGACTCGAAACGTCACCCATTCCTTCCCTCCAGAGATGCTGCCTGACCCGCTGGGTTACTCCAGCATTTTGTGTCTACCTAATTCCCCTGTTAATTATTTCTCTTAACTGTGATTGATTAGAAGTGGAAGTAATGGAGAGTTATGCTGATGGAGTTTTTGAGAGAAGATATGAAGATGCTCAGGAGTAGCATAAACTAAAATAAGGACAATAGAGTCTTCATTGCCAGTTCAACGGGAACCTAATGGGCAAAATGGCTTGCTTCAATTTTGTATTAATTATACAATCGATGTGTAACTTGCTTCTTCAGCGGTGATGCTTGATAACCAAGAATTTTTAATACAAGTTGAATTAACTGCGATGGTGTCTTTACACAAAAATATATTAACTGCTAACTGTGCACAAATAATCATAATCATCATCCACTGATATGCAATATCTTTAACAATGTGTTCATTCTATTACAGATCTAGATCTCCACTCCAACATCTGTGGAGATAACTCTACCTGACACTTTAAACAGTCACTAGAATCAAAATAACAATCTTTTTTATTTGTCGCTATATTATTTTTGAACAAGGTCAGGAGTGCAACGTGGATCCTTTTAAGCCAGACAAAGATGTTCCTTCAGCTATTATCTTGTCATCACAGTAAAACAGTAATAGCTAATTCAAAGAGAATAGTATCTTCAACTTGAGCAGCTTTATGACAGATAATTGACTATTACCAAGTTATCACCTTAGCAACAAGCAAAAGCTATTGTGAGATTATTGTCTCAGTATAAAAGGAACAATTGGTTATGAGAAACTTACTGTATATAAGAAATCATTTTGTACTCATGTTACATTATGAAAACTGATTTTGAACGGTGGATCACTGGCAATCTATTGTCCTTATCTTCATTAACTTCCCTGAATAGAGTCCTTAAATTTGATTTTTTTTAATACCTTTACAGCAGAGAAAGAGACCATTCCATGTTCAAGTCTGCACCAAATCTCTGCAGGGTGGCCCAGTCAATTTCAGATTCAAATTGTGAACGCTGTTTCTCTCTCCACGGACGTTTTCTGGCTAACTTAGCATTTTGCCATTTTCTGCTTCTACTTCAGACTTCCAGCATCTGTAATTTTTTATTTGCATTTTTCATCAGCGACTCTTTTATGTCAGAATATACATTGCACTCAGGTGAATACAATCCTTCCATCTGAATTGACATGTTTGAATTCAGGTCACAATTTCGGCGGCAGCATCTAGGCAATGGCCAAAAATGACAGGGTGCTGTATAGTCAGAGGTGCATCTGTCAGATCAAAGCTTTACTTGCTCTACCAGATCAGGAGGTGGCACAGTGGCGCAGGAGTAGAGCTGCTTTCTCACAGCATCAGAGACCTGCGTTCAATCCTGACTTTGGGTGCTATCTGTACGGAGTTTGTATGTTCTCCATGTGCCCATGTGGGTTTTCTCTGGGTGTTCTGGTTTCCTCCCACATCCCAAAGACATGCAGGTCTGTAAGTTAATTGGTGGCTGTAAATTATCCCTTGTGTGTAGGATGCAAAACTGGGATAGCATAGGTCAAGTGCATGGGTGATTGATGGTTGGCATGGACTTGATGGGCCGAAAGACCTGTTTCCATACTGTATCTCTAAACATAAACTAAACAGATGGATATTAAAGATCCTGTGGTACCATAACAAGGAGGAGTAGGAAAATACTTCCTGATGTACAGGCTATTATTTATCCATTCACATCCATCCACAATCAGAAAAACGGATTTTTCTTTTGTCTTTTGATTTGTTCAACTGTGAACACAACCAAGAAGGCTATGTGTGTTCCTTACATAGAATTGCAGCCATAGGTTTCATGCATTTATTTACATTCACTCAAAGAACTCTGTCTTGATCAGCATTGTGTGTCAAAATTCAATTTTACTCCATTTTCACTCGGATTTTTCCCAATACTGTCCACGTCTTTGTAAAGCAAAAAATCTAGAGGATGATCTGAACAGTTACTTCTCTCGTGCTACTGAACTTATTGCAGGTATCAGTGTAATGCTCATGGACATTCATCCCTGCAATTCCTCTCTCAAAAATTCTATAGAACCAACTTCTATTTTATTCCATTTGCCACCCAGCAACACAATTACACAAAGTCTTTCTGAACCTGATTGCACTGATCCTCCGTCCTATCCTGTGTAATCACAGGAAAATATGCTAATGGGACTTCTGTTCAAGTAATTAATTTTTGCTTTAAGTATAATGTGGAATATAAAACTGATCCTCGATGTTCTCTGTTTCAATCTCCAACTTGGCTGGCAAACCTCCATTAATCTTTGTATTCATTAATCAACTTCCTATTCAACTTAAAATCCTAACTAATCAAGGTAAAAAAATAGAACCGTTCTCCTACTTACCTATCAAAACATTGCCACAGAACAGTTTGATAAATGGAGTCTATTTTATTCCTGCAACTTTTCCACACTTGGAAAAATTTCGAAGAATTGCAACAAGAATTCATCTTCAATTCGAGTAACGATGAATGTCAAATTAATAATTATTCTTACAATTCTGTAAAATATTTCCCTTCACGATAAACAAGATATGTTTCTCCAACAACTAACTTAAAGCTGAGCATGGGTGAATACTGAAGAGCCATACGGACCACCTAGCTGGAGTATTCAAGGACACCTTCAACCTCTTGCTTCCACAGTCTGAAATCTTCACCTGCTTCAAAAGGCTAGCTATCGTACTGGTGCCCGAAAAGAGCATGGTGGCCTGCCTACCATCTGATAGCCTTTACAAACACTGTAATGAATCACTTTAAGAGGTTAGTATGGCACTAATCAATCCCTGCCTCAGAAATAAACTGGGTTTAATGCAATTTGCCTATTGCCATGACAGGTTAATTGTAGATGCCATCTCACCTGCTTTCCACTTTGCTCTGGACCATCTGGATAACAGGAAGAATACATCAGACTGTTGTTCATTGACTACAGCTTGGTGTTCAAAAATATCATTCCCTCCAAATGCATCACCAAACTCTAAGTTCTGGACCTCTTTACTTCACTTTGCAACTGGATCGTTGACTTCCTCATTGGCAGGCCTCATAAGTGCAAATCTGTAATATCTTCTCCTCACTGACCATCAACACATGTGCACCTCAAGGCTTTGTGCCTAACTGTTGCTCTACTCTCGTTACACCCATAGATGTGTGGCTAAGCACAGCTCTACTTCCATTTGTAATTTCGCCAATGAACCACTGTAGTTACCTGAATCATGGATTGTGGTGAGTCAGTGTACAGGAAAAAGGTGGAACACCTGGTGAGTGGTGATGTAACAACAGCCTCTTGCTCAATGTCAACGAGACCAAGAAATGA
Organism: Rhinoraja longicauda; assembly: GCF_053455715.1. Taxonomy (NCBI): domain Eukaryota; kingdom Metazoa; phylum Chordata; class Chondrichthyes; order Rajiformes; family Arhynchobatidae; genus Rhinoraja; species Rhinoraja longicauda. Next base: position 22,906,955 of record NC_135959.1, read on the forward strand.
ATTATTGACCAGAAGGGGAAGGTTAGGAGACCAGGCGCCAGTTTTGATCAGTGGATCGGTGGGGGAGAGAGTTACCAGCTTCAAGTTCCTAGAAGTTAACATCGTGGATGACCTGTCCTGGCCCAGCATGAACAAAGTATGCCAGCACCTCTACTGTCTTAGAAGGTTAGAGATTTGGCGTGTCTCCAAATACTTCTACAAACTCTTACAGATGTACTATAGAAAGTGCCCTGACTGGTTGCATCTTGGGCTGCAATAGCAGTTACAATACAGTGGATGTAAGAGGCTGCAGAAAGTGATGGATTCAGCCTAGTTCCACTATGTATTCTGGATGTACAGTGGGCTCAAATAAATATAAAAGTTAATTTTATCCAAATGGGTGAACAAAAATCCAACAGCCACAGCCAGGAAGATTTAACCCTTGACTTGAATGATGAAAAATTTGGTCAATGAGGTAGACTTAAAGCAATAAGCTAATAGTGAGAGACTAAGTAATAATTTCATTACAGGTGAATTAATGATAAGACAGTGCAAAAGTCTTACAAATGTGGTGATCTTTGATGGCACAATCCCTCAAAAACAGGGTGATCTAATTTCCCTGTGTAACAATGAGGTGTCAGTATCTGCACGGCTACTACATGCAAGATCCCATATTTTGCGCTACTTAAGTCTTCCATCAACTATCACAGCTCCAGCCCGCAAAGGAAATGCACGCAATAGTGTTCCACTCCTGGTCAATCTGATTCCCAACAATACTGCACCTTTTTAAACTTTGAAGGAAACTACTTAGGGTGGCGCAGCGGTAGAGTTACTGCTTAACAGCGAATGCAGCGCCGGAGACCTGGGTTCGATCCCGACTACCGGTGCTGTCTGTATGGAGTTTGTACATTCTTCCCGTGACCTGCGTGGGTTTTCTCCGAGATCTTCGGTTTTCACCCACACTCCAAAGACGTACAGGTTTGTAGGTTAATTGGCATGGTAAATGTAAAATTTGTCCCTCGTGAGTAAAGGATAGTGTTAATCTGCAGGGATCGCTGGTCGGCGTGGACCCGGTGGGCTGAAAGGGCCTGTTTCTGCACTGTATCTCTAAACTACAAAAATTAACAGAAATAATTTCAAAGGATTTCAGGACACGGGGAATTGAGAATACAGCGACAAATGGTGTAGGATGGAAATCAGAGTTGCATGAGAGGTCAGTCATCTCCATATCAAAATAAATGGAAAGTACCTTCACCAGTCAAATCCACACCAAAAAAAGTTATTCCACTGGACAAAGATCATGTCTTGTTTGTAAGTTAGAGTGGCCTAGATATTACATTATTCACCTTTCATCCAGTTTCCCAATCCATTCCATCTGCTCATCACTCCTCCCATCAGGTCCTCTTCTCAACTGTTCCTGTCTGCCCACCCCACCTCCCTTATTTCCTTCCATATTCCAACTTATGTTTCCGTTGGATCCCATCATCTGCAGTCCCTTTTACCTACATCAATCACATCCCAGATTCCGTCATTATTCCCCACCCTTCTCACCTGGATCCATCCATCTACCATGTGCCAGCACTGCACCTTCACCCTTCTACACCTGGCACCTTTATATATGGGCTATCACCTTTCCATTCTTTCAGTTCGGAGAGAAGGTCTTGACCCAAATGTCAACTACCTGTTTTTAAGAGATTTGGCCAAATACTGTAAATTTCCCCAAATGTGCAAGTGAGGGAGGAGTCTTTCTCGACCCAAAATGCCGAGTATCCATTTCTCTTCACAGATGCTGTCTGATCCACTGAATTCTTCCAGCAGTGTGATTTGTTGCTCCAGATTCCAGCATCCATGAGGTTTAATGTCATCACGTTATCAGCAATGAGGTCAAATTCCAGCCGTGGGAGATTGCCAAACTTAATTCAATAAAACTGATATTTCAGGCCTGTACGAGAAGGAAAGAATTAGTGCTAATCTCATAATTCATTTATGTGCCATCTTTATCAATTCTCATCAAATCATTGGTTTAGTTTAGTTTAGATTAGAGATACAGCACAGAAACTGGCCCTTCGGCCCACCGAGTCCACTCTGACCAATGATCCCCGATACTTACACTATCCTACACCCTCTCGGGACAATTTACTCTTATACCAAGCCAATTAGCTTACAAACCTGTACGTCTTTGGAGTGTGGGAGGAAACTGGAGATCCCAGAGAAAACCCATGCAGTTCATGGAGAGAATGTACAAACTCCGTACAGACAAGCGGCCATAATCAGGATTGAACCCGGGTCTCTGGCGCTGGAAGGCAGCGACTCTCCCACTGTGTCACCGTGCCGCCCTGACGGATTCCTCAATGAAAACTGGCGCACTTTGATCTAGGGCAATAGATTTTGTGTTTGCCATTCCAAGAACATTCCAAGAAGAAATTGAAAGGATTACTTATCTTTTCCACAAATAGTTCTTTCACAACCACCAATTGACAATTATAATTTAACCTGCTGGCTCAATGGAAAATGGGACTGATTCATCAAGATGAAAATAGTCCATCAGCTATTTTAAGCACATTGGTCATTAAGAATTAATTTAATTGTGAGAAAATTGAAAAAAATCACAAGCATCAGAGAGGGTAAAAATCGCTGTAAATAGCAAGCAATTTTTTGTGTGCTCAGATAAATTGAAAAAAAAGATTAACCTTATTAGATTACTGTTTTGTGGTGAACTGTGGATTGGAGGATAGCAAATGTTATCCCACTTTTTAAGAAAGGAGGGAGAGAGAAAACGGGTAATTATAGACCAGTTAGTCTGACATCAGTGGTGGGGAAAATGCTGGAGTCAATTATAAAAGACGAAATTGCTGAGCATTTGGATAGCAGTAACGGGATCGTTCCGAGTCAGCATGGATTTACGAAGGGGAAATCATGCTTGACAAATCTACTGGAATTTTTTGAGGATGTAACTAGGAAAATTGACAAGGGAGAGTCAGTGGATGTGGTGTACCTCGACTTTCAGAAAGCCTTCGACAAGGTCCCACATAGGAGATTAGTGGGCAAAATTAGGGCACATGGTATTGGGGGTAGGGTACTGACATGGATAGAAAATTGGTTAACAGACAGAAAGCAAAGAGTGGGGATAAATGGGTCCCTTTCGGAATGGCAGGCAGTGACCAGTGGGGTACCGCAAGGTTCGGTGCTGGGACCCCAGCTATTTACGATATACATTAATGACTTAGACGAAGGGATTAAAAGTACCATTAGCAAATTTGCAGATGATACTAAGTTGGGGGGTAGTGTGAATTGTGAGGAAGATGCAATAAGGCTGCAGGGTGACCTGGACAGGTTGTGTGAGTGGGCGGATACATGGCAGATGCAGTTTAATGTAGATAAGTGTGAGGTTATTCACTTTGGAAGTAAGAATAGAAAGGCAGATTATTATCTGAATGGTGTCAAGTTAGGAGGAGGGGGAGTTCAACGAGATCTGGGTGTCCTAGTGCATCAGTCAATGAAAGGAAGCATGCAGGTTCAGCAGGCAGTGAAGAAAGCCAATGGAATGTTGGCCTTCGTAACAAGAGGAGTTGAGTATAGGAGCAAAGAGGTCCTTCTACAGTTGTACCGGGCCCTGGTGAGACCGCACCTGGAGTACTGTGTGCAGTTTTGGTCTCCAAATTTGAGGAAGGATATTCTTGCTATGGAGGGTGTGCAGCGTAGGTTCACTAGATTAATTCCGGGAATGGCGGGACTGTCGTATGTTGAAAGGCTGGAGCGATTGGGCTTGTATACACTGGAATTTAGAAGGATGAGGGGGGATCTTATTGAAACATATAAGATAATTAGGGGATTGGACACATTAGAGGCAGATAACATGTTCCCAATGTTGGGGGAGTCCAGAACAAGGGGCCACAGTTTGAGAATAAGGGGTAGGCCATTTAGAACGGAGATGAGGAAGAACTTTTTCAGTCAGAGGGTGGTGAAGGTGTGGAATTCTCTGCCTCAGAAGGCAGTGGAGGCCAGTTCGTTGGATGCTTTCAAGAGAGAGCTGGATAGAGCTCTTAAGGATAGCGGAGTGAGGGGGTATGGGGAGAAGGCAGGAACGGGGTACTGATTGATAGTGATCAGCCATGATCGCATTGAATGGCGGTGCTGGCTCGAAGGGCTGAATGGCCTACTCCTGCACCTATTGTCTATTGTCTATTGTCTATTATCCTGGCAAATATTCCACAGTGACCCTATTCAATACGGTTTGGATGAAAAAGCTCAAACAATCTGTGGTCCCATTTCACAGTGACAGAGGTCCATACTTTGCCAGCAGACTTGGAAAACACACCAGGATCTAATCATCTTGTGGATTTTTCAGCTGGGCTTTCATCTTTTTGGAATCAATTATTAGAAGCAATGTGTTTTCTTTGCTGCTGAACCAAAAATAAAGTACAAAGATATTGCAATGAATACACACTGAAAATCTGCAGAAAACTGACAGAAAATACTAAAGAAACCAATGGTCTTTTTTTTTCCTGGATTTAGTTTACAGATGTAGCATTACTTTACATTTAAATGTTATCTTTAACTCAGTGGGTAGCAATCAGATTCAGAAATGCTCTGAGCACAAATCCCACTCTGAAATGTGTGCAGAATATCCAGCCAAAATACTCCCCCACAAAGCTGAGGGAGTCCCACACTTTCAGAGCGGACATCTTCAGGTCAAATCCCCCAAATTATGTTTGAATACTTCTCTCAAGTGGATCTAAAAGTGTTCCAGGCAACGTGATAAAGAAGAACTTGAGAGTTATCACCATGTTCAATGTTAAATTTTCAACCAAGATCTGTGCATCTGGCCAGTATCTCCTTACATCTATAGCTTCAATGCCACATTAAAAAAATCAACCGCAGTTTTTGATCCCACCCACAATTTCCCTTTGATTGGAAAGAATCCATCAGTTCAAAGAACAAAAATTCCAGGTTTAGAAAAAGCTAATAATCTGCTGCCTTGCTGCAGGAATTACCTTTCTATAAAGGTGATAATGTATTGTATCCCTTTATGTCTCTATATGGCCATTTCATGGATGAAAATGGCAAGGACCTGAAATTCAATATGGAGGTCTGTGACTGGTGGTGTGTCTCAGGGATCGGTGCTGGGACATTGCTGTTTGGGGATTGTATCAAAGATTTGGATTAGAATGTACAACATACAATTAGTATGTTTGCACTTGACACTAAAGTAGGTTGTATCGTAGACAGTGAAAACGGTTATAGAAATTGCAGCGCTCTTGATCAGTTGGGAAAGCATGCTGAGGAATGTGACTTTAATGCAGATAATGTGAAATTATGCATTTTTGGAAATCAAACCAGGCCAGGAACTTCACAGTGAATGGCACGGTTCTGGGAAATGTTGTTGTCCAGACGGATAGTCATAGAGTCATAGAGTATGGTAACAGGCCCTTCAGCCCTGGTATGTCAAAAGGTTGCCCCTCAGGTTCCTATTAAATCTTCCACCCCTCACCTTAAAGCTATGTCCTCCGGTTCTTAATTCCCTGACTCTGGGTAAAATAATGTGTATTTATCCTATCTATTCCTCAAATTGATTGTATACACCTCTATAAGATCTCCTCTCACTGTCCTATGCTTCAAGGATTAAAGTCCTTACCTGACCAACCTCTCCCTATAGCTCAGGCCCTCGAGTCCAGGCAACATCCTTGTGCATCTTCTCTGCACCCTTTCCAGCTAAACAACATCTTTACTAACAGGGTGACCAAAACCGAACACAATACTCCAAATATGGTCTCACCAATGTCTTGCACAACTGCAACTTAACCTCCCAACTTCTATACGCAATACTCTGACCGTTGAAGGCCAATGTACCAAAAACCCTCTTGACCATCCTATGTACCTGTGATGCCACTTTCAAGGAACAATGTATCTGTATTCATAGATCCCTCTGCAACACTCCCCAGAGCCCTGTCTTTCAATGTGTAGGACCTGCCTTGGCTTGACTTCCCAAAATGCAACCCCTTGCGCATGTCTATATTAAACTCCACTGACCATTCCCCAGCCCACCTGCCCAAAACGATCAAGATCCTGCTGCACCTTATGATATACCATTTGTGCTATCTAAGATGACACCCACTTTTGTGTCATCTGCAAACTTACGAATTATGCCTTGTACATTCTCAGCGTGCAGGTACATAGTTTTCTGAAAGTGGTATCATAGGTAGATAGGGTGGCAAAGGAGGCTTTTGGTACATTGGCTTTCATCAATCAGCAGAGTGACTGGTGAGCATAGAAGTTAGGACATTCTGTTACAGTTTAGAGGGATACTAAACCAAGTGGACCCGTTGGGCCCAAACCTCTCCTGCATTGGTGCAGCCCCTCTCCTACCTCCATCCCTCCTCCCCCCTCCCTCCCCTCCCTCTGCCCCTTCACCCCTCCCCTCCCCCTCCCCCTCCTCACCACCCTACCCTCCCCTCCCCCTCCCTGCTCCCCCTCCCCCTCCACCTCCCCTCTTCCCCCTCCCCCTCTCAACCCGCTCCATCACCCTCAACCCCCCTTCTCCCCCCCACCCCCCCTCCCACCACCCCCCTCCCTCCCTCCCCCCTCCCTTCCTAGGAGATAGATTTAAACTTTAAAAAGTGAATAACTTGAAAAATATAACACCGATTTCAATGAAATGTCTTCCATTAGTACAAAAGGGACGAAGGTGAGTAAGGTGGGCCAGAAATTGTTGCGCTGTCATGTACCATTTTGGCTGTAGTTCAGGAACAAACAAACAAACACAGAAAAGTTTTAGTATATGGATGGGACAAGGGGTCTACTTAGGTGGGGTATCTTGGTCGGCATGGATGAATTGGGTCATAGGGCCTGTTTCCATGCTGTTGACTATGACTATGACCCGATTCAAACATGGGTAAATACTATCGAAGTATCAAAGGTTTATGGAAGACTACTTTGCTCATTGTATCTTTGAGAAGCAAAGGGGAGTCATTCACTCTAATTCCACTTCTCATCCCATGTTTAATATCCCTGTAGATTGCACCATTTCAAATGCATGTTCAAATATCTTTTAAATAAGATAGTTTCTGACTTAACCAACTTGTGGTTAGTTAGTTCTGCCACTGCTGATCACTGTGTCAACAACCTTTAATCTATTCAACCCATTTGCTGACTTCCCAAACAAGTCAAATTGTCCATTTCTGGCTTCAATATTTGTATAAATATAAAGAGATTTCAAAGAAACTTCAGTATTCTTTATTTTTCTCAATTAACTTCCTTCCTACCATGTTGTGTCTTCTGGCTTGGTATATGAGAAACATATGTTTCTTCCACTTATTTCTTGGCCTTCAAAAGCAGTAAACTGCAAGGGCTGTAAACCTAAAATAAAAACAAAATGTGTTGAAAATGCCTTGGAGTTCAGGAACTATCCCTGGAAAAATAAACAGAGTCACCATTGATGATAGTAAATTTTCTTTTCAAATTTAATATATTTCAATCAATTGAAATGTAATTTCTCAAGTGCCATATCATCATATCATATCATATCATATATATACAGCCGGAAACAGGCCTTTTCGGCCCACCAAGTCCGTGCCGCCCAGTGATCCCCGTACATTAACACTATCCTACACCCACTAGGGACAATTTTTACATTTACCCAGCCAATTAACCTACATACCTGTTCATCAATTTTTACATTTACCCAGCCAATTAACCTACAGAACTTTGATGAACTTTGAATTCTTGACTGTAAATTAAGTTGAGGTGCTTGAATTTCAAACCCTATAATATAATCCCAGTGTTACCATGGGGTTCGGTTTCCTCCCACACTCCAAAGACGTACAGGTATGTAGGTTAATTGGCTGGGTAAATGTAAAAATTGTCCCTAGTGGGTGTAGGATAGTGTTAATGTGCGGGGATCGCTGGGCGGCACGGACTTGGAGGGCCGAAAAGGCCTGTTTCCGGCTGTATATATATGATATGATATGATATATATAATATATTATGTTTCCAAATACACAGGACAAGATGTTAGAAATCCAAAGTGCCAAATCTCAACTCGCTCCCGGTGGTGATGGGAGGCTTATGCACTCACCTATGCTCCTCCGATGTTGAGAAAGGCTAGGCAGACACATCATTGAGGTTATCAAGTGGCCACCTACTTTCATCGACGTTTCGCTGATAATATTTATATTATAGAAGCCCGTAGTAGCACTGGGATTATATTATATTATTGAGGGGAGAATGGTGGTGGTGTTAAGGGAAGGGGCTGGATGCTGGGAATTACAGTTTAGATAGGAAATTGTGAGCTGCTTTTGGAAATAAAGAACCAAAATGGTTCCCCAATTGCGAGCATCACACAATTCAAAGTTAACTTCACTCTCCTAGCTCATTCATGATTCTCAGATTGTGTTGCTTCTCACATCATCTTCTCATCACCAACCACAAGATGAACAATGTGTAGAAAGAAACTGCAGATGCAGAAGATGGACTCGAAAAGCTGGAGTAACTCAGCGGGTCAGACAGCAGCTCTGGAGAAAAGGAATAGGCGACGTTTTTGGTCGAGACCCTTCTCAACCCGAAATGTCAACAAAAAAAAATCCAGAGATGCTGTCTGACCCGCTGAGTTACCCCAGCACTTTGTGTCTATCACAAGATGAACAAACTCACTCTTAAAACGTCTTCTATCAAATCTCCAACTATTCAGTTTTTATGACATTGTGTAAAATAATGTTTTAATATCATGTTACAAAGGTCCGCTAATTCCTTCTCCAATTTAAATTTTCATTAAATAACACGGAAAACCCATTCCTCTGGAATGATAATACTGAATCAACACCATCTGAGGTCATATCTCCTGCCTAACCCAAATCCACCTTCATTCACAGTCAATCGCTCATGTTGACAGATGGCAGGGATTGAAATTAGTGTTGCTGTGCTTTAAATACCATCCAAAAAGGAACAAAAGAAAGGGAATTTAAAAGTGGTTCTGAATATTTAATAGTACAAGGCGGTGTTTTACCCTCCACAGAAACAGCACAGCAATGCAAATGTCATAAATGTAAATGCCGCAGGAACGAATGTACTATTTAATTCATATTTATCACTCTGGCTCCAGCTTTTTTTAATATATCAGGAAAACATCAAAGATTTTTTTTAAGCTAAACCATTACATTATTAAAATCATTGCAAAGTAAATGTTCTTTTGAATTACATTTACGTGTGCAGAGGAATCTTTTTTTTAACGTTGCATTTCAGATCACGAAGATAGCAATTTCTCCACAATGCTTGTCGATCTTCCTGCCAGAAAAAAAGGAGAGTTTTGCAAACGTCCTTTTAATGGAATTTTTACCAGTAAGTTTCTGACCAGTCTCCTCGAATTCTCTGGTCACATCTAAAAGATGCAGTGGAAATACAATACACTTTGGTGCCCTGGCTGAACAATTTCCTCGTGTTTTACAATTTGTCTCATCTTTGATTAAAGTGGACATTGTTTCACCATCACTCACTGTTGACAGCCACTGCAGAGAGAGGCAGGTCCATGTCTTTGTGCAAGTGCTGAGTTCATTGATTGGCTACCCATTATAATTCGGTTCTTAGGAATGACAAGCACGGTTAGTATTTTGCAGCTGAAAGGGAGATAGAAAATGTGTAATGAAGTGTAAAAAATGAGGCACAGATTATTTACATCCACAAGCTCATCTTGTGACACAATAAACTTTGATTGGAAGAAAATGTAGTTGGGGTTCTTTCCATTTTAAACCTGAGATAATAATGAAGTAAGATAGTCTGAAGAAGGGTCTCGACCCGAAACGTCACCCATTCCCTCTCTCCTGAGATGCTGCCTGACCCGCTGCGTTACTCCAGCGTTTTGTGTCTACCTAATAATGAAGTAAGTTACCGTGAAGTAATGAGAGGTACAACACCATAGACATTGATGCCACAGATTGAGGCCATTCAGGTGATGACAAGATAGAATAATCCCTCTTCCCAGTGCTGAATACTGCCCAGAACTTCGTGGGCTCATCACTTCATTCCATCCAGTCCATCTTCACCAACAGGAAGGCTGGAGGTATTGTCAAGGATGCCCGCCACCCTTTTCCCTTTACTGTTCCCCTTCTCTTTTCTCCCATTAACCTTCTGGAAGAGACAGGATCTTTAAAGCACAGACATCCAGACATAGGAACAGTCTCTTCCCCACATCTATCAGACTTCTGAACCAATCACCTCTTGGTTGGGGGCACGGTGGCGCAGCGGTAGAGTTGCTGCCTTACAGCGCTTGCAGCGCCGGAGACCCGAGTTCAATCATGACCACTGGTGCTGTCTGTACGAAGTTTGTACGTTCTACCCGTGACAGCGTGGGTTTTCTCCGAAATCTTCAGTTTCCTCCCACACTCCAACGACGTGCAGGTTTGTAAGTTAATTTGGCTTGGGTTTGTATATTTGGTATGTGCAAATTATCACTAGTGTGTGTAGGATAGTGTTAATGAGCAGGGATCACTGGTCATTTCGGACTCAATGGGCCTAAGAGCCTCCTTCTGTGATGTACAGTGCATTCAGAAAGTATTCAGACCCCTTCACTTTTCCACATTTAGCTACGTTACAGCCTTATTTTAAAATGGATTAAATTCTTTTTTTTTAATCATCAATCTACACACAATACCCCATAATAAAAGTGAAAACAGGTGTTTAGATATTTTTGCAAAGTAATTAATAAGAAATAACTGAAAATCACATTTACATAAGTATTTAGACCCTTTGCTATGACACTCAAAATTTAGCTTATGTTCATCCTGTTTCCATTGATTATCCTTGAGATGTTTCTACAACTTGATTGCAGTCCACCAATGGTAAATTAAATTGATTGGACATGATTTGGAAAGTCACACACCTGTCTATATAAGGTCCCACAGTTGACAGTGTATGCCAGAGCAAAAACCAAGCCATGAAGAAATTGGCCGTAGACCTCCGAGACAGGATTGTGTCGAGACACAGATCTGGAGAAGGGTATAAAACAATTTCTGCAGCAGTGCAGGTCCTAAAGAGCATAGTGGCCTCCGTCATTCTTAAATGGAAGAACTTTGGAACCACCAGGACTCTTCATAGAGCTGGCCGCCCGGCCAAACTGAGCAATCGGGGGAGAAGGGCCTTGGTCAGGGAGGTGACCAAGAACCTGATGGTCACTCTGACAGAGCTCCAGAGTTCCTCTGTGACGATGGGAGAACCTTCCAGAAGGACAACTATATCTGCAGCACTCCACCAATCAGGCCTTTATGGTCGAGTGGCCAGACGAAAGCCACTGCTCTGTAAAAGGCACATGACAGCCTGCTTGGAGTTTGCCAAAAGGCACCTAAAGGACTCTCAGACCATGAGAAGCAAGATTCTCTGGTCTGATGAAACCAAGATTGAACTCTTTGGCCTGTATACCAAGCGGCACCGCTCATCACCTGGCCAATACCATACCTACGGTGAAGCATGGTGGTGGCAGCATCATGCTGTGGGGATGTTTTTCAGCGGCAGGAACTGGGAGACTAGTCAGGATCGAGGGAAAGATGAATGGAGCAAAGTACAGAGAGATCCTTGATGGAAACCTTCTCCAGAGCGTTCTGGACCTCAGACTGGGGCGGAGGTTCACCTTCCAACAGGACAACGACCCTAAGCACACAGCCAAGACAACGCAGGAGTGGCTTTGTGACAAGTCTGTGAATGTCCTTGAGTGGCCCAGCCAGAGCCCGGACTTGAACCCGATCGAACATCTCTGGAGGGCCCTGAAAATAGCTGTGCATCGACGCTCTCCATCCAACCTGACAGAGCTTGAGAGGAACTGCAGAGAAGTATGGGAGAAATGACCAAAATACAGATGTGCCAAGTGTGTAGCGTCATACCCAAGAAGACTTGAGGTTGTAAACGCTGCCAAAGGTGCCTCAACAAAGTACAAAGTAAAGGGTCTGAATACTTCTGTAAATGTGATATTTCAGTTATTTCTTTTTAATTACTTTGCAAAAATTTCTAAATACCTGTTTTGGTTTTTTATTATGGGGTATTGTGTGTAGATTGATGATAAAAATATTAAAAGATCCATTTTAAAATAAGCTGTAATGTAGCAAAATGTGGAAAAGGTGAAGGGGTCTGAATACTTTCTGAATGCACTGTATCTCTAAACCAAACTGAACTATCTAAGCTAAACTCTTTTACGTAACCTTCCCGAAGGTACTGCCATGTGCTCTTACTCTTAATTCTGTCTCACTCTGTTATTCCTTCAGTACTTTTTCTGCTACTTCAGTTTGTACTACAATCTTTGGACCATATTGCTTTTATTGCATTTGATAGATTGATTGATTGATTGATTGATTGATCGATTGAAAGAAACAGCATGGAAAAAGCCTTTCAGCCCACTGAGTCCACTGCGACCATCGATCACCTGTTGACACTAGTTCTATAATCATCCTCCTTTCACATCCACTCCCTACACACTGAAGACAATGTACAGAGGTCGACTAACCTACAAATCCACATGTCTTTGGGATGTGGGTGGAAACCAGAGCATCCGAAGGAAATTCGTGCAGTCACAGAGAGAACGTGCAAACTCCACACAAACAGCACGAGGTCAGGATCAAACCCAAGTCGCTTGCACTGTGGGGCAGCATCTCTACCAGCTATGCCACTGTGCTGCCCTATTATCATTGTATTTATTGTGTGCTTATTGTATTTATTGTTTATTCTATGAATTTTATGCAAACTAGTAATTTCATTACACCCTGGTGAATAGGACAATAAACTATTCTGAATCTGATCCAAACCTCTGCAGGTTAGGTCTTTTCAAGAGCTCAACCAGGTATTATTTAAATAGAGACACAAAAAAATGTAGATTTTGGAATATGGAGCCAAAACCAAGCTGCTGGAGTAGCACGGCATGTCAACAGCATCTGTGGAGAGAAATATCTGTTGATGTTTTAGGTTGAGGCCCCTGCATCAGAACTGAAATGGGGTAAGGCTTCTGCCTCTCCAACCCTCAAACGGTACGACACAGACTTCCAGCAATCACCGAGTGGACATTTGTTTCATCAATCTCCTTCTAATCCACACCAACCTAAGGATAAGGTCCTCGCTAATTGATCTACCTCCTAGACGAATAAGACACCTTCATTTACGATTTTCAGGCCTCTCCTGAGTTTAGTAACCTCAATTAAACCTTCACTCATTCTCTTTTGTTGCAACTACATCATATCACTTCACATGACAACACAGATGGAGACTACAAGGATGCTGGAATCATGAGCAAAGCACAAAGTGCTCGAGAAACTCAGGCAGCATCTGTGGATAGAATGGACATACTCCATTTCAGATTAGGACTTATTCAGACTGATCCATCATAGACAATAGACAATAGACAATAGACAATAGGTGCAGGAGTAGGCCATTCAGCCCTTCGAACCAGCACCGCCATTCAATGCGATCATGGCTGATGGAGGCCATTCAGTCCATTGTGCCAGCTCTCAGAACAATGCCATCAATCCTAGTTCCCCACCTTTTGCCTCTCTGATGTCTATCAATTACCCACCCATCTATGTTAGGGGCAATTAACAGTAATGAATTAACGCATCATTCACACCCATAATACATGGAAGAAAACCAGAGCAGAAAGCAGTCGCAGTAAACCTACACAGTCACAGGGAGAGCATGGAAGCTGTGGAATTCATTGCCACAGATGGCCAAGTAATTGGGTAGATTTAAAACAGAGGTTGGTAGATTTTTGATTAGTAAGGCTGTCAAAGGTTATGGGGAGAAGGCAGGAGAATGAGGTTGAGAGGGAAAGAGAGATCAGCCATGATTAAATGGCGGTGTAAACTCGTTGGGCCGAATGGCCTAATTCTGCTCCAATGAACTAATGAACTACACAGAGAGCAGCAAAGAGCAGGGTCATTCATAGCTGGGTCCCTGGAGATATGAGGTAACATATCTTTCATCATAATTATAAAACGTCTGTAATGGCAACCTTGTGAATCATTTGTGTAACATTATCTTGCCTGCAATATGGTGACCAGAACTGTACACTGTACCCCAAATAATATTTTATATATGTCTAACATGATCTCCCTGGTATTTTGTGCATTGGACAATAAAGGGGACCATCCTATTTAGCTTTTTTAACATATATCTCAGTAATCATAAGACATCTCCAGACCAGATAAATCACTTTTATTAACAACTAGACCAAGTGGGCCCTTTGGGCCCAAACCTCTCCTGCAATGGTGCAGCACCCTCTCCCCCCCCTCCCCCATCCCCCTCCCCTCTCCCCCCTCCCCCCTCCCTCCACCCCCTTTCCCCTCCCCTTCACCCCTCCCCCTTCCCCCTTCCCCTCCCCCTTCCCCTCTCCCCACTCCATCTCCCTCAACGACCCTTATCCCTCCCTCTCTCCCACCCCCCTCCCTCCCTCCCTCGGAGATAGAATTAAACTTTGAAATGTGAATAACTTAAAAAATATAACACTGATTTCAATTAACCTTCTTCCATTAGCACCAAAGGGACGATGGTGAGAAAGGTGGGCCTAAAATTGTCGCGCTATCGTGTACTGTTTTGGCTGTAGTTCAGGAACAAACAAATAAACAAACAAGAGTTTTAGTATATAGGCGAAGTTACTTACAGCAAGTGTGTGGGCTGGTAAAATATTCTGACACATGGACCAGATTAAACAGAGGTCAACTGCTACATTTTAAATCACGGAAATAAAACTCCCACTAAGTGAGTTGACTCAGTTAAGGGAGCTGCTTACTTATTATATCTGGTAAGTTTTTCTCCTTTTCTATTGTGAATTTTGAATTGAATTGAATTTCTTTATTTGTCATTCAAAAATAGGTTTGAACGAAATTTAGTTACCATGCAGTCACAAGCAACAAAAACACACAACTATATAATTCAACACAAACATCCATCACAGTGGCTCTCCTCCAGGCACCTCCGCATTGTGATGGAAGGTAAGAAGAAAGTCTTCTCTCTTTCTTGCTTCTTCAGGCAGTCAAAACGGCTGCGTCGAGGCGATCAAGGCTCCTGACTCTGAAGCCCCCGCCGGTCGATGGAAGATCCCGCGGCCGATTTTAAGCCACGCCGGACGATGAAAAGTCCTGCAACGGGCTGACGATTCTGGGCGGACAAAGATGCTGTTGCTGGAGCCCCCAAAACTCGGTCACCAGCCAGGGACCTGTGAGCTCCCGATGTCACAGTCCACAGGGCCCGCGGCCGAAGCTTCCGAAGCCTCCGAAGTCCAGTCACAGCCGCAAACGCTGCGCCACCACAGCCTCCGAAGTCCGCCTGCTCTGCGATGGTAAGTAAGTCCAAGGGCTCTGCGACCGGAGCCCTCGAGGTCGATTCCAGTTGGAGGCCGCCAGCTCCCTGATGCTAGGCCGCAACGCGAACGGAAATACGACCCAAACAAAGGTCGCATTTCCGTTGAAGAAAGAGATAAGAAAAAAGTTGCCCCCCCCCCCCCCCCCCCCACCAACCCCAACACATAATGCACAACTAAAAGTAAACTATAACATACATTTAACATTAAGAAATAAGACAAGAAAGAAAAAGGCAAACGGACACACGGGCGAGCCACAGCTGCTAGGGCAACGCCGCCACTTCCGAATCAAGCTGTTGCATAAAAATAACATAGTCATAAATGAAAATAATTATTTGGCATCCTGAAACTAACCCTAATGCTAGATTTCCAAAAAAAAAAATCTTCACCTGCCAAATTTATTTCAACACATTTATTTCAACACTGTCTCACTATGGATTTAACTGCAATTTGCCTTAAAACTACTTATTATTAAAAGAAAGCTGAACTCACTAGAAATTACTCAGCCTTAGCAGAGGTAGAAACAAAGTTAATGTTAATTGTCCTGAGACATTATGTCTGGCTCATTCTCCTGTTACCTTGCCTGACCTGCAGAGTATTTCGTGCATTCTCTGTTTTCATTTTAGATTTCCATTATCTACAGTTATTTTTATTTCCACTCTTTAAGGAAGTTGCTTCTGAATCCTTTTTTTAAAATTTATTCCTGCCTTGTGCACATTCACTAATATTGAATTCTGCTAAATCAAATATCTATGTCTTTCGCTGAAAACCTTTCATCTCAAAGCATTCTATCAGTCCACATGAACACAAGAATATCGGAGCAGGAGTTAACTACCCCTCAAGCCTCAACTTCCCTTCTGTGCCAGATCGCAGATCAGGGCGGCCATGGTGGCACAGTGGTAGTGTTGCTGCCTTACAGCACTTACAGTGCCAGAGACCCGGGTTCAATCCTGGCTACGGGTGCTTGTCTGTACGGAGCTTGTACGTGACCCATGTAGGTTTTCTCCCAGATCTTTGGTGTCCTCCCACACTCCAAAGACGTACAGGTTAGTAGGTTAATTGACTTGGTAATAGAGTAATGTGTGGGGATCGCTGGTCGGTGTGGACTCAGTGGGCCGAAGGATCTGTTTCTGTGCTACATCACTAAACTAAACTGAACGAATCACAATTGCTCTCAATTTCCTGTTCTTTCAAAAATGTAACCACCTCCACATTCAATACTTCTAATGGTCAACTCTCCACCTTCCTATTTGAGAGAAAATGGTTGAGGCAGATACTAGACATTTAAAAGACACTAGACAAAGTGGACCCGTTGGACCCAAACCTCTGCTGCATTGGTGCAGTACCCTGTCCTCCCACCGCCCCCTCTCTCCTCAACCCCCCCTCCCCTCTCTCCTCTCCCTTCTCCCCCCTTCCCCCCTCCCTCCTCCCTCCTCTCCTCCCCCTCCCCTCCTTTTAAACTTTAAAATGTGAATAACTTTAAAAATATAACACCGATTTCAATGAAACTACTTGCATTATCACTAAAGTGACAAGGGTGAGTAAGGAGGCCCTAAAATTGTTGCGCTATCGTGTACCGTTTTGGCTGAAGTTCAGTCACAAACAAGATAACAAACGAGAGTTTTAGTATATAGATTTGAACAAATACATTGATAGGAATTGTTAGGGGGTTATGGGCCAAATGTAGACAAATTAGATTAGTTTAGATGTTTAGTTTAGTTTAGAGACACTGCGAGGAAACCGGCCCTTCGTCCCACAGAGTCCACACCGACCAGCGATCACCTGCACAGTAATTCTATCCTAAACACTAGGGAGAGTTTACAGAAACCTATTTAATGTACAACCTGCACATTTTTGGAAAAAGGGAGGAAAATGGAGCACCCGGAGAAAACTCACATGGGCACAGGGAGAACATACAAACTCCACAGCACCCTTAGTCAGGATCTAACCTGGGTCTCTGGCACTGTGAGGCAGCTGCTCCACTGCTACAACACTGTGCTGCCCACGTTGGCATCTTGGTTGGTATGGATGAGTTGGGCTGAAGAGACTGTTTCTCTGCTGTAAGACTCTATGACACAAGTTAGTGCTGCTCTTTCTTTTGGTAGACACAAAATGCTGGAGTAACTCAGCAGGACCCGAAGAAGGGTGTCGACCCGAAATGTCACCCATTCCTTCTCTCCAGAGATGCTGCCTGTCCCGCTGAGTTACTCTGGCATTTTGTCTCTATCTTTGATTTAAACCAGCATCTGCAGCTCTTTCCTGCTCTTTCTTTTCTTCGACATGGAGACCAAAACTCTCCACAGGCTACTTAACAACTCAGACCTCACTGGTCTGGATGTCTGCCTAAAATCTACATCTGATCCCTCCATTGTCTGTACTTTACCAAATCCGGATTCGATCTGTCTGACCTTGGTATCTGGACTCAAGTGGTTAGTCTGAGCTGCAAAAGACGTCTAGCTGTCAACTGAGAAGTGTGCAGTGCCAAAACCTTTTGACAGCCATCATCCCCTGCGTTTCCAGCTGCAAAACCTGCAGGTTATCTTTCACAGTTCTTAACTGTGAATGTGCGGTGATTGTTGGTAATGTGCAGGGATCGCTGGTCGGTGCGGACTCGTTGGGCCGAAGGGCCTGTTTCCGTGCTGTATCTCTAAATTTGAAAAAAAAAAAATGTCTCCAATATCCAGATATATTTACAATCTGAAGTAAACAGTGACATTTTTTTTTGTTGAAAAATGATAAAAGTTAACTGGGAAACAACCAACCTTCGATAATCAACATCCTCAGGATATTGGTGCAGCATATTGAGATATTTAAGACCATCAGATGTTAATAACAGTATAACAGTATAACAGTATAACAGTGCTTTATTTGTCATTCGGTACCGAGGTACCGAACGAAACTACATAGCAGTCATTAAAAAAAAAGAACACAAGACACATAACCCCAACACAAACGTCCATCACAGTGACTCCAAACACCCCCTCACTGTGATGGAGGCAACAAAACTTCCACTCTCTTCCCCACGCCCATGGACAGACAGCTCGTCCCCGACCGACCCGCTCAGTCCCCGCGGCCGAATCGCACCGGGCGCTGAAACGTCTCGCGGCCGAGCCGGGCGATGAAAGGCCCCGCGACCAAGCCTTGCGCAGCTAAGTCCCGTGGCCGAGCCACACCGGGCGATGTTAAGTCCCGCGGCCGAGCCGCACCAGCGATGAAAAGTCCTGCGGCCGAGCTGCACCGGGCGATGTAAAGTCCCGCGGCCGAGCCGCACCGGGCGATGTTAGGCCCCACAGCCGAGCTGCACCGGGCACTGTTAAGTCCAGCGGCCGAGCCGCACCAGCGATGTAAAGTCCCGCGTCCAAGCCGCATCGGGCGATGAAAAGTCCCGCGGCCGAGCCGCACCGGGCACTGTTAAGTCCAGCGGCCAAGCCGCACCGGGCGATGAAAAGTCCCGCGGCCGAGCCGCACCGGGCACTGTTAAGTCCAGCGGCCGAGCTGCACCCCGCGCCATGAGGAAGAGAAAAGTTTCCCCCACCCCCCCCACCCACACCACCACCCCCCCCCCACCCACACCACCACCCCCCCACACATACACAACCAAAAAAATATACAAAAACCATCCCAACACCGACACACAACAAAAAAAAAGGAAAAAAGACGAACAGACTGCTAGCGAGCCGCAGCCGTTAGGCGCCGCCACTTCCGCAAATACCAATCATACTCCCAACAGTTTTAAACTGCTTTTCTTTCGCAAATGGACAATCTTATTACAAGTTTTCCAATGAACCCAGTAACTTTAAAGAGAGAGCGTGGAATGGAAAGGGAGTAAAGCAAACGTTATCTGATGTGTCAGAAACCAAACCATTGGGTTTTCTAAATCATCAAATAGTGTTTTATCAAAGTTTATCTGTCATTTCGAAAAATAGTAATGTATCTCTTTGCTTGTCTTGAATGCATTAGGGACAGGGCCGGATTAAGCTAGTAGCACATGTTAAAAAGGGGCCCTAAATACGGGACAAGGTGATGTCACCGCCCGTGCCCCATGTGACCTCATCCAGCCAGCGGCCACATGCTCCCGCTCCACCAATGGTGGGCGCCCGGGCCAACAGTGTTTGGAGGTAGACACAAAATGCTGGAGTAAGTCAGTGGGTCAGGCAACATCTCGGGAGAGAAGGAATGGGTGACGTTTCAGGTTGAAACCTTTCCGTAGGGAAAAGGTCTCAACCTGAAATGTCACACGTTCTTTCTCTCCAGAGATGCTACCTGACCTGCTGAGTTACTCCAACATTTTGTGTCTCCCTTCGATTTAAACATGCATCGACAGTTTTTTTTTCCTACCCTTCCGAAGTGTCTCGACCCGAAACGTCACCCATCTTCTGGCTGGACCCCCATGAGGCGCTTGTCTCTTGGGGGCGTGTTTACCGGCTCCGTAGTGGCGGGAGAGCTAGGCTTGGTGCCGGGGGAAGCAGCCGGAGCCAGGGCCTGGACGTGACCAGCTAACCGTGAGCCTGTGGTGTGCCAGGAGGATAGGCAGCAGCAGCGGCGGTGAGGTGGCCGAGGCTTAGGCCTGGCACTGGGCCTGCCCTCAGCTCCCCCGTCCCCCCTCATCTCCCCAGCTAGCTCAGCGCCTTCCCCACGCTGCCCAGAGTCCAGCGGCATCGGTGCAGCAACATGCTCTGGCCCCCTGAGGGCCGTCAGTGGGAGAGCCGCTCCCGTCCACCCACCATGCTGAACACCACCACACCGAGATGGGACAGGACTCTTCCATCCCCCCCCCCCCCCACCCCCCCCCCCCCCCCCACCCCCACTTCACCAACTTCGGCCACCCGGGCCGGGAGGTGGGTTGTTATGCAACCTCCATTAGGCAGCGTCCGGGCCTACAGCGCCCCCCCCCCTTGGGCCCAATATGGGACATGGGCGGTCCCGTACGGTATAAGCCAATTTAGCCCAAAATACGGGATGTCCCGGCTAATACGGGACGGTTGACAACCCTAGTTAGCCTACACTGTCCGGGCCTACAGTGTCTAAACATTTCTCCCACCGCCGCCGAGGCCCCATTGTCACGAGGCTTCACTGTTGCCGCCGCCGAGGCCTCACCGCTGTCGACGCCCCACCTCACGCCTCTGTGGTGTCGACCCGGGACCCAGCCCCGGGCTCTGTCGGCCGCTTCGCCCGACCTGGACTTCTACCTGTGAGGCCCCGGCCGGGCCCCAACCCGACTTCTACGCGATGATCCTGGAGGCATCGAGACCGTGGTGTCGCGATAAAGGCTTCCGGAGCGCGTTCCCAGTCCATAGCTGCGGCACGTCGGGAAGTTAAGACACAGAATGCTGGAGAGACTCAGTGGGATCTCTGGTGCGAAGGAATGGGTAATGTTTCGGATCGAGGCCTTAGAATATAGAATTAATGTATGGGTGATTATTGGTCGGTGTGGATTTGTTGGCCAAAGGGTTTTTATCGCTAAGCTAACTAATATTCTAATCCCTATTCTGCCGGTACAGAATTGAACAGGTATGAGGTATTCCCACTTGCCTAATATTTGTTTCTCTGCAATATTTACCACTGGATTAAAACTATGCTTGCAGTAATTGCTTTTGCCTTACAGCGCCAGGCACCCAGGGTTGAGCCTGACTACGGATGCTGCCTGTACAGAGTTTGCATTTTCTCCCTGTGACCATGTGGGTTTCCTACGGGTGCTCTGGTTCCTCCCACATTACAAAGACATGCAGATTTGTAGGTTAATTGGCTTCTTAAATTGTCCCTAGTGTGTAGGATAGAACTTGTGATTGGGTGATTGCTGGTCTGTGCAAACTCAGTGGGCCGATAGTCCTGTTTCCACATGATATCTCAAAACTAAACGGAACAAAAGTCCCATTGAAATCAATGCTGCCTCTGATTCTATGTTAAATATGAACTGGCAGAGCATCCAAGGGGCAATTCCTCAGGCCAATACCGGGAAATCTCAGCACAGTAAGGATTGTATACACTGGAATTTGAAGGATGAGAGGGGATCTTATCGAAACATATAAGATTATTAAGGGGTTGGACACGTTAGAGGCAGGAAACATGTTCCCAATGTTGGGGGAGTCCAGAACAAGGGGCCACAGTTTAAGAATAAGGGGTAGGCCATTTAGAACTGAGATGAGGAAAAACTTTTTCAGTCAGAGAGTTGTGAATCAGTGGAATTCTCTGCCTCAGAAGCCAGTGGGGGCCAATTCTCTGAATGCATTCAAGAGAGAGCTAGATAGAGCTCTTAAGGATAGTGGAGTCAGGGGGTATGGGGAGAAGGCAGGAACGGGGTACTGATTGAGAATGATCAGCGATGATCACATTGAATGGCGGTGCTGGCTCGAAGGGCCGAATGGCCTCCTCCTGCACCGATTGTCTATTGTCTATTGTCTATTGGATTTTAGGTAATTTTTAGACGAGCAGTTTTTCCATATTATCAGATTTTATTAATGCACCAATGTACTTTTGATTCACATCTTTTGACGTTACACAATGGTATCATAAACTTTCTAAGAAACTCAGTGAGTTTAAAAGCAGCACAGACAACATGGTTGTGGTGATTTTATTATGAGCACAGGGAAAAGAACCTGGTGCATTTAGAAGGCAGAACCAGGTGAGACATATTGTGAAATATTGTTGTTGCATTCTGGATGATTGGTGTTTTACTTGATATGGATTTTTATTGACACAGAGGTGTAGCTTGCAGTGCTTTCTGTATCACAGATCCAACAACCCAGGTTCAATGCTGATGTTAGATACTGTGTGGAGTTAGCACATTTTCTCTGCAACCACATATATTTCCTCCAGATACTTCAGGTTCCTCACACATCCAAAAGGCCTGCAGATGTGTAGGCTAATTGGCTGCCATAAGCAATTGCAGCGAATTGTGGATGCAGCCCAGACCATCACCCAAACCAACCTCCCTTCCATTGACTCCATTTATACCTCACGCTGCCTCGGCAAGGCCAGCAACATAATCAAGGACAAGTCGCACCCTGGCCACTCCCTTTTCTCCCCTCTCCCATCGAGCAAAATGTATGGAAGTGGAAAAATGCACACCTCCAGATTCAGGAACAGTTTCCTCTGAGCTGTTACCAGGAAGCTGAATCATCCTACACAACTAGCAAGCAGTCCTGAACTACTATCTACCTCATTGGTGACCCTCAGATTATCTTTGATTGGACTTTACTGCCTTTACCTTGCATTAAACGTTATTCCCTTATTATGTATCTATAAACTGTAAATGGCTCGATTGTAATCATGTATTGTCTTTCTGCTGACTAGATAGCGTGCAATAAAAGCTTTTCACTGTACCTCAGTACACATGGCAATAAACTAAACCAAGTGATAAAATCTGGGGTGAGAATAAAATGGGATTAGATAAAATGGGATTACTGTAAAATTAGTATAAATGGGTGGTTGATAGTCGATGTGTACTTTATGGACTGAGAGGCTTGTTTCCATGTTCTGTGACTCTACATGTGGGCTCAAAGCTGCAATCAATGGAAATTTTCACTAAGGAACTGATTGCGCATTTCGCCAAGGTAATTGCATTAGCAAGGGATTTATTTTGTATTTTGTCATTACCTGTCAAGCACTTAATCTATATTTTGGAAGCCAAAGCTTTCATGCCTCTTAGCATATTCTATTAAGCAAACAACTCCTCTATAGAAGGAAGTAATATTTCAACATGCCGGTGGTCTGCTCTGTTGGAATATATAAGCAGTTTATCACTCATTATTTGTCCATGCCTCTGGGGGCTGTGAACCAGAGTCAGGAGCCCTTGTTTCTCAGGGATTCTCAAATGTCCGATGCAAAATGAAAGGCAGCATGCTTTCTCCTTGAATTTTGACATTGTCCAGCATGACAGCACAGACTGGATGGGCTAAAGAGCCTCCTGTGCTACAATGACTCTGTCAGTCCATGAATACAATCTATTTTAGCTGTCAGTTAGAACTGCATGCCATCTCATTTAATGATTGTCAGTAATGCAGCTGGCAGTTACAGCATCGGAATGTCCATTTTAAGATCAAGGTTATTGCCACACAGCAATTCTTTTATAATTATGTTATAAAATCACAATAGTCCAGACACACCTTGTAGAATTTGATGATGTATTACTTTTCAGTCATATAATTCTCCAATAAGATCATGTCTCTTTTCAAAAGGAAATTGATTCTGTCAAGGTAGCGATACTCAGCTCCTCAAAAATGTCTCTCTGGAGGAAAGAATGCTTTACCGAGGAATCATAGTAATAGGAGCCAAGAATTATTGACATTTAAGTGGTCAGCTAGAAATGGCAAATATATATTTATTATTGTCAGCTCATCTTTGCACTCAAACAAACCGATATTATGGTTGCAAATACCACAGATGTGCACTCAGCTTTTTAATGATAAAGCTTTCTGTATTTCTGACAATATATTCTGTGCGAACATTTATGGTTATGTATCTGATACAGCAGAACATTGTATAACATCTCCAGTAACGCGTTGTTTACAAGCCCTCTGTAAATAATAAATCACTCCGAATACAGTGTGTTTATTTGAAGCATTGCAATGATTTACAGCACAATGATGTACTTTGATTCAAAATTCACTCCCTGTTGCCACCAACAGCGAAATACTTGAGGCAGAAAATTATAGTTAAGATTATTAACTCGATATTAGCGCGATTGTTCACAGGAAGAGCATCCAGGTAATCCTAGCATTAATCTCCCTTCCACAGCCTCCAATTTAATAGTTCCCCAACACTAATCTGCCCGTTTCTATCCCCTACCCAAAATTCATAAACAGGACTACCCTGTTAGATCACCATCGTATCCGTATGTCCTTGACCCACCAATCTCATCTCCTTATAACTTGACTCTATGTTGTCCACTCATTCAGTCTTTTCCTACCTACACTAGGAATACATGTGGCAATCAACCCCTCATTACCAGGATCTATCTATCACATTCCAGCTCATGCCACACCTCATCCCCTCACCTCTTTCTATCACTGCCCCTCCTCGAACCCATCAGTCTGAAAGAAGGTCCCCACACCAAACTCCTAATCATTTCCCTCCACAGATCCTTCCTGACCCATTGAGTTCCTCCAACACTAAAATGGATTCACACGAAACCATCCTGACTGCGGATGCCGTCTGAACAGAGTTTGTACGTTCTCCCTGTGACCTGAGTGGGTTTCCCCCGGGTGCTCCGGTTTCCTCCCACACTCCAGAGATGTACAGGTTTGTAGATTAATTGGCTTGGTAAATTGTAAATTGTAAATTGTCTCCTGTGTATGTAGGTTAGTGTTAGTGTGCAGAGATCGTTGGTCGGCACGGACTCAATGGGCCGAAGGGTCTGTTTCCGTGCTGTATCTTTAAACTAAAGTAAACTAAACAGTTTGTTTGAACTTACAGTTCTCTGCATTTGGATCTCTGGTGTCTCCATCCCTAGCCCTTATTCTGCATGCTAATTTAACCTGAACTGAGACAAAGTAACCATATTCGTTAGCCTGGAAATACTTATAAACCAGACCAGGCAAGGTCCTTCCTTGATTTCAATATCTAAACAATATTAATGTAACAAAACCAGCTTTTTTTTTTTGTAATTCCAAATATTAATTACTTGAAGTAAAATTCCCCAGCTCCTGTGAAAGGATTCAAACTCATTTCCACGGATGAATGCCCATGGATCCACACTCTAGCTGCCAGCCAAATAAATTAACTATCATGCTATCATACCGCTGATACAATATCCAGACATTTATTACTTCAAAAATGACAATTACACCATGTCACAATGATAAGAAACTTCAAACTTAGGAAAAAATACCAGACACGGACCCTATTGTCGCCATTCAGACAACAGTCCATTCCAACAACATCCATATTAGCACAGTTTATTATCAAGATGGACCCACGTGAAGCATCCCTTCCAAGTCACATACCATCCATATAAGCAACATTTATGGAAATTAATTACCATTCCTTCATTATATTAGGGTCTCGTGGAATTCACCCAACAACATTGTTTGCGTGCATTTACCAGTCTCTCTGGTGTGGTTCACTCTTTTGGCACACCAATACATTCTTTTTAATGGAAGGAAAATAAATGCCTTGTCCAAATTGCCCATAGCCCCAGTGAATAAATAGAAAAAGTATCATGCTCCATCCAGATCTTTATTCACCTCTCCTATCTGATCACCACATTGTGATTTTACTTTTGCAGCTTTCTTAACACTATCGTAAACCCATGAACAAGAAATGCCAGAGATCCTGTTGAACCTCAGCAGACACCCCCACAAATTTCAATCATCCCCACAGTGCAAGCACAAAGATGTTGCATCCTCAAGAAAAACTTTAGGTCAGGAGGAGGAAGTGTCAGAGAAAGTTTACATCAGTTCTTTCACATGCTCTTCCTTCAGGCATCAGATCCTTTGAGTTATGCAATCACATAACAGTAGAAAACGAATCCAATGTAAAGTGTACTTCTTCACTTTCCACTTCCAATATCCCTCTGACAAGATTTTTCTCTCAGAGGCACACACCACCCAGAAAGCAAGATATAGCTATACGGATGGTATGTGCCTTACACACTTACATGTTTGCTATATAATCCTCTCAGCAACTGAGGCCCACCCCCCATCAATTCCATCTACACTTCACTCTGCTTGGAAAATGACCACCATAAAGGACTATTTTCACCCTGGTCATTCCCTCTTCTCCTCACTCCCATTGGACAAAAGTTACAAAAGCTTGAAAGCACAAACCACAGGATTCAGGAACACCTTCTTTCCCATTCCTTCTATGCCGAGATGCTGCCTGTTTTGCTGAGTTACTCCAGCATTTTGTGCCTATCTTCAGTGTAAAGCAGCATCTGCAGTCCCTTCCTACACCTTCATATCATCATATCATATATATACAGCCGGAAACAGGCCTTTTCAGCCCTCCAAGTCCGTGCCGCCCAGCGATCCCCGTACATTAACACTATCCTACACCCACTAGGGACAATTTTTTTTTTTTTTTTTTACATTTACCCAGCCAATTAACCTACATATCTGTACGTCTTTGGAGTGTGGGAGGAAACCGAAGGTCTCGGAGAAAACCCACGCAGGTCACGGGGAGAACGTACAAACTCCTTACAGTGCAGCACCCGTAGACAGGATCGAACCTGAGTCTCCGGCGCTGCATTCGCTGTAAAGCAGCAACTCTACCGCTGCGCTACCGTGCCGCCCAACCTTCTTCCCGGTTGTCATCAAACTATTTCCCAACCTACCTTATTGCACACTGTGCGTTTTTATTTTATTTGCACTTTCTCAGAAACTGTAATGCAATAACACTGTAACACTGTGCACTGCACTCTGGTATTTTTCATTTTGCAGTCTGTTGCATTTGTGTACGTTTGTTTGTAACATATAACATATAACATATAACAACTACAGCATGGAAACAGGCCTGTCCGGCCCTACCAGTCCACGCCGACCATTCTCCCTGACCTAGTCTCATCTACCTGCACTCAGACCATAACCCTCTAATCCCCTCCTATCCATATACCTATCCAATTTACTCTTAAATAATAAAATCGAGCCAGCCTCCACCACTTCCACCGGAAGCCCATTCCATACAGCCACCACCCTCTGAGTAAAGAAGTTCCCCCTCATGTTACCCCTAAACCTTTGTCCCTCAATTCTGAAGCTATGTCCCCTTGTTGGAATCTTCCCCACTCTCAAAGGGAAAAGCCTACCCACGTCAACTCTGTCCGTCCCTCTCAAAATTTTAAAAACCTCTATCAAGTCCCCCCTCAACCTTCTACGCTCCAAAGAATAAAGACCCAACCTGTTCAACCTCTCTCTGTAGCCTAAGTGCTGAAACCCAGGCAACATTCTAGTAAATCTCCTCTGTACCCTCTCCATTTTGTCGACATCCTTCCTATAATTTGGCGACCAGAACTGCACACCATACTCCATATTCGGCCTCACCAATGCCCTGTACAATTTTAACATTACATCCCAACTTCTATACTCGATGCTCTGATTTATAAAGGCAAGCATACCAAACGAATGATTTGACTGGATAGCACGCAAACAAAAATATTCTCGCTATCTCAGTCCACATGATAATAATTATCCAATGCCAATACCATAAGCAGTCCACACTCTCTGGAGCCTCTCGTTTTAGCAACCAAGTCTCTTCAACTGACATTGATTGAGAGGCAATTTTGCACTAGATTTCTAGTTTAGATTTTTGTGCTCACGTCTCCATTAAAGGATATGAATCTGCAATATTCTGAGCAAGAATCCTACTAACTGGGTCATAACTTGCAGGGCTAAAAATATAGAGGCTTCTTTCATTTGGAGTACAAAGTCTCATTCTGGGCACCGTACTATACATTGCACATGAAGAATTTAGGAGAAAGTGCAGAAGAGATCTACTGGAATTATTCCAAGGATGAGATCCTTTGGATATATAGATAGAATGGAGAATCAGGGGTTATTCTCCTTGCAACAGAGGAAGTTGAGAGGAAAAACAGATGGTAGGATTTAAAAACTTAAGGCGTAAAGACAGAGTAGATTGGATTTAACTGTTCCCATTGGCAAATAAATGTCAAGACCAAAGAAACATAGTGTGAAGGTGATTGACGAAAGAGTCGAAAATGACCTGAGGAATACTTTTCATGCAGAACAAGTTGTTAGAGCCCAGAAAACACTGTCTGGAATAGTAGTGCTAGATTTAATTCACAAAGGATATGGATTTTGATTTTAGATGATTTTAGATGATCAGCCATGATTGTATTGAATGGTGGTGGACCGAATGGCCAATTGTATTGAATGAAGGACCGAATGGCCTACTCTTGCACTTATTTTTCTATGTTTTCTATGATTCTATGGATCTGGATCTGAAATAATTTGCAGGACTAAGGCGGAGAGAGCGTGGGAGGGGAACTGGCTGGATTGCTTTTACATGGAGCCAGTATGCACCAAATCAGCCTAATGGCTTCCCGCTGCCAGAACACTTCCAACAATTCTGCAAATAGCATATGAATAAATGAATGAATGAATGAATGAATGAATGAATAAGTTTATTGACCAAGTATGCATATACAAGGAATGTGCCTTGGTGCTCCGCTCACAAATGACAACACAAACATACAGTTAACAATTAAGAATAAAGCATAACCACATCAAAACAATAAGGACATAACATTAAGGTCTAAACATGTGGGTGAAAATAAACCAGAGCAAAAAAGAAACTAAAGACTTTGGTTATTCAGTAGAACTATCACTCGTGGGAAAAAAAGCTGTTTTTATGTCTGGCTGTGGCTGCTTTGACAGTCCGGAGTCGCCTTCCAGAGGGAAGTGCTTCGAAGAGTTTGTGGCCAGGGTGAGAGGGGTCAGAGGTGATCTTGCCCGCTCACTTCCTGGCCCTTGCAGTGTACAGTTCGTCAATGGGGGGAAGGTTGCAGACAACAACCTTCTCAGCTGTGCGAACGATCCGTTGCAGCCTCCGGATGTCATGCTTGGTGGCTGAGCCAAACCAGACCATGATGGAGAAGGTGAGGATGAACTCAATGATAGCAGTATAGAATTGGACCATCATTGCCTGTGGCAGATTGTGTTTCTTCAGTTCCCGTAGGAAGTACATCCTCTGTAGGCCTTTTTGACTGTGGAGTCGATGGTGGCCCCCCATTTAAGGTCCCTGGAGATGATGGACAAGTGGGCGGATGCATGGCAGATGCAGTTTAATGTGGATAAGTGTGAGGTTATCCACTTTGGTGGTAAGAATAGGAAGGCAGATTATTATTTGAATGGTGTCAAGTTGGGAAAAGGGGACGTGCTTTGGGTGTCTTAGTGCATCAGTCACTGAAAAGAAGCATGCAGGTACAGCAGGCAGCGAAGAAAGCCAATGGAATGTTGGCATTCATAACAAGAGGAGTTGAGTATAGGAGCAAAGAGGTCCTTCTGCAGTTGTACAGGGCCCTAGTGAGACCGCACCTGGAGTACTGTGTGCAGTTTTGGTCTCCAAATTTGAGGAAGGATATTCTTGCTATTGAGGGCGTGCAGCGTAGGTTTACTAGGTTAATTCCCGGAATGGCGGGACTGTCCTATGTTGAAAGACTGGAGCGACTAGGTTTGTATACACTGGAATTTAGAAGGATGAGAGGGGATCTTATCGAAACGTTTAAGATTATTAAGGGGTTGGACATGTCAGAGGCAGGAAACATGTTCCCAATGTTGGGGGAGTCCAGAACTAGGGGCCACAGTTTAAGAATAAGGGGTAGGCCATTTAGAACAGAGATGAGGAAAAACTTTTTTAGTCAGAGAGTTGTGAATCTGTGGAATTCTCTGCCTCAGAGGGCAGTGGAGGCCAATTCTCTGAATACATTCAAGAGAGAGCTAGATAGAGCTCTTAAGGATAGCGGAGTCAGGGGGTATGGGGAGAAAGCAGGAACGGGGTACTGATTGAGAATGATCAGCCATGATCACATTGAATGGCGGTGCTGGCTCGAAGGGCCGAATGGCCGACTCCTGCACCTATTGTCTATTGTCTATTGTCTATTGGTTCCAAGGAACTTAAATGATTCCACAGATGTGACTATGTTGTTGTTGATGGTGAGTGGGGGGAGGGGAGGGGGATCTCTTCGAAAGTCTACAATTAGTTCCACTGTCTTGAGAGCATTGAGCTCCAGGTTGTTGCGATGGCACCAGGACGCCAGTTGTGTCACTTCCCCATCCTGGATCAGCCCAATCAGGGAAGTGCCATCCGCAAACTTGAGGAGCTTGACAGAGGAGTCTGTGGAGGTGCAGTCGTTGGTGTAGAGAGAGTAAAGGAGAGGGGAGAGTACGCAGCCTTGCGGAGCTCCTACGCTGAGGGTCTGCGGGTCCATCCTCACATGCTGCTTCCAGTCCGTCAGGAAGTTGATGATCCACTGACAGAGGGGTTCAGGCACAGTCAGCTGGGAGAGTTTGTAGTGTAGTAGCTCTGGCACAATGCTGTTAAAAGCAGAGCTAAAGTCCACAAACAGAATCAAGGTTCCAACCACTTCAGTGGCAACGAGGTTTTGAGTGGTCACACTTGAGTTGCCTGGCAACCACTTAAGTATGTCCGATTCCTTTCTCAGAAACCACCTAACATGTGTGCTTTAAGTTCGGCTAATATACATTAAACATTCATTCCATTATGGGAACATAAGACTCTTGAGAGCCTGAATGTCAATCACTTTCAAACTTTCTCAAGCTAAGCAGCTAGCTGCCAAATCTTGTACAAGATTAAAAAAGCCGAGGCAGACAACTGACTAGTTCATGCATGATGACCCCATATACGGAAAGGTGCCCCAAGGATTGTACAGAATGGTGCAAAGCCTTTTATGCATGGTGCAATGGACCGTGATCACTTTTGGTCTGATAACTACACATGATGGTGAATTCAATATAACATGGGTCAAGAGCACTCCAGACAGAAGTGCTACAGAGTGTTGCCTTCCATATGGTGTGTTGGTGTTTGAATAACATTAAGTGGAGTGCCGCACATGACTCACCCAGTGTTCTAAGCTAATACATGGCTTGGACAATGACTGCGGGAGCTGGTTGTACCTAGGGGGACACTGGGCTGTCACACCATTATCTCAGAGCATGGCCAATGTAAGAGTTGGCCGAACGGAGGACTCGGCTTGGAGCGCGGCCTGCTAACGCCGGGTAGCCGCCGAGCTGGCCCAGACTCAGAGGACCCGGCGACCGCTGCCTGGAAAGGGGGAACCCGCCAGGCCACCATTATTTGTCCCCCAAACACCAGAGACAAGGAGGGTGGAGCCTGCGTTGATAACAGACGATACAGGAGAGGAGAGACGTCGGTAGAAGAAGAGAGGGAACTGGGGTCTGACCTACTGTGCTTTCGAGGTCAGCTGTGGGAGGCTCCTCTCTTCACTTCACTCCTCTCTTCAGAGAGGACGCCGCTTGCTGGTCGACCGAGGGAGGGCGAAGGCTGGAGGCCCACAGCAGCCTGGGGCTTGCCTGAATCGGGCACCGCTCTTAACAACTGGAGCATGGACTGGACTTGGAAAATGGCACCTAATGCGGGCTCAGTGGACTATTTCTGTACAACTGCTAATCGTGGGTGTTATGGTGATACTCTACTGAACTGTTTGAAATAAAAATATTTCACCATATGTTTCCACTTCGCACAACCTTGACCCAACAGCAAATGTTTTCAGAATGGCTGTCGCGGTTCTTGGTTCTCTCTGATGCTCCTGAAGTTCAAACATATTTATTTTCTTCTGTCCTTTTGGGGTCTCCAAACATCAGCAGATTTTGGGTGCCTACCACTGATGACTGGCCACCCATTAGCCAGTGTTATATGGCGGTGTCTTGCCACAATTCCACCCCTACTACCACTGCTAAACGTAGAGAAAAATCTGCACTGAACCAACACCAGTGGCTCTGGAAAGATTCCATGGGCTGCAACAGGAGATTAAAAAAGATTATGCCTTGTGGACATCTTTGATACCAACACAAGGTTTGGGCGTCATTGTTCATATAATGTGTGGGACACTTGAAGCTAGCATGTTTTGCATGTTACATGTGCTGGAATATTGCAGCCAAGACCCTGAATAAATCCCTGAGCAGCATAGTACTACACAGTACAAATTCCAACCCTATGTGTCGAACCACAGGAGCTCATCAAAGGAGTACCACTGATCTAGGTTATTCCATTTGCGAACAATTCCTGACGCTTTGAGCGATTTTCAATGGAAAAGCCTCAACAGTGTTATTTTCTCACCACAAAAAGCGATGATGAAATTCATCACTGTGGTAGCAGTGCCTTTGGCTGACTAAGGAATAGGGTGTTTCAAGCTCATGAGATCAAAACCAGCATGAAACTCAACTCTAACCAGGCAGCATTAATTCCTGCTCCTCTGTATGCTTCCAAGGCAGGCACCTTGAGGCACTGGAGGGAAAACGCTAACATTTTCTCCACAAAATTCACTGGAAGGATAAGAAAACCATAGTCAGTGCTCTCTCCCAGCAGTGATGCCCTCGTTACCTGCAGTTGGCTCCCCTGGGCAGGCCAGACCCTCAAGGCGACATTCTATTCCAAAGCACTTCAAAGGATGAGATTACCACACGTTGAAAAACATTCAAGAAAGCTGTCGAAAGCTATTTAAGAAGAAAAGACGCCAAACGCCAGGGTAACTCAAGGAGTCAGGCAGCATCTTTGGAGAACATGGATAGGGGACATTTCGTGTCAGAACCCTTCTTCAGACTAATTGTGCGGGTGGGGGGGGGGGCGCAAAAGCTACAAGAGTGGAAGGATAGGTGACCTGCCATTCTTTGTCCTGCCCCTCCACTCTTCTTGCTTGCATTCTTCTTAACCCTGCAATCACTCTGAAGAAGGGTCCTGACTCAAAACATCACCTATCCATGTTCTCCAGGGATGCTGCATGACCTACTAAGTTCCTCCATCATTTTGCATCTTTCCCTGGGAAACCAATATCTGCTGTTCTTTGTTTCTACTCCTTAAATAGATGCAACATGCCCATTGGAATTTCCAGCCCATAACCGCTCAAAGTGGGGAAGAGCATTCCAAACAGCACTGAGACTCTGAAGTCCTCGGGTCCTCACCTGGGTTGAGAGGGACAGATAGATCAGCCATGATTGAATGGTGGGGTAGACTTGATGGGCCGAATGGCCTAATGCTGCTCCTATAACTGAATTTATGAATTTATAGGGGACATAGGAAAGATTTAGCGGGAAATGTGCTGAAGGCAGGCACATGAGACTAGCTCAGGTCAGCAACCTGGTTGGCTTGGATGAGTTCACTGTAAATAGTGGAATAAGTGTTCCATCTTACAAACTGCCTATGCACCTGCCCCATCAAATAGTTCCTGCCTATTCATTGCAGAATCTATGGGTCTCACTTTGCCCTCAACAGTCACCTCAGAACAACTGAACAGAAAGAGGAAAGGTAAATGGCCAACTTGGATGAGCTTCTTCATTTATAGAATCATGGAATCATGGGACCAGAAACCTATGACATAAATTGCATTGAAGCAGGCCCTTTGGCCCAACTCATCCAAGCCAACCAGGTTGCTGACCTGAGCTAGTCTCATGTGCCTGCCTTCAGCACATTTCCCGCTAAATCTTTCCTATTCCAAGTATCTGTCTAAATGGCTTTTAAAGTTTGGAATGGTACCCACTTCCACAGCTTCCTCTGGCAGCTCAATCCACATTCCAGTCACTCTCTGTGTGAAAAAGCACCCCCTTTTAATTTTCTTCCTCTTTCCTTAAATCTATACCCTCCAATTTACAACATGGGGAGCCAGAATCTGAATAACTTCCTTCTCGGTGTATTTCTGCAATTGGAAAAGCTAGTTAATAAGTTTCAAAGATCGATAACTGATATGGTTTGGCTTTGAACATGATTAATATTGCACAAAAGGAACATTGCGAATAAAACAGTTGGATGTTAATTTTTTTAATGATTTAACAGAAATAAGAATATGACTTCTGAAAAGAAACCAGTAATACATTAAATGGGAAGAATAATTACAAAAAGTTTTAGACTGTGATTCAAACGAACACCAGAAGGTGTTCTGTAGGAATAAAGATTTTGCTTTTTTGGCAGTGGAAGTTAATTTTTGATGAGGAAAAATGCACAAGTGCCATTACTAATTTTGTAATCAAGGTTCGATTTGACAGATGGCACATTTTCAATTCATGTTGTGTCTTGCTTTAACTGTTTGATACAGCTATACATCAACGCATCCATATTTTGTTAATCTTTCTGCCTTCCATGGAGGGAAAATTAATCTTATACAAAGATTGGATAATAAATCTTAACCAGGAAAACTGGGCAATATTCTGTTGTCATATTTAGCTTACCATATTTGCTTGCTTGTGTTTATTAATGATGGTTAATTAAGAGCAGAAGGAAGGACTGGCTTAAGAAGTCAGTAGCGCGGCCAGAAACAAGAAGGCTAGAAACGGCCTTTTCCCTGACTCAGTCTCAAGAAGGGCCTCGACCCGAAGCGTCACCTATTCCTTTGCTCCAGAGATGATGTCTGATCTGCTGAGTTACTCCAGCTTTTTGTGTCTATCTTCAGAAGCAAGGATCGGCGGCGGCCCGACCCCTGCTCATATCCCAAGGACCAGAGAAACGGAGAGGAGGGTTGAGGGAGCCAGCGACGGCGGATGCAAGGGGCAGTAAGAGACTGAACCGGGTCTACTCTTCCATGCCTTCAAAGTCAGCCGCAGAGGGCCCCCCAGGGCACAAAAGCTGAAGGCGGCTGGCTAGGAGAGGGGCAATGGTTCACTGGTCAATCTGTACCGAACCGAAACTGGAGGCACTGCAACAGTCTGGAGCTCGCTTGAATCAGGCGTCACTCCAGAAGACTGAGCACACGGACTGGACTGGACTTTGAAAATGGCGCCGTATCCTGGTGACTCTTGCATGCGGTCTCAGTGGACTATTTCTATATGCTTTTTACTAATCGGGGATTGTGCTTAGGTATGGCGATATTTTACTGAATTGTATGCAAACAAATAATTTCACTGTATGACTCTACATGTGATAATAAAGGACCCCATCGAACCACTGAAGAAAATAAAAGAATAGAAGCTATTTAATTTTGTGTCAAGCCAACTCATTATAAAACATATTTATTACAAGACAATTACAGCTAATGTCATTGTATTTACTGTTCAGATCCGTTTGCCCCTGAAAAGTTAGCTTTAAGTTAGAGAGACAAACAAAACGCTTTATTGATGAGAACCGTTTTGTTTTGCATTTCAAAGTTGCACTACCACAAGACCTTTAATGTGGCAATGCCACTTATATCAAAACATGTATTGACTGTAAATCCCTTGAGATATCTTGTGCTGATAAAAGAGATGCCACAAATTCACAAACCTTTCTCCTTTAATTTCCATATGATTAAAAAAATGGACCTCGCTAGGATGGGAGCTGGAGGAAGCAACACAAACTGTGAGAGAATTTTGCTAAACCTTAACTGTTCTGCTTCTTGACACGTATTGTGAAACTAAAAATGCACACTGTTCTTAGGAAAGCCTTGGCCGAACGATTGGAGCATTGTGTACAGATATCTGTTTCTTTGTGCGTGATGTTATTATCTGTTGTCTGCAAAACCAAAAGTGCCTGCGTACAGGTCTGAGTAATGTAATTTAGGCATTTTAGATAAAATCGCAACTCCCTGACTAAGCTGTTTAAAGAACTAAGATATGTGCTGGTCTGCACATACACTTGTTTGTTCGGCAGTATATAAACCCGTGCCGTCTGTACTCTTAAGGAATTGTCTCCCGGGGCAGTTCCTCCATGATATCACGTAATAAAGTCTCGCTCACCATAAGTCCGAGTCCTTGATTGATTTCGCTGACACAAACATTCAGAAGTCAAGGGCAAGTACTTGACAAGGACTTCCTCTGTCTGACAGAAACCTGGCAACAACCTCTGGATTACCTCTCACTCAACCTCACTACACCCAACGGATACTCCTACATCAATAAACCACGCTCGGAAGGCCGATGTGGTGGGATTGCCGTAATTCACCAACAGGACTTCAAGATCAACCTCATCTCCATCTCATCTGCTCCGTCATTTGAACACCTGGCTTTCAAACTCTCTGGCCACACAAAATTAGTCATGGCAGTTGTCTACCGCCCTCCCAAACCACACCCATCATTCCTTTCTGACTTCTCTGACTTTCTGACCCAGTTCTGTTCTCTCTCCCCCTCAATCCTCCTCCTCGGTGATTTCAACATCCACATGGACTCCACTGACTCCACAATAACCGCTGACTTCACTGAAATACTCAACTGCTTTAACCTCACTCAACACGTCAATTTTCCCACCCATAACCGTGGGCACATTCTGGACCTTGTCTGCTCCACTGGACTAAATCTACATCACCTCTCTGGCTCCGACCCCACCCTCTCTGATCACTTAGCCATCACCATGTCTGTCAACATTCCCACCCCAGCTCCAAAGCAAAAACGCAAAATCAACTTCCGTAAGCTGAACTCTGTTTCACCTACCTCGCTCTCATCCTCCCTCTCTGAAATAATGTCCGCCTCTCCCTTCGTTGACCTCCACAGCCCCTCTGACCTCACTGACTACTACAACCGCACTCTCTCCTCCTGCCTCGACCAGCTTGCACCTATAAAAACCAAAACAGTTTCCTTCACCCACTCTGCTCCCTGGTTTACCCCTGAACTCCGCGTGATGAAAACTCATGCCCGCCAACTTGAAAGACTCCGCAACAAAACAGGTCTCACAATTCACTCCCAAGCCTACAAAGACCACATACAGCACTATAAAGATGCCCTCTCCCATGCCCACTCCACCTACTACTCTCAAATAATTCACTCTGGCTCCGGAAACCCAAAAACACTCTTCTCTACAATAAACAAACTTCTCAGCCCCCTGGACACCATCTCCCAATCATTCACAGTTGACAAATGCACCACTTTCCTTTCATTCTTCCAAAGCAAAATAGACAACATCTACAGCACCTTAACCACCAATGCACCTGCTCCCCCTCAAACCACCTGCCCCCCCTTATCCTGTCAGCCCCTGCCTCAGTTCTCCCCAATCTCCACCACCGACCTCTCTGACCTCTTCACAGGAATAAAAACTGCCACCTGCTCTCTGGACCCCATCCCCTCCAGCTTTGTCAAGGCCTGCCTTCCTGCTCTCTCTCCACTTATCACTGCAACAATAAACTCCTCCCTGTCCACTGGCATCGTCCCGCCATTCCTCAAAATTGCTGCTGTCACCCCCATTCTGAAAAAACCTGGTCTAAACCCTGACACCCCAAACAACTTCAGACCAATCTCCAACCTACCCTTTCCGTCCAAAGTTTTGGAACGTGCTGTAGCTTCCCAACTCAAATACCACCTCTCTACCAATAACCTGTATGAAACTTTCCAATCCGGATTCCGCTCAAACCACTGTACTGAAACTGCGCTCCTCAAAATCACAAACGACATTCTCCTCTCCTCCGACGCTGGCAACCTCAACATCCTCATCCTACTTGACCTCAGCGCCGCCTTTGACACCATAAATCACTCCATTCTCCTCACCCGACTTGAAACCTCCCTTAACATCACCGGCACAGCCCTATCCTGGTTCAAATCTTACCTCTCTGACAGACACCAGTTCATCTCCATTAACAACTGTAAATCCCCCATCGCTCCCCTCCCCCAAGGTGTCCCCCAAGGCTCAGTCCTTGGCCCCCTCCTTTTCATCCTCTACCTGTTCCCCCTTGGTCAATTAATCCGCCGTCATGGTCTCAACTTCCACTGCTTCGCCGATGATATCCAGCTCCTCATCTCCACCAAGTCAATCTCCTCCACCACACACTCTACACTGACAAACTGCATTACTGAAATAAAATCTTGGCTTCAATCAAACTTCCTCAAACTCAATTGCAACAAATCTGAAATCATCATCATTGGTCCAAAAATGCTCACCAAATCCACCCAAAACTTCATCCTCAACATTGATGGTCTCCCAGTATCTACCTCACCTCACATCCGGAATCTTGGAATCATCCTTGATCAAACCCTCTCCTTCGACAAACACATCAAACACAACACAAAGACAGCCTTCTTCCACCTCAAAAACATTGCCCGTCTCCGTCCATCCCTCTCCTCCACAGCTGCAGAAACCCTCATCCACGCCTTCATCACCTCCCGTCTGGACTACTGCAACAGCCTCCTCTATGGCGCACCCTCAAAAATCATCAATAAACTTCAATACATTCAAAACTCCGCTGCCCGTCTACTCACACACACCTCGATCCGTGACCATATCACCCCCGTCCTTTATAAACTCCACTGGCTCCCCATCCCCCAGAGAATCCAGTACAAAATCCTCCTCATAACCTACAAAGCCCTCCATAACCTGGCCCCATCCTACCTGACCGACCTCCTCCACAGGCACACTCCCACCTGCACCCTCCGCTCTGCCGCTGCCAATCTCCTATCCCCCCACATCCGGACTAAACTCAGATCCTGGGGGGACAGGGCTTTTTCCATCGCTGCTCCCACCCTATGGAACTCACTACCCCAAACCGTTAGAGACTCCCCCACACTCACCACATTCAAAACATCGCTGAAGTCTCACCTGTTCAGTACTGCCTTCAACCACTGAAGGTCACCTCACCTTCTGTCTCCTTTCTCTGTTCATTTATTTATTTACTTATTTATCTATTTATTCATTTCCCCTATGTTCTCAAAATCTCTGTAAAGCGTCTTTGAGTATATGAAAAGCGCTATATAAATAAAATGTATTATTATTATTATTATTATTAAGAAAGAGATATGGTACCTTAAACATTTAAAGCAAGCCTTCTCCAACTGTTTGGATCGAGACATGATGTGTTGATAAAGTGAGTGGAGTCAAAATGTACAAGGCAAGACCTATGAGAGATGGAAGTTTGAAAAGCCCTTCAGAATATCGAAATCAAATTATTTGGCGAAGGAATCACTCACCTTACAGAGGAACAATTCTCCTGCTGATTGTGGGGAAGCTATGCACAATACAATAACAATACAATTAGCTCCACAGAGAGGTTACCAACTGAAGATGTTAACGCTCTCTTCCTGGATCGCACATGAACCTGCTGAGCATTTCCAGAATTTTCTGCTTTTATTACAGTGGTAACATACTTCTTCCAGGCTTGAGCTGCGAGGGCTGGCCAAAAGTAAAGAGAACAGCTCAACAACTGAGAGCCTGGAGTCACAAGAGAGGATAGATTCTTCGATCCGGAGCAACAAACAATCTGCTGGGGGAACTCAGTGGGCCGAGCAGCTACTGTGGGGAGAAAAGAATGGCATTTTGGGTCAAAACCCTGCATCAGAAGTGAAGACTGCATTCATTCTCTGAAAACAAGAAAATATGAAAAATGTGATCCTAATCATGGATGCATGGAAATCATGTGGCACAGAAGGAGACCATTTGGTCCATCACACCTGTGTCTGTCAAAAAAGAGCCACACTTCCATGTGCCTATCCATAAGCCTCTTAAATGTCACTATCATATATGACTCCACCAACATGCCTTGAAGTGT
Organism: Rhinoraja longicauda; assembly: GCF_053455715.1. Classification (NCBI taxonomy): domain Eukaryota; kingdom Metazoa; phylum Chordata; class Chondrichthyes; order Rajiformes; family Arhynchobatidae; genus Rhinoraja; species Rhinoraja longicauda. The sequence goes on from NC_135959.1 coordinate 22,946,335, forward strand.
AATCCAGGCCCCCACATCTCTCTGTGTAAAAACCATGTGCCACACATCTCTATTAAACTTTCCCCCTTTCACCTTATAGCTATGCCCTCTGGTGTTGAACATTTCCACCCTGGGAAAAAAGATTCTGACTGTCTACCCTCTCAATGCTGAATTAGACGTGAAGAAATTTGATCTGGTGCAATTCTTCAATTTAGAAACCTATTACTCTTGAATCACCTGCAAACAAATGTTATATCTTATTTTCAAGTCCACATTTTTAATGGAAAAGTAAACATGCACCTTGCTGTGTGTGATGGTGTCAATTGAAAAGCCACATTTTATTAAATTCTGAAACAAATGAGACGGCTGCGAGGTTCAGATGGACAACAATTGCAAACACGTTCAACTGAACCGGCATCTGAGGTCAGAACCTGTTGATATATATTCACACTGCTCCTCGAACTGGTATCCTGTATGCTAGCTAGTCACGAGCGATATAGGCAAAGGTTTCCCTCACTTCTACTCAGAAAGAGTTCCCGGAGCGGAAGTGACAGACCTGTGATTTCCATGCTCACTAGGTGAAGGCAGGACTTCGAAGAATGTAATGTGGATGTTCCAGGCCAAATCAACACACTTCACAAAGCTTTTGTGAAACTTTTGTGTAAGAAGGAACTGCGGATGCTGGTTTAAACTGAAGATAGGTACAAAAAGTTGGAATAACTCAGCGGGACAGGCAGCATCTCTGGAGAGAAGGCGGCATGGGTGACGTTTCAGGTCGAGACTCTTCTTCAGTCTGAAGAAGGGTCTCGACCTGAAACTTCACCCATTCCTTCTCTCCAGAGATACTGCCTGTCCCGCTGAGTTACTCCACCTTTTTGTGTCTATCCTCAGGAACATTTGACAGACACCAAACCCCAACCCCCATCTCAAATATGAACCTCAAAGTAGTCAAGATTTCTCATGGTTTCTTAAAGTCACTGACACTCAGAAACACATGGAAACTATTAAAAGTAAAAATGGGTTTAAAAATCTAATTTAAAAAATCTAAAAATCGACCTCAAACACTTTTAAGGTTATTATAAATGCAAAATATTTAAACAAAATTTAAGTTATCTTATTTTCAACTTTCATTTCTGTTATACCACGATCCTCATTCACAATCCTATAGTAGGATTTGTAAGCACATTTTTTGAGCAGCTAAATGATCTCAGCAAGTTACTCCACCATTAGACCATGTAGAGACTGTGGATAGAACAATTAAGAAATAGGGAACATGGAAAATCTTATCAAAGTCTAGAGCTGGTTCTTCACTTTATAGAGTTAATTCTTGTTGCATTTTCTTAAACAAGAGTTTGAAATGTTTAAAATAAAAAGATCCTGGTTGATGTTCGCATACTGTTTCCTCTGCACAATGAATGTGTTGGACATGCTTCGTGAAACTCTACTCTAAGTGAAACATGCCAAGGCCATGCTCTTTCCGAACTTCATAAAGACATTGCTGCCCTAGTCCTGCGAGGAAACATTAACATTTATCCACCAAACTGATAGAGGTTTTAACGTTTCTACATGAATGCAAAAGCCCTAAAATTGCCAAACAGCAGTTAGCAACCCGTTTCATGAAAGTATTTTTATCTCCACGTGAGATCCAACACAATAAAGTCACATGTCATCAGCAGCAGGAGTCCTCCTGAACAATTGGTGTCAGGTTAGAACTGCCCCATCCCAGCACGAGATCAGGGGTGGGGAGGATCGAATGAATCAGCTCTCCAAATCCATCAGTCAGTTTGGCACTCTGCCGATGACAGCATTTGGAACTGCTATCGAGACATGGTTAACGAGTCTTGATCCCTAGCACTGACAACTCTTACCTTAATGAGCGTAAAATATTCATTTGAAATTATTTTCCAATAACCCGAATCACAAAGTGTAAAGCCTTATATAATATAAGTCTGCCTTCGTCTTTTCCTTCTTTGTGTTTTAGTTTGTTGTGAAATGTATGTTTTAGTTTATCTTTAGTTTTGTATTATGAGGAGGGTGGTGAGGGAGGGTGGGGGAAACTTTTCTTATCTCTTTTCTCAATGGAGATGCGACTTTTTCCGTGTCGTATCTCCGCCTGCACTGCGGCCTTACAACGTGGAGTTGGTGGCCTCTTAGACAATAGACAATAGACAATAGGTGCAGGAGTAGGCCATTTGGCCCTTCGAGCCAGCACCGCCATTCAATGTGATCATGGCTGAACATTCACAATCAGTACCCCATTCCTGCCTTCTCCCCCTATCCCATATCTCTTGTTTGGGACATCTAGAGCTCCAAAACCGCGGAGCCTGCAGCCTTTAATATCTCGGAGCGAGCGATCACTTTGCCTGGGGTCAGCCTTTGGTGCTCCAACCTGCCGGAGCTGCGGACTTTAACATCGTGGAGCACGCGGTCCCTAGCTAGGGACCGATTTCGGGTACTCAAGCAGCAGGAGTTTTCGACCGCCCCGAAGCGGGAGCTTAGACCACCCCGATGAGGGAGCTCGATCGCCGGCTGTGGATGGTTCGGCTCCCCCGACCGCGGGAGGAAAGGAGGAAAGAATTGCCTTCCATCACAGTAAGGAACGTGGAGGAGCCGCTGTGGTGGATGTTTATGTCAATTTTTATGTTGGTGTGTGTCTTGTTGCTTTTTTGTTATGACTGTATGGCAAACCAAATTCCTCGTATGTTGCAAAACATACTTGACTAATAAATTACGATTATGATTACAATTATGATTATATACACTTTGCGATTCAGGTTATTGGAAAATAATTTCAAATGATTATATATAGCTGCATAATCACGTATTCTGTATCTCCCACAAAATAGGTCACAGAGTCATACAGATTCATACAGCACAAAACAGGCTCTTCGGCCCAACTTGCCCATACTGACCATGACAGCCCGGCCAAAATATATATCCCACCTGCCCACGTTTAGCCTCTTGTCGCTCCAAACCTTTCCTATTCATGGATCGGTTTCTTAACCTATATGGATCTTAAATAGTGTCATTATTATTTGCAAGTTCCTCCCAGTGGATAATGAACAGCAATTCACGGGATGAGATGAGGCTTCAATTGTTGACATAGATAAACCAGGACAATCCCGGTGTGTAAATGAATAATGACATTCAGCAGACAGAACTGCTTTGTATAGAAATTTTACATGAAACAATTTTTCAATGCAAGGTTTCAGAGTTCACTTATTATCTTTCAATCAATAGAGTGCAACTATAAATAGACCTCTGTACAATCGACAATCTGGGGTTTTTTCTGATTCACTTGTCAGCAAGAGCTTGATAAATGGTCCCGGGTGAAAAATTAGCATGTTAATGAAATTTTACTGGAATTCCACTTGTCCAAGCCCCGATGCATTTACATTTTGGTTCAGGCATTCAGTTTTCCTGTTTCGTAGAAGATGAGTACATTGTGATAACCAGAACCCTTCCATGAAAAATAGGAAAGCCTTTAAAGGTTGGGTGCTGCCCAGAGGTCATTTGTAACTATTTACTCCTCCCTGGGCATTATCTTCTATTTTATTACTTACCTGAGTAACTCTTTGTACAATAATCTATTTTATTAATCAAAGAGTTTAGCACTCCAGCCCACCATTGGCATCTTTTGCATTTTGCTCCTCTTTCCCTGTTGTGATATTTGCAAACAAAAACGATGTTATCTCTGACATCTTTTTTTCTTGATAAAGGGTCACACACCTAAAGTGTTAACTTTGAATCAGTCAGTGGGTCAGTTAGCATCTGTGGGAAGAGAAACAGGGGTATTCTTTCAGGTCATAGACTGTCAGAATTTTTACCTGAACATTAAACCTTTTTCTCTTTCCAGTTTAGTTTAGTTTAGTTTAGTTAATTGTCATGTGTACCGAGGTACAGTGAAAAGCTTTTGTTGCGTGCTAATCAGTAAGCAGAAAGACAATACTGAGTACAATCAGTCCAATTACAGTGTATTATCTGGATGGCGCCGACGATGGCTGCCATGGTGTACTGCTCCTTGCTGTTTTGGATGTTTTTGTTCGTTTGTGTCGTCTGTAAAAATCCCACCAAGATCACTTTCATGAGAGAGGTACTCCTTAACATCAGATGTACGGTACTTTCAAACATCGTTCCGGATTTCTCTCATTCGCTGGATTATTTGGATATACTCGTCGGCAGGGCTGTGGCTGTGTGTTCAAGGTCTGAGACGGAGGAGGACCCGGGGAAATCGCTCTGGAACACTTGCCCGACTCTGGCAAAGTGGATTACGCACACAGCTCACGAGTATATTCCTTGCAGATCTACGTTCTTTCAATAACAAAGTGGACGAACTGCAACTCCTGCGCCAAACAAACAAGGGCTTCTCTCAAGCCGTTGCCCTGTGCTTCAACGAGACCTGGCTGTGTGAGTTGACCTCGGACAATGCGCTGCAACTGGCTGGCTTTCAACTACACAGAGAGGACCATGAGGCAGAGGCAGCGGGGAATTCAAGAGAAGGTGGAATATGCTTCTATACTAACCAGGACTGATACAGCGAAGTCTCGGTACTGTCTAACTTCTGTTCCACCAATCTAGAATCTTTCTTTATAAACTGCAAACCCTTCTATTCTCCGAGGGAATTTACCTCTTTTATTCTCGTTGGAGTTTACATCCCCCCCCCCCCCCCCCCAAGCCTGCATACGTGAAGCGCAAATGCAACTCGCTGACCAGGTATTGAGGGCAGAGAGTGACTTCCTGGACTCCATGGTGATTGTTTTGGGGAACTTTAACAAGGCTAACCTCAGTCGTGAGCTCCCAAAGTACAGACTTCATGTTACCTGCCCCACGAGAGGGATGAGAACACTTGATCACTGTTACACTTCAATCAAGAACGCATATCGCTCTGTTCCCCGGGTGACTCTGGGTCTCTTCGATCATTGTTCAGTTCACCTTATTCCAACCAACAGGCAGAAACTAAAATCTGCTAAACCTGTGGTCAGAACAACAAAAAGGTGGACAAGCGAGGGCATTGAAAAAATACAGTCCTGCTGTGACTGCACTGATTGGAATGTGTTCAGGGAAGCAATAAGTCTGAAGAAGGGTCTCGACCTGAAAAGTCACCCATTCCTTCTCTCCAGAGATGCTGCCTGACCCGCTGAGTTACTCCAGCATTTTGTGTCAACCTTCGATTTAAACCAAAATCTGCAATCTTTTTTCCACCACAAACCCCAAAGAGTACACAGACACTGTGACATCCTATGTTAGCTTTTGCGAGGTCAGTTGCATACCCTCTAAGACCCGGATATGGTTCAACAACGACAAGCCCTGGTTCACAGCAGAACTCAGACAGCTCCGCCAGTCAAAAGATGAGGCCTACAGGAGCGGGGGTACAGACCTCTACAGGCAGGTCAAGTACAAGCTGAGAAGAGGAATCAGAGCTGCCAAGGAAAGGTACTCTGAGAAGCTGAGGAGCAAGTTCTCAGCAAATGACTCCTCTTCAGTTTGGAAGGGCTTGCAAGAGATCACCAGCTACAAGACGAAAACCCCCCGCTCCATGGCTAATCGTCAGCTGAGTAACGACCTGAATGAGTTCTACTGCAGGTTCAAGAAACAGAAACATCACCCTGGGACCCCCTCCCCCCCCCCCCCCCCCCCAATCACCATTTCACACCTACTCACAGCCTGACTCCGTTCTGCAAAGACTGGACCGTTCCCCACCCACTCCTCCCCAAACACCACGTCACACCTACTCACAGCCTGACTCCAACCGGCAAAGACTGGCCCCATCCACCCCCCCACCCTCCCCCACCCCTCTGCAATCACCACCACACCCACTTACAGCTTGACTCCAGTCAGCAAAGACTGGGCCCTCGTCCACAAACACACACCCTCCTTGCTGCCCAACATCAGTCTGGCCTCTTTCCAATCTCTAACAATAGAAATTGAGGAGGTGGAGAGGCTATTCAGGAGACAGAAAAGCCGGAAATCTCCAGGACCGGACAATGTTTCCCCCTCTACCCAAGTTCAGTGCCGAACAACTGTCTGCACAGACATTTTCAACCAATCCCTGCAAACACACTGTCTCTGCATGCTTCAAAGTCTCCACTATTGTCCCTGTACCCAAAAAGACAAGGATCACTGGTTTTAATGACTACAGGCCTGTCGCACTGACCTCTGTAGTCATGAAGACCTTTGAAAGACTTGTGCTGGCCCAGCTGAAAAGCATCACAAACCCCCTTCTTGGAACCCCTCTGCAGTTTGCATACCGGGCCAATAGATCATTGGATGACGCAGTCAACCTAGGCCTGCATTTCATCCTCCAGCACCTAGCCTGCAAGGGGACCTATGCAAGGATTTTGTTTATGGCCTTTAGCTCTGCATTTAACACCATTGTGCCAGAGCTACTACACTCCAAACTCTCCCAGTTGACTGTGCCTGAATCCCTCTGTCAATGGATTATCAACTTCCTGACAGACAGGAAGCAGCATGTGAGGCTGGGAAAGCAAATCTCGGACCCACAGACACTCAGCATAGGAGCACCGCAAGGCTGCGTACTCTCCCCTCTCCTTTACTCCCTCTATACCAACGACTGCACCTCCACAGAATCCTCTGTCATGCTTCTCAAGTTTGCGGATGGCACAACCCTGATTGGACTGATCCAGGATGGGGAGGAATCTTCCTACAGACAGGAAGTGACACAGCTGGCATCCTGGTGCCTTCAGAACAACCTGGAGCTCAGAGCTCTTAAGACAGTGGAACTGATTGTAGAATTTAGGAGAGCTCCCCCTCCAATCCCCCCACTCACCATCAACAACACATCTGTGGACTCATTTAAGTTCTTTGGAACCTTCATCTCCAAGGACCTTAAATGGGGGGCCACCATCGACTCCACGGACAAAAAGGCCCAACAGAGGATGTACTTCCTGCGGAAGCTGAGGAAACACAGTCTGCCACAAGCAATGAAGGTCCAATTCTATACTACCATCGTAGAGTCTGTCCTCACCTTCTCCATCATGGTCTGGTTTGGCTCAGCCACCAAGCACAACATCCGGAGGCTGCAACGAATCGTTCGTTCAGCTGAGAAGGTTGCTGTCTGCAACCTTCCTCCCATTGACAAACTGTACACTGCAAGGGCCAGGAAGCGAGTGGGCAAGATCATCTCTGACCCCTCTTACCCTGGCCACAAACTCTTTGAAGCACTTCCCTTTGGAAGGTGATTCCGGACTGTCAAAGCAACCACAGGCAGATATAAAAACAGTGTTTTTCCGCGAGTAGTAGCTCTACTCAATAACCAAAAGTCTGTAGTCTCTTTTTCCTCTGGTTTATTTCACTCACATGTTTAAACTATAATGTTGTATTCTTAAAGTTTTAATGTTTTATGCTTTATACTTAATTGTTTACTGCATGTTTGTGTTGTTACTTGTGAGGGGAGCACCAAGGCACATTCTTTGTACGCGTACACACTTGGTCAATAAACTTATTCATTCATTCATTAGATACATGATAAAGGAATAACATTTAGTGCAAGGTAAAGCCAGCAAAGCGTGATCAAGGATAGTCCGAGGGTCACCAAAGAGGTAGATAGTAGTTTGATCGGAAGCATTAGCTTTGTTTCTCTTTCCACAGATTCTGTCGAACCTGCTGAGCATTTCCCACCAATGGTTTGGGTTCTGACTATTGGTCAGTATCCGTTTCAGAGCTCCCTTCACCCCTGCATTCACCTGTTCTCACAGTGGATCTTGAATCTCATTCTTGCTATTGAGGGCGTGCAGCGTAGGTTTACTAGGTTAATTCCCGGAATGGCGGGACTGTCATATGTTGAAAAGCTGGAGCGATTAGGCTTGTATACACTGGAATTTAGAAGGACGAGAGGGGATCTTATCGAAACATATAAGATTATTAAGGGGTTGGACACGTTAGAGGCAGGAAACATGTTCCCAATGTTGGGGGAGTCCAGAACAAGGGGCCACAGTTTAAGAATAAGGGGGAGGCCATTGAGAACTGAGATGAAGAAAAAAATTTCAGTCAGAGAGTTGTGAATCTGTGTAATTCTCTGCCTCAGAAGGCAGTGGAGGCCAATTCTCTGAATGCATTCAAGAGAGAGCTAGATAGAGCTCTTGAGAATAGCGGAGTCAGGGGGTATGGGGAGAAGGCAGGAACGGGGTACTGATTGAGAATGATCAGCCATGATCACATTGAATGGCAGTGCTGGCTCGAAGGGCCGAATGGCCTCCTCCTGCACCTATTGTCTATCGTCTATTGTCTATTGTTCCATTCTGTTTGAGTTTGGAGACTAGTTCCAAATGGCCACAGTCATGAAAGGATTCATCTCTGGCCTCAAAACTCTTCCCTTGATCTTTGACTGAGGGCAAAACTGGAGGGAAGTTCTACATCCTGTCAAATATATAGCTTAGAAATGTCTTTGTCGTTCAGAAATATTTAAGAAAACTATTAATGATGACCCAGTCACTAAATATAAAACATAAATTACTTTATTATAAACAAAACATATAAATATACAGAAATATACAGAAATAATGAAAATGATTAAACTAATGGAAAATAATCAAAATAACCTCTTAGCTCACCAGTGCATGATGTGAAATCAATGAGGGAGCCCTATAGCCTGAAACTGGAACTGAGAGACAATTCCCCAGCACAATGCTGAGGAATCCCTGGAAAAGCGGGATTCACCACTGGGATTTAATTTGGAAAACTCATCTCTGATCTTGTCATGTCCTCAGTCAAAACATGGACAAAGAATTGAAATCACAGTCATGCACCATTGACCAGAAACTAGGATTGACAAGAGAAAACCCTTGAGTGCTTTGAGTTCCCGCAACCGTAGGTACTCCGTGACTGTACTGAATACGGGAAGTCAGGAAGCATTGCTGCCTTGTCGACCATAAGCTTCAAATCAAGTCAAGTCAAATCAAGTCAAGTTGTGTTTATTGTCATTTGCACGTAAAGTGAGGTACAGGTACTATAAAAAAATTGCTCGCAGCAACATCACAAACACATAGGTTTAGATTTTTTAGATTTAGAGATACAGCGCAGAAACAGGCCCTTCGGCCCACCAGGTCCGTGCCGCCCAGCGATTCTCGCACACTAACACTATCCTACACCCACTAATAATAATAATAATAATAATAATATTCATTTATTGTCATTGCAACGAGTACAACGAAATTTAAAAAATAGCCAATCCTGACGGTGGGTACAAACATATATGCAATAAATGCAAAAACAAATAAATACATAAATACAATTATATTAAGTACAAGATTTTTTAACGGTGTTGCCTAGTGCAAAGGTAGTGTTCAGTTCTCGTATGGCCCTGGGGTAAAAACTGTTCTTAAGTCCGTTTGTTCGGGATTTGATCGACCTGAAACGTCGACCAGAGGGCAGATGAACAAACAGACGGTGGCCGGGGTGGGATGGATCTTTTATTATTTTGCCTGCTCTACTGAGGCAGCGTAGGCTGAACAGGTGCTCCAGGGAGGGCAGTGAGCAGCCGATGATCTTCTGGGCCGTCGTGATGACCCTCTGAAGGGCCTTCCTGTCCTTTTCTGAGCAGCTGGCATACCATGTGGTTATACAGTATGCCAGCACACTCTCGATGGAGCAGCGATAGAAGGACAACATGAGCTTCTCCTGCAGGTTGGTTTTCCTGAGGATCCTCAGGAAGTGGAGTCTCTGCTGTGCCTTCTTTACTGTGGTGATGGTGTTGGTAGACCAGGTAAGATCCTCTGCGATGTGCGTACCCAGGAACCTGAAAGCGGGTACCCTTTCCACACAGACCCCATTGATGTAGAGTGGGTCGTAATCTACACTGGTTTTTCTAAAGTCAATTATAAGTTCCTTTGTTTTGGAGGAGTTCAATAGACAATAGACAATAGACAATAGGTGCAGGAGTAGGCCATTCAGCCCTTCGAGCCAGCACCGCCATTCAATGCGATCATGGCTGATCACTATCAATCAGTACCCCGTTCCTGCCTTCTCCCCATACCCCCTCACTCCGCTATCCTTAAGAGCTCTATCCAGCTCTCTCTTGAAAGCATCCAACGAACTGGCCTCCACTGCCTTCTGAGGCAGAGAATTCCACACCTTCACCACCCTCTGACTGAAAAAGTTCTTCCTCATCTCCGTTCTAAATGGCCTACCCCTTATTCTCAAACTGTGGCCCCTTGTTCTGGACTCCCCCAACATTGGGAACATGTTATCTGCCTCTAATGTGTCCAATCCCCTAATTATCTTATATGTTTCAATAAGATCCCCCCTCATCCTTCTAAATTCCAGTGTATACAAGCCCAATCGCTCCAGCCTTTCAACATACGACAGTCCCGCCATTCCGGGAATTAATCTAGTGAACCTACGCTGCACGCCCTCCATAGCAAGAATATCCTTCCTCAAATTTGGAGACCAAAACTGCACACAGTACTCCAGGTGCGGTCTCACCAGGGCCCGGTACAACTGTAGAAGGACCTCTTTGCTCCTATACTCAACTCCTCTTGTTACGAAGGCCAACATTCCATTGGCTTTCTTCACTGCCTGCTGAACCTGCATGCTTCCTTTCATTGACTGATGCACTAGGACACCCAGATCTCGTTGAACTCCCCCTCCTCCTAACTTGACACCATTCAGATAATAATCTGCCTTTCTATTCTTACTTCCAAAGTGAATAACCTCACACTTATCTACATTAAACTGCATCTGCCATGTATCCGCCCACTCACACAACCTGTCCAGGTCACCCTGCAGCCTTATTGCATCTTCCTCACAATTCACACTACCCCCCAACTTAGTATCATCTGCAAATTTGCTAATGGTACTTTTAATCCCTTCGTCTAAGTCATTAATGTATATCGTAAATAGCTGGGGTCCCAGCACCGAACCTTGCGGTACCCCACTGGTCACTGCCTGCCATTCCGAAAGGGACCCATTTATCCCCACTCTTTGCTTTCTGTCTGTTAACCAATTTTCTATCCATGTCAGTACCCTACCCCCAATACCATGTGCCCTAATTTTGCCCACTAATCTCCTATGTGGGACCTTGTCGAAGGCTTTCTGAAAGTCGAGGTACACCACATCCACTGACTCTCCCTTGTCAATTTTCCTAGTTACATCCTCAAAAAATTCCAGTAGATTTGTCAAGCATGATTTCCCCTTCGTAAATCCATGCTGACTCGGAACGATCCCGTTACTGCTATCCAAATGCTCAGCAATTTCGTCTTTTATAATTGACTCCAGCATTTTCCCCACCACTGATATCAGACTAACTGGTCTATAATTACCCGTTTTCTCTCTCCCTCCTTTCTTAAAAAGTGGGATAACATTTGCTATTCTCCAATCCACAGGAACTGATCCTGAATCTATAGAACATTGAAAAATGATCTCCAATGCTTCCACTATTTCTAGAGCCACCTCCTTAAGTACTCTGGGATGCAGACCATCAGGCCCTGGGGATTTATCAGCCTTCAGTCCCATCAGTCTACCCAAAACCATTTCCTGCCTAATGTGGATTTCCTTCAGTTCCTCCATCACCCTAGGTTCTCCAGCCCCTAGAACATTTGGGAGATTGTGTGTATCTTCCTCAGTGAAGACAGATCCAAAGTAACGGTTTAACTCGTCTGCCATTTCTTTGTTCCCCATAATAAATTCCCCTGCTTCTGTCTTCAAGGGACCCACATTTGCCTTGACTATTTTTTTCCTCTTCACGTACCTAAAAAAACTTTTGCTATCCTCCTTTATATTATTGGCTAGTTTACCCTCGTACCTCATCTTTTCTCCTCAGGACCAGATTGTTCACTGAACACCATGCTGCCAGCCTTTGGATTTCATCCCTATAGGCTGTCTCATCTCCTCCTGAGATGAGTCCAACCACAGTCGTGTCATCCGCGAACTTGATGATGGTGTTGGTGGGATGGGTGGGGGCGCAGTCGTGAGTGTAGAGCGAGTAAAGGATGGGGCTCAACACACAGCCCTGTGGTGAGCCGGTGCTCAGTGTAATGGTGGAGGAGAGGTGAGGGACAATTTTTACATTTGCCCAGCCAATTAACCTACATACCTGTACGTCTTTGGTGTGGGAGGAAACCGAAGATCTCGGAGAAAACCCACGCAGGTCACGGGGAGAACGTACAATCTCCGTACAATCGGCGCCTGTAGTCAGGATCGATCCTGAGTCTCCGGCGCTGCAGACAACACCTATAAACATAAATAACACATAAATATCTCAAGAGTTCTAAAAGACAGTGAAAAGAAAAGAAATAAAACAAAAACAAGACATGAATGTAAAAGGCAATTAGAAAAATGTTCAAGGCAGTGCAAGAGGTGGTCCACTGTGTTCCATTCACAGTGAGTTGAGGTCTTAATCTTCACATTGACTAATTTGGGTCTGAGAATTAGTAGTATAATTTTGTGGTTAACACAAAATTGGGCATGTAGCAGATTGTAATACACATGTAGAATCAGAGTATTGTAAGCCTATAATGTTTAACATAGAGATACGTAACTGCAGTTGCTAAAATCTTGAGCAAAACACAAAATGCAGGAGCAACTCAGCAGGGTCAGGCATCTCCTATGGAGAGAATGGATAGATGACGTTTCAGGTCAGGTCCCTTCATCAATACATCAGTGTAAGTGCTACGTAGCTTGATTTGAAATAATGAATTGCCCATTCTTTGGAAATTAAAGATGAAAAACGTTTCCTTGTTGCATACACCAACTACCCATTAGAGTGATGACGTAATAATAGTTTGTTCTAATCTGCCTCCAAATTATATTGGTTAATGGAGCCATGTGTAGGATAGTGTTAATGTGCGGGGATCGCTGGGCGGCACGGACTTGGAGGGTCGAAAAGGCCTGTTTCCGGCTGTATATATATGATATGATATGATAATATTTCTGGTCTCCCCATTCCAAAAACCTTGGCAAAATCTGACATTGAAAATCTACTAAAACAACACTGAAACTGAGATTTTACACTGAACAGGAAAAAGGTAGGATTCTTTGAGATGGTAGGATAGAGATCTCTAATTTTGTGAAGATGTGTGGTGAGGATTTTTCCAATTTTGGGGGAGATCTATAGTGAGGACTTTTAAAATGAGAAACAGTGTCATTCATAAACTCAAAGGACATTCTGTATTTTTATTTTTGTAAATGTGCCTGACACACTTCTTTGAATGTGGTCAGAATTCACCTTGATATGCGTTTCGGAAAGAAAAAAAACTGCCAGCAAACTTCAGTACAGGAGAATATTAAGTGATAGGTTATAGTGCCAGGTGATTGAGAGATAAATTGTATTTGCAGCAGTCATTTTACAATCTGTGCGTGCAATCCATAAAATAACAAAATCAATCTGAGGTCTATTTGGCAGCTGGGAGCTAATTAAATAGCACAGAAGATGTACTAAATCACAGGTGCAAAGCCACAGCTGTACGTTGGGGATCTGATCCTGTTGCTCCCATTGAAATTTCACCTTGACGAAAGTGTAAAGGGCCTGTCTCACTTAGGCGATTTTAAGGTGACTGCAGGCGACTAGGCTGTCGCCGACAGTTCGCCGGGGTGTCGGGGGCATGATAGTGAGGAGTCTTCCAAGAATCGTAGTGGATCTCGGCGCATCGCTGAGAAATCATCCTGTTTGAAATTTCCCGGCGACAGCTGGCTTGTCGGCAGGTATCGTTGCTTATTGCAGGCGCTGTCGCCTGCTGTCCCCAGGTTTGCTAGGTTCCCTTAGATGCATTTAGAAGCACATAATATTAAAATAAGTAAAGTCATTTCAAAATACCATAAAATGCTTGTGTCTAACCAATTTATTTACCGTCAGGACATTTGACAGGTAGATTGGAGGCGACAGTTTGACGGTCAGGTAAGTGTGGGAATTTTTGCGATGATTTTGGCCTCAGCCATTACATTTAAAGTGGGCTCCAAACCCAGATATTCAACCCAGAAACCAGATATGCAGCTCACTTACATTTTCAAAGAATGCCCACACACTTTTCACAAAAATCCACTGAACCACTTAAAAAAAATTTTTTTTTAATACAGCTATTAGTAAACTGGAAATAAATCCAGTTTATTCCTTGTTACAGTGAAGCTTGGTTTTCAAGTAACCCGGGCAAGATGTTTTATTTCAAAACTCTCAAGTACTTTCCGACTTGTCAGTGATTTCAGCGAAAATTAGGACGCCGGAGAAGCATTGACAGCGTGGGAATTTTCGCGATGTTTCCGAAGACGGTATAATCTCGACTTGACTCGACATTGTCGTGGTCATTGTCGTCGGGTAAAAGAAAATTTCGGCGATCTGCTAAGACATTGACAGTCGCCGGCAGTCACCAAAAAAAATCGCCTAAGTGGGATAGGCCCTTTAACCATCATTCAGTATTGTACAGTTACCTCTTAGTTTACTGGTGAGCATCACCAAGGAAATTCCTGACCATTATGAAAATGACCAGCAGTGGAATATGGCCTCATGGTTCTTGGTGTGAAATGTTCTCGCAGAAGTGTAGTTCATGCCGGGTCCCAATAACAAGTCCAAAATCCATACCACTGTTCCCTGCTGTACTGATGGAGTGTTGCACTGGTTTAGTTTGGTTTAGAGATAAAGCACAGAAACAGGCCCTTCTGCCCACCGAGTCTGCGCCAACCAGCAATCCCTACACACTAACGCTATCCTATACACACTAGGGACAATTTACAATTTTGCCAAGCCAAACAGCCTTCAAACCTATACGTCTTTAGAGTGTGGGAGGAAACCGAAGTACCGGCGAAAACCCACGCAGGTGACGGGGAGAACATAGAAACTGTGTACAGACAGCACCCGTAGTCCGGATCAAATCTGGGTTTCTGGCACTGCAACGCAGCAACTTGACCGCTGCACCACCATGGTGGAAGACATGGTCAATTATTACACCAAACTCTCTCCATCCCTGCATGGACGTAAACCATTAAAACTATCTTAATAGCTGGAACCCTGTGTCCCTGTCAAGATTTATCCTGTAATCAAAACCAAAGAAATAACAATCACTATCACATTACTGTTTGTGGGAGCTTGCAGAGTGCAATTTGATGACTAATTCAGAAGTGTTTAATTGGCCCTAAAGTGCTCTGGGCAGCCCTGAAGTTATGAAGCTCTGCATATTCTTTCATTTTATAATTATACCATATAACATTTGTAAAATATGCCATTTGGGAGTGATAATATTGCCTGGGTTCAGATATGTCAGGTGTTCAATTAAAGCAGCTGTCGTAATTTATATTGAAATCATTGATCTTAATACCAGTGCACTGTACCTCAGGAGATTTCCTACCAGTCTTGACAGGGTGAATGCAGGAAGAACGTATTCTCTGGCATGGGTGTTTAGAACCTGGGGGTCACACTCTTCATTCACAGGGTAAAAGCAGGCACGTAAAGTTAATGGGTTCAACTGATTGTCTTGGCAAAAGAATATGAGGTGATTAAAAATGCCTTTGATGTACAACTAAATCTGTTGCTGGCATAATATTCAGGAACTGGCATTCGAACAAAAATAAACAGGGGGGGGGGGTTGAGGGCCGGGATAGTGGGAGAAATGGGTGTACATTAGGGAGGGGGAGGAAAGAGAGAGAGGGATAGGGAAATCACCTAACATTTGAGGATTCATTGTTCATACCTTTGGATAGTAGCCTACACAGATTGAACATGAAGTATTAGAGGAAAGTTTTAAGGAGAGAGGGGATAGATTTAATGGGAACCTGAGGGGCAATATTTTTAAACACAGGGTGGTAAGGACTTGGAACAAACTACCAGAGGAAGTGGTTGGGGAAGGTACATTAACAATAGTTTAAATAAATTGAGACAGGCACATGGTCATGAAAGATTTAGGATATGGGTCAAATGTACACAAATAGGACTAGTTTAGCCCTAGTATCTTGGTCAGCATGGACAAGTTGTGCCCAAGGGACAAGTTGTTTACGTGCTGTATTAACCTATGACTCTATGAATATATTTATAACGCTACCAAAACCAAACAAGCCTGCGGACGACCCAAGGAACTATCGGCCCACCTCACTCCTCTGTGTCCCGTACAAGCTCCTCGAACGGCTTCTCCAATCGTTGACCCTCAACTACCCGCTGAACAAACCGTATTTCGGCGTCGACGCTGCACCACCCACCAAATAGTCAAGCTGACCAATGACATCGAAGACAGTTCCGAAAAGGGTCACATGGCGGGCTTCACACTGGTTGACCTCACCGCCGCCTTTGATACTCTGTGGCACCTGGGCTTGATCTTGAAGCTCCTCCGCACCATCCCTGACTGTCATTTAGTGCGGTCCCTTGCCAACATCCTTGCCAACCACAGTTTTGTACTCAAGACCAGCAACAGACAATCTAGTCGACAGCGACACCTAAGAAACGGAGTCCCCCAAGGCTCGGTACTGTCCCCCATGCTCTTCAGTCTCTATATCAGCGATCTGCCACGCACGACCTCGCGCCAGTATGGATACGCAGATGACTTGGCCCTACTGCACTCGGACAAGAGTTGGTCAAATGTTGAAGATGTGCTCTCGGCGGTTATGTAACGTCGCGGGCTACCTTAAGACCTGGAGACTAAAACTGAGTGTGGCAAAAACCACCACAACGGCCTTTCACCTGAACAACAAGGAAGCTCAACGCCAGCTCACCGTCACCCTCAATGGGTCGCCCCTACCCTACAACCCATTTCCTACATACCTCGGGGTGAAACTAGATTGGCAGCTGATCTACAAGCAACATCTTGAAGCTCTCCATGCTAAAGTCTCAGCACGGAACAACCTCCTGCGTTGCTTGGCCGGATCATCATGGGGCACCAGGACATCTACTCTTCGAACCAGTGCTCTTGCACTCGTGTACAGCGCCGCTGAGTACGCCGCCCCAGCATGGTGCTGCAGCGCTCATACCAGCAAGCTAGACGCCACCCTCAGCGACACCATGCGGATCATCACTGGCTGCCTACGCCCTACTCCGACGGATCTCCTGCCGTTGCTCGCAGGTATCGCGCCCGCCAAGCTTCGCAGAGAGTTCTTCACTCATAGGCTGGTGTGCAAGGCAACATCGGATGCCAAACATCCTTTGCACCACCTCACCCAGGATTCACAGCCACTGGGACCTCAACGCCTGTCATCTCGTCACCCTTTTTCCCGTCATGCAGCGACCCTCTGTGGCTCCGGTTTCAACATACTAGGAGCAAGGAGAACTAGCTGGGAACAGACATCACGACCTCTTCAACTCATTGTCACATGAAACACCACAGCCACACCAGGCTCGGACATGCCCCGCAAAGAGTGGGTCACCCTGAACCGGCTCCGTACAGGGGTCGGTCGGCCGGCTCAACGCCAACATGCATCGTTGGGGGTTGCGTTCATCAGCAGCCTGCATGTGTGGAGCAGATCAGCAAACAGCGCAGCACGTCATTTTCGACTGCACTGTCCTCCGTCCCCCTGGTGGAGGGGTAGACCTCACGGCCCTTGACAACAGCACATTGCACTGGCTACAGCGCCTGGAGGGCGTTACATAATTTATGCTGCCTCAAACGCAAGAAGAAGTATGAATATATTTCATGGCAGGAAAACAAACAGTACAAATTCAGCACCGTTTCTCTGGACAGTTGAGTACAACAAGGATTTCACTAGTTTCCAACGGTGCTCTTCCCTCGTGCATCCAAACTCCACACCGTCCGCTCCCCTTTTCACATACGTCCTTGAGTTGATTTTGTCTATCAGTCAGAAAATACACAAAACATACTTAATCTGGTAACCATATCACCACAGTATTGCAGTGAAAGGCATCAAAAGTGCATAAGTCAGATAAGCAACAACAATAAATAAAAGTGTAGAGAGGAAACTAGTTCTAGCAATCATCGGACAAAGTAAGTATGCCGGACTTTTGAATATACGAATATTGTGGGAGCTTGTTTATAAGACGGTGTCCATAAGACTTGTTACCATAACCTGGTAATGCCCTCTGTTATAATTTTAAGCAGAGGTTAAGGTGGGAATGGTACTTCAGTCAATGTTGCTGTACCCCTTAATAGTATAGTGATTTTACACATCAGTTAACTAAAAATATCCACTTTCACTAAATGTGCGACTGTTAAGGAAAGCAGATTTTATAATTAACTCTCTTCTAATTCATAAGTAAAACAGCTTGTATTTGACTTCACATAATTAACTTTAAAAATATTAGAGGAGACATCAATTTAAAATTCCTGAAACAGAACTAATATTTTTAAATACAGAAGTTATTTTCTAACGGGAGAGAAATGTGCTTTGAAATGAAAGGCAATTAGCATACCTAATTGAGAAATTATCTCTAATAGGATAATCATTATTTCCCTCATGTTCAGATAGATAAGGCTTGCAATTTTTGGAGTCCCGGAAAATCTCATCTGATTAATCAAATTTACATATGCACATCAAGCCTAATTGGCAGTTAATATTATCACTAATTATAAAATGTTTATATTCCTCATTTGGTAAAGATGTTTGTTTGTTTTTTATTTCTCGATTTTTAAAAAAATATGATGTAAATTAAAGTGACACTGATGATGAATTAATGGTCAGTAAAAGTTGGTGGCATAGTGGTGTTGCAGGCAGTGCTGCTTTCTCACTGCCTCGTGGACTCAATCCAGACCTCCAGGCTTATTTATGGAGTTTGCTTGTTCTCCCTGTGGCTGCGTGTGTTTCCACTGGGTATTTTGAATCCTTCAGTTTTAGGTAATATCCCTATCCCTCTCTTTCCTTGTTGTGCCCTTCCCTCACCCCAATGTACACCCATTTCTCCCACTATCCAGGTCCTCATTCCTACTCCCCCTCCCCCCATGCATTAGCAGCATATTTTTGTTCCAATCCCAGTTTAGTTCAGTTTAGTTCAGTTTAGTTCATTTCAGTTCAGTTTAGTTTAGTTTAGTTTAGAGATACAACGCGGAAACAGGCCCTTCAGCCCACCGAGTCTGCGCCGACCAGCGATCCCCACGTACACTAACACTATCCTACACACAACTCCCAGATCCCAAGGTCGGTTAATAAACTACTGTAAATAGTACCAAGTGCATAGAGGAATGGTAAAGTCTGGGAAGGAGTTGATGGGAGTGTGGAAACAAGAAAATAAGATTAATATAACTCTGTGCTTGATGGACAGCATGGACCTGATGGGCGATGGGCCTGTGTTCATACTATATGACCCTAAGACTCAAATACGGTTCCTAATTTAACTTTTCTGTTCACAGGGCCTGGATATGACCGGGTAACCATGAGCCGGAGGTGGGCCAAGAGGAAAGGCGGCAGCAGCAGCAGCGGCGGTGAGGCCGAGCTTTGGTGGAGGTGGAGGCCGAGGCCTGGGCCTGGCGCCGAGCCTGCCCTCGGCCACCTCGTCCCCCCTCCTCTTCCCGGCCGGCTCAGCGCCTTCCCCACGCCGCCCAGAGTCCAGCGGCTCAGCAACGGTTGGAGAGCCACCGCCGTCTACCTCTGTACATCCCCGCACCGGGACGGGACAGGACTCTCCCCCTCCCCTGCTCCACCAATGGCGGCCGACCGGGCCGGATATGGTTGATATGGCAACTGCAGGTTGCTCCCAGGAGGGAGGATGGAGGGAGTGGGGGGAGGGAGGGGGGGAAGGGAGGGAGGGGAGGGGGAGGGGAAGAGGGGGAGGTGGGGAGTTGGGGAGGGAGGGGGTGGAGGAGGGGGAGGGAGGGAGGGGGAGGGTTGGGGGGTGGGGGAGGGAGGGGGTGGAGCAGGGGACGGGAGGGGTATGGGGAGGGGGGTGGACGGGAGGGAGGGGGAGGAAGTTAGGTAAGGGGGAGGAGGGGGGTGGAGGGATGGAGAGGAGGGGGTGAGGGGAGGGGAGTGGGGGAAGAGGGGAGGGGGAGTGGGGAGGAGGGAGGAGAGGGTGCTGAACCAATACAGGAGAGGCAACCCTAGGGGTGAAGGGGGAGATTGGGAGGAGGGAGAGGGGTGAGGATGGGGGAGAGAGAGAGGGAGGGGTGGGAGGGGGAGGGGGAGGGTGGGCGCGGGAGAGGGTGGTGGGAGGGGGAGGGGGGAGGGGGAGGGAGGGGGAGGGGGTGAGGGGTGAGGGGGGAGGGGGGAGGGAGGGGGGAAGAGGGGATTGGGAATGGGGGGGGGGGAGAGGGGAGGAGGGAGTGGGGGATGAGAGATTGCTGCACCACTGCAGGAGTGGTTTGGGCCCAACGGGTCCACTTGGTCTATCTAGTCTGCTCATAAAATTGATTAAAAAAACCATTTTTCCCCCACAGCTTCATCGGCTATTTGAAATACAACATATAAAAACTGGAAAAGCCTTGCAATTCAGACAACATCTCTGCAGGGGGAAACAAAGTAAGTTCTTGTGGAATTTTGAGAGTGGTTGTAAAACTGCTGTCTCCGAGCTCAAGTGACTCAGGGGTTCAATCCTGTCAGTGGGGAGTTTGCAAGTGTGTGAGAGAGTGCTTATGAGAGTGTGTGTGCGTGTGTGCTTGTGTGTGCGTGTGCATGTGTGAGCATGTGGGTGCAGAGGTTCAGATTTCCACTACCCTTTCGCTGAAAAGTCAAGGCATGTGCCACATTCACAGTGAGAAAGCAAAACTCAGCTGACAGATCCCTGCTTGGACTGCTAATAAATCATTTTTCAAATGCCTGTTTTGGAGAATTATTATCAAAAGGATAAAAATAAAGCCTGCACTTTAGTGTGGAAGCAGCCTGACCCTGATGGAAACTCTGCAAGATTTCACTGCCATAGACTGATCCACACATTACTCAACTAAAGGCTTGACATTACATGTAATACAACTGACTGAAATGCTAACTTCATATAATAATTATTTTTCCATTAAATGGACTTCTGCTGATTATGATGGATTAATCAATTATCTTTTTTTTTGAATGATTGCACTCATAAAGTCTGAGTACAGCATCAGTTTGATGTGTCAAATCTCACTGTGGATTTAGATCCCAATCAATTAAGTAATTTTGCAAATGTGGTCAAGTCTTCTCGAACTGCGACTGCGGGTGGATCACACAAAGCTTTAACATTCACAGCAAGCGCAGCCATTCATCAATCCACGGGTTGATTATGCAACTCACCTGTGACCTCTTATTGAATTTAGCTGACCTAAAACAAAAGGAAGGCTCTATCGGTGCGGAGCTTTGTGTGCAGAACCTTCTGTCATCTAATCAATTAAAAAAACTGCCTTATTATTCTCAAGATTTTTATGACATTAGGAAGTACAATGGAGGGGGGGGGGGTGGGGTGGAGTGTTTTGCAGTAATTCCAATGTTGCGCCAGTTAAATTAAAAAATGTTTGTGCATGAAATAAACACAGGATTTTTAAACGTCTTGCCATGTCAAAGTCAATTCAGCTGAAATGTGGCCAATCAATAATGCCACTGTCACCTTCATCAGTGAGTGTATTCCCCTGGTACAGACCATCTCTCTACCCAACCGGAGGATGACCTTGGTACACACGAAAGAGACAGAAGATGTCTTCAGACTGCACAGAAGCATATTTGATTTCAGGAGGGAATTTTCATTGAAACGGTATACAAAATTAATTCCAATACATTAAACAAAATAACTGCAATTGTAAATTGTGATGAAAAGATAAAGTTATAAAACTCAGATTTACTGGAAATTACAGCCTTTAGTTTAGCTTGCGCACTAAAGGTATGAAGGCCTTCATTAATGAGGCTTTGTTTTAAACATTGACATGCTTTTCCATCGCATAATATTCCACTAACCATGATAGTTTAAAGGTTTGGTTAGTTTCATCATCAACTCAAATTTCTCAATCTTTTCAGTGAAAATAATATGCAAGTGAACATTCAAAAGCTGATTTATTGCACTCCAATAAAAGGCAT
This sequence comes from Rhinoraja longicauda, assembly GCF_053455715.1. Taxonomy (NCBI): domain Eukaryota; kingdom Metazoa; phylum Chordata; class Chondrichthyes; order Rajiformes; family Arhynchobatidae; genus Rhinoraja; species Rhinoraja longicauda. Next base: position 22,968,163 of record NC_135959.1, read on the forward strand.
ATTGATATTTAGGCTTCCGTTGAGAAAAGACAAATTATACTGTTGCATTTCTTTCTGAGATGTTTCAATGTAGAATATCCTTGGCTTGTTGGACTACTCAGTCATCCCACTACACCCGAGAGGAAGTTGTGGCAGGAAGTATTGAATCCGAAAGCCTGCAATATTTCATATTTAAATAACCGGGTGGACAAATACCATGATGCAATATTCATCTGAGCAGCAGAAGGTTGAAGCTCCAATCAAGCATCTTATGTGTGTTCAGAGAACAAGAGACTGCAGATGCTTGGAACCTGGAGCAAAAAAATCGAGCTTCTGGAGGAACTCTGCATGCCAGGCAGCAGATGTGCAGGCAAAGGGTAGGTTGACATTTCAGGTTGAGATCCTGCAAAATTTGGCATGAATCTTATTTGTTCATTCCAGCTGTTGCCATTGGCGCTATAGTTATCATTAGAAAGGATAAGGCCAGCATGATGCCTTTTTCATGGACTAATAATTTAGAAGTATACACATAGATCGTGAGATAAGAATTCAAATCCCTTCACAGCAGCTGGAGAATTTATATTCACTTAATGAGTTGAAAACTAAGCCCGATTAAAAAAGCAAGTTTCAATAACACTGGTCATGAATTTACTGGATTATTTTAAATGTTCCTAATGGCCCTTAGGGTGAATACATATCATTATAACCCGGGTGTTGCAACATCATTACTTCTTGGTAAAGTTACAAGAGCATGAAAATGCCCAATGATGAAAGCAAAAACAGGACAGGATATCAGGATGCATCACAGCTTGGTTTCGGAACAGCTCCATCCAAGACCTACAAGAAATTGTGGAGAATTGTTGGCACAGCACAGACCATCACTCAAACCAACCTCCCTTCCATTGACTCCATTTACACCTCACGCTGCCTCGACAAGGCCACATGCATAATCAAGGATGAGTCACACCCTGGCCACTCCCTCTTCCCCCCTCTCCATTGGGCAAAAGGTAGAGAAGTGTGAAAAGACACACCTCCAGATTCAGCGGCAGTTTCTTCCCAGCTGTTATCAGGGAACGGGATCATCCTAACAACAACTAGAGAGCAGTCCTGAACTATTATCTATCTCATTGGAGACACTCAAACTGTTTTTGATTTACTGGCTTTATCTTGCACTAAACGTTATTCACATTATTCCCTTTATAATGTATCTGTACACTGTTGATAGCTTGATTGTAATCATGTATTGTCTTTCCGCTGACTGGTTAGCATGCAGAAAAGTTTTTCACTGTACCTTTCACTGTACACGTGATAATAAACTAAAATCAACTCAACTCGACAGAGCGAAGCAACTCCCATTCAAAGATTGTTCAGCAGTACTATCACGGTCAGCATTGTTAATGCTTGACTTAACTCCATGTACAGTCCATGTAAATGCCTCTGATTGAACTTTACTGGGACCACCGGGAAGATGCTGGCAACTTCATCATCATCATCATCATCATCATCATATATATACAGCCGGAAACAGGCCTTTTCGGCCCTCCAAGTCCGTGCGGCCCAGCGATCCCCGTACATTAACACTATCCTACACCCACTAGGGACAATTTCTACATTTACCCAGCCAATTAACCTACATACCTGTACGTCTTTCGAGTGTGGGAGGAAACCGAAGTTCTCGGAGAAAACCCACGCAGGTCACGGGGAGAACGTACAAACTCCTTACAGTGCAGCACCCGTAGTCAGGATCGAACCTGAGTCTCCGGCGCTGCATTCGCTGTAAAGCAGCAACTCTACCGCTGCGCTACCGTGCCGCCCACACTTCTTAATACTTCCCCCCCCCACCACACCTCCCCTGACTATGTGCTTTCTCATAGTTATGTATTAGATCAATAGGTAAGAACAAAAATAAATGGGAAAAAATGGGCATGGAATGCATTTAATTTTACAAAATAAAAGCCAAGGACTTTTTCCCATTTTAGAAAAATAGACCGGAGCGTGTGTGTGCTCTGTTAAAAATCAATAATATAGCCTGAAGGAGCGGCAGGAAGTTGGTGATATTTCAATGTGAATGGTTTAGTGAATTTTGAGATTGGCAAACGCTTAATGAAAAGTTTCCCGTTTCACCAGAAGCATCAAGAAGATTAATAACCTCAAATGTGAAGCCTAATCACTTATTGTGACATTTGACCTGAAGATCAATCACAGTCCTGTGGCAGACACTAACCACAATTACTTTATTTTCTCTCAGAAAGCCAGAGCCTATTTTTCATTCACATACAATAACACACAGTGCAATGAGTTAACTCCGAGTTAGAAATTTGTACGTTTTTGGTAATTTTTTGCATGCCAAATGCCTTCTTGCTGGGCCACTGAGACAGATAAGTTGATTCTAAGGTAGGTGTCGTTAAGTTTAATTAAAATGATAATTTTCAAAGTGCATCACAAAAAAGGAACAGGTTAGAGAGAGCATTAGGTTTAGGATGGGAATTTAACTGCTCAATAGTGGAGCAAAAAGTAATATCAACAGAAACCCCAAGAGTGAAGTCAAGATCTTGGCAATTTTTAAATTTTCAATGTTATTTCTCTGCATAGACCTTCTGAAGGGGAAAGTCTAGACAGAATGTAAATCCTGATTAAAACCAAATGCACAACAAATTGTGAGGTACATGTTGCTCAAATACTATAAAATTAGCCTCAGAGGAAGTGATTCTGTGAAAGTAGAAGTGCTGAATCTGATTCAGCATTCTTATTGTCACAGAATCACTTTTTGAAATAGATTTATTTTAGAAGACGTCACTGGGTACTATGTTTATCGGAAAAGTAAAAGCTAAGTGCGATCAACAAGAAATGTGAGGATTCCTGTATTAAATAAGATATTGACTATTAAATAAATTCCTAGTAACAATATGGTCAATGGTGAATGGTGAGTGGTTTCTTTATTGTCACGAGTACCAGGTGCAGTGAAATACATTTTTTGCATACAGATGAGCAAGACTATCCCCGTACATAAACACAATCCCCCGGTTAGTGCGGAATGTACAGAACAGCCCACTGAGTCCATATAAGCCCATTTTACAGTCCCAGCTGCAGCTAGCCACAAAGGCCCACATGCAGCCATCGCTTCCTCCATTCCGGTCATCCTGTGAACCTACTGTATATCCCTCTCCACGTCTGATCCTCTTCATCCCTTGTACCCTGGGGGGGGGGAGGGGGGGAGAGGGGGGAGGACACCTCCCGCAGCCGACCTCAAGGGTGTGGAAGGTAAGGCCCACCCCCTGGTTCCTCTCACCGGGCCTTTTCTCCAGCATCCGCCGCCGTGGCCAGCTCCTTCCACCCCCTCTCTGATTCCCGATCCACGGGACAAGCAGGGACCGAGCTTGGTGGCCTTCCCTCTCCGGGTGAGCCGGGCCTGCAATTGGGCCCCAGGGTGCTGCAGGGCCTCCAGAGGCCCTGTCCACCATCGAGGCCCAGCCCTGCTTCCCGCCTCCAGTCTGCTTACTGATCCTCAGACCAACTTCCTCCTCTCCGGTGCATGGGGCGAGCAGAGGCTGGGATCAGTGGCAACCTCTCTGGGCTCACTCTTGTTGCCGCGGCAGCGAGCCGCAGCCCGCAGGGAGGCTACCTTCTTCCACGCAGCTGGTCGGGAATATATAATTCATATATTTTTATAGATACGTATCATTTTGTGCACATTTAAGGATCTGCCTGTCATTGTCCATCCCTATTTGCCTTTCAGCAGATAGTGAATGGTTTATTTCTAAGAGCTAAATAAATAAATACATAACTAAATAAACAACAACAAAAAAAAAGCTTTAGTAATGAAAACAAAGATGTTAATTTCCTATTTGATGCATTGAACAAGTAAGATTAGGATGCATTTTGAAGATGTTATATCATTCAATATCATCCAGTTTAAAGAAGAATGTCATTAAGTTGAAATGGCGCAGAAGAGATTCACTAGGATATTAGTTGGTCTTGTGGCCTGAGTTTTTGGAGGAGGTTGGATAGTCTGTGACTTTTTTCTTTTCAATGTCAGAGGATTATTGAGATGTTCAGGATCATGAGGGGCATGGATAAAGTGACACTCACAGTCTTTTTCCCAGGGTGGAGGGTGGTGAAACTAGAGAGCAGATGAGATAGGAGGAATTTAAGAGGAGCTTCATGGGCAATTGTTTTTCATGCACAGGCAACCAATAGAGGAACGAGCTGCCAGACAAAGGTATAAAAACAGATCAAATCATGACTTTGGATAGAAATATGGATTGGAAGAGTTTTCGTGGGCTATGGGTCAAGTGCAACCAAATGGGACTAGCCACGTTTGGCAACTTAGTCAACACGGGCAATGTCGTCCAAAGGGCATTTCTATGCTTTATTGCTCTATGACTCCATGAGAGAAGAGCAGTGAAAATAGAATTGCAGCCACTGACTGAGTTACCAGCTTGTTTCTGCAGCTTGAAGACTTGACAGAACTGATAGAATACAGTTTATGAAGTTACGAAATATGTTTTACCAGGAGTTAATAGTACAGTGAATTCCTTCAAAATTCATATAATCATTGGCCTGTAACATTTTTCTTTGGAAAAAAAATTGTAATTGTTTGAAGACTTCTACAACTTTATAAATCACACACAACAAACCTCTTTGGCAATTAAAACTGAGCTCAATGGAGCATCATTTGTCACTTAATTGAAATTGAGCAGATTGAAATTTGAGACTGCCAAGAGGAAGATCCACTCACATGCTCTAACGTTGGCAGAAGTAACCAAAAATATGTTACCACCCACTGTTCGCCTGTTGTTCTTGCTGTTCCCACAGTAACACTGGGGAAGACAGCGGGTACTTTTTTTAAAAGTTGTCAGTGGACATTTTATGCTGGTTAAAAGGTTATTTATATAACATTTTGCTGCCATGCAAAAAAAAAGTCGATAGAATCAGTCAGCCCAGTACCTAGTGAGATATTAATTGGCAAAGAGGATGTGATGAGATGAGGTGGATCATGCTGTGCTCAAGCCAGAAAAATATTACTGGGGTCAGATTCACCTCTGGACGGATTTGATGACACATGCGACTTTTACCGAGACTTGAAGCACTAAACAATCACATTTTTATCAAAATGAAATTAAGTTATGGATTTTAACATCATTAGGTTCATACATTTCCAAGACGCTTGTCCAGACTATATTCATTTAATCAGAACAAAAGCACCGTTTCTTTCTGATTACTGCACTGCTGGCAAAGACAGTTTTTTGCCTTATCATCCTTCCATGTCCAGAATAACAAAGGGATTAACCACAAAGTGTGGCGATTATGGCTTTCTGTTTAAGTTTCAGATTTCAAAAGTAAACACCAGGTTTTGTAAGTCTTGCGGTAACAATAACTGAAACTGTATGATTCACTATCACACCACCATAAAATTGCTGGTGATTCTGGGACTTCCATGAACGCTTTTTAAAATTCATGTACACAGTTATTCGTCCTGAGATCAGTGCTGTTTGCAGCCTCCTGCACTACAACCAAGAAAAGCCCACTTTGTCAGATATACATTTGAACTCGTCCCATTGTAAATTACCCCGAAAAACTAACACTTTGTAGCAAGAGATTTTTAATGGTGTATTAAACCAGAATGCTGCTGAGCACTCTTTCCAACCCTCAAATACTGATTTTGTGCACATTAATGACAAATCTTACCTAAATCTAATAAAATATGATGAATGTTCAAATTAATTATTCAAATTGTTAAACTTCCGCTTGCACTTTAGCCTCCTGTATCAGTTCAATCTTTATTTAGTAAATACCAGTTCAATGGTATGATTTTGTTTCCCAAGCTGGTTTGATTTAATGTAATACGTTTTTCAGCCAGTTTAATGATGCCACAGCAATGACAATGACAACAATAAGTAGCATAAAAAGGAATATTTTCCCTCAAGAGATCACTTGATCTTGTAGGGAGCTCTCTGACAATAGCAGCAAGCATAATTGTTTCACTACTAACCTCGGCATTCTGCATTTGTGAGTGATGGCACTCTGGTGTAATTATTTCCTTGTTCATACAAACCAACCCACATATTTGGCTTCTCCAGCCTCATCCGCCATTCAGTAAGGCCATGGCTGTAACTTCATCTTCACATTCCTCTCTGTTCTCCGATAACCTACCACCCTGCTAATCAAGAATCAATCTACCTCTGTTTTAACAATATTCAGACTCTGCTTTCACTGCCCTTTGAAGAAGAGCATTCCAAAGAATCATAACCTTCTGAAAGAAATAAAAGCTCTCATTTCTGTAATGAACAGGCAACTTTATTTTAACAATGATCGCCTCGACCCACCCCCCTTGCCCCTGGTTCATGTTTGTCTCTCAAGAAGAAACATCTCTTCACATTCACCCTACCAAGACTTGTTCCTACACCTCTTCCCTCAACACCCCTTCTAGGAGAAGGAAGATTCAGATGCACCTCCTCCAACCTCGTCTACTGTATTTGGTTCTCCCAATGGGGCCTCCTTTACATTGAGAAGACTAAACGCAGAACGGGTGAGCGATCAGTAGACCACCCACGTTCTGTCTACAGCACGTCATTTCAACTCCCTTGCCCATTCCTATGCTGGCCTGTTTGATCTCAGCCTATCCAATGTTTGGATGAAGCCCAATGCAAAGTAGAGGAACAACCACCTTATATTGCATCTGAGCTGTCTACAACCCAGTCGTATGAACTCTGATTTTCCCAAATCCAGGTAAGCTTTATTTACTGTATTTTACTTGCAACTTCCCCATCTTATCTCTTTGCGATCTACGTCTGGTTCTCCCATATTGTCTCCTTTCCCATGTTCCCCTCCTGCTCCCCCCAGGCCCATTTTTTGTCCACCTGATTCCATCCATCTACAACCCTCACTTGTTACCTGCCAGATCACATCTCCCCCATCTGCCCATTTGCTCACCCACAACAGTTCCCATTATTATCTTCCTTACTTATCTGTTTCTATCACTGCTGGCTGTTGTGTACCCACCTTCATATTCCCCACATCTGCCTCCAACTGTTAGTTTTGATTTGCCTGCCGTCATCTATTATCCACCTGCCTCTGTCTCCCAGATCCTCCATCTGCTTCCTTGCTCCATCCTTCACCCATCTTTGGTCTGTCTATTGACCCCTGTCTCAGCTACCCCTTCTCCCCCTCCACCCCCTAGGCTATTTTCACTCTAAATCCTGATGCAAAACTTTAACTCAAAATATCAACAATTTATTTCTCCCATCAGAAGTTTAAGGCACATTTTTAAATCCATTTGTAATTGTCAGCAACTTTTTTGGAGGTATTGCGGTCTGTGGTTATTTCAAGGATCAATTATTCACAAGTTCCTTATTTGGAAAGGAATTCTGACTTGGAGTATTCACCTGGGATCTCTTATTTTTGGTATACAATACAATATATTGCAGTTAGATGAACATTGTATTCAAAAGCCAATTGAATGCACTTAGTCTTAAATTGGCTTTGTGTTCTGAATGCCCAGCAATTGTAAATAAGAAACTGATTGGGAAAAAAAGTGATCTTATTGTTTTGGGTGCAATATATCTTTATTTTCATCACAGGCAATTGTTCAACGATCATAGCTATATTTAATTTGGAGTCAATTGATACTTATGATGCTCATATGTGCACAGGCCCTGTTGCATGAAAGTTAAAAAAATAATTCACAAATCTACAAAGTATTTATTTTGAACAAAGGAAAATGATAATATTGTCAGTTATAGTGGGCAAGGTATCTTGCACAGGTGAAAACAGGACATTTGTTCTGAGCTGTCATAATGAACGATTAGTGTTGGCTCTTCGCATATGTACATGGGTTATAAATGGTATGATGCAACAGTGTACATCAATCAGTTTGTCGCCCTCTGGTATTCTCTGGCACTCTGCAGTTCCAATATCTTTGAAATAGCAAATTCAATTCATGGGTCTAGCTGTTAAAAAGGTTGAAGGAAGGAGACACAAATTATTTATTATTACTTATAGTGCTGAACTACTATCTACCTTTTTGATGACCCTCGGACTATCCTTGATCAGATTCTGCTGCCTTAACTGGCACTAAATGTTATTCCCTTATCATGTAAACGGATCGTAATCATGTATTGTCTTTCAGCTGACCGATCAGCAAGTGACAAAAAGCTTTTCACTGTACCTTGGTACATGTAACAATAAACTAAGCTAAATTGAACAACTTTGCTACCTTATAATAGTCATCCATGAGGTTTATTATTCCTTGGAAAAATATATGTGGCACTCTAAGGACACAATCACACTATAGCTTTGTGTAGGAAGGAACTGTAAATGTTGGTTTACACTGAAGATAGTCTGTAGAAATTGGTAAGATTGCTGGAGACATACCAATTTCCTTCTACATTTGAGGAAGTAAAGGTGTTGGTGTGATTTCTGGGCCATAGCATCAACGTTATTGGACCAGGAAATATTATTGCAGATATTTACATCTAATGAATTTGAAGCTCTCGACCATCACCTCTCCTACACCATTGATATGGATTAGGTCATGTATTCCCTCTCGGCATTCCCCCCTCTCCATTCTCCCCACCCCCCCCCCCCACCACCCAAGTCACACCAGCTTCCCGTTTTCACACAGCAAACAGTTAACAATAGCCTGTTTCCTTTATCATCGTTACTTTTTTGCATATCTTTCATTCATTGTTCTTTATCTCTCTACGTCATCGTCTATAGCAATTGTTTCCCTTTCCCTTGACTAGTCTGAAGAAGGGTCATGACCCCAAACGGTTCCAGAGATGCTGCCTGAGTTACTCCAGCTTTTTGTGTCTATCTTCGGTTCAAACCAGCACCTACAGTTTCTTCCTACACAGGTCATGTATTCTACTGCACTCTGTTATGTCATCTGCAAACTTGTTAATGGAGTTAAAGCAGAATTTGGCCCGACAATTTTTTTAATTACTTATGCCTAAAATGTTGGTGCTGGTGCATTCAGGCATAAGTAATTAAAAAAATTGTGATATGTCTTAACTACTGAAATATGAACACCCTGACACTTAAGATTACATTTCACAAGTATGGAGCTTTGTACCTTCAAAATTTAATTGGTGTCAGAGATTGAAAAAAAAGTTCTTTTTAAAAGAAATATATTTCTCTCTCTCTCTCTCTCTCTCTCTCTCTCTCTCTCTCTCTCTCTCTCTCTCTCTCTCTCTCTCTCTCTCTCTCTCTCTCTCTCTCTCTCTCTCCCCTCCCTCCCTCCCTCCCTCCCTCCCTCCCTCCCTCCCTCCCTCCCTCCCTCTCCCCCTCTCCCTCTCCCCTCTCCCTCTCCCTCTCCCTCTCCCTCTCCCTCTCCCTCTCCCTCTCCCTCTCCCTCTCCCTCTCCCTCTCCCTCTCCCTCTCCCTCTCCCTCTCCCTCTCCCTCTCCCTCTCCCTCTCTCCCTCTCTCTCTCTCTCTCTCTCTCTCTCTCTCTCTCTTTCTCTCTCTCTCTCTCTCTTTTCCATTCCCATTTTGAAATCTGCACTTTCTGCATATGATTTACAACTTAGTTATGCTTCCTGGTGTAAGGTAGAAATTACTTTACTGTTATATGCAATAAATGCAAAATGCAGTAATATTACAGCACTTTGCTTGTGAATTTTAGTTTCATTGACTTCAATGAACTGAATTTCGGGAGTGTTATTCGACAAAAATACATCACTACATTGGGCCCTTATAGAGCATACATCCTTTAGTATATTATTACACTGGGAATTTATATTACATGCAATAGAGTGTTAAAGCAACATGCGAATATTACAATATTGGGAATCACGCAACATGCATACATTCCACATTGAGCACTGATAGAATATATATACATTAATGTTACTGCATTTATACAATGACCAATGCGTGGGATGTATAAATTAAGGTGCATATATCACTAAGATAGACACAAAAAGCTGGAGTAACGCAGTGGGTCAGACAGCATCTCTGGAGATCTATTCCTTTTCTCCAGAGATGCTATCTGAACCGTTGGTTTTCTCCAACTTTTTGTGTCTATTTTCGGTTTAAACCAGCATTTACAGTTCCTTCCTGCATATATCAATGTACAGGGTCTTCACACTTACCAACGCCCAACATGTGTACAGCCCATAAATAAGAATGAGCAATTGGGAGACTGACGGGATGGATTTGCCGGCTACCATAGAACTGTAGGCATCTATTGCCACCTGAAAAACCAGTTTGTGCCTGTTTTTCCAATTTACAAACGCTACTAGTTTTAACTAGTTTACAGGAACCAGACCCTTGCCATATCCTGGGGAGGATCTGTGTTAGGAATTATGCAACATGCACAAATTAATACATTTAGAAAATAAAACAGAGGATTTACGTTTATCCCAATGTAATATGTCTTCAACTTGATTGATTGAAAACTTTCCTTGTTTCTCTTGCTCTTCTAATAATTCTAATGAAAATTATTCTTCTAATAATTTCTAATGCTCTTCTAATCTCTTCTGCCTTTGTGGTGGGCATCAATGAGGTTATGCTCCACCTGGAAGGCCTGGGTTTCTGGATAGTGGGAAGAGAAGAGGCAAAGGGACAGGTGTCGCTTCACCTGGGGTTGCTTGGGTACATGCAGCGAGAAAATGAGCGGGTGAAAACAGCAAACCATGGAGTCTGTAGTTTGGAAATATTTATTCACATAAATATATTTATACACGGATTGGAAATATTTATACACCGATAACCTGGGGGGCCATAGATCTGTTCCTTTAGGCCAAGACGCGATTGCAGAGGCCTCGACACGGAAATCTGGTGTAAGTCTCAGCCAAATACTTGAGGACAATCAGAGCTTTGATCCTTGCTACACGTTGACTATCACTGAATTCAGCTGGGCACAACCTAGCTGGGGGGAGAATTAGCAGGAGGTCCTGCTCTTAAAGAAAAGTGTAGATACCTTTGTGCAATTGTCAAGTAAAGATTAAATAGCGAGCAGATCCTTGCAGCCCATGATGAACTACCACTTGGATAAATAAAACAGAGCATTAATGTTTCAGGAGAAAAGAATGAAAAAATAGAACAGCCAATGTGTAATAGGTGGAGCATATCTTGGCCTCTGTGAATATATCCTTTTGATAGTATTCTTCATGAGAAATATTTCTGCATTGTGGAGGATGTGTGAAAGAGAAGATATGTAAAGTATGAGAGCACAGCTGGGGAAGGTACAAAGTGCTTTCAGAGAATTAGCATATTACATTTAATCGCAGTTAGCTAATGCATGGGTTTTGCTTTATTTCAGTTTTTGCTCCTGTGTGGTCTCAGACTAACCACGCGTACACCCTTCAATTGGGGCAAGGATTACACACTATAATGGGCTACAAAGCAAAGCGGAGCAGAATTGCTGGCAACAATTCATCCCTCCTCAACGAGCTCAATGCACGGTGTGCTCACTTTGAATAGAAGTTCATAATTTCATAAGTTCATAAGAGATAGGAGCAGAATTGGGCCATTCAGCCCATCAAGTCTACTAAGCCATTCAATCATGGCTTATATATCTTTCCCTCTTAACCTCATTCTGCCTTCTCCCATAAACCATGACACCCCGTACTAATCAAAAAGCTATCTATCGCTGCCTTAAAAATATCCATTGACGGCCTCCACAGTCTTTTGTGGCAATGAATTCCACAGATTCCCCACCCTGTGACTAAAGAAATTGCTCCTCATCACATTCCTAAAGGTACATCCTTTTATTCTGAGCCTATGACCTCTGGTCCCAGACTCTCATACTAGTGGAAACATCCTCTCCACATCCACTCTATCTAAGCCTTTCAATAGAAGGCTGGTGGAGCGACCTCACGTGCAGCAATAGCCTCAAGTGTACCTGCACCCACGGTTACCGTTATAGATGTCAGATCAGCCTTCCTGAGAGTTGACCCACAGAAAACAATTGGCCCTGATGGAGTCCCTGGCAGTATCTTCAGACCCTGCATGGACTAACTGGCAGGAGTATTCATAGACATCTTTAACCTCCCCCAACGCTGATATGAAGACCCCAAATGCTTTAAGAAGGTCACTGTCATCTCGATGCCAAAGAAAGTTAGTATGCCTTAATTACTACCATCCAGTGGCTTGGACATCCATCTTCATGGACTGCTTCAAGAGAGTAGTCTTGGCATACATCAACTCCAGACTCCTAGATAGGCTTGATCCTTTGCAGTTTGCCTAATGTCACAACAGGCCAATGGCATGCACCATCTTCCCTGGAACATCAAGGTAACAAGGACACTTACATCTCGACCCAAAACGTCATCCATTCCTTCCTCCAGAAATGCTGCCTGTCCTGCTGTTACTCCAGCATTTTGTTTTGTTCTTCCTTTTTATTAACTACAGCTCCACCTTCACCACCATAATTCCAACCAAACTCATCTCTGAATTCCTGGTTCAAGGACTCAGCAATCCCCTCTGCAACTGGATCCCTGACTTCCTGACCCATAAACTCCAATCAGTAAGGATAAGTGACAAATCATCCTCCACAATAATTTACAACAGTGGTGCCCCCCCGAACTACATTCTCATCCCCTTACCACACTCAAGATAGACACATAATTCTCAACTCGTCATGCAGTATCTGTAGAGAAAAGAAATAGGTGATGTTTTGGGTCGAGACACTTCTTCAGACATACTCCCTATACTCTCATAACTGTCCAGCCAAATTCTGCTTTAACTCCATAAATAAGTTTGCAGATGACAAACTGTAGTGGCCCAGATCACAAATAATGACAAAATGGTATAGAGGAAGAAAGTTGAGTAGCATGGTGCCAAAAGAAAATCTCTCCCTCAATATCTGAAAAAACAAAGGAGCTGGTAATCTACAAAACAAAGAGCAGCAGAATACATGATCTAATCCTTATCAATGGTGCTGAAGAGGAGACGGTCAAGGGCTAGGTGTAGATATCACAATAACATGTGCTGGTCCAATACCATCGATGCTATGGCCAAGAAATCACAGCAACACCTTTATTTTATCAAAAGTCAAAGGAAATTAGTATGTCTCCAGGGACTCTTACCAATTGCTCTCGGTCTACCATACAAAGCAACATATCCCTATGTAACACAGCTAGGTTTGGCAACTGCTCTGCCCAAAACAACAAGAAATTGAACAGAGTTGCGAACTCAGCCCAGTACAAGATGCAAACCCAAGGTGGAGGAGGGATTTTGCTTTGGATGCAAGGTATGCCACAGTACAAGTGACAGACCCTCCTCATCTGGTATTGACCTCCTCAACACTCTGTTGGCCCTCGTTACATGACTAGGAGTCTTTACTCTGTGGGCATTTCAAAGTTTTGGGAAAGCAGCCAAACCAGAGATGTTGCTCTCTCTCCAGTTAAGAATGCAATCATAACTGCCTAGACATGCCAATTCCAGGAAAGTAACACTGGGATATTTATGAACATTTACATTTTGGAAGATAGATACAAAATGCTGGAGTAACTCAGCAGGTCAGGCAATATCTCTGGATAATAGGAATAGGTGATATTTTGGGTCAAGACCCTGCTTCAGACTGAGAGTCAGGGCAGAGGGAAACAATGGACAATGGACAAGTGGATGAAAGGTATGAAAAGAACAAATCAAAGCCAGCAACAATGATCAAGGAGAGGTGGAGCCCAAAATGGTCCATTGCTGGCTGTGGAAAAGGTGATAACGAGTGGATGCAAACAATTCCTTTACACTTTGGAATTTGTGTGCAAGAGCAGGGGCCGATCCTAACAAGATGCACAAAAAAGACTGACAGATTATTGTTTAAAAGGAAATGTCAACATTTCATATCTATTTACTAAAACTCTCATTTGTTTGTTTGTTTGTTCCTGAACTACAGCCAAAACAGTACACGATAGCACGACAATCTTAGGCCCACCTTACTCACTGTCATCCCTTTGGTGCTAATGGAAGAGGTTACATTGAAATCGGTGTTATATTTTTAAAGTTATTCACATTTTAAAGTTTAAACCTATCTCCTAGGGAGGGAGGGGGGATGGAGGGAGAGAGGGGGGAGGAAGGAGGATAAGGGGGTTGAGGGGGATGGAGTGAGGGGGAGGGGAAAGGGAGAGGGAGGAGGGAGGGAGGGGGGGAGAGGGGAGAGGGGAGGAGAGGGTGCTGCACCAATGCAGGAGAGGTTTGGGCCCAACGCGTTCACTTGGTCTAGTTCTGTAATAAAAAATCCTTCAGAGTTGAATTGGCATAATTTTTACAACTTAAAGGTCAGGATTCACTTGGATTGTTCCAAACATCTAATTGGCTCACTAATACAGAACATAACTTGCCAACTCCATCCAGTAAGGGATAATATTCTGGCTGCTATAACAATGCAATATGTGGAAGATTGCTAAATGTAATTTGGCTGTTGTGTTTCCAGTTTTAAGTAGACATCAGTGACAACAATTCAAAAGTTGTTGATTGGTTATAAGACCCTTTGGGAAACTGAGGTATGAAAAGGTGGAAAAGTGAATGCATTTTTTTTTAAACCACGGAAACCGGAAACCTGAATTAACAACAAAAAAATCTGGAAGAATCACAGCAGGTCAGGCGGTATTTGCAGAGAGGGAAAATTAAAGATGAAGTGAAAAATGATATATCTTACATTGAATGAGAAATAAATCTAAACTGAATTCTCTTGGAAGCAGTTGCAAATAAAAGCATTAATCTGAAGCAAAACAACATATCTTCTCTTTTTTATTCCATTCTCAACTGCGATCAATAGCTTCTCCGATCCAGTGCTACAGTTGATTCCCCGGTGAAATGCAAAGGAATGATTAGCACAAAGTACAGTTATTTTTATCTAAGTTGGCAATGAAGAGTTCAATTGGACCACTGAGTGCAGCCCAGGCGGTGGGCTATGGTATTACTCCTACAGAAGGAAAAGGTGATTCAATAAGTAATATAACAAACTGCACGAGATACAGGTAACAGAAACAAATGGAGAAGTAAAAGAGCAAGAGGAAAGAAGCCAGAATGAGGTTGCACTCGAAGCAAAGCGGTGGCAAGGGATCAAAAACAAATGCAGCGGTGGCAAGGGATCAAAGCGGTGGCAAGGGATCAAAAACAAATCGATCAAAAACAAATGCAGATAAATCAATTTATTGTATCAGCCAGCATCTATAGTTCCTAGTGTCATCCAGCATCTGCAGTTCCTTATGTCTGCAGATAAACCATTATCTGGGACTAAATTCTTCAACAAAACTGAGCTGGGGCAGCTTGGGAACTCTCACAACGCTTCATGTTTCCTCAATATTTTGGGATGGAGGTATTGTTTTTCTGAGGAATAATTGGACATGACACTCACTGGAATTTAGAAGGAACATTGGTCTCTTATAGACAATAGACAATAGACAATAGGTGCAGGAGTAGGCCATTCAGCCCTTTGAGCCAGCACCGCCATTCAATGCGATCATGGCTGATCACTCTCAATCAGTACCCCGTTCCTGCCTTCTCCCCATACCCCCTCACTCCGCTATCCTTAAGAGCTCTATCCAGCTCTCTCTTGAAAGCATCCAACGAACTGGCCTCCACTGCCTTCTGAGGCAGAGAATTCCACACCTTCACCACTCTCTGACTGAAAAAGTTCTTCCTCATTTCCGTTCTAAATGGCCTACCCCTTATTCTTAACCTGTGGCCCCTTGTTCTGGACTCCCCCAACATTGGGAACATGTTTCCTGCCTCTAATGTGTCCAATCCCCTAATTATCTTATATGTTTCAATAAGATCCCCCCTCATCCTTCTAAATTCCAGTGTATACAAGCCTAATTGCTCCAGCCTTTCAACATAAGACAGTCCTGCCATTCCGGGAATTAACCTAGTGAACCTACGCTGCACGCCCTCAATAGCAAGAATATCCTTCCTCAAATTTGGAGACCAAAACTGCACACAGTACTCCAGGTGCGGTCTCACCAGGGCCCGGTACAACTGTAGAAGGACCTCTTTGCTCCTATACTCAACTCCTCTTGTTATGAAGGCCAACATTCCATTGGCTTTCTTCACTGCCTGCTGTACCTGCATGCTTCCTTTCAGTTTCAGGGACACATTAGAGGATCTTCTGCCTTGGTGGAAGATCCACCAAGATCTGCCATGGAGATCCTATATCTCCCCACATGAAGTTAGAACATGGAAGAATTTATTTCAGAATAACGGGCTATCAATTTATGATGGACACGAAGAAGGGTTTCTTCTCTCAAAGAATTGTGAACCGTTGAAGTTCTCTGTCCCACTTAGCAGTGGATGCTGAAGTACTGAATTACTCAAGGCTGAGACAGATGGTGTTTTGCACAAGGGATTATGTGATATACAGGCAGGTGGAAATGAGACCAAGATCAAATCTACCATGTGTAGGAAGGAACTGCAGATGCTGGTTAAACTGAAGATAGACACAAAAAGCTGGCGTAACTCAACTGGTCAGACAGCACATCTGAAGAAAAGGGATAGGTGACATTTCGGGTTGAGAAGAAGGGTCTTGACCTGAAATGTCAACTATTCCTTTCATCAAATCAACCATTATGTTTTTGAATTGATGTAGCAGGCTTGATGAGCCAAATGATTTACCTTTGTCTCTATTTCTTGCATTCTTATGTTGTCTTCTACCACTGGTAATTTTCATGCACTGTAAATAGTTTATTTCCATTGCTTTCTTTCAAGCAGTTGTAAACAAGAAAGGAGGAAAGAGGAGCATGTTGGGATTGTATGCCAGTTCACAATCAAGCGATGGTTAATTTACCTGAATAAAATAATATCTGTTTATGCTCCTCTAAAGACTACAAATAATAATTAATGAATACTAATGAATGCAGACATTAATTGTGTTACTGCTTTGAGCTCTGCCTAAAATTCTAGTGAAAGAACCCTTTCAAAATCACAAAGCTATTTTCATTAAGGAGTCTTGGGTTGGCAATGCGTATGACATTTTTGAAAATGTATTGCAACGCTAATGAAATATGGATTTATAGTAATAGAATATGGATTCATTGTAAAGGACGTCTTTTAATAAGTATGAAAAGATGAAAAGGAAAGCTGTGAATCAGAGATAAAAATAGAAAAATATTGCAAGTACACAGAAGGTAGACAGGATCTGAAAGAGAGAAATAGATTGAGGTTTCAGATCCTGATTCTTGCAGGTTCTTTTGAAGGTGAGCATCCAAAAACATTAAACTAACTTTCTCTTTTAGATGCTAAATGTGTTTAAAGTTCGTGCAGAAACTGAGACATGTTACTTGACAGCGATATTAAGATAGGTAGCAGTTTACTTAGTCTCTCAAAAAACAACCTACGGTTGCATTTGGCATTATTAATGCTGGAATCTATATTTATGATGTGTGGAGAAAAACTGAATATATAATGTTTGACAACGAACTGACATGCCACTCCTCATGCAGCATGGCCCAGGATGATATCAGTCTGTTTTGAATACGCTAAGCATTTTCTGAAATTGGTACCATGTGTCCAATTTGATAGGACTGCATTTCTCTTTTGTTCAATTAAATCGACCTTTTGGAACAGTTTGCAATTTCTCCTGACAGTGTTGTAGGCTTCTTCTGCATGTGGCTAAACTACCAGCTTTTAATACCATGTAGTCACAGAATGATAGGAAACGACTTCAATGCTTATTTTGCTATTCACACAACCTACCTGAATCGTGGGTTTAACAGTTAAGAAAGGGAGTATGCCCCACATTTTGTACCCATTCCAAATCAAAAGCTTCTTGATTGCTTGTGAACATTTTCAGAGCCGTACATTAGTTTTGAAACATCCTGTTTAATATCTACACGTCAATCATGTTTTTGGAGGCCATTTTCAGGTAAAGATGTCCCCATTTTTGAGTGGATTGCCTGTTTTGCATGACACAGTGGTACAGGTGGTAGAGATGCTTAACCAATAGCTCCAGTGATCGGGTTTAATTCTGGACTCTGGTGTTGTCTATGTGGAGTTTATTTTAGAGACTCAGCATGGGAACATGCTCCAAGGCCCACTGAGCCCACACCAACTATTGAACATTCATTCGCACTCGCTCTACATTATCCCACTTTCTCATCAACTACATACACACTAGGGGCAATATACACAGGCTGATTAATTTACAGACTGGCACGTCTTTGGGATATGGGATAAAACTGGATCGCCCGAAGGAAACCCATGCGATCACAGGGAGAATGTGCAAACTCCACTCAGACAGCACCTGAAGTCAGGATCAAACCTGGATCTCCAGTGCTGTGAGGCAGCAGTTCATAAGGTCATGTGATTTTTTTTTAGATTTTAGATTTAGAGATACAGCGCGGAAACAGTCCGTGCCGCCCAGCGATCCCCGCACACTAACACTATCCTACACACACTAGGGACAATTTTTACATTTACCCAGTCAATTAACCTGCCTGTACATCTTTGGAGTGTGGGAGGAAATCGAAGATCTCGGAGAAAACCCACGCAGGTCACGGGGAGAACATACAAACACCGTACAGACGGCGCCCGTAGTCAGGATCGATCCTCAGTCTCCGGCGCTGCATTCTCTGTGAGGCAGCAACTCTATCGCTGTGCCACCGTGCCGCCGGACATCCATACTAATCAAGAATCTATCCATCTCTGCCTTAAAAATAACCATTAACGGCCTCCACAGCCTTCTGTGGCAGCTCTACCAGCTGCACCACTATGTGGTTTGCTGTTCTCCCTGTTACCATGTGGGTTGGTAGGTTAACTGGCAGCTATGTCTTGGTGAGTGGATGAATCCAGGTTGAGTCAATTGGAATATGGGGAAAATAGAATGGGCTTAATTTAAATGAGTGCTTGAGGCTGAAAGGTAATGCATCAATGGTTGTGAATGGAGAAACTAGTAATTGTGTTTGATTTACTTTAATAGAATTTACAATGAATATAGAAGACATGGATAAGTTTTCTGAGATTCTCCCTCATTTAGAATGTCATCTGAGATCATGTATTCTGGTATTGTCTCACCGTTTTTTGCTTTCAACATCCAGAAATCTGATTCTAAGCAATTATTTTCATCCTTCTTGTCAGTAGGTTTTCACAAGTAGATTCATCTCAATACATCACCTTATTTCGCTTCTATCAAAAAACCTTGTATTTATATAGCAAATTTCATATTCCTTTCAAAATACCAACAGCCAGTGAAATTGGCGGTACAGTGGCACAGCAGTAGAGTTGCTGCCTTATAGCGCTTACAGGGCCAGAGACCTGGTTCGATCCCGACTGCGGGTGCTGTCTGTACAGAGTTTAAACGTTCACCCCGTGAGCTGCGTGGGTTTCCTCCGAGATCTTCGGTTTCCTCCCACACTCCAAAGTCGTCGTACTGGTTTGTAGGTTAATTGGCTTGGTATAAATGTAAATTGTCCCTAGTGTGTGTAGGATAGTGTTAATGTGCGGGGATCGCTGGTCGGTGCAGACTCGGTGGGCCGAAGGACCAGTTTCCGTGCTGTATCTCTAAACTAAACTAAATTCTTTTGAAGTTTCATTATTGTTGTAACCAAGGAAACGATGCAGGCAATATGCACAACAGGTTCTCAAAGCAACTTATACTGTAGAGATACACAGCATGGAAGCAGACGATTTGGCCCACCATTTTCTCACCATCAGTGGGCCCCCATCTGCATTAATCCTATCGTTTGGCACTTTTCCTGCGCCTAGGCAATTCAAATGTTCATCTAAACAATTTTTAAATGCTGTCAGCAAATCTGCTTCCACCGTTCACTACTCTGGGTGTAGAAACCTTTAGACTCCTTCAAAAACTCTTACCCTTTATCGGACTTCAATGATATATATTTGCACTAAATGATGTACCCTTTATCCTTTAGCTTTGTACTGTGGACAACGTGATTGTATTCATGTATAGCCTGTTTTTTTACTGGATAGCGCACAAACAAAAACTTTTCACTGTATTCATGTTCATGTGACAACAATTAACTAAAATAAACTAATCTACTTTAAATCTATGTCCTTTAGCTTTATCTACCCCTGAAATGGAAAAATGTTTCTGTGGTACCCTGTCTACACCCCTCTTATTTCATGTATCTGGGCCATGTTCTCTCTTTTCCCTCATGACAAAAACCTTCCATCCTAAGCAAAAATGTGATCCGATAAACACAGTTCGTGATTGATGATAGGATTTCTATTGACTAGGAAATGTGGATTAAATATTTGATTCTTCAAAAAGTGACTCCTTGCAGAGCAGGGAAGCTCCTGTTTAGCATCTCATGGTCAAGGCAAGGTAGCATTTACCTCAATGTTAACCAGAACTTCCACTTGGGTTGTGTGCTTCAAGCTTCTGCTGTGAAACCTGAAACATGAACCATCTGCCTCAGGGCTCAGAATGCTGTCTACTGCAACACAGATGTCTAGTTAGACACAAAAAACTGGAGTAACTCAGCGGGACAGGCAGCATCTCTGGAGAGAAGGAATGGGTGACATTTCGGGTCGAGACCCATCTTCAAACTGAAGTCTGAAGGGTCTTGACCTGAAATGTCACCCATTCCTTCTCTCCAGAGATGCTGCCTGTCCCGTTGAGTTACTCCAGCTTTTTTTGTGTCTATCTTCAGTTTAAACCAGCATCTGCAGTTCCTTCTTACACAGATGTCTAGTTATTTTTTTACAACTTACGATATACACTCTAATGCAACTGATATGTTTCATCTATAATTACTGCAATATCATTTATGATAACCTGCTAACAAGAAATTTATTGCATAAAAATAGTGGAGAAGTTCTTCATAACCAGATTGCGGAAGAAAATATTAATATCCTTTCCTACTTAATTCTGATAGGAATTGAACAAGGTAACGAAAGGGTGTTTGGATGTGACAGTTGACATCTCTCGTTGACCAGCTGTAGAAGTGGTTTGTGGGAATCGGCAAAGTAAGATTAGACGTATTACTTCTTGTCTAGGAATGCGTTGAAGGGTGGACGGTAAATGTAAACATGAAATAGTAGACGGAGATAAGGAAACTTGTTTCTCTCAGCAGTATGTTACAGTAGATCGCCCGTGCCCCCAGCCGCTAGTAGCGTAGATACGTTGCAGTAAATAGGGGCTTAGGATTGGCTCAGAGGGGATGGTGGCGCGGGCCTCCTTAAAGGCGAGATAGAAAAATATTAAGAACCCCTTGTATTGTGTTTGACTTGTATTAACCATCTGTTGTTGAATAAGATTGACATAAACAAAAAGTATGTTATGACTAATGAAATAATTGGTACCCATGTAGTAGATAGTATATTTTCGTATAGTTGTATCTAACAAAAAACAAAAGTTGTTTACTGCACAGTATAACTGTCTGCTAAATTCCGCTGTGAAGTCACGGAACTGGTGAGCAGTTAACTGCCACCATCTCTCCATGATATCGTGTAATAAAAACTCTTGAAGCAAACCTGTGAAGACTGTTTTTCATTTCCCTTTAATTTCCCTCTAAATTAATTTCTTCCTGGTAAGATGGTAAGAATCTAGTTGGTTCTTACCTTCATGGACACTCATTTATTGGAGTCATTCAATGCTGAATACCAACATATGTAGGAATCAATTACAGTAAACTTCAACATGTAGTATGTCGGCAACTTGAAGTCTCATAAGTCATAACGTTGTAGGGAATCACAACATCATGGAAAGATACACCATGGAAATAGGCATTTTGGCTTATGACTCCATGCCAACCATCCATCATCTATTTACAGTACTCACCCACACACAGGGAAATTTATAGTGACAATTGTGATACCAACCCGCACATCTTTGCGATCTTGGGGGAAACCAGAGCACCCGAAGGAAACCCACGTGGTTCTGGAAAAATCTATGCAGATAGAACCCAAGGTCAGGATTGAACCCATGTATCTGACTCCACCAGCTGTACCACTGGACCACCACGAGTGACATATATTGCCCTTAATATTCCCATTGTGCTCAAAGGATTGTGATGTTGCATCAGTTGCAAGGAGTTACCAAACTGGCTTTGCAACAATTAGACTGAAAATTGCCTAAATTGAAATCATAACATTTTGTGGAGACAGAAGAGGCTGTCGATGCTGGAAACCTCTTCAGCAAATGCCTGGTCAATTGTTCTGGATCTGTCACAGTTACAGTTACAGTCACACAACTGTACCATATCCTTTAATACCTCTGGTGAACAATGATCCATCCGTCTCACATTTAAAATTAACAATTTGCTGATTGTAAACCTGTGTGGATGATTTACCTGGATAGCACCGAAAACAAAGCTTTTCACTGAATTGTGACAAAATTAAACCAATGCCAATTACCGATTGTTTTCTAAATTCCAGGGGATAGAATTTATTTTTGGTCACTCAATAGTTTCACCTAATTCTTATATCTGACATCCAAGAAGATTTAAGTATCTGCGTTGTTCCAGAAATTGGAAGTCTAATTTTTGGTCTTTGTCTTGAAACTATTATTCATGCTATGTATTCCTATCAGCTTTATGGATTAACTGACTAAAATTTAGTTATACTTGCTTAATTTTGTACATAGTTCATTGTAAACTGCCAGTGGACTTACCGTACATTAATCTCTTATGTTTTATTTAGCACAAATTGATTTGTTTTAATAATAAGGTCAACAGTCAATTCAACATCATCTCATATTTAAATCACGTTAAGATCCATTCTCAGTAAAGATCCAAGGCTTCCACGGGGACATTGGAGTAGGAATCCATATTCCATTGTAGAATAATCACACAACATAATAATTCACACACATTGACCGCTGCTTGCGAAATTCAGATCAGTTGAAGCCATTCTTCAAGATTCGATCACATATTCCTCCCTCTCTCTCTCTTCCCCCCTTCTCTGTCTTCTTCTCTCTCCCTCCCTCTCCCTCTCCCTCTCCCTCTCCCTCTCCCTCTCCCTCTCCCTCTCCCTCTCCCTCTCCCTCTCCCTCTCCCTCTCCCTCTCCCTCTCCCTCTCCCTCTCCCTCTCCCTCTCCCTCTCCCTCTCCCTCTCCCTCTCCCTCTCCCTCTCCCTCTCCCTCTCCCTCTCCCTCTCCCTCTCCCTCTCCCTCTCCCTCTCCCTCTCCCTCTCCCTCTCCCTCTCCCTCTCCCTCTCCCTCTCCCTCTCCCTCTCCCTCTCCCTCTCCCTCTCCCTCTCCCTCTCCCTCTCCCTCTCCCTCTCCCTCTCCCTCTCCCTCTCCCTCTCCCTCTCCCTCTCCCTCTCCCTCTCCCTCTCCCTCTCCCTCTCCCTCTCCCTCTCCCTCTCCCTCTCCCTCTCCCTCTCCCTCTCCCTCTCCCTCTCTCATTTCAATCATACGTTGTACCAAGCACCCTTATTTTCAACTCTCCCTTTCAAGCCATTCCTTCTCACTTTCTCCTGCAACAACTTTAATGTTTCACAGGAGCCTCGTCAAACATAAATTTCAATGTTATTGGAACCATCTGCAGATGCCGGTTTAAATCGAAGATAGACACAAAACAGAGTAACAGCGGGACAGGCAGCATCTCCTTTTCATCACCAGTCTTAGTCCACCCATTAGCCAATCAAACCACCCCCTCCCTCTCTGTGTATCCTTCAGAGATGCTGGATATATCACCCGCTGAATTAATCTAGCGGTTTGCGTTTTACTAGAGAAATAGAGAAGTTCAGTGAGGTAATTTCAGACAGCTGAATTTAAGGTTGCCAATGTTTGATCAATTATAATCAAGGATGATGAAATGAGTGGACATGGATATACTGGAAAATTATAGGCTGGTGGGGATTGCTGAGAGCAGGTTTGAAACAATGGGGAGATTTGAAAAATTAAAGCTGAGAATCATAAAACAGGCATTACTTAAATGAGGGATAATGTTGGACTAACAGGGAGTGATGTGTGATCAGGACAAAGAGAATTGGATGACTAGTTTAGCTCATAAGGTCATTAGTGATAGGAGCAGAATTAGGCCATTCGGCCCATCAATTCTACCCCACCATTCAATCATGGCTGATCTATCACTCCCTCATAACCCCATTCTCCTGCCTTCTCCCCATAACCCCTGACACAGAACAAGATTTAAAAGCAACCTGAGGGGCAACATTTTCACATAGAAGGTGGTCGGTATACGGAACAAGATGAATACTTTACTTTATTGTCACATGTGACAAGTTACAGTGAAATTATTTGCTTTCATACCCAAGGTATGCAATAGTCATCCCCATAAAGGGCGCTGACAAGGTCACAAAGAATCCCGCGTCAGACCTTCCCCCTGCCTCCCCCCTCCCTCCCTCACAGCGGTCCCCCCATACTGGGACTTCCATTGTTCTTCCCCCTCCCTCATGGCGGTCTTCCCATGCCGAGTCCTCCTTTGTTCCTCCCCCCGGCGGCGGCGGACTCACTCCCACGTGGTCTGTCCTCATCTGTCGGTTGGCGCCCTCATCGACCGCCTCGACGGCGTCTCCACTAACGCCACCATGACCCCTCCTGAAGGCTCCGTGGCGCCGACACAGGCCCCAGTCGCGGGATCTGCCGACCCAGGCTCCTTCGGCCACGGCCTCCGCCAACTCGCAGTGCTCTGGCTCTGACCCTTGGGGCTCCACCGACCCACGAGGCCCGGGCCCTGGCTTCTCTGCGGGCTTCCAGGAGGCGTCTGCCGCGGCGGCCTTCCGGCAGGCGTTTTATGATGCCAGAGGAGATAGTTGAGGTAGTTACTATTGTAACAATTTGGGCTGAAGGGCCTGTTTCCATGCTGTGTGATTCTATTAAACTATGACAATGACTCTAACACATTGTGTTCTCTTCCCTTAGCATAAAGGGTGCGCATAAAGGGTGCACCCTTTGTTCTGGTTGCTATGGATTCCGTACCCTGTCTCTGTATTCTTCACTCCCATTACACCTTGACAAGCATTCTTCCCCTATTTTCCAAGGATTATGAATTGTCTCCACACTTAGTGTGCTTGTCAGGTTAAGTTGATGTTGACTGGCTGTGACCTCTTTTATTCAGGGACACAGTACCATAGAAATAAGAATAGGCCATTTCATTGTTCAAACCTATGGAGAGAGAACAGCATTAACATTACATTTCTCGATAAAGAAAGAAGGTATCTAAGGCATTCACTTAATCATTTTTTGAATTTACATCTTACTATTCGATATCAGAAGATCCTGTCATATTTCACAGCATCATGCAATCACTCCACAACTTATTTTTAAATTAAGTGCCATTTTTTTGCCAGATCTCTCTATTTCAACTGTTCATTAATTCTAATTGATTCACAAAGAATGTACGAAGTTACAACATGCTGCAGAAAGGGAAGGTAGATCATAGTTTTACATGCTGTGCAGGTTTAAGCTGGTGTGAAACTGCAACCCACAACCTCACAAGCCTCTGCGTAACAAATGCGCCACTGTTTCTAAAATGAGCATTATTAATAAATTCCTTCACCTCGATGGTTGTGAATCTTTGGAATTCTCCATTTCAAGGATTCAGGATGTTCAAACATTAATAGTATGGGAGACTGAAATTTGAAGATTAAGAGATTAAAGAAATATAGGGGTTGGGTAGAACGATGGATGAGGTGGAGGACTGGTCATCATATTGGCTGGTGGGGGAGAACAAAGTTCAATTCATTGAGTCATGAGGGAATGTGCAGGAACATCCTCTTACAGAGAGTGGTGAATCTACAGAGCTTTCTACTCCAGAGAATTGTAGGGACTAGATTCATTGAAGATACTGACAGAGGAAGGGGATACATTTTTGAAAGATCAAGGAATTGAGGACCATGGGGACCAGGCACAGTGAAGACATGAGGGCTGGGACAGATTAGTCAAGATCATATCGAATGATAGAGGAACCACGAGGGGCCGAGTGGATGACTCCTGTTACTATTTTCTCACGTTCTTATATCCTTGTGTTGCATTCTTTCCTGGATTTTCAATGCTTGATGCTAAAATTCTAAAAGTCCAACAATGATGTGAAGATGTTCTGAACTTTCATAGTATCAAAACATTTTGGCCAACAGACAGAGGCTTTCTGCCAAAACTGGACATTGGCTACAAACAGGGTGTGCATTGCTCCTGGACCTTGTCGTAATGTATCTGTGCACATGACAATAAACTTCATTTGATTTGAGCGATGCTTGAATTTTCGTGTCGAATGTCCAAAAGATACCGATTGTATTCATGTTCTCTATTCAGGAAGGGGAAATACTTCTCTTGGAATGCAATGTTATTGAAGGATCAAATGAACACTGGTGGAGATTTATATTTAATAAGCAAACATCAAGAGCCAAAATGCATTTTATCAATATTAACTGATTTCCCAAAGATCAGTGAAAGTAGGATCTATTGAATAGTTTTAAGGCAGAGGTGGATAGATTCTTGATAAACAAATCTTGAAATGGCAATGTTCTGCCTCACACTTCCATCCAACCAAGTTTAATCCTGATCTTAAGTGCTGCCTACGTGCGGTTTGCATGTTCTCCCTGTGACCATGTCGGTTCCTTCCATTTTCTCCAATTCACTCTCACATCACAAGGATGCGATGTGAGGTTAATTGGCTACTGCGTTAGCCAGCGTGAGTAAATACCAGGAAGATTGATAGTGCCAGAAGATTGAGATGACGCACGCCATCAGATTCAGGGACAGTTTCTTCCCAGCTGTTATCAGGCAACTGAATTATCCTACCACAACCAGAGAGCAGTCCTGAACTACTACCTACCTCTTTGGTGACCCTCGGCTATCCTTGATCAGACTTTACTGGCTTTAACTTGCACGGAACGTTATTCCCGTATCACTGTAAATGGATCGATTGAAAACATGTATTGTCTTTCTGCTGACTGGTTAGCATGCAAGAAATGCTTTTCACTGTACCTTGGTACACATGGCGAAAAACTAAAATAACTAAACTAAAGGGAGGGGAAGGAGATGTTGTAGGAAGGAACTGCAGATGCTGGTTTAAACCGTCAAAAGAAGGGTCTCTGCAAATACTGGTTTTAACCATCTGAAGAAGGGTCTTGGCCTGAAACGTCACTTCTATCCAGAGATGCTGCCTGTCCCACTGAGTTACTCCAGCTTCGGGGGGGAAGAAGATGTTGGTTGGCAAGTGAGAGAGGATAGATTGCAGCAAAAAAAACTGCGGATTGCCCGATCTGCCAATCCACCTCATTGGGGCCCTTTTTCTTTTTTTAACTGCACTTTCACATGGAATTATTCTGAGAGTCAACAAAAATTCCATGGACCAAACAATCTTCTTCTATGAAAGAATTTATGAGATAATCTGATTTTGCCAGGGATGGATGAGAATACATAGAGGAGGTAACAGTCATATTAGCCTTGACCCCATTGACTGATAGAGCAGGCTGGATGGGTCAAATGGTATACACCATCTTTGATATTTTTGTAACTCATGCTTAAGCATGACCTGGACAATCTAAAACGCTATGAAGCCTACAAACTCTGGCAGTCCTGAAAACATTTTATTTTACCAATACTTCTATGATTAACACGAATTCTATGTATCTTTTTAGTTTCTATATCCTTTACAAACCTTTCAGCAATAAGCTCATTTATTTCTTAATTATTCATTTTGTATTTCCTTGAGTTTCTGCAACTGCAATCATTGGCATTGCATAACACATGTTCCCCTGCATTAGTTCAAAATCTCTGGTATTGAGAGTTATATAGTTGTAATAAATCTTAATGCTCAGACTGTTGCAAATCCTTTCAACTGTCTACTCTAAAGGGATTAGGATGCAAAAACTTTGAGTATATTCAAGACTAAGTTGGAGAGATTTTAGTGTATGAAGGGATTCAATAAATATGGGGATTAGGTAACCATTCTCTTTTCGCTCCTCTCCCATCAGGCAGAAGATACAAAAGCTTGAAAGCACATACCATCAGATTTAGGAACCACTTCTTCCCCACTGTTATCAGACTCTTGAACAGACCCTTCCATACTGATGGATTCTCGATCTCCCAATCTACCTCATTGCAGCCCCTTCTCTTTTTTTTCAACTGTCCTTTCTCTTTGGCTGTAATACTATATTCTGTAGACTGGTTCCTTTTTACACTGTTGTACTCAGTATAATTTGACTGTAATCGTGCATGGCATGGATTGCCTGGATAGTATTTCACTGCATCTTAGTGCATCTGACAATAATAAACCAATATAGCCAATACTGAAACATAGCCATTCCGAGTCAGTCGTGATATTGACTGGTGCAGCAATCTTGTGGGACTAGACGGCTGGCATTTCCAGTGTTCTTAGAATTGTTTTAAACTGAAACAGAGGATATAATCACATTAGCCGAGATCTTGTTGAATGGTGTCTCACTCCCTCACCCATGTGTCCGTAGCACAGGCCAAGGAGTAACATGGATGTGTTAAAACTGCACGCAACCAACACAATCTGGATCACAATTAAGTAACATTTTCATTTGTACTTATGTATCTTATGTCCTTCACATGAATAGCTTTATCTCCATTAAAATGGCCCCTCTCTTTCACAGAACTGTTCAGATGCTCCCACTTTCTGCTCTTTCCCCATTTACCCTGTAATTCATTTTATTTCAATGAGTTATTCAATTTGCCTTTTGCAGGTCAGCATTGAATCTGTATCTGGCATTCTTTCAGTCAGT
This sequence comes from Rhinoraja longicauda, assembly GCF_053455715.1. Taxonomy (NCBI): domain Eukaryota; kingdom Metazoa; phylum Chordata; class Chondrichthyes; order Rajiformes; family Arhynchobatidae; genus Rhinoraja; species Rhinoraja longicauda. Next base: position 22,996,700 of record NC_135959.1, read on the forward strand.
GGATTCCAAACCCTGATCACTCATCTGTAAAAATGTCTTCACTCTTGACATCTCTGGTTCTTGTGCCAGTCACCATAAATCCAAGCCTTCCTGTTATTGACCTGTGCATTAGCGGAAACAAATCATTTTTATTTACTCAATCTAAACCCTTCATAATGTTAAACACCTCTATCTGTTCTTTGACCTCTCTGCTCAGAGAAGCAAAACCTCTGAGATGTGTTTAGCCCATATCTACCACATAACAGACTCCTCAAACAATGGACATGATCTTATTTCAAAGCTACTTTTAACCTGTCCTTCATAATTTTAAATGATTATTCCACTTTTTTTCTTTTAATCTGCAGTGTTACCATGACAACAATTCAATTAAAAAAAATATTTTACTGAATTTATCTTTCTTTTTTATCAAACAGCATTCCATTGATTCCCAGCACCCTTCCTATCATCATTCTTTTTTCTCTCGAGCCGAGCCTAAAACTCTACTTATGGTATTCATTTTGATACTGGTTTAGTATTGTCACCTGTACCAAGATAAGGTGAAAAACTTTGTTTGCCTGCTATCCGGGCAAATCATACCATGCATGAGTACAATCAAACCACACACAAAATCAACTGATAGTGCAAAGAGAAAAATAGAGTGCAGAATAAAGTGTTATAGCTACAGAGAAAATGTCAATTTTTAAAAGTACAAGGTTTGCAGTGACATAGATCGGAGGAACAGGAATACATCCTTAGCTTGTGAGACACCTGTTCAATAATCTGATAACAGCAGGGGGGAAGTTATTCCTAAATCTGTTGGTACGTGCTTATGACTTATTAAGGTTTGATATATATACATCACTGCTCTATCAGCATTTGCTTAATACTTCCTACAACAGAACTGAGAGTAATCAGCTGGATCAGCATGCAGAATCTATGGAGAAAGAAGTCCAATTATCTCAGCTTGAAGAAGCTTTCTGATAAAATGTCATCAACCTGAAATGTTCCCTCTGTTTCTCCCTCCACCAATATCTCCTGACCCATTGAATAATTCCAGCATTTTAACTGGATTATAACAAATTTGTATCTGTCCGAGGTGGTTCTATTAAATATGTGCCACTCCTTCTGATCCTAGAGCTTGTCCAGGTGTCCCCAAGGTACCCCACTTCCTTCTTACTTATTATTTCCATAGAGTCTAACAGAATAAAATTGGCCCTTCAGCCCATTTTATCCATGCCGACTGAGATGTCCATCACCACTACTCCCATTTGCCTCACTAAATGCCTCTTAAGTGCTACTATTGTATCTGCTTCCACCAACCCCCACATTTGATAGGGCATTCCAGGCACCCCTGTGTAAAAAAAAAACTTGCCTTGCACATCTCCTTTAAACATCCCCACTCTCACTTCAGCGTTGTACCTTCTATGTGTGGCATGGTACGCAGCAGTAGAGTTGCTGCCTTACAGCGCCAGAGTCCCGGGTTCGATCCTGACCATGGGTGCTTGTCAGTCAAAGTAAAGACTACACATGAATACAGGCCATTTAGTGCACAGTGCACAGATAAAGTATAAAGGGTACAACATTTAATGCAAGATAAAGTTCGATAAAGTCCAATTAAAGATGTTTCAAAGATCTCCAATGAGGTAGATGGGAGGTCAGGATTGCACTCTAGCTTATAAGAGGACCATTCTGATTCTAATAACAGCTGAGAGGAAACTACTTGAATCTGAAGGTATGTGGTTTCAAACTTCTGGTTTAGTTTGGTTTAGTTTATTATTGTCAAGTGTACTGAGGTACGGCGAAAAGCTTTTCTGTTGTGTGCTATCCAGTCAATGGAAAGGCCATGCATGATTATAATTAAGCCATCTACAGTGTAGATACAGGATAAAGGGAATAATATTTAGTGCTAGATAAAGCCCAGTAAAGTCCTGATGAAAGAAACTCCGAGGGTCTCCAATGAAGTAGATTGTAGGTTTGGACTGGTTTCTAGTTGGTGATAGGACGGTTCAGTTGCCGAAAGAAAGAAACTTTCCCAGAATCTGAATTTCAAATGGAATATTAAAAGGAGGCTCATTCTTCCCCCGTCAAATCAAATGGCTTTGTTCAAAGAAGCATAGGGAAGATATCAATGGCATCCTGCCCAATATTAATCCCTATATTAATATTACCAGAAAAATATAGCTGGTCATTATTATATTCCTATGTGTGGAAGCTTGTTGATTAACTGTGATGATATGCACATTGCAACAATGACGACACTTCAAAAGCATTTAATTGGATGTAAACTGCTTTGGGTTGGTCAGGAATGGTGCAATGTTCATGCAAGTCTTTCCTTTTTTGCATCAATGGAAAACTGGGTCAAAGATATTTCACTTAGAATTCAGTGCCATGAACTCCATAACCGGTGAATCTGTTATGTGCTCACTCAGAGTCCACCGGAAGGGAGGAGAGATGGTCGCAAACACAATACATGGTTTTAAGAGTTGAGATGGCAGTTGTTCAAAATATTGGTTTGCTCACTGTTGGAGGATTATGTGCAGTTCTAATCACCACACCACAGGAAAGATGCTCTTAAGCTAAAAAAGGCGCAGAAAAGATTCATAAGGACGTTGCCTAGATTGGAGGGCTTGAGTTATAAGGAGAAATTGGATGGACTGCATCTGTTTTCCCTGGACTCAGAGGCTGAGAGGTGACATGAAGGAGGTATATAAAATTATGAGCGGCAGAGATTGTTATATAACCGTAGTCTGTTTCCCATAGGTAGGGCTATCTAAAACTCGAGGGCAAGAGTTTACAATGAGAGAGGAGATTTAAAGGGGATCTGAGAGGTTATTTTGCTCACAAAGATTAATTGTCATCTGGAATAAGCTGTCAGATAAGGCTGTGGAGGCAGGAAAAGTAGCAGCATTTCAATAACGTTTGGACAGGTATATGAATGAGCAAGTTGTAGAAGAAAAAGAATGAATGCAGGAAAGTGGGGAATTAATGCATGCGTGATGGCAAGTGTTTTGTGTGCAAAATGCTGCTCTTACAATGCAGCACTCTCCCGATGCTGCTTTAAGAGACAGCTTAGATTTTTGTGTTCAAGAGATTTAAATGGGCTCAAAGCCAATAGTTTTAACAGTGAAGCCACAACTGAACCACAACAGTAAAGACTTGGAAACAGGTTGCTCATCCAGCCAGGTGAATGAGCATTGAAAGAAAGGAACCTGAATAGATGCTTAATTTAATAAATACAATTATTCCGTGTGCACAGACATAGACAATTGGAAAAAGAAAATTGTGTGTTGAACCTTCGGACTCATTCTAAAATATTTTCTTCACTCAACAAAGGTAATTAAGTGATAATATCCACTCAGCATGAAATAAAGATTAATACTGAAGATTATATGGGCCAATTCTACCAATTCTAAATTGCACCGTCTCACAAGTAACTGATGGTGTAATTATATTTTGCCATAAGCAAACACAACACCTACAAAACCAATCAATGTTTTAACATGGTTTGAGAAACTGCGACAATTTTGATGTTTAATCTCAGTTTTAATTGTGCCACATCAAAAAGTGGAAGGATATGTGAAAAAAGTTGAAAGGATTAATTGCATCTGACGGACATTATCTCTTTCATTGAAATTCCTGATAAAATAATTCACATTCTGATTTTTATAACAGTTTATTATTAAGTGAAATATCTTATGCTTCACTGTTGCAAAAAAATTAAATAGAGGATTCTACCAAGTGTCTATCCTAATTTGAGGAAGTACGTTCTTGCCAGTCAGGGAGTGCAGCATAGGTTCACGAGGTTAATTCCCGGGATGGCAGGACTGTCATATGATAAAAGAATAGAGCGACTGGGCTTGTATTCACTGGAATTTAGAAGGATGAGAGGGGATCTTATACAAACATCTAAAATGATTAAGGGATTGGACACGCTAGATGCAGGAAACATGTTCCCAATGTTGGGGGAGTCCAGAACCAAGGGGCACAGTTTAAGAATAACGGGTAGGCCATTTAGAACTGAGATGAGGAAAAACTTTTTCACATAGAGAGTTGTGAATTTGTGGAATTCTCTGCCTCAGAAGGAAGTGGAGGCCGATTCACTGGATGCATTCAAAAGAAAGTTAGATAGAGCTCTTAGGGCTAGCAGACTCAAGGGGTATGGGGAGAAGGCAGGAATGGGGTACTGATTGTGGATGATCAACCATGATCACATTGAATGGTGGTGCTGGCTCAAAGGGCCAAATGGCCTACTCCTGCACCTCTTATCTATGTATCTATGTAAATGTCTGACAACATTCCTCCTTTCTTTCTCTGTGCTATGGCAAATTAATTTTCTGTGTCATGCCAGATAAAATAGAGAATCCAAAGTAATTAAATTTGTTCAAATGGTTTTAATATTTCATTTAGTTTAATGACACAGATTTATAGTCTGATGTCTGCTTTTGCTGAAGCAATTTTTCAATAAGTTGTGTTAAAACAGCAAGGAAATTTTTATTTGAACAGGTGTTCAAGCTTATGGATGCAATTTTCACAAACAACGATTACGCAGTAGAGAGGAAAATAAAACTGATTTAGTTATGATCACACTTACAGTCAAAGTGTATAATAATTAAGACACAAATCATGGGAAAGGCAAATGGAGATGTTCCACTGCGTTTGATAGTGTAATTTATAAACAGAATACTCATATTTTTCAAATATGTATTAATGTAACATGAAATTGTTTTAGATAGAACTTGCTTTCAATTATGTCTCCTTTTGTTTTGCTTGTTGTAGCTGCAACATGAGTATGTGCATTGTCCCTTTATAATGAGATTCTCCAGCGGCTTAATCCTCATCCAGAGATATGCCTTCTTCTGAAGACTCCACAAAGTATTTAACTCCTTCAGTTTGCTTCAAGTCTTGACTTTACATTTAAAACCAATGTATTTCCTTATGTCATTTTAAACCATCAGCTCTATGTTGAATGCATTTCCGAGTCTCCACTAATTTTCTCTATAGCCTATTCTCCTCGCACTTTCATCAACTGCCGTCAGATTCTGCCACTTAATTATACTCCAGGGGGAATTTGTCCACCAAACCATATATGTTTGGGATGTGAAGGGAAACTAGAGTATCCAGAGGAAACCCATGTGATCTCCAGATGAACCTATATACTCCACACAGACAAGATCGAATGTCAGGGTCGAACTTAGGTTGCTGGTACTCTGAGGCAGCAACTCTACCAGCTGCACCCTGTGCATCCCAGGTTTTTAATTGCCTCAATCTATTCATTTGAATTAAACAGAAACTGACCTGCCAGTCACAACAAATGCTGGCTCCAGTAAAACTCAGGATACACAGCAAGGAACTACAGATGCTGGTTTACACCAAAGATAGACACAAAAAGCTGGAGTAACTCAGCGGGACAGACAACATCTCTGGATGAAAGGAATTGGTGACGGAAGAAGGGTCTCGACCTGAAATGTCACCCATTCCTTCTCTCCAGAGATGCTGTCTATCCCGCTGAGTTACTCCAGCATTTTATGCACATTTACAGAAATAACTTGCGAGCCATTTTGGTAACACAAATTTAATTCAAAATAGAAAATGAAATTGAGTATCCTTACAATTTATTGCTGCAGTGAAATATTGAAATTGTCTGGTACAGCACACTTTAAAATGTCAGTTTTAGCTCAGCTGAAAATGCAGTCACAGCATTTATGAATTTTCTGATGCCTTCCTACTCATTCCGAAAGGTTTTTGAAACCGATTTCAAAGGATAGGTTTGGATATAATAGCTATCTAACATCTATATCTGATGATCACCCAGTTCTGATATTACCTGTCGTGGACCAGGTTTTATAGCAGATCTCAAACCTTGCAAAATTGCCCACTCTTCCAACAGGTGCCTACAAAACTAGTTCATATGTGGTGGAACATTGTAAATGATCCTGTCATCACCATATGCTGCTCTTTGGGAGAGCTTTACAATGGTAATCAATTTCACTAGAAGCTTGTCCTCTGCATACACTTCATCTTGAAAATGTCTCCAAACATCTCATGTTCTAAAATAATGTAAAGAATGGCTCATGACAAAGTTTTCAGTGTTGCCATTAGAGCGTTTTTTCTTCCTCCATCTCTTCTAGTCAACGTCCTACTGAACCAATCACCAAAATAGTTTTTTTTTAAACTTGTTGCAAATGTTAATTTTTCATGTGGGGTGTCTTTGCAGTGGTGTTGAAGCAAGTTTGCAACTCAAGCCTTTCTTTTGAATTCTACATTTTTCAGGATGGTGGTTAAATTTGTGGTAAACAATCCAGAAACCTTGATTAAAAATTTGAAGGCATGAGTTCAAATCCCACATCAGTGGCTAAGGAATCTTAATTCTGTTGAAAAAATGTGTCTAGATTATAAAGCAAGCATCAGTATAAGCAAAACAAGGAACTGTGGATGCTGGTTTTCACACAAGATTGCAAAGTGCTGGAATAACTCAAGAGGTCAGGCAGCATTTCTGGAGAAAATGGACAGGTGACATTTCAAGTCGGGACCCTTTATCAGACTTCTTCATAAGTAGATATGAATGGACACACTCAGGCAGCATTTGTGAATGGAGAAAAAGTTAACATTTTGAATCTGCAACCCTTGGGAAAGAATGCAAAACAAGTTAGTTTCCAGTAGCAGAGAAGGTGGAGGAGGGTTGAATGGATCAAAGGGAATTTTCTAATAGGGTGAGTACGAATGGCTTAATGATAGTTGCCTGCACATTAAAACCTCTGTGAACTTGTAACGTGTTTTAATAGTGAGGACATGACCAGCAAACTTTATGAATTGAATAAGAATAGCTGATCTAAAATGATTACAGGCAGAAATGTCAGGTAAAAACAGACAAAAACAAAAAGTGAGTGGCCTAAAGTTGGAGAATTCGATATTGAATTTTAAAGGCTATAACTTGCCCAGATGCAAGATGAGCTGCTGTTCATCAAGCTTTTGTTGGGCGTCATTATAATAGTACAGGAGGCCGCAGATAGATAGATCAAATTGGGAAGGGGATGGTGCATTAGAGCGCCAAGGACCCAATGCATGTGCTTTCTCCATTGTAGTTAAAGCTACATGGTAATTGGAAGAAGTATAAGTGAATCATTGCTTCACCCCAAAGGACTGTTTGGACCTGGGGCAGAGGGAAGGCAAGAGGTGAAAGGAAAGTTGTCACACTTCCTGCAGAACAAATCACATTATTGTTTAAAAAAAAAAGATCATCTGCAGCTTGAAATATGTTTGATGGCTAACCTTTCCTAGGTCTGGCCTGAATCACCTTTCTGAAAGGTTAACTCAGTTTCTCCCTGTTGCCGTCTACTTTGTTGCTGTTTTACAGCATTTTTCGACCATTGATTCCCTTTAGCAAAGGATTATATGTCAGCCTTACCTGGTCAGGCTGAATGCCCAAACTAACATGACGAACAGTAAAATTGCTCCCTGAAAAAGTTAAGCAAGCTATTCAGTTCAAAGGGCAATTGTGGGATGGCCAATTAACACCACAGTGGCAAAAGTTGCCCAGGAATGAACTAACAAAATATCCATTTTGTCAGAAGTAAGTAAAATAAAAGGACATTTTCTGACAACAACAACAACAAAGCAAAAAAAATCATGAGGAGTTTCAAAGACTTTTATTCCCATTCATCCCCCTGATATCAGAAAAAACAAAATGCTATGAAACAGCATAGAGAGTGTTGTAGAACAGAGGGATCTAGGAGTGCAGATGCATAGCCCCCTGAAGATGGAGTCGCAGGTGGTCAAAAAGGCTTTTGGCACATTGGCCTTCATCACCCAAAGTATTGAGTTGGGATGTCATGTATAAGATGTTGGTTAGGCCACATTTAGAGTATTGTGTTCAGTTCTGGGCACCGTGTTATAAGAAAGATGTTGTTGAGCTATAAAGGGTACAGAGAAGAATTACGAGGATGTTGCCAGGTCTAGAGGGTCTGAGCTATAGGCAGAGATTGAGTAGGCTGGGACTCTATTCCTTGGAGCGCAGGAGGATGAGAGGTGATCTTTTAGAGGTGTATAAGGTCATGAGAGGAATAGATCAGGTAGATGCACAGTCTCTTGCCCAGAGTAGGTGAATCAAAGACCAGAGGACATAGGTTTAAGGTGAAGGGGAAAAAACTTAATAGGAATCTGAGGGGTAACCTTTTCACAAAAAGGGTGGTGGATGTATGGAACAAGCTGCCAGATGAGGTAGTTGAGGCAGGGACTATCCAAACATTTAAGAAGGAGTTAGACAGGGACATGGATATGACAGGTTTGGAGGGATATGTACCAAATGCTGGCAGTTGGGACTAGTGTGGCTGGGACATGTTGGCAGATGTGGGCAAGTTGGGCTGAAGGGCCTGTTTCCACACTGTATCTAGATTTAGATTTAGAGGTACAGCGCGGAAACAAGCCCTTCGGCCCAACGAGTCCGCGCCGCCCAGCGATCCCCACACATTAACACTATCCTACACACCCTAGGGACATTTTTACATTTACCCAGTCAATTAACCTACATACCTATACGTCTTTGGAGTGTGGGAGGAAACCGAAGATCTCGGAGAAAACCCACACAGGTCACGGGGAGAATGTACAAACTCCGTACAGACGGCGCCCGTAGTCAGGATCGAACCTGAGTCTCCGGCGCTGCATTCGCTGTAAGGCAGCAACTCTACCGCTGCGCCACCGTTCCGCCCTTATGACTTTATGACTCTGACATTCAGCCTGCTTTACTAAAACCTAATATTTCTCTTTGCTCCAGCTAGCTATGCCATGCAATATAACAACTTACTGTCTCTTATAACATCACCTTCTGTTATCTTCACAAAATTTTTCCTAATTTCCAATCTACTTTTCTAGTAGGTAAGACTCTTTGGTTGACTATATTACAAACTTACCCAATTTTCTTATAATTTCCAAAATTCTGGCACTAAGCATTAATGCAATGTCCCAACACTGGATCTGAGGTCTGCCCCAATGTCAGCCTTCCACCAACTTACATCCCCTACCTCGCGCTCAGCCTCCATATGAAGCCTGGCTCCCAGTGCTTCAGTGTGCCCCTGACAGGTGCAGGAGTGTTCACGACGCAGATACTGAATGGGGTGCCAAGCTTGCTCCAAGTTTAACCCGACACAGGCTCAGGGAAAGGCTTCCATCCTGAGAGCCGGGTGGCCCATGAAGAACCTCCCGGCCCATCAGACTTCACGAGTGGCCTACTGGAACAGCACAGGGACAACCAGGATCATTGAGGCTGGAGCAGATGCATAAGGGCCGACACCAATACTGGAAAGCAGGAAGCCCACAAGCGAAAGGGGATTTACCCAGGTAAATTCAGGCATTAGCACTGGCAGCAAAGTAGATGATCTGATCCACCATGTCAAATTAATTGACGGTGCAGGGATTGTTATTGAGACATACAGCACAGAAACTGGTCCTTCGGCCCACCATATCCAACCTAACCAACGTGTGAGGGTTAGATCCTGGCTAAGGGCATTTGTCTGTGCGGAGTCTGGACGTTTTCCCCCTGACCTGCATGGGTTTTCTCCGAGATCTTCGGTTTCCTCCCGCATTCCAAAGACGTGCAGGTTTGCTGGTTAATTGGCTTGGTATGAATGTAAATTGTCCCTCGTGTGTAGGATAGTGTTAGTGTGCGGGGATCGCTGGTCGGCACAGGTACCCGCTCCGTAGCCTTCTATGCCTTGACAATTCAAGTGTTCATCCAGATATTTTGAAACTATTGTTTGAATCTTTACTTCCATTACCTTCTTCCCTCCAAATTCCAATCACTCTTTGGCGAAAACATTCTTTCTTAGACTCCCTCTAAGCCTTTTACTCTAAAACATAGCTATTTCTACTGTGGAGCAATGTTTACTGGAGTCTTTCATCAATATTTTACACATGAACTCCTGAAATGAATATAATGTAGAATTGTACAAATATATCAATAGACTCTACTTCAGAAGAAATCCTCATGAATTTGTATAGTTTCTGATTGGATGATTTCTGATGAATTCTGTGCAGTTTTGACCAAAGAGAGAAATTCAAGGCTTTGAGCAATTTCAGCGAAGAGTATGATCTTTTAAATTAGAAGTTAATGAAGAAAATCTAGAGAAACCTTAGTTTTATTCAGCCTTGAAAGATGGAAACAGAGAGGTGACCTTCCAGAGGCAAATAAATCAGCAAGTAGTACATCAAAGGTAGATCTGTGAGTTCACTTCGAACTAAATCTGGAGCATTTGTCAAGGGAGAGAGATTCAAACTCATTCATATAAATTTAAGGCAAACACCACAAAGCTCTTCATATCAAAAGTTATCAACCACTGAACTAAATTATTGAGTTGGCAAGCAAAGACACATAATAAAGGTTAATTTAAGAAGCAATTGGAAGTGATGGAGGAAGACTACTGGGTTTTTCAGGACCACGGCATTGAAGTCTCCGAAAAGGACCTGATCAATTCTGTTTACCTGGTATGTTAGCGATGTGAAAAATCTGTCACAGGGCTGGCATTGAGGGTATAGGGTGCCAAGGTGGTAGACCAGGTAGTGCTGCTGCCAAATAGCTCCCGCAACCTAGATTTCACCCTCATCTTTGGTGCTGTCTGTGAGGAGTTTGCATGGTCTCCCACTGACGGCATATATTTGGCCTGGATGCTTCTATTTTCTCCCACAGGTGAAGGTCGTGTCGGATGGCAAGATAATTGGCTTCAGTAAATTATCCCTGAAGTAGTAAGAGGATCAAAGATGTAGCTGAAGGGTAAGCGAGGGAGAATATGTTACAGGAAAATAAGTAGGGCAATAAGAGGGATGGGTTTGTTATGAGAAATGCCATTGACTCAATGGCATAAATAGACTTGGAAATACTTACGACGCTCAATACCAAAATGGCCGAGGCCCTCCATGATGGAACAATCATTGCTTCATGCAGAGATTAACAGTGATTCAAAGGAAAAATAGAGAGGAATCATTCTCTGGTGTGAAGTCCCAATCAAGGGGACATCCAGTCAAAGCCAACTCAGAACGCACTTCTTCAGAGGGAAGGGTTACGGAAATCTTGAACTATCTCACACTGCTCCCGGCCCTACAAAAGTTGTTGAGATTTGGAAATTAATTGACAATTTCTTGGCAACAATTGCCAGAATTTCGACAGGCCAGAACATCCGGAGATCAGAAGTAGATATCCTGGCATGTTTAGTTCAGTTTAGTTTAGTTTAGAGAAACAGGCCCTTTGGCCCACCAAGTCCATGCTAACCAGCAATCCCTGCACACTAATACTGACCAACATACACTATTTATACCAAGTCAATTAGCCTCCAAACCTTTACATCTTTGGAGGAAACCGGAGCTTCCCTGAGAAAACCCATGCAGGTCATGGGGAGAACGTACAAACTCTGTGCAGACAAACACCTTTAGTCAGGATCGAACCCGGGTTTCTGGCGCTGTAAGGCAGCAACTCTACCGCTGTGCCACTATGCCATCCTAATGTGTGCTATAAAGCTCAGGAAACAAGGAATGACTGTGCAAACCCCAGAGGGGATGAGGTGAGGGCTTAATCACCGATTGGGAACTGCTGATTCAAGCAGTTGTGCCATTTTGGCGGTTGATTTTCCTTGAAGGGCCAGCCATTATGCACCGCTGACAGGCAATGAGGAATGTATTCAGGTAGCATACCAAGGGCAATCAATGCACTTCCATAGAAGGCCCTTGGATAAAGGCCTTCCCCAGTGTTTATGGCCATGCTGGTCATCATCACACAGGAACAGTTGAAACAAAAACCTGGCAATCACTCTACAATGGCAACCTAATGTGATTGTGCCTGCCCAGTCATGGTGCATTTGGTTCTGCACTCTATTTTGTCTTTAGCAGATCCTGTTGTACTTATATACGATATGATATGTATGAGTAGCATGCATACGCATGCAGCTTACCACTGTATCTCACTATCCCTAACAATAATTTAGATTTAGATTTAGAGATATAGCGCAGAAATAGGCCCTTCGGCCCACCGGGTCCACGCTGCCCAGCGATCCCCTCAAACTAACACAATCCTACACCCACTAGGGACAATTTTTACATTTGCCCAGCCAATTAACCTACATACCTGTACGTCTTTGGAGTGTGGGAGGAAACCGAAGATCTCGGAGAAAACCCAAGCAGGTCACTGGGAGAATGTACAAACTCCGTACAGTCAGGATCGAACCTGAGTCTCCGGCGCTGCATTCGCTGTAAGGCAGCAACTCTATCGCTGCGCCACCGTGCCGCCCCGCATAATAAACCGATACCAATACCAATACAGTAAATCCTCATTTTAACAGACCCCTTTATAATGAATTTAGGTTATAGCTAGGACTTGGTGGGCCGAATGGCCCGTTTCCGTGCTGTATTTCTAAACCAAACAAAAAACTAAACTAAAGTTGATAGAATTTCAACTTATCTCCAGATGTTCTGGCTTGACCAAATTCTAGCAATCTTTGCCTAAAAATTTTCAATTAAATCCCAAATCTTAACAACTTTTGTAGGGCGTGGAGCAGCGTGAGATAGTTCCAGATTTCCACAAGACTCTCAGGGAGGGTTGTGGTATGATGCGTTCACCATCAAGTGACCGTTTATACTATTTTTACTCTAATTCCATTTTACTTTCCTCACATTTCCATCAATAGTCCGAGGATCTACCATTCATTCCCACACTGATGTCAATTTTCAATGGCCAATTAACCTATTATCCCCCACATTTTCAGGAGGTGTGAAAAAATCTGAGCACCAAAAGAAAACCTACGCAGTCAGAGAGTCATAGTCATAGAGTGATAAAGTGTGGAAACAGGCCTTTCTGCCCAACTTGCCCACACCGGCCAACATGTCCCAGCTATGCTACCTGCCTGCCTGCGTTTGGTCCATATCCCTCCAAAACCTGTCCTATTCATGTACCTGTTTTCCTGCTTCTTAAATGTTAGGATAGTCCCACGCTGCTCCACTAGGACTAGGATAGTCCCAGTCTCAACTACCTCATCTGGCAGCTTGTTCCATACACCTTTTGTGTGAAGAACTAACCTCAGATTCCTATTAAATCTTTTCCCCTTCACCTTAAACCTATGTCATCTGGTCCTTGATTCACCTACTCTGGGCAAGATGTGGAGGATCGAAGGTAGACACAAAATACTGGAGTAACAGCAGGTCAGTCAGCATCTCAGGAGAGAAGAAATGGGTGAAGTTTCGGGTCAAGACCCTTCTTCAGACTTCTTCAGACTTCAGTCTGAAGAAGGGTCTCGACCTGAAATGTCACCCATTCCTTCTCTCCAGAGATGCTGCCTGTCCTGCTGAGTTACTCCAGCTTTTTGTGTCTAACTAGACATCTGTGTTGCAGTAGACAGCATTCTGAGCTCTGAGGCAGATGGTTCATGTTTCAGGTTTCACAGCAGAAGCTTGAAGCACACAACCCAAGTGGAAGTTCTGGTTAACATTGAGGTAAATGCTACATTGCCTTGACCATGACAGAAAGGTCAGACTGGGAGTGGGAGGGGGTGTTGAAGTGCTGAGCCACCTGGTGATCAGGTTGGTTAAGGCGGACTGAGCGAAGGTGTTGAGCGAAACGATCGCCGAGCCTACGTTTGGTCATGCCGATGTAGAGAAGTTGACATCTGGAACAGTGGATACAAAAGATGAGGTTGGAGGAGGAGGTAGCATTTACACCATTGTGCCACTCCAGTCATGCACAGGAAGAATCAATTTTCACTTTACTGAAAATCAAAATGAAACCACAGCTGCTGGATATCTGAAATAAAAATAGAAAATGCTGAAAACACTCACAAGACTGGTAGTGTCTGAAGAAAGAGTTAACTTTCCAGGTCTGAGACTTTCCTTCTGAAATAGAAAAAAGAGAAAACTAATGCTGGAGTAACTCAGTGGGTGGAGGATTCGCTTTACCAAATTTCCTATTTTATTATTGGGCGGTTAATATTAAAAATATAACCTTCTGGCTAGACGACATTGATCGGCAACCAGATTGGTTAAAGATGGAGAAGTAGGATTGCTTACCATTTGACATTGGTGCGATTCTATTCGCCCCAATAAATTTGAATAAAAAAACATATGGAGGAAACCCGATTATACATAGTGTAATCCGTATTTGGAAACAATTAAAACTCACTTTAAAATTGAGTAATTTATCTTTCTTCCTACCCATTGCAAATAACCCTTCTTTCAAACCGTCTGTCTCAGATAGAGGATTCATTCAATGGAAAAGTTATGGAATTAAAATGCTGCGAGACCTCTATCATAAGGGAACTTTTCTATCTTTTCAAGAATTACAACAGAAGTATGGTTTACATGCTAATAATTTTTTTAGATATTTACAACTCAGAGATTATGTAAAATCACATACGCAAGAATATAGATTTAGAGGCCCAGGAATTCTTGATGAATGCTTGAACCGTCACTACAATACAAATAAATTAATATCTTAGCAATACATCACCTCTTCCTTTACTCCAGAGATGCTACCTGACCCGTTGAGTTACTCCAGCATTTTGTGTCTATCTTCAGTGTAAACCATCATCTGCAGTTCCTTCCTACACAAGAGGGAAAACCATTTAGTTTGCAGCTGCAGAGAAAATGAGAGAGGGACGGGTGGAATAAAGAGGTTATCTTTCATAGGGTGAGACCAAATGAGTTTACATCCCAGCACAACAATGTAGCTTTCGGAATTTTTCAAAGAACATTAAAGTCTATACTGCTGAGATTGCTGAGTTCAACTCCAGCTGAATCAAATATGTGCATTCAGTTGGGATCTTAACCTTTGTAAATCAGAAACAGTTCTTCCCAAAGTTCAAATGATATAATGGAACAACTCAAATGACCACTGTTTTTAGTTGCAGTGTGTATGATTTACTTTTCCAGCAACTCATTTCAATCAACCGTATCTTTCTTCACTTGCAGGAATTTTTTTTGTTGCACATAATGGAAAAGCACAGATCCAAAATAATTGTCATGAAGCCAAGGGGAGTGATTAGAATCTATTTCACTCGATGAATTTTAATGATCTCAACTGTACTGTCTCAGAAGGCACTGATAACAGAATCACCTTTGACTTTCGAAAGGAAAAAAGCATCGCCATTTAAAGAAAGATAAGATTGCAGAGTTAGGAAGAAGAGGCAGGGGGTAGTGGGATTAATTGGAGAGCTCCATCGGAACGGTGTCACAGGCATGATATAAACTCTTGGAGGAACTCAGTGGGCCAGGCAGCATCTGTGAAGTGAATTGGGCAGATAATGTTTTGGGTCGGGATCCTTCTTCAGTTTGATAAAGAGTCCCGACCCAAAACGTCATCTGTCCGATTTTCAAAGTGTAAAGCATATAAAATCTAGGTAATTACCATCCAATCAGTCTATTCTTATTTGTCAGAAATGTAATGGAAGGTGCAGCAACAGGGCTATGAAATGGCACTTACTCGCCCATAACATAGACCTTGTTGCCCATTTTGAGTTTTGCCAGGAACACGGAAGTTCATACCTTATCATAGCCTTGACTCAAGCATGATCCAAAGAGCTGAATTCCACAGGTGAATTGAGAGTAACTGCAGCACAGTGGCACAGCGATGGTGTTGCTGCCTTACAGCGCCAAATACCCGGGTTCAATCCTGACTATGGGTACTGTTTATCATATCATATCATATCATATCATATATATACAGCCGGAAACAGGCCCTTTCGGCCCACCAAGTCCGTGCCGCCCAGCGATCCCCGTACATTAACACTATCCTACACCCACTAGGGACAATTTTTACATTTACCCAGCCAATTAACCTACATACCTGTACGTCTTTGGAGTGTGGGAGGAAACCGAAGATCTCGGAGAAAACCCACGCAGGTCACGGGGAGAACGTACAAACTCCTTACAGTGCAGCACCCATAGTCAGGATCGAAACTGAGTCAGTGACCGCATGATTTTTCTCCGGGTTCTTTGCTTCCTTCCCACACTCCTAAGAAGTACTGGTTTGTAGGTTAATTGGTTTTGGTAAAAATGTTAAATTGCCCCTAGTGTGTAGGATAGTGCTAGTGTACTGGTCAGCGTGGACTCGGTGGGCCGAAGGGCCCGGTTCCACACTGTATCTCTAAAGTCTAAAGTCTAAAGTTCTTGACATTAAAGCAGTGTTTCTAACCAAGTGTGGCATCAAGTAGCCACAGTAAAATTGATGTGTAGGAAAATAACTGCAGATGCTGATTCAAATTGAAGGTAGACACAAAATGCTGGAGCAACTCAACGGGTCAGGCAGCATCTCAGGAGAGAAGGAATGGGTGACGTTTCAGTCTGAAGAAGGGTCTTGACCCGAAACGTCACCCATTCCTTCTCTCCTGAGATGCTGCCTGACTCGCTGAGTTACTCCAGCATTTTGTGTCTACCCAGTAAAATTGAAGTCAATTGGCCTCAAAAGGTAAAGACCTCCAGTTAATAAAGTGTTGCTCACATAAACAAAGACGGGTCATGGCTGGGACATTTCCAGTCACAGTTGTTAAACTCCTCATGCTCTTGCACAAGGTCACCAAGATGTCTTTCCTCTGACTCCTGTAAGTTGTACAACAGAGCTGTGGTTTAAAGAGTTAATTATCCCAGTTTGGGAATACACTGTAGGGGTTCCTGAGAGCAACACTTAGGCCCAATCATCTTCAGCTGCTTCATCAAGGCCATTTTTTCCCACCATACAATCAGAAATGGGAACACAAACTGGCTGGGTCATGGCTGGGACATTTCCAGTCATGAAAATGAAAATGATAGAGTAGACTGTCACCCGTGCCATAGTTGATGGAGGTCTCTCATGCATTTCCTCCATTTCCTGCATGTGCGGTCTTACCCAACCGTCTCTCCTCATTCAGAAAGAGGCCAATTGACTTCAATTCCCTAAGTACACACTTTTCACCCCAACATCTTCCACATCCAACACATCATCTTCCACTATTTCTGCCAGCTCCAACATGATCCCATCAACAATGATTTATTCCCCTTCCCCCATCTTCCTGTGTTCCACAGGGATCATTCTCATTCTCATTGGGACTCCCTGGTCCACTTATCCCTCTGCACCCATCCCTCCCTGTCACTCCCTGTCATCCTGGAGGAATAACATTTTTGTCGCTTTGCCTCCTATCTCACCACTACCCGGAGACCTGATCCTCCCCCAGCAACTCTTCCAACCTGGTGTACTGCATCAGGTGCTTGCAATGTACCCCATCTATCTTGGTGAAACCAAACGTAGACCATTCAACTGTTTTGCAGAATACTAGCAATCTGTCCAGAATTTTCAATCTGGCCATGATTTTACTACCATATAACATCAAGAAGGGCATTGCTGCTCTTTTGAAGTGTATTTACATTTGTGATACAGAAAGTGTATCAGCCAATTTGGGCCAAATGAAGCTCTCAAGCACAGCTACGTGATATTTTCCAGACAACAGTTTTGCTGGAATGTGCTACACAATTGGAGACTAAAAATATGGAAGACTAGTTAGGGTGAGGTATCATTTGCACACGGTCTTGATTTCCATGTTTAATAAATGTTCAACAGTGCAAGCACTTTTTTGTTGTTGTATTTCTTATATATATTTTTTATGAATAAAAATTATTTTTGAAATTAAAAAAGCACATAGGCCCCACATCAAGTTGATGTAAGTGAATTTTGTGCTGCAAACACTTTTTTGGCAGGTACATCCATTGCAACAAATAAATCCTGTTTGAAGTTTCATTTCAATTCTTGCACTGACACCAGAGTGATGCTGGCTAGATTAAACTGGATATAGGGAATTTGTTAAATTGATACAATTTTACCCAAGCACCATGTTCTCTAAGCGGGAAAAATGAAGGGCATGTTCAAGTTCAAAGAGAGTTTAAGAAAATTATTCACAAGCAATTTTTAGATGGAGAAATAATGACACACATGTAATAATCCACGCTGCCCCAGGTTTATCTAGCCAAATATAGAAGATAAATGCTCGTGGAAACAAATATGCTCTAAGGTTTGATTGGTCTCATATTTCTTATTTCCTCATGACGAAGAAGGAGGCAATGTTCCCCATTGAATCAATGTTTGCTCACAGCAATAATTTCCTCATGCTAACTTTCTTTGCAATCTGTTCCAATGTTTCCATCAATTCTAATATTCACCCACACACAAAGGGGAATTAAAATTGGCAACCATCACAACTTTCAGACATGGGAGAAAACATGAGTATCCGGAGGAAACCACCTACTCAGAGGGAGAATGTGCAACCTCCACACAGACAGCCCAGAGGTCAAGATTACACGGGAGCCACAAGGTAGTAGCTCTACCGGCTGCACTACAGTGTCGCCCACGTTGTATTTTTCAGACACAAAGGAGATCTGGACTAATGTATACTCTAAAGATCTGGATTAATACCGGATTCTGCGTCGGTGCCACAGAGTCGTCAGGAGGGGACACAGTTGTGGTCGTCAAGGGGGTCGGGCCGGCGGTCGATGAGGGCACTGACTGGCGAGGTAGGGCCGGCGAAGAGGTCAGGTGGGAGTGGAGGTCTGGCCGGCAATCGGCATGGATGTTGGGCCAGCGGTAGATGAGGGTGCTAGCATCCGAGGTTGGGCCACATGGGTGCCGGAGGACGGACGTGCTGCCGACAACAAAGGAGGCCCCGTGTGGGGGAACTGCCTTGAGTAAGGGGGGGGGGGGGGGGGAGGGAGGGGAGGGGAAAGGACCTGGCGTGGGATGCTTTGCAACTTTGTTGACGCCCTTTATGTGCTAAACAAAGAATATCACTATGACTTATCACATGTGACAATAAAGTATCATTCATTCATTTACCAGAAATCCATCGATTTATGTTTTGAATGAACTCAATGATTTGGCCTCCACAACCTTTCAGGGCAGAGAATTCCAAAGGTTCAGCTGTATCTGAATGAAGTCAAGCTCCTGCGATTTGTGTAACACTGACCAAGCACAGCCAGGGACAATGTACACCATGCGATGACTGCCAAGATCTGACAGGTGTGGGTTTCATGCTATTTGGTTTGGCGTGGAACAGGAGAGGAGTCTACTGCTTTCCAAGTCAAGTCGTCAAATTTATTTGTCACATACACATACACGATGTGCAGTGAAATGAAAGTGGCAATGCCTGCGGGTTATGCACAAAAAAGAATTACAGTTACAGCATATAAATAAAGTTAATAAGTTACTATTAGTGTCGACAAAAATTTAGTCTCTGGGGTTATAAAAGTTGACAGTCCTGATGGCCTGTGGGAAGAAGCTCCATCTCATCCTCTCCGTTTTCGCAGCGTGACAGCGGAGGCGTTTGCCTGATCATAGCATCTGGAACAGTCCGTTACTGGGGTGGCAGGGGTCCCTCATGATCTTGCTTGCTCTGGATCTGCACCTCCTGATGTATAGGTCCTGCAGGGGGACGAGTGTAGTTCCCATGGTGCGTTCTGCCGAACGCACTACTCTCTGCAGGGCCATCCTGTCCTGGGCAGAGCTGTTCCCAAACCAGACTGTAATGTTGCCGGACAGGATGCTCTCTACAGCCCCAGAGTAGAAGCAATTAAGGATCCTCAGAGACACTCTGAATTTCCTCAATTGTCTAAGGTGGTAAAGGCGCTGCTTAGCCTTACCCACCAGTGCGGCAATGTGCGTTGCCCACGTCAGATCCTCTGTGATGCGGACTCCCAAGTATTTAAAACTGCTCACCCTATCCACAGTAGACCCATTTATCTCCAGTGGCGTGTACGTCCTTGGATGTTTAGCCCTTCTGAAGTCCACAATCAGCTCCTTTGTTTTGGTGACATTCAAGAGGAGGCTATTGTCCTGACACCAGAGTGCCAGATCAGCCACCTCCTCCCGGTAGGCCTTCTCATCGTTGTTGGAGATCCGGCCCACCACCACAGTGTCATCAACAAACTTGATGATGGAGTTTGAGCTGAACCTGGCCCCACAGTCATGTGTGTACAGGGAGTACAGTAGGGGGCTAAGGACGCAGCCCTGGGGGGGTCCTATGTTCAGGGTGAGGGAGCTAGATGTGTGTTCCCCCATCCTGACCACTTGGGGCCTGGCAGTGAGAAAGTCCAGGACCCAGGCACACAGAGGGGCGCTAAGCCCCAGTTCCAGCAGCTTCTCAACCAATCTGCTGGGGACTATTGTGTTGAATGCTGAACTAAAGTCAATGAACAGCATCCTCACATAGCCCCCCTGGCTGTCCAGGTGAGAGAGAGCGGTGTGTAGAACCTGGGAGACCGCATCATCCGTGGACCTGTTCGGACGGTATGCGAACTGTAGTGGGTCCATGTTGCGAGGAAGGAGGGCGCAGATGTGCTTCTTGACTAGCCTCTCAAAGCATTTCATGACAACCGAGATGGTCGATCACTTCCCCAAAGTGCTTGGTTCCATCCATGGAACACACAAGTCATAGATTCATAGAGTCACAGGCCCTTTCAGCCAATTTGCCCACACCAACTAACATGCTCGATCTACACTAGTCCCACCTGCCTACGTTTGGCCCATATCCCTCTAAATCAGTCCGACCCATATACCTGTCTAAATGCTTCTTAAATGTTGTGATAGTACCTGCCGCCTCCAACACCTTCCTCCAGCAGCTTGTTCCATTCACCCACCACCCTTTGTGTGAAAAAGTTACCCCTCAGACTCCTATTAAATCTTTCCCCCTTCACTTTAAACTTATGTACTCTGGTTCTCGATTCCCTACTCTGGGCATGAGTCTTTGTGCATCAACTCGATCGATCCCTCTCATGATCTTATACAGTAATGGTGCTGGATAATGCAGTCATCTTTTTGATGAACTGAGGGGGTTACCAGCTGTTGACTCGTGTGATCCATGTGATGAACAATTGTGGATGCTGCATCTGAAAGTTGATTAGAAAGGATGTTCTCACAGTGCCTTAATTCTCCAATAATCAGACCCTGCCTAATGAGATGAGCAAAAGAGATGTAATGCTAGAGGTCATAGTTTTAGGGTGAGGGGAAAAAGATTTTTAAGGAACTTGGGGTATGACTGTCACACAAAGGATAATGTGTATATGGAATGAGCTGCCAGAGGAAGCTGTCGGGGCAGATACGATTGGATCATTTGGAAGGTATTTCGACAAGCACAGATTGAAATGGTTGAGAGTTTATAGGGAAATGGGACAAACACAAGCAAATTGGATTAGCTCAGATAGAAAACTTGGCTGTTATGTGTGAGTTGAGTTGAGCCGCAGAGCCTATTTCAATGCTGTATAACTCTTTGACTCTACAACTCTATTTGTTGCCTCTTCCATTAATCCTCAACTCATCAACAAACCAACAATCCATCTGTGGACATGTACCTTGGACATGTTCAATAACTCACCCTGCACAGTTCTCTCAGAAAGAGAATTACAAAGATTCCAAAGATGCAAATCCTTTGCAAGAATTTTTTTTTTCTTGTAGAAACAAGGACCTGCAGATGCTGGCTTACCAAGGAAAGGCATAAAGACCTGAGGTAACTCAATGGGTCAGGCAGCATCTCTGGAGAACATGGATCGGTGATGTTGCAGGTCGAGCCCATTCAGTGTTGAGTTACTCCAGCACATTGTGTCTTTCCTCTTTTTCTTACTGGTGGACCTAAACATTTGGAATAGATTCAAGAGAACCTGACGTTTGCACCATCAAGGATCGCTTGGAGCAGCCAACTTTGGATAGTCAACAGGCCATGCTGTCAAGTTGCAAGAGAAAGTTAATAAGGAGACATCAACAGCGATTGTAGCCCCAGCCATCTGTCTTCAAGGGGATCTCTGCCTTTGCACAACACATCATGGGAAGCCAGAGGACTTGCAGGACCAGATGAGGCTGCAGATAATTAATTACTTCAACGAGATGTAAAGGGCATCTGCCAACTTGCTAAAACATCAGCAATCCTTGCTGAAACCGGAGTTAAGATTAAAGTCTTCTTGAGGGCTAATTTTAAAACAAAGGCATCTCACAAAAAAAGCCAGAAACAAGAAAATACAAAAGTTCAGCTGGAGCTCATTTTTTCGCATAACTTAGCAGAGTTCAATCAGATGGAAACTGATTGTAGCTGACAAATGACTGAACACAATCATCCATAATTATTGCCCTCTTAATTAAGGTGCACCTGCATTGTGAGTTGTGGACAGTGTCTCAAACAGTTTCCTTCATGGCCATCAGCCCAATCAAAATAAAACTTTCCCTGCCAGCCTCATCAGCTAGCTGGGAATTCTCTTACAGTGCATGGACAGTATTGAAAAATGATAAAAAAGAACTTGTGAAATTCCACCAAATGCATTCAAGAGCTAGATAGAGCTCTTAAGGATAGCGGAGTCAGGGGGTATGGGAAGAAGGCAGGAACAGGGTACTGATAGAGAATGATCAGCCATGATCACTTTGAATGGTGGTGCTAGCTCGAACGGCCGAATGGCCTACTCCTGCACCTAATGTCTATTGTCTATTGCCTATAGTCACAAATAGCAGTTGCCATCTCTTTCTGTAATTGGATAGTCTTTCAATGGGACACTTCAGAGAAATAACATGGAAACAGGCCCTTCGGCCCACCTAGTCTGTGTCAACCAGCGATCACCTCCGTAAACTAGTACTATCCTACACATACTCGAGGCAATTTACAATTTTACCGAAGCCAATTAACCTACAAACCTGTACGCCTTTGGAGTGTGGAAGGAAACCTGAGCACCTGAAGAAAATTCACGCAGTCACAAACTCCACGCAAACAGCACCTGAGATCATGATTATATCTGGATCTCTGGCACTGTAAGGCTGCAACTCTGTGCCGACAAAAGTACTCTTGTATTTTTTTGTTGCTGGCTCTTTTTGTGAGCTGCTTTCCTTTTAAAATGAGCCCTCAAGAAGAGTTTATGAGGAAAAATAACATTCAGCTTTGAAATTCAGCTCTGGTTTATGGCTTTGAGTAAATGATGCACAATCTCCGGCACTTTGCTCCAACTAATGAACAGTTTCAGAGCTGAACATAATTTTTTTCACTTGTCAGGTACTAGCCAGTAAATTATAATACCTGCTTAAGATGAGTGTCTAGAGATTTCTCTGAGTCAGGATTTTTTTTAAGGAAGTGAGAGAGATAACCATAATTTGAATTAACATTAACCTTTGTATGGCAATTTTAGCAGACTGATATTATTTTGCTGTAATTGCACCCCCTTTATTTCCAGTGCCAAACTGTACTTTACAGTATAAGTTGCAATGTTGCGGGTACCAAGAGATGGAGACATGAGATTATGGATTTCTGGTTACTTTATTGTCACATGTACCGAGGTGCAGTGAAATTCCACTTTGCATACAGTTCAGTAAGTATTACTATACATAAGCACAATCTTAGATTAAGTACCAGTGTATAGGAATACCAAATTGAGGCAGTATACAAGAGTCATCAGGTTTTGCCATTTCCAAGTCTAAGTTGTTATAAATGCAGACTTCTTAACCTGGCCATAAAGCCCTGTTGTCCAAGCGCGGAGTTGCAGGGAATGGCCTAGCCAAGCAAAGCCATTGGTGTCCTCCACTGCTGCTCTGCCACTCCCTGCCACTGCAGGTCGCATCCATTCCTCATGCTTGGTCTCTTGGGGAGGCATTCATTCCAGTCGAGCCCCAGGCTGCTGCAGGGCCTCCAGCAGCCCCATCTCTGCCGTCACCTCAATCTGGATCCACGCATCGGCCAGCGAACCGTCGTCCTTAGCCTCATCCGGCCACCTCGTTCAATCTTCATACCTCAGGGGCACCTCCCGCAGCTGACCTCATAGCATCCAGAGCGCTTTGAGGGTGTGGGAGGCAAGACCCCGGTTCCATTTTGATTACTTGGTTCCACTACCTTGAATCTCATTACCCTCCTCTCCGGGCCTCGGGGATGAGGAGAGTAAGGCCCGGTGGCTTGTGGACATTTTTCCTGGCTCTACAGCGGGCGAGCCAGACCTACTGCTAGGGAAAAGGCACGGCACCGCGGATTGCCTCGCGGATTGGCGTGTAGGTACAGCAGGCAGTGAAGAAAGCTAATGGCATGTTGGCCTTCATAACGAGAGGATTTCAGGATAGGAGTAAAGAGTTTCTTCTGCAATTGTATGGCAAACACAGCTCACGCTTATGTAATACTTCTGTGGAATTGGAGTTGCACTCCTCCACATTTCTAATGGCCTGGTAATGTGATTAGAATTATTCATGCAGAAGTTCCAACAGGGGATTTCTTTTTGTAAACAACAAGGGGTGGCGCGGTGGCATGGTGGTCGAGCTACTCCCTTACAGCGCCGGAGACCCGGGTTTGATCCTGACTACGGGGGCTGTCTGTACGGAGTTTGTACGTTCTCCCCGTGACCTGCACGGGTTTCCTCCGAGGTCTTTGGTTTCCTACCACACTCCAAAGACGTACAGGTAAAAATTGTCCCTTGTACGTGTAGGGTAGTGTTAATGTGCGGGGATCACTGGTCGGTGTGGACACGGTGGGCCGAAGGGCCTTTTACCTGCGCTGTATCTCTGAAACTAAAACTAAAAAAACAAAAAACATCTAAAGATTGTTGTAGGTCCTCCCCAGGGTACAAAAGTGAAATTACTTCACTTCTGCTTGAGAGATTCCAGTCACCTTAAGTTAACAATTAATACTAGAATATCCTTGCCTTTCTCTCCTTGCATTGAGCTCAACCCTGTACAAACTCATGACTGTCCAGGAGTCAATCCACCAGTGATTCCAAGGGATGCCACTTCCAATCACTGAACAATTCATTTTGTTGATTTTGTTGATTGCAATCCCTCTCTCAGTGATCTAGTTCCTGTTGAGAGCTGCATGAATTCTCCAGAAACTCGACAACAGCCACGACAAAGCTGCCACTTGATTGGAACCCCCATGAATCACCCAAAACAATTATTTCCTTCACAGCTAATGCACAGTAGCTTTATCAATGCACATTTTCTGCAAAACCCACTGCAGTTATCTGTCAGGCAAACCTGGCAGCACCTTTCAAAATGCTCCATTCTGCATGACATCCTGATTTGAAAACATGCACTTCATCATCGCTGGGTCTAAATCGTGGAACTCACTACACAACAGCACTGTGGGAGCACCTTCACCAGAAAGACAACAATCAGTCAATTCTCAAGGGCAATTAGGGCGAGGAAGAAATTTAGGGTTTGCCATTGAAGCTCAGATCCAGAAAATTGAGTTTTAAAAATTGCCACAGCACCTAATCTTCCCTTCCACAAAGGCTCTCAGGCTTAGAAACCTGTGCAGATATTGATTAATACTTAGCTTTATTCAGATATTGAATTATACTCAGCACGGAAACAGGGCCTTCGGCCCTACGAGTCCATGATGATTAGCGATCCCCGCATATTAACACTATCCTACACACGCTAGGGACAATTTACATTTTTATACCAAGCCTATTAGCCTACAAACCTGTACGTCTTTGGAGAGTGGGAGGAAACCGAAGATCTCAGAGAAAACAAATGCAGGTCTTGGGGAGAACTTATAAACTCCGTACAGACAAGCACCCATAGTCAGGATCAATATTACACTAAAACAATGAGAAAAAAAAACAGACTGTTTTTTTGCCTTCTTTTACCTCTGCTCAGCCTCCTTGCCAAAGCGTCAGGTTTTCATTCCACTCCACACAGGCTCCCTCCCAACATGGCCACTGCTCCACTATATCTTGCCTTCTTTTGTTTTGGTTGCTCAATTAGGCAATTTCTATCTCCAACCAATCCAACTGCTGCAATCTGAAATATCCCCCAGCGATATTCTCACTTTGAAGAACAATCTCTGGCTGTGGCTGCTTTGACAGTCCGGAAACACCTTTCAGAGGGAAGTGCTTCAAAGAGATTGTGGCCAGGGTTATAGGGGTCAGAGATGATCTTGCCCGCTCGCTTCCTGGCCCTTGCAGTGTACAGTTCATCAATGGGGGGAAAGTTGCAGCCAACAACTTTCTCAGCTGATCGAATGATTCGTTGCAGCCTTCGGATGTCATGCTTGGTGGCTGAACCAAACCAGACCATGATGGAGAAGGTGAGGACAGACAACGGTGGCAGTATAGAATTGGACCATCATTGCCTGTGGCAGATTGTGTTTCCTCAGCTGCCGCAGGAAGTACATCCTCTGTTGGGCCTTTTTGCCTATGGAGACGCTGGTCGCCCCCATTTAAGGTCCTTGGAGATGATGGTTCCAAGGAACTTAAATTACTCCACAGATGGGACTGTGGTGTTGTTGATGGTAAGTGGGGGGAGGGGAGGGGGAGCTCTCCTAAAGTCTATAATCAATTCCACTGTCTTAAGAGCATTGAGCTCCAGGTTGTTGCGATGGCACCAGGACGCCAGCTGGGTCACTTCCTGTCTGTAGGCAGACTCATCCCCATCCTGGATCAGTCCAATCAGGGTTGTGTCATCTGCAAACTTGAGAAGCTTGACAGAGGAGTCTGTGGAGGTGCAGTCGTTGGTGTAGAGAGAGTAAAGGAGAGGGAAGAGTACGCAGCCTTGCGGTGCTCCTATGCTGAGGGTCTGCGGGTCCAAGATGTGCTTTTCCAAGCCAATTAGCCTACGAACCTGTACGCCTTTGAAGTGTGGGCCAAAATCGAAGATCTATGAGAATCGTGATCTTCGCAGGTCATGGGGATAATGCACAAACTCCGTAAAGACAAGCACCCGTGGTCAGGATTGAACCCGGGTCTCTAGCGCTGTGAGGCATCAGTTCTACTGCTCTGCCACCCGGTTTTATTTTATTTGCTTTTGCTTTTATTTTATTTATATTTCCTATCAATCATTTCATAATTTAAAAATAAACCAATCAGACTATCCTTCCATTGTTAACTTATGAAAAAGAATCCAGGCTATTCTCTCTTGATGGACATAACCTCACACTTCTTGTTTGAACTCAGTAAATCTTCTCGCATTGTCTCCATTATATAAATATTGTTCCATAAAATAGAAACCAAGATTGATCGCAGCACTCCAGGTTTGGACTTACTCAGTTTCATTTAAATTTAACTCATCCTCCCCAATTTTCATTTATTTTTCACAAACAAGTAACACCAAGCCCAAAACAAAGTGCTGGAAGAACTCAACGGGTCAGGCAGCATCTGTGGAGAGAATGCATAGACAACTTTTTTGGTCAGACTGATGAAGGAGAAAGCTGGAAGAGAGGTACGGGGTCAATGGGAAGCTTTGGCTGACGTTCAGTCATGACCGTCTTCAAAATACATCCTCAAACTGGTTACTTAGTTCAATGCAGGTCAAGAAATGTAGGACAGCTTGCCCTCTGAACTGTTGAGCTTATTTATTGTAGATTTAAGCAGAACAGACTTTTGTCTCCCCGACAATGAACATGAATGTCGTGTGTGCATTGATAACATTGAACTTTGCTTTCATTGGAGTGAGATCAAGACACAAGAAACTGCAGATACTGGAATCTGGAGCAAAAGACAAACTGCTGGAGGAATTTAGTAGGCCAAGCATCATCAGTGGAAGGAAATGGAATTCGTCTGAAGAAGGGTCTCCACCTGCAATGTCATCAGTATATTTCCATCCACAGATGCTGATTAAGGAGGTAGATTAAGTTTGTCTATTTTCTCTGTCCACGTTGTAATTTTGCAAAGATAAGCTAAGCGTGGTATTATGGGGTGTTCGTCAACACTGCTGCCTCGCTGTTCATGGGATATGCTCTCATCCTGACCTCAGGCGCTATGTGCCCATGTGGGTTTCTGCAGAATGTTCTGATTTCCTCCCATATCTTGCAAAATAAGTGCTGGTAGTTAATTGCCTGCTGCAAATTATGCCTTAGCATGTTGGCAGAAAACAAATATATCAAAGAGAAATTAGTGGAATGTAAGAGAAAAAAAACTCCACAGCTGTGGAGAAAGAAGGGATTTGGGGAGAGTTGACGTTATTCCTTTGGACTGAATGGCTTCCTTATGTGTCATAGTTACTTTGATTTCACAGTGTACCTAATTAATAAAACTAATTGTCAACCCTTCTTCTTTATAGTGTACAAGAATGCACCTCAAAGAACTGTGCCTGATTAATTGTTGCATCTGTGTGCCATTCTTTTGGTTTCTGTGAGAGATTATCTCTCTGTTGCAACTTCTTTAAAAATTAATTATGAAGAACTACCATTTGTAGTAACATCTATATCATTTTTGAAAAGCACATTCTTATCTCTTTTAAATACTGTTGATCAAACGGTGACTGCTCACATCATCATCACAGAGGATAGAGGATTAATCTTGGCCAGACTTAAAACGTGGCACAGTTGTTTTACATGAACATCTACACTGTGATTTTAAATTAGACATATCCTCAAAATACCAGCAAAGATTTCACAATGATAACTCCAACTCCATGTTATAGTCATAGGAAACAGCCCCTTCAGTTCAACTTGCCCACACCAGCCAAAATGTCCCAGCTACACCACTCCCATCTGGCCGCGTTTGATCCATATCTCTCCTAACCTGTCCTACCCATGTAATTGTCTAACTTTTTCTTAAATGTTGTGATAGTCCCTGCTTCAATTACTTCCTCTGGCAGCTTTTCAATACACCTAATACCTTTTGTGTGAAAAAGTTACCCCTCAGATTCCTATTAAATCTTTTCCTTTCACCTTAAACCTATGTGCTCTGATCTTCGATTCAGCTACTCTGGGCAAGAGACTGTGCATCTAACCAATCTATTCCTCTACTGATTTTATACACCTCAATAAGATCACCTCATCCTCCTGTGCTCCAAGAATTAGTGTCCCAGCCATCTAATGTATTCAAGAGAGTAAGCTCTTGGACTAATGGAATCAAGGGATATGGGGAGAAAGCAGGAATGGGGTGATCTTGGATGACCAGCCATGATCACCACGAGGTGGTGGGATTGCCGAAATTCACCGACAGGACTTCAAGATCAACCTCATCTCCATCTCATCTGCTCCGTCATTTGAACACCTGGCTTTCAAACTCTCTGGCCACACAAAATTAGTCATGGCAGTTGTCTACCGCCCTCCCAAACCACACCCATCATTCCTTTCTGACTTCTCTGACTTTCTGACCCAGTTCTGTTCTCTCTCCCCCTCAATCCTCCTCCTCGGTGATTTCAACATCCACATGGACTCCACTGACTCCACAATAACCGCTGACTTCACTGAAATACTCAACTGCTTTAACCTCACTCAACACGTAAATTTCCCCACCCATAACCGTGGGCACATTCTGGACCTTGTCTGCTCCACTGGACTAAATCTACATCACCTCTCTGGCTCCGACCCCACCCTCTCTGATCACTTAGCCATCACCATGTCTGTCAACTGTCTGACCCAGCTCCAAAGCAAAAACGCAAAATAAACTTCCGCAAGCTGAACTCTGTTTCACCTACCTCGCTCTCATCCTCCCTCTCTGAAATAATGTCCGCCTCTCCCTTCGTTGACCTCCACAGCCCCTCTGACCTCACTGACTACTACAACCGCACTCTCTCCTCCTGCCTCGACCAGCTTGCACCTATAAAAACCAAAACAGTTTCCTTCACCCACTCTGCTCCCTGGTTTACCCCTGAACTCCGCGTGATGAAAACTCATGCCCGCCAACTTGAAAGACTCCGCAACAAAACAGGTCTCACAATTCACTCCCAAGCCTACAAAGACCACATACAGCACTATAAAGATGCCCTCTCCCATGCCCACTCCACCTACTACTCTCAAATAATTCACTCTGGCTCCGGAAACCTAAAAACACTCTTCTCTACAATAAACAAACTCCTCAGACCCCTGGACACCATCTCCCAATCATTCACAGTTGACAAATGCACCACTTTCCTTTCATTCTTCCAAAGCAAAATAGACAACATCTACAGCACCTTAACCACCAACGCACCTGCTCCCCCTCAAACCACCTGCCCCCCCTTATCCTGTCAGCCCCTGCCTCAGTTCTCCCCAATCTCCACCACCGACCTCTCTGACCTCTTCACAGGAATAAAAACTGCCACCTGCTCTCTGGACCCCATCCCCTCCAGCTTTGTCAAGGCCTGCCTTCCTGCTCTCTCTCCACTTATCACTGCAACAATAAACTCCTCCCTGTCCACTGGCATCGTCCCGCCATCCCTCAAAATCGCTGCTGTCACCCCCATTCTGAAAAAACCTGGTCTAAACCCTGACACCCCAAACAACTTCAGACCAATCTCCAACCTACCCTTTCTGTCCAAAGTTTTGGAACGTGCTGTAGCTTCCCAACTCAAATACCACCTCTCTACCAATAACCTGTATGAAACTTTCCAATCCGGATTCCGCTCAAACCACTGTACTGAAACTGCGCTCCTCAAAATCACAAACGACATTCTCCTCTCCTCCGACGCTGGCAACCTCAACATCCTCATCCTACTTGACCTCAGCGCCGCCTTTGACACCATAAATCACTCCATTCTCCTCACCCGACTTGAAACCTCCCTTAACATCACCGGCACAGCCCTATCCTGGTTCAAATCTTACCTCTCTGACAGACACCAGTTCATCTCCATTAACAACTGTAAATCCCCCACCGCTCCCCTCCCCCAAGGTGTCCCCCAAGGCTCAGTCCTTGGCCCCCTCCTCTTCATCCTCTACCTGTTCCCCCTTGGTCAATTAATCCGCCGTCATGGTCTCAACTTCCACTGCTTCGCTGATGATATCCAGCTCCTCATCTCCACCAAATCAATCTCCTCCACCACACACTCTACACTGACAAACTGCATTACTGAAATAAAATCTTGGCTTCAATCAAACTTCCTCAAACTCAATTGCAACAAATCTGAAATCATTATCATTGGTCCAAAAATGCTCACGAAATCCACCCAAAACTTCATCCTCAACATTGATGGTCTCCCAGTATCCACCTCACCTCACATCCGGAATCTTGGAATCATCCTTGATCAAACCCTCTCCTTCGACAAACACATCAAACACATCACAAAGACAGCCTTCTTCCACCTCAAAAACATTGCCCGTCTCCGTCCATCCCTCTCCTCCACAGCTGCAGAAACCCTCATCCACGCCTTCATCACCTCCCGTCTGGACTACTGCAACAGCCTCCTCTATGGCGCACCCTCAAAAATCATCAATAAACTTCAATACATTCAAAACTCCGCTGCCCGTCTACTCACACACACCTCGATCCGTGACCATATCACCCCCGTCCTTTATAAACTCCACTGGCTCCCCATCCCCCAGAGAATCCAGTACAAAATCCTCCTCATAACCTACAAAGCCCTCCATAACCTGGCCCCATCCTACCTGACCGACCTCCTCCACAGGCACACTCCCACCTGCACCCTCCGCTCTGCCGCTGCCAATCTCCTATCCCCCCACATCCGGACTAAACTCAGATCCTGGGGGGACAGGGCTTTCTCCATCGCTGCTCCCACCCTATGGAACTCACTACCCTAAACCGTTAGAGACTCCCCCACACTCACCACATTCAAAACATTGCTGAAGTCTCACCTGTTCAGTACTGCCTTCAACCACTGAAGATCACCTCACCTTCTGTCTCCTTTCTCTGTTCATTTATTTATTTACTTATTTATCTATTTATTCATTTCCCCTATGTTCTCAAAATCTCTGCAAAGTCTTTGAGTATATGAAAAGCGCTATATAAATAAAATGTATTATTATTATTATTATATTGAAAGGCGGTGCTGGCTTGAAGGGCCGAATGGCCTACTCCTGCACCTATTTTCTATATTTATTCAACCTCTATCTATAGCTCAGACCCTCTAGCCCTGGAAACATCCTTGTACTTCTTCTGTATACCCTTTCCTGCTTAACAACAGCTTTCCTATAACATGGTGCTGAGAACTGAATGCAATTAAATGTGGCCTCACCAACGTCTTATACAACTGCACCATGACCTCCCATCTTCTATAGTCAATACTCTGCCTGATAAACGCCAATGTGACAAACGCCTTTTTGATCACCCTATCTACCTATGACTCCACCTTCAAGGAACCATGCACTCCTAGATCCCTCTGCTCTACAACACACCTCAGAGCCCTACCATTCACTGTGTAGGTCCTCCCATGTTAGACTTCCCAAAATGCAACACCTGACATTTCCCTGTACTACATTTCATCACCCATTCCTCAGCCCAACTGACCAATTGGTCAAGATCCTGCTGCAATTTTTCTCAACCATCTTCACTATCTGCAAAACCATCCACTTTTGTATACACTGGAATTTAGAAGGACGAGAGGAGATCTTATAGAAACATATAAGATTATTAAGGGGTTGGACACGTTACAGGCAGGAAACATGTTCCCAATGTTGGGGAAGTCCAGAACCAGGGGCCACAGTTTAAGACTAAGGGGTAGGCCATTTAAAACGGAGATGAGGAAAAACCTTTTCAGTCAGAGTTGTAAATCTGTGGAATTCTCTGCCTCAGAAGGCAGTGAAAGGAGATTCTCTGAATGCATTCAAGAGAGAGCTTGATAGAGCTCTTAAGGATAGTGGAGTCAGGGGGTATAGGGAGAAGGCAGGAATGGGGTGCTGATTGAGAATGATCAGCCATGATCACATTGAATGGTGGTGCTGGCTCGAAGGGCCGAATGGCCTACTCCTGCACCTATTGTCTATTGTCTATTGTCTATTGTCTATTGTCTATTGTCTATCTGCAAACTTGCTAATCTTGTTGTGTATGTTCTCATCCAAATCTTAGACATAGATGACAAACAGTAACAGACCCAACACCGAACCCGAGGCACACCACTGGTCACAGGCCTCCAGTCCGAGAAGCTACATACCACCATCACCCTCTGCTTCCTTCCATGAAGCCAATTTTTTATCCATTCAGCTAACTCTCCTTGGATCCCATGCGACCTAACCTTCCAGAGCAGCCTTCCATGTTGAACCTTGTCGAATGCTTTGCTGAACATCTATTGAATGCTTATAAGAACATTTAAATCATGTAGAAAGTAACTAAAATAACACAACCATCATGTCTTACTTTAAGTTTTTTCTTTCTCATTTGCTTCTTCATTTGTTTCAAGATCTTAATTTTTGCCCCCTCATACTTTAGCCTCTTCCAACATTTGCTTTGTATTTTCCTAATCCAGTTGAATGAGACAGAATCGAACATTTTTAATGTCATAGTCTTAAAATTTTGATTCTCTAGCCAATTAAAAAGTGTAAATCTGAATGCTGATATGAGTGTAACATGGGGATTATGTGTTAATTTCAAGAATAAATAGCCAAGTGACTGAAAGATGGTCTCTTTTAACTGTGGCAACAGCATATTTAATACATGTAACTGTAATTCTTTTTGTGCACAACCCGCAGGCATTGCCACTTTCATTTCACTGCACATCGAGTATGTGTATGTGACAAATAAATTTGACTTGACTTGACTTGACTCGACTCATGGGAATTCACCCAAGCTGCCAAATAGATAATAAAGGGTCAGCAGTCTCCAGAAGCAAGAGAGTGAATTTCCCTCAGGATATAGTTCTGCCCTTAGGGACCAATTAGCACCATGAGACTCACCTTTATACAACCGGTAACATTCTTGCTTCAAACCCAGTGGGCTGTGAATCCAAGGTGATTTACATGTTATAAATTAACTCTTTGAAAAAGTTAAATCTTTGAATAATTTTTGACAAACTTGGAATTACTGACCTGAAGGGAAAATGAAACTGGATGGACTTAAGTATTTGGTCAACTAAAGTTGCCCTTCTATGTAATGAGTGTAAAGGTCATATTTATTAATTTGCACATTGCAAGATCCCATAGACAGGTAGTTGATTTTAATATCAGAACATTGGCTAGATGATACACTTTTCTCATTGTGAGATTTTTTTTTTCCACCTTAACCTGAAATGTTTCTCAGAACAGCCTTTCTTGTTTTCCTTGTCAACAGTTTATGTCCAAGATGGGTAACCAACCATTTTGGAACCAAACGACGATAAGTCTGTTGTTCATCACAGCAAGAAAGAAATAGTTCATAATGTGAAAGGTCCCAGGAATAGATGAGTAACAGCCAGACTACCAGAAACTTGAAGAATAACAAGGTTTAATGTGAACCATTGTACTCGGATTCAATTCTAGTGGTGAATTTATACAACACACTACAGAATGCCAAACATTTATTGCAGAGCAGAATAACTGTAAATGACGCTGAACCAACAATGCGGTAACAAGGGTAACTGTCATATATTTTGCCATCGTCATCTAAACACTTCTTGCAAACTGACGGACTTTACTGTGACTAAACAGGTCAGCCATGACCCACGTCATAACATTTCAACAAAATCAAAGACACATGAACTGCTTACAGGAAGTATAATACGTTGACTGTCAAAACTGAAAACATGGACTGAATCTTTCCGTGCTATGCACAAGCACAAATAAGTGACTCTTGTATTCTCTTCTAGTGCTCAGCATGTAAGTAAATGCATATTTAAATAGTGTATATATATTTATATATATATTTATATATGGAATCACAATCTTGTCTTACATGACTTTTCCTTGATTGCATACAGATGACCAGTAGGGGTGCAACACCCAAAGATAAAGTAGTTTTCCATTCAAAGGTTTTTTTTGGCTTTTTAAAATCATCTTTATTTAGCTTATTTAAAGCCAATTAGTGCTCCCTCTCTGCTGGACTCTACTGTGGATTGACAAGGGAGCAGGCTCCTGAGATTTTGCAGTAGTGTGTGAAAAAAGAACCACAATCCACTCTCTGTGGATCTTGCATCTTCAAATTGCACCAGGCCTCTCGGCCTACTTATTTCTCCTGTTCTGGCCACCAACTCCCGAACCCCTTCCAAAAATCTTGGAGGAGCAGGACATCAGATGATTTATTGTGACAATCTCCCTCCGTTTTAGCCTCCAGATAACGAAGGATGTGGGAAGCTGTAGGGAAGAGTCAATGTTTCAAATTCATCCCATCATGTATGCTAAACCGGGAATTTTATAATAGATGCATGTCTATTAGATGAATAGATGTAAAGACCTCTATTCTTGAAATTCAAACCAATTGATATCAATTAAAACAAAACTTAAATGCCTATACATCTGCTGTGACTGAGAGCCAACTTTCTGCAGAAAAGTATCCCTTAACTGTGATGAAAGAATGTATATCATTTCAAGGAACTTCATTTGAGGCAATAAATAGCTTAAAAAGTGTCAGTCTTCAGAAACAAACAGCTTGACTTATCCGAAGGATAGATTCTACCTATGGAGGCCAGCAAGCATCAGCTTTCAACTTCATCAGCTTTCAGCTTCATCTACATTTTTGGGGGGTTTTAACCCAGAAGGTTGTGGGCCAAAGCCCTATTCTGGGTAGATATGCACTCAGCACATATATTGGTGGATAAGTTGTAATGCCCTCAATCTCAATGATAGGTAGTAATCCAGGCCGTCAGAAACTTGTCCCTTCACCGATCCCGCACAGAGATCAGGCCATTTAGCAGCTGCTTTGGTCATCACAGAAGTATCCACAACAATGACCAAATGACTCTGAGGAGGATCCTTGGCTCTCCTTGGCACTCTTTCCAGCATTTCATTCCTCAACCCAATGTCCCTTTGAACAAAAAGACAGTAAATGGCTATCCGCACATGGCTGTGTCGAGATTGGATTTTACCTTTGTCTACATTGTGACACTAACTGGACTTCAAAAAAAACATTCATTGGTTGGAAAGAGATTTGGAGTGGGGAATGGGGTCGGTAGCTGGATGAACTGAGGTTGTGAACAGCACTTTCAAAAATGCAAGTTTGTTTTGCATTTGTATCGAATCACAGAGGGTTTCAAAAATGTTTTCAGCATATGACAGTTAAAGCTGCAGCAAACCTTTTTACAGACTGTTTTTCACATAAATCCATTGTCAACTTCATATTAACATGCTAACTTTTCAAAGCTCAGTATCAGAAACACCCTCAGAGTTGAACCCTAATGTTCAGTTACATGTGACTTATATTCTGTGGATATTTTATCAACACATGTTCTAAGAAAAAATGTATTTTACCTGACAAGTATCCTACGTTTAAAAATATTCTTCAATTATTCCTTTTTATGGTTACATTAAAGATGTTATTTGTTGAACAGTAGTACACAGAAATAAAATCTCTCAGGAAAATCAGCAACTATAAGATTAAACTAATGGGAAAATTTAATACATCAGGGAGGATGTTATTCAATTGTAATATATACAGCGTACTAAATACTCCTGTATTTTAATCCTTTATATTTTGTAAATTCCATTGGTAAAATATGTCACATTAAAATAATCTTTGTAATTAATATATGAACCATGTGTCAAATTTATGTATTGACCCATTGCACTCAATGACGGCCTTCAATTTTCTCCATATAAAAACTCTTCAAAATGTACGCTATATGTATCAAAATAAATAACAATAGATATAAATAACAGGTATAAATGGATTACTGAGTTGTGTTACAAAGCGGTCTCTTGTTGATCTTGTACTTTCCAGTTTAAATCAAATGCAAGCTTTAATTATGTCCGCTCCCTGCTTCCCCATTCATGATTTTACAAGTCATTCCAAGAATGTTTGGAAATGAATCCCAAAAAATAGGGACAGCAATGTTTCTAAAATGAGCACTGATGTGGGATTTTTTTTTTTTGGTTGACACCATTTATTTAGTTTTTCTTTTTTTTTTGGTTGTTGTTATTTCACTTGTTTTCTCTCAGTGTACCTATATTGGAATGTGTTTGAAAGCAAATCATCCATTTCTGCAAAAAACATGCTATCTGCCAAATTGTTAAATTGGCTTACCATGCCCAGACTGCTGAATTTTAAAATCAAAAAGAAAACGAAGCATTGATTCTCATTTGCTTAAACATGCTGTTAAAAGCTACATTGAAGATTTCCTCATTCTGAACTAAACTTGATGCTGGTACCTGCCAGACATAGAACAAATATACAGAGAGCTAGAAGTAATAGTCTTAGTCGACCCCTATGACAACTAGTATTATGTTCTAGTACATAATGAAGGCACAACACATTAAATATTCTGTGAGCGTGGAAACAGTGCTGTTGGACGGATTACAAACACTCAACCACTTTCACCAGGAATTCAGCTACATGAAGCTTAAAAGAAACCCCAAAGAGGATGCAGACAAAGAGTTGTGGGGGGAGGGGGGTGGTGGAGGGAAACCACAGTCTTTTGTTACAGTTTGGGTAGAATATAGTTTCATAAAATAGGGCTTACTGATGAGTTTTT
Organism: Rhinoraja longicauda; assembly: GCF_053455715.1. Lineage (NCBI taxonomy): Eukaryota > Metazoa > Chordata > Chondrichthyes > Rajiformes > Arhynchobatidae > Rhinoraja > Rhinoraja longicauda. The sequence continues at coordinate 23,033,868 of NC_135959.1, forward strand.
CCTATTTACAAACACTTTGAATGTTCGCTTGGATCACTTAAAGTTGGATTGACCAATTTGTGGTCGTGATTAATCTTGCTCCCATTTTGGATTTTTTTTCCTTTCTCGTTACATACATCAGCAGCAATTGGTCTCCATTAAAAGCAGCATTTTATTTTCCTCCACAATTTCTGCTTCGCTTGTTTTATATTGTTTTTTTCAGTGCCTCCGAGGTCACAGATAGGCCCACCATTTGTTTCTGTCTGAGTGCAGTTCTGGTGGGGTGACCAGGCCCAGTTACTCCATCGCAAAGTTTAGCTCTGTCCTTTTTGGATGTGAGCTTACATCGAGAAGACTACAGAATTATCAAACTCCAAGGTTCCTAAAACACAGACAACTTCAAGTACTTGCTGCAACAGTGGTCTAAAGTCCTACCCGTAACACAGAATTCGGACACATAGGATTAGCATATTCTACCACTATAGCCTACAACCAGGCTGATATGAGTTAATAGCTAGAGAATGGGAAAGTACTCTTCAAAGGTGATGTTCTTTAGCTGTCTCCAGGGATGACGGTGCCTGTTTGTAAGTCTTCAGGCTGGCCAGAGGAATGTCTGTCATTGGATTCCCACTGGTATAATGCCCGTCACCAAAACCGATCAGCTTCCTGTCGTTGAACTGCCCTCTGTTGCCATCTTCTTTCCAGGTCCTTGAAAGCGCGTGTCCATTTACCAACTTATCCTTCTTGATCCATTCCTTCTGCGATCCAAAAGTGGAGAGAGGTGATTTGAGCTGCTGGTAGGAACCAAGACCAGGAGGCATCCAACAGTTGTCTGAGTGCCCGAGCACCAAGCATTCTTGAGTGCACATCTCTGTTGCTTCGGCTAAACCTCTGGGACCAAGAGGAACATCACCTGGAAAAAAAGCAGAAAGAAAGAGAATTGTGCATTAATGACATGGGGCAAAATACTGTTTTACATTTGCATGTGGTGTACAAACTAATGTTTGAACTGAGGTCAGGCTGACAGGGTGAATTGCAGCCTCATTCTGCTTTAATTAAAATAAATGGGAACAGACAGCATGCTAGCACCACTAGTAGAGGTACTAACTTGCAATACTGACACCCAGTACTCTCTGTGTGGAGTTTGCACGTTCTCCCTGTGACCATGTGGATTTGCCCCAGGTGCACCAGTTTCCTCTCACATCCAAAAGATGCACAAGTTAGTTGGTTAACTACGCTTAGGGGTATAGTAGAATCTAGGAGGAGCTGATGATAATGCGGGGAAAATCAAGATTGACATTAAGGTAGGATTAGTATAAATGATGGTCGGCATGGCAGCGGTGGGCGAAAGGGCTTGTTGCTGTGCTATATCTCAATAACTCTGCTTAATCCTTTCATTCATAAACGCCTGACATCTCACTGGTGAACATGCTAATTATAAATATAACTCAAAGGGAATTTTATCTCCACTGTGCTTGATAAACATTCTGAAGTCAAAATAATCGTTTATTTCTTCAGATCTGAGTGACTTAATGGTAGTAAATATTACACTGAAAGATATTAGAGAAACAATTTGCATTTTATCTTCTTTCTTTAGAGTTCCCAGAGAGGATACAAGAAAGATTTACTAGCTTGTTTTTGGAGATGAGAGACTTTAGCTACAAGGTTAGACTGGAGAACCTAGCGCAAAATACCAGTGGAGGAACTACACAAGTCAGGCAATATTTATGGATGGAAATGGACAGTCAATGGTTCTGTATTGGACTGAATATGAACATCAACAGTTCATTTTCCTCCACAGATGCTGCCTGACACATTGAGTTCCTGCCGCAAGCGGAATCAAGGGATATTGGGAGAAGGCAGGCAGGCCTTACTGATTATGGATGATCCGCCATGATCACAATGAATGGCGGTGTTGGCTCGAAGGGCCAAATGGCCTCCTCCTGCACCTATTTTCTATGTTACTATGTTTCTAGGTTTCGAAAACACAAAGTGCTGGAGTAACTCAGCAGGTCAGGCGGCATCTGTGGAGTGAATGCGTAGGAGATGTTTTTGGTCAAAACCCTTATAACAGGTATAACAGGTATAACAGAGCTTTATTTGTCGTTCGGTACCGAAGTACCGAACGAAACTACATAGCAGTCATAGAAAAAAAAAGAACACAAGACACATAACCCCAACACAAACGTCCATCACAGTGACTCCAAGCACCCCCTCACTGTGATGGAGGCAACAAAACTTCCACTCTCTTCCCCACGCCCACGGACAGACAGCTCGTCCCCGACCGACCCGCACAGTCCCCGCACCGGGCGCTGAAACGTCTCGCGGCCGAACCGGGCGATGAAAGGCCCGCGACCACTATATTCAGACTCCAGCAGTTTGTTTTAGGCTCCAGATTCCAGCATCTGTGGTCCCTTGTGACTGCAGGGGAAGTCGGGGCTGTTCTCTCTTCTTGGACATTTGTGAGGGGATTTGACATATCTGTAGAAAGTCATGATGGCGGCAAAGTGAGGGGAGTTGTTCACACCAGCAGATGGTTCAAGGAACAGGGGAACAGATTTTAAAAGTTGAGCAATATATACAAAAGGAATGTGAGGGCAAACCTCCTTATCAAGGCTAATACCATCTGCAGCTCATTGCCAGTAAGGTTGGGTGAAAATAGTAACAATCCCTGAGAGAGTGAGGTAGGCAATTGAAATTTCAGAATATTCTTGATATTTTTTTAAATAATGGAGGTGTCATTTTCAACATTGATCTGTTGAGATCATGAATTGTTGAGGCTGTGAATATGAGCGAACTTGGTTCGGGAGCCATTTTAGGGTGGCACAATGGCACATCTGGGAATGCTGATGCCTCACAGTGCCAGAGAACCAGGTTTAATCCAAATCTCGGGTCCTGAGTTTGCAGAGTTTGCATGTTATCCCTGTGACCGTGTGAGTTTCTTCCAAATGCTTGAGTTTCCTCCCACATCCCCAAAGACAAGCAGACTTGTAGGTTAATTGGCCTCTGTAAATTGTCCCTAATGTGTAGGAAGCGGATGTGAAAGTGGAATAACATAGAACTAGTGTAAATGGGCTATGATGGTCAATGTGGACTCAGTGGGTCAAAAGAGCTGTTTTCAGGCTATATCTCTAAAACCTAAAATTGTGAGAATCTAGCACTGTGCTATGTGGAACTAACGATTCTTACAAAAATGGGAAAGTAAATCTTAGCTATGCCATTTGAGTGTTCCTAACAGGATAACAATGAAATATCAAGCATTTGTCCTTGCATGTGATAGTTGCTGCTAATAGAGTTGCAGGACAGGGGATCAAGAAGCAATTTCAGACATAATTCTTGCAGAATAGGAAATTATGACATTGGGAAATTGCCTGTTTTGAGGAATAATCAGAGCTGTCAAAACAATATCATCAAGAAAGACAACTTGGCCAATCACTAGAACACAAAGTGTTGAACTAATTCAGCGGGACTGGCAGCATCAGGTAAGCCTATCCATGTCTTCCAGAGATGTTGCCTGGCCCTCTGAGTTATTCCAGCACTTAGTGTTCAATGCAAAATTCCAGCATTTGCAGTTCCTTGTGTCTCCTGGTGGCCAATTAGGAGTTAAATTGCTATGCCTTGTCTCTTTGAAACTGACTGCAGGTTATCATGTAAATATGGACTAATTTATGCTTATATTTAATCTGAGATTAATATGTGCACGTGGATCTGCTAACGACCAGAGACTATTTACTTTCTTTTCTGTAATAGGATTTTGCATAAGTAATTGCGGATTACGTTGGGGCTCACAATGTTATTCTTTGTCACAGTCCGTGTATTAATAATTCCCTCATTAATTTTCACTTATAATCTTTTGCTTACTCTGAAGCAGAGAGATATTATTTTCAAAGACTTTGTCTTAAGTAGTCTGGACTCTGAACTGGTAGACATGGTGGTGGAGTAACAACTGCATGCTTTACCTAGCTGACCATGTATCAATGAGTAGAAACAATTATTATCCTAGTGGTAGAGGACTATCAGTGTGTCATGTTTAAGTATAGTTTTGTTCATACAACAGTTGAACTAAAACACAATTTCTTGATGGCCTACTTTTTGAGCTGTCAGGTACTTCATTCACATTCTATTACTAACAGGCAATATCGTCAATCATTTTCATTGAACGAAAAAACAAAGTTAATTCCCAAGATTTACTGTTTCACGTTCCATCTTTATATGATGAAAGAATGGGTCGACTGGGTGAAATATGATGAAAGAATGGATCGACTGGGCTTGTATTCACTGGAATTTAGAAGGATGAGAGGGGATCTTATAGAAACATATAAAATTCTTAAAGGATTGGACAGGCTAGATGCAGGAAAAATGTTTTTGATGTTTTGGGAGTCCAGAACCAGGGATCACAGTTTAAGAAGAAGGGGTAGGCCATTTAGCACTGAGATGAGGAAATACATCTTCACCCAGAAAGTTGTGAATCTGTGGAATTCTCTGCCACAGAAGGCAGTGGAGGCCAATTCACTGGATATTTTCAAGAAAGAGGTAGATTTAGCTCTTAGGGTCAAAGGAATCAAGGGATATGGGGAGAAAGCAGGAATGGGGTACTGATTTCAGATGATCAGCCATGATCATATTGAATGGCAGTGCTGGCTCGAAGGGCCGAATGGCTTACTACTGCATCTATTTTTCTATGTTTCTATGTTTTGAACACTGCCAGGGAAAATAAGTCCACTTCCTTCAGATGGGTGTTTAGTTTAAACTGGAGTGTGCACTACACATTCTAAGTGGTGTTCAGGAAATAAGGAAGGGATGAGCATATGTAGGATCTGGGATCTGGAACTGGGTTTGTGCTTTTTTCCACCACAGAGTACACTTCTGTTGAAAATAAATGGTGATATTGAAATGAATCTCCTTAAACCCTTGAGCCAATACTCCTCAGGTGAAATGATAAAGAATCTTTTCATTTATTGTTGTTAAAACTTATGTTCTTCATCTTTACCTAGAAGAAACCTTTATTGTGCTTTCCTCGAGAGAAACCACAACTTGGACTATTGTTTACAATAGGAGTGTCTTACATAGACCCTTTAAAACAACAGGGAAAACGTCCTATTTCAAGATTGAAAGATCCAAAATTGACATTTCCAGTTTCCAGATCAACCCCCCCAGATCCTACATAACATTTTAATTACTAGTTAAAGTGTGGAGGCCAAGTCAATGGATATTCGATTGGCTGAAACATGCAAAAGCCATATTGTGCAACATAATTGGGTTAATCACAATCGTGCAACATAATTGGGTTGACCACTGGATTAACATAGGGAGGTAGGAATGAATCACTCTCTTCTTATAATTCTTTAGCACGCAGAAGACTGTTCAGCCCATCAAAGCTATGCCAGCTCTCACAGCATTCCCGTTCCACTACTTATCACTCCACCCGCTGTTCTCCCCTTATATTACCATCAATTACCCTTGATTCCCATGTCACCACAACACTGGCAGTAATCTACAGTGGCCAAGTAACATACCAATATATAGTTTGGGAGAAAAGAAACACTGCACACAACATCAAAGGCCAGGATCAGGTGCTCGAATTATGAATCAGTTCAATGAGGGATGTTCATTCTTGCTATTGAGGGAGTGCAGTGTACATTCACCAGGTTAATTCCCGGGATGGCGGGACTGACATACGATGAAAGAACCGATCAACTGGGCTTATATTCACTGGAATTTAGAAGGATGGGAGGGGATCTTATAGAATCATATAAAATTATTAAGGGATTGGACAGGCTGGATGCAGGAAAAATGTTCCCGATGTTGGGGGAGTCCAGAACCAGGGGTCACAGTTTAAGAATAAGGGGTAGGCCATTTAGGACTGAGATGAGGAAAAACGTTTCCACTCAGAGAGTTGTGAATCTGTGGAATTCTGTGCCACAGAGGGCAGTGGAGCCCAATTCACTGGATGCATTCAGGAGAGAGTTAGATGTTGCTCTTAGGACTAATGGAATTATGGGATATGGGGAGAAAGCGGGAACGGGGTACTGATTCTGGATGATCAGCCATGATCACATTGAATGGCGGTGCTGGCTCGAAGGGCCGAATGGCCTACTCCTGCATCTATTTCCTATGTTTCTATGTTTCTATGTGGTGTGCAGAAACTTCCATCTGAAGTCAGAACTTCAGCTGGTGAAAAGCACAGTGTTAACAGTTGGAGGTGAGGAAATCCATAATTAGAATGAACAAGACTTGTGTCAAATGATGATTTTCTTATTTGACTTGGCTGAAAGACCTGTTTCCATGAAGTGAGACTTCATAATGCAAAATTTGTTTGGAAAAGACAGTGATCATATGCATTTAAAAAAGCAAAGTGCTGGAGGAATTCAGCAGGCCAGGCAGCGTCTTTAAAGTGTGCTCCGATTGATTTGGGTCAGGGCGCTTTTTTACCAGCCATTCAAAACAGATGCCACGCAGACAAGTCCCACCAGTACTTTGTTTTTTCTCAAGAATATAGCATCTGCAGTCTGGTGTCTCCTGTGATCATTTGCATTATTTTCTTAACACAGACATTTACTTGCTGCCCCCGTCTCTCATCTCTCTCTCTCTCTTCCTGGATACATTTCAGTAAGTGAATGAACAAGTATCTCTTCCCAAATACGTTCCGGTAAGTGAGTGGTTCCTCCTCAAGGTTAAGCTCAGGTGGCTTTAAGGAAACTTCCCTGGAGCACAGTTAGCTATTTCACCCATCAAAAACCTGATCCCCCTTGACCACGTCCTCATAAGAACCACATGCATACTCTGACAAACTCTGCTTCACCGGAGGGGCTTTCAGCCAGCATCGAGCGTGAAATTAGGAGGCTGGCTTTGAAAGTAAATTTTGGAGAGCTGCGGGCTACGTTACTGCGTGTACAGCAAGTGAAGTCCTGTAACCGAGTACAAGCCTTAAATAGTGCTTCTAAAGCACTGCTCAATCCCTGTCGTTGAAAGTGCAGAGAATAACCAGTGAACACATCACAAAAACCCACAAGAGCAGGAGCAGGAGTAGGTCACCAAGCACCTCAAGCCTGCCCCACCATTCCTATGATCATGGTTGATCTATGCTGCCTTGAACTCCTCTTCTCTGCCAGTCCCCCATAATGCCTTGATCTTTCAAACATTTATTTATCTCCACCTTGAATAGATCTAATGATCTGGAGTCCACCATCTCAGGGGCAGAGGGTTCCTGGGACTCACTATCCTCTGAGAAAAGACATTTCTACACACCTCAGTTATAAACGACCAGCTCTGATTAAATCCAAAAATGACCACTGTCGGAAGGAGCAAACAAATGCTAATACATCCATGTGATATCCCTCTCTGTTCTGTTTTACTGTGGTATGGCACAGTGGCACAGCAGTTGAGTTGCTGCCTTGTAGCACCAGTGACCCAGGTTCACTCCTGATGATGAGGGCTATCTGTACAGAGTTTGTACGTTCTCCCTGTGACTGCGTGGGTTTTCTCTGTGTGCTACGGCTTCCTCCCTCACTCCAAACATGTGAAGGGTTTATAAGTTAATTGACTTCTGCAAATTGTCTGTCGTGTGTAGGATAGAACTAGTGTGTGGGTGATTGTTGGTTGACACAGACTCAGTGAGCTGAAGGGCTTGTTTCCACACTCTACCTCTAAATTAAACTAAACTAAACAATGGGAGGGGTATTTAAAAACATTATGTTCATAAAGGAAAAATGGAACCAGTCTACGATTGGTGTTTTAAAAGGATAGCCCACTCATGATGGGCTGAACAACTTCCTCCTGCCCTCAATGTACCTTTAATTTTAGATGCCTTCATAAGGATCGCAGAATCATGCTACTTTAAATGCATCATCCACTAAAATCACTCTCAGTAATTGCTTTACTTGCAATTTAAAAAATGCCTAACCCTCTGTACTTTTCCCCCAAGGGATCTCTCCCCTCATGAGGTCAGGGAATGAATAAAGAAATGCTCAAATGATTTGTTTGATGATAAACTGAATTGATCGGCCTTCCTGACAATTAAGCAAAGCATGTTCATCAGGGCTGCCAAACGACTTGTATCATTGGTGCTCACGCTCCTCCAGCCATCCAGGGACACAGAATGTAATGCTAGCACCTGTCAAAGACAGGCCAGGAGTTTACATCCTGGCATTACCCCCAGCACATTTTGGTCAAGGCAAGAGCATCTTGTTAGAATGCAAATCATTGTATTGTGTACACCTATCACTTGCATGTTATTGTAACTGTCCTCCCAACCAACCTACTGAGCATTTACTCTACTACCACTTCCACTGTCCACTTGCGTGGGGTGAATATTGACAGATGAAATGTACTCTTTCGCTGCTCTTCTTGGGACCTGTGACGAGGATGATTCAGGAGATGATTGAGTTAACATATGAAGAGCATTTGAATGCTCTGGGCCTGTACTTGCTGGAGTTTAGGATATGGGGGGGGGGTCTCATTGTAACCTACCGGATAATGAAAGGCAGAGATATAAGACCATGAGATCATAAGTGATAGGAGCAGAATTAAGTAATTCGGCCCATCAAGTCTACTCTGCCATTCAATCATGGCTGATCTATCCCTCCCTCCTAACCCCATTCTCCTGCCTTCTCCCCATAACCTCTGACACCCATACTAATCAGGAACCTATCTATTTCTACCTTAATAATATCCACTGACTTGGCCTTCACAGCCTTCTGTGGCAAAGAATTCCACAGATTCACCGCCCTCTGACTAAAGAAATTCCTCCTCATCTCCTTCCTGTACGTGGAAAGAATGTTTCCAGCAATGGGAGAGTCTAGAGCCAGGTGCACAGCCTCAGTTTAAAAGGACATACCTTCAAAATAGAGATGAGGAAGAATTTTTTTAGCCAGAGCGTGGCGAATCTGTGAAATTAATTGCCAACGACGGCTGTTGAAGCCAAGACATTGGGTATTTTTAAGGCCCTTATTTATAGATACTTGATTAGGATGGGCTTCAAAGGTTACGGGGAGAAGGCAGGAGAATGGGGTTGTGAGGGAAAAATATATCAGCCATGATTGAATGGTGAAGTAGACTCGATGGGCCATATGGCCTAATTCTGCTCCTATGTCTGTTGTCTTATGGACTTGGTTCCATGGAATTATGAATGGCCACTTGAGAGAAAAAGAAGCTGGGTCTGTGTGCAATATCTCTTCATACAGCACTTCTGACACAACCCTCATTGATCAGTTAAAGCATCAGGGGAAATCCATGCAGTCACAGGGAGAATGTGCAAAGTTCCATCTCAAAGATCCACAGGTCAGGATTGAATTCAATCTCTGGGATTGTGAGGCAATTGTGAGGCAGGTGGGACTGGTGTAGATGGGGCAGCTTGGTCAGCATGGAAAGTTGGGTCGAAGGGCCTGCTTCCATGTTGCATGATGTTTTATCTATCTACGAACAGGTCTACTGGCTGTCCCAATGTGTCTCCCACTTCTTTCTCAAGTACGTATCCACACCTTTTCATAACATTTCTGATCGACTTTGATTACACGTCCTATCAGACAGTAAGCTCCATGCTGTTTTTACCAATACATCCATCCCCCTTACACCTTTTGCCCAAGACTTTAAATGTGTGTTCCTGACCCTTGAACCATCTGCTAACAGGAAAGTCTTTCCCTCCTAACCTTCAGCAAACCAAGCATAAAAATTTGTGTCTCTATGAAATCTTTGCTCCAGCATTCTTTCACTGGCATCTCTAATATCAGTGAAAACCCACTTCTTCAGCTTTTGTTTCCTGCTTTCATTACCTTTATATATTCTAATGCAATGACACTTGTTAGATCCATTGATTTAGCTTCCTATGTTAACAATTAAACACATGTATTGCAGTGTGACTAGCTGACTAGCTAATTAAACTATTGCATCGTATGGGAGGCACATTCCCAATCTCGTTGTACCCCTGTACAATGACAATAAAGATATATTGTATTGTATTGTATTGTATTGTTTAATAAAACAGTAACATCATGCCTCTGCTTTAGTGTTTTGCACTAGCTGTTGCACATGCTCAAAACAGTGTCCTTGAGATAGTTACAATAACACTGCATAACACTACGTCCACTGACCTTTTCTCGTTCTTTTGAGAGAAAGTCATTGGGAATTATTCGTACACTCAAAATAGGTGAAGATTGCAACTCTCGAGTGGTAAGCAGGAAGATTGCAATCACACTTGTGAATCTTCCATCTCATGTAGTATTGCAATTAATCCCGTGAAGCTTTCTGCTCAGTAAGCTTTGGCACAATCTCCAATGGACCAGCCTTTTGTAGCTGTTGAAAGACTGCTTTCCAATCAAGCTTAAACTGAGTGCATTCAGTGCTGAAGAAGAGGCAGGAAATGTATAAATATAAGACTATCTTTTTGCCTGCTGATTGCAATTTGCCTTTTCGTATGATCTCACCTGTTGTGCAAAATCCATCAAGCTTTGAATTAAGTAGTTATGTGGGTGACCTCTCATACCATACTCGAGGTTGAACAATATCTGAGGGAGTATTCACTGATTGCCTCACAGACACTTGACATTTGGTTGCAGTCACATATTCCATTATAGTAAATATCAATTCCAATTGCAAACATGAAGCTATTTCTACTGCCCCCCACCAACATACAATCAACTGTTATTTCTCAGTTTGCTTTGTAGAACTCCTGTGCGAAGACAAAATTGAAAAAGTGTTGGTAGACACAAAATGCTGGAGTAACTCAGAGGGTCAGGCAGCATCTCTGGAGAGAAGGAATGGGTGACGTTTCGGGTCGAGACCCTTCTTCAGACTGATGTCAGGGGATGGGGTGGGACAAAGATCGGATGTAGTAGGAGACAGGATGACTGGTGGGAGAACTGGGAAGGGGGAGGGGAAAGAGAGGGAAAGCAGGAACTATCTGAAGTTAGAGAAGTCAATGTTGATACCACTGGGGAGTAAACTACCCAAGCGAAATATGAGGAGCTGTTCCTCCAATTTGCACTGGCCCTTACTCTGGCAATGGAGGAGGCCCAGGACAGAAACGTCGGATTGGGAATGGGAGGGGAAGTTACAAAGTGCTGCGCCACCGGAAAATCAAGTTGGTTAAGATGGACTGAGCGGAGGTGATCAGCAAAACGATCATCTTGCGATCAAACGATCAAAACGCTTGGTGTCGCCAATGTTGAGAAGTTAACACCTGGAACAGCGGATACAGTAGATGAGGTTGGAGGAAGTGCAGGTAAATCTCTGCCTCACCTGGAAATACTGTTTGGGTCCTTGAATGGAGTCGAGGGGGGAGGTAAAGGGACAGATTTTGCATCTCCTGCGGTTGCAGGAGAAAGTACCTGGGGAGGGGGTGGTTTGGATGGGAAGGGACGAGTGGACCAGGGAGTTTCAGAGGGAACGGTCTCTGTGGAAAGCAGAAAGGAGTGGAGATGGGAAGATGTGGCCAGTTGTGGGATCCTGTTGGAGGTGGCGGAAATGTTGGCGGATAATATGTTGTACTGCTGATGGGCTGGAAAGTGAGAACAAAGGAGACTCTGTCCTTGTTACGAATAGGGGGAAGGGGAGCAAGAGCGGAGCTGTGGGATATTGAGGAGACCCTAGTGAAAGCCTCATCTATAGCAGAAGAGGGGAATCCCCGTTCCCTAAAATATGAGGACATCTCCGATGCCCTTGTATGGAACACTTTCCTACCTATGATCAAGACACCTCGCATGCTCTCCGTCTCCTCAATAACTTCCGTTTTCCAGGCCCCCACTCCCTCATCTTTACTATGGATGTCCAGTCACTCTACACCTCCATCTCCAACCAGGAGGGTCTTAAAGTCTTCCGTTTCTTCCTCGACTGCAGAACCAGCCAATTTCCATCTACCAAAACTCTCCTCTGCCTAGCAGAGCTGGTCCTTACCCTCAACAACTCCTTCGACTCCCCCCACTTCCTCCAAATCCAACGCGTAGCTATGGGCACTCGCATGGGCCCGAGCTATGCCTGTCTCTTTGTAGGGTACGTCGAACTATCCCTGTTCCAGGCGTACACTGGCCCCATCCTCGAACACTACATCCGCTACATCGACGACTGCATTGGTGCTGCCTCCTGCACCCATGCAGAACTCATTGACCATCAATTTCACCACTAATTTCCATCCTGCTCTTAAATTTACTTGGACCATTTCCGACATCTCCCTACCGTTTCTAGATCTCACCATCTCCACCACAGGAGACAGACTTGAGACCGACATCTACTACAAACCTACTAACTCCCACAGCTATCTTGACTACACTTCTTTCCATCCTGTTTCCTGTAAAAACTCCAACCGCTACTTCCAATTCGTCCATCTACGCCGCATCTGTGCCCATGATGAGGTGTTCTATACAAGGGCATCGGAGATAAACAATTGACAATAGACAATAGACAATAGGAGTAGGGCATTCGGCCCTTCGAGCCAGCACCACCATTCAATGTGATCATGGCTGATCATTCTCAATCAGTACCTCGTTCCTGCCTCTCCATACCCCCTGACTCTGCTATCCTTAAAGGCTCTATCCAGCTCTCTCTTGAATACATTCAGAGAATTGGCCTTCACTGCCTTCTGAGGCAGAGAATTCCACAGATTTACAACTCTCTGACTGAAAAAGCTGTTTCTCATCTCCGTTCTAAATGGCCTACCCCTTATTCTTAAACTGTGGCCCCTGGTTCTGGACTCCCCCAACATTGGGAACATGTTTCCTGCCTCTAACGTGTCCAAGCCCTTAATAATCTTATATGTTTCAATAAGATCCCCTCTCATCCTTCTAAATTCCAGTGTATACAAGCCTAGTCGCTCCAGTCTTTCAACATATGACAGTTCCGGCATTCCGGGAATTAACCTAGTAAACCTACGCTGCACGCCCTCAATAGCAAGAATATCCTTCCTCAAATTTGGAGACCAAAACTGCACACAGTACTCCAGGTGCAGTCTCACTAGGGCCCTGTACAACTGCAGAAGGACATCTTTGCTCCTATACTCAACTCCACTTGTTATGAAGGCTAACATTCCATTGGCTTTCTTCTTCTTTAGGCTTCCCTCATTCTTTAGGGAACGAGGGTTCCCCTCTTCCGTCATAGATGAGGCTCTCACTAGGGTCTCCCCAATATCCCGCAGCTCCACTCTTGCTCCCCTCCCCCTATTCATAACAAGGACAGACTCCCCTTTGACCTCACCTTCCACCCCATCAGCCGCCTCATACAACATATTATCCTCCAACATTTCCGCCACCTCCAACGGGATCCCACTACTGGCCACATCTTCCCATCTCCACCCCTTTCTGCTTTCCGCAAAGACCGTTCCCTCCGAAAATCCTCAGTCCACTCGTCCCTTCCACCCCAAACCACCCCCTCCCCAAGTGCTTTCCGCTGCAACAGCAGGAGATGCAACACCTGTCCCTGTACCTCCCCCCTCGACTCCATCCAAGGACCGAAACACTCTTTCCAGGTGAGGCAGAGATTTACCTGCACCTCCTCCAACCTCATCTACTGTATCCACTGTTCCAGCTGTCAACTTCTCTACATCGGCGGCAACAAGCGTAGGCTCGGCGATCGTTTCGCTGAACACCTCCACTCAGTCCGTCTTAATCAACTTGATTTTCTGGTGGCTCAGCACTTTGTAAGTCCCCCTCCCATTCCCAATCTGACCTTTCTGTCCTGGGCCTCCTCCATTGCCAGAATAAGGGGCAGCGCAAATTGGAGGAACAGCACCACATATTTTGCTTGGGTAGTTTACACCTCAGCAGTATCAACATTGACTTCTCTAACTTCAGATAGTCCCTGCTTTCCCTTTCTATCCTCTCCCCCTTCCCAGTTCTCCCACTTCAATGTGATGTCGTATGTTGAAAGGCTGGAGCAATTAGGCTTGTATACACTGGAATTTAGAAGGATGAGGGGGGATCTTATTGAAACATATAAGATAATTAGGGGATTGGACACATTAGAGGCAGGAAACATGTTCCCAATGTTGGGGGAGTCCAGAACAAGGGGCCACAGTTTAAGAATAAGGGGTAGGCCATTTAGAACGGAGATGAGGAAGAACTTTTTCAGTCAGAGAGTGGTGAAGGTGTGGAATTCTCTGCCTCAGAAGGCAGTGGAGGCCAGTTCGTTGGATGCTTTCAAGAGAGAGCTGGATAGAGCTCTTAAGGATAGCGGAGTGAGGGGGTATGGGGAGAAGGCAGGAACGGGGTACTGATTGAGAGTGATCAGCCATGATCGCATTGAATGGCGGTGCTGGCTCGAAGGGCTGAATGGCCAACTCCTGCACCTATTGTCTATTGTCTATTGTATATTGTCTATAGTCTTCCTGTCTCCTGCTACATCCTATCTTTGTCCCACCCCATCCCCTGACATCAGTCTGAAGAAGGGTCTCGACCCGAAAATCATCCATTCCTTCTATCCAGAGATGCTGCCTGACCCGCTGAGTTACTCCAGCATTTATTGTCTACCTTCGATTTAAACTAGCATCTGCAGTTTTCTTTCCTATAGAAAACGTGTTAGACAATAGACAATAGACAATAGGTGCAGGAGTAGGCCATTCGGCCCTTCGAGCCAGCACCGCCATTCAATGTGATCATGGCTGATCATTCTCAATCAGTACCCCGTTCCTGCCTTCTCCCCGTACCCCCTGACTCTGCTATCCTGAAGAGCTCTATCTAGCTCTCTCTTGAATGTTATTCTACTGCAGCACCTCATCTTTTATTCTGTTCTCCATTTCACTCTACAGATTCTGCCTGACCTCCTGAGTATTGCCAGCATGTTATGTTAGTATTTCACCTCTCCCCTTTGTCCTGCATGCTGAAATTTGCATTTTGTTGGGACCCACGCAATTTAAAATGTCAGAAAACTTCAAATCGGACACGAGTTAAATTGTTTCCTGGTCGATGGTAAATCTATTCACCGCATGATGAACAGAGATCAGGACCCTGCTCCAAACAAATACTAGTCATGCTCTACCTAATGGAGGAGGCAAATATTTCATAATTTCTCTTCTTCTTGTGGTCCCAAGACAACTTTATTGATCTACTCTGCACAGCATTTAGAAGATGACTGCTGGCAATTTGTTTTTCAAACCAGCCATATTGATGCCTACGAAGCCCTGAACTCACTTGGTAGCCAATGACCTGGCTTAAATCTTTAAACATTGTTAAATTACAGGGCATACTGGTGCAAGTTTCTTATTTCGTTATACATGAAAACAGGAGCTGCACATTTGGTATTTTACACCCTTTACTTCAGATTGACTTATTAACATTTAAGCAGCTTCCGCTTCTGCTGTCTCCGCGACCTCCTCAATTCACTGTCGCACCAAACACCACAGCCCCACCTGGCTCGGACATGCCCCGCAAAGAGTGGGTCGCCCTGAACCCTGGTCGTCCACACAGGGGTCAGCCGGTTCAACACCAACATGCATCGTTGGGGGTTGCATTCATCAGCAGCCTGCGTGTGTGGAGCAGACCAGCAAACAGCACAGCACGTCATTTTCGACTGTGCCCTCCTCCGCCCCCCTGATGGAGGGGTAGACCTCACGGCCCTCGACAACAGCACATTGAACTGACTACAGCGCCTGGAGGGCGTTACATAACTTCTGCTGCCTCAAACGCAAGAAGAAGAAACAGCTTCTACAAACTGGACATCAGCCATGTAAATGAATATAGATTCTTCACCCTTTTAGAATTAACTACATATAGTGCAAGATCTTCAATCTATAGGAGATTTCCCAAACAGATCTCAAGATGCCAAATTCCTAATTCTGAGTGACCAAACTCTTTTCAAACCATGGATCAATTTGGATTATGGATAAAAATCTTCACCAATCTTTCTCAGTAATGTGTTTTGTACACCTCACCTTAATGTTTAAATGTGATTTGTACATAATAAAGTGAAAGTTCAAAATATATTTGCCAATAAGAAAAAATTTGATAGCATGGTGTTTAGCTAACCCCTTGGAAAGCTAAGTGGTGACTACCAGAAATTCATTTCAAACATTTTAATTTTAATGTATTCAGACTAAGGATTGATAAAGTATGCTCGTTTCCCTAGGGATACGGAAATTATTGTTGCTGGGTGAACATTTAAAAAAAATTATAGGCAGCAGCATCGATCATTCAGGTCTTTCTCAAACTCCCAATAGTGTTCAACTCTGTCAAGCAGGAGGGATAATGGAGAAATTCACAATGTAATTGTCTTCATCACCGATACTTCATTTTTTTCATAAATGATGCATGCAAAAAACCCATCATGATCCACATCATGAGACTGAACATTACTGACAGCGGGTAATGGGTTTAATATTCAGATATAGGGATATAGGGATAGGATGGGTTGAGGGATTTTGAGCCAAATATGGGAAAATGGGACTAGCCCAGAATGGCAACTCGGTTAACATGACCAGATGGGCTGATGGTCTGAGTCTGTGCTGTATAGCTCAATGATTCTCGGACTATGACTCAGACTACACAGTGCGCAAATGGAAATGGGAAAATCTAGAGATCACAAAACGACAAGCTGAAGAGTGTTAAAGGAAACATGACTGAAATTTTCAGATTATAATGAGATTGTTGAACTGTAAATAGTATTTGGCTGTCAAAAAGTGAGACAGCTTGCTCCAGGTAAAGTCACACTTCATACTGCAGTTTGAGCTGCTGTTCTGATAAAAAAGACGTGCATGAACATTGTGCAATTCACAACTTGCAACCAATGAATTAAGGATGAATTTTAACTTATAATAACTGAAGAAAAAACCCTGGAGGGTCCATCCCCCTCGTGGATAAATTGTTATTCTACCCTTTTTATTTTAGTAAATTGTTACTCCACATCTATAATAAAACCAGAAAATGCTGGAAAAGCTCAGCAGATCAGGCAGCACCTGTGGAAAAAGAAAGTGAATGTGACATTTCATCATAACTGGGATAGACAGAGAAACAAGTTTGTTTTCAGCAGGAGAGGAATGTGTAGAAATGTAAAACAAAGGAAATGTATGTAATAGGATAAGTAGAAAGGGGTTAATGGTTTCAGATGCCAGTACGTTAAACTGTGTAATGTGGTGTTAATAGTAAAATATTGAGAAATGCCCAGCGGGCCAGACTTATAGAAGTAACATAGGAAAATCCATGCCAACATCTATACACCCCAGCCTTCCTGCCCATGATATTCATGACCACAGCCAAAGTGGATTGGTGCAAATAGAACAGTACAGCGCAGGATGGGCCCTTTGGCCCACAATGTTTGTGCCGAACATGATGCCAAATTAAACAGATCTCATCTGCCTGTACATGCTCCATATCCTTCTGTTCCCTGCACTTCCAAGTGCCTATCTAAAGGCATCTTAAACACCACCATTGCATCTGCCTCCACCGCCACCCCTGCCAATGTGTTGCAGGGCCATACTATTCTCCTTGTAAAAAAAACATGCTTGCACATCTCCATTAAACTTTTCCCTTCACACCTTATGGTTACGCCCTCGAGTGTTGGACATTTCCACCTTGGGTAAAAGGTTCTGACTGCCTACTCTATCTATGTCTCTCATAATTACTTCGAGCAAATCTCTGCTCCTATCATTTATGAACTTATGAACATGATTGGAGGCTGTGATGAGGAATGCAATAACTGCAGGGAAAATGATAGGGCATCAGATCCCTCTTCACAGAGACATGACTTAAGAAACCCTCCAACCAATGCTTTCTCCTGCACTTGGAGTGAATGCAGTATACCATAAGGTCATAAGTGATAAGAGCATCATCGGGCCATCAAGTCTACTCCGCCATTCAATCATAGCTCATCGATCTCTCTCTCCTAACCCCATTCTCCTGCCTTCGCCCCATAACCCCTGACACCTGTACTAATCAAGAAGGATATGTGATGTGCTTGGTTTCTGCACACTGCCAGCCAGTCCCAATGGGAAGAAGCTCCCCTTTACCCTGCTTCTATCACAGTCCCTCCATTATTGATGAGCTTTAACAAAACAGCAATTATTCAGAGATATTTTTTCCAATCGTTGCAGCTGCCTTTGTTGTTCGTTACTTACAAATTGCCTGGGGTTGATTGGTTTATAAAAAAAAATTTTTTTAACACTGCGACTGGAATAAACGGCACTGATTTTATCTTAAAGTCTGAGGGACATAAATTATCTTTCATAATTTATGTGCTTGCTATCTTTAATGACTATTTATATAAGTCTGCCTGAGTTCCAGTTAACCTAATCCCCCTTGTGATTATTTTACCTTTCTTCAGTGGTTCTCTGTATTCGATTTGACATCAAGCACGTGACATATAAAAAACGTTCTGAATCTCTTCAGCACTGATTAATAACAAATATGTTCCCTTTGCCTCACATTAAAGTAAATTATAATAATAATAATAATAATGCATTACATTTATATAGCGCTTTTCATATACTCAAAGACGCTTTACAGGGATTTAGAGAACATAGGGAAGTGAATAAATAGATAAATAAGTAAACGAACAGAGAAAGGAGACAGAAGGTGAGGTGACCTTCAGTGGTTGAAGGCAGTACTGAACAGGTGAGACTTCAGTGATGTTTTGAATGTGGTGAGTGTGGAGGAGTCTCTGACGGTTTGGGGTAGTGAGTTCCATAGGGTGGGAGCAGCGATGGAGAAAGCCCTGTCCCCCCAGGATCTGAGTTTGGTCCGGATGTGGGGGGATAGGAGATTGGCAGCAGCAGAGCGGAGGGTGCAGGTGGGAGTGTGCCTGTGGAGGAGGTCGGTCAGGTAGGATGGGGCCAGGTTATGGAGGGCTTTGTAGGTCATGAGGAGGATTTTGTACTGGATTCTCTGGGGGATGGGGAGCCAGTGGAGTTTGTAAAGGACGGGGGTTATATGGTCACGGATCGGAGTGTGGGTGAGTAGACGGCAGCGGAGTTTTGAATGTATTGAAGTTTACTGATGATTTTTGAGGGTGCGCCATAGAGGAGGCTGTTGCAGTAGTCCAGACGGGAGGTGATGAAGGCGTGGATGAGGGTTTCTGCAGCTGTGGAGGAGAGGCATGGACGGAGACGGGCAATGTTTTTGAGGTGGAAGAAGGCTGTCTTTGTGATGTGTTTGATGTGTTTGTCGAAGGAGAGGGTTTGATCAAAGATGATTCCAAGATTCTGGATGTGAGGGGAGGTGGATACTGGGAGACCATCAATATTGAGGATGAAGTTTTGGGTGGATTTGGTGAGCGTTTTTGGACCAATGATGATGATTTCAGATTTGTTGCAGTTGAGTTTGAGGAAATTTGATTGAAGCCAAGATTTTATTTCAGTGATGCAGTTTGTCAGTGTAGAGTGTGTGATGGGGGAGATTGACTTGGTGGAGATGAGGAGCTGGATATCATCGGCGAAGCAGTGGAAGTTGAGACCATGACGGCGGATTAATTGACCAAGGGGGAACAGGTAGAGGATGAAGAGGAGGGGGCCAAGGACTGAGCCTTGGGGGACACTTTGGGGGAGGGGAGCGGTGGAGGATTTACAGTTGTTAATGGAGATGAACTGGTGCCTGTCAGAGAGGTAAGATTTGAACCAGGATAGGGCGATGTTTACCTCTTCTTATTTGCTCGGTGGATAAAACACACAAACCTCGGTTTGTTTTGTGGTCAACTCCCCCCCCCCCCTGCCCCCCCCCCCCCCCCTGCCCCCCAGCGACCCTGAGCACAAGTTGACACCCTATTGTGTTTCTGAGAGAGTGCTGCACTATCAGCAATCCCAATTTTTGGAAAACAACAGACTTCAGTATTGTAATATGTGAAATTTAAATAAGAAATGCCAAAAATACTTAGCAGGTCAGGCAGCATCTGTGGAGAGAACCAAACTTAAATTCGGGTAAATGACATCTGATGAATGATCATCATCCTATTGCATTATGGATGTGAGGATTGGCCTGCCGAGTTAGGTTGGACAGTTGTCTGTTTTCCTTGGAGACTAAAAAAAATGAAGGATGACATTATTTATTACATTGAAGATCCTAAGCGGGTGTGAAAATGGTAAATGTTGAGATGTTTTCTTGAGTGGGAGAGTCATGAACAAAGGGACATAGCTGCAAAATAAGGGGTGAATCTTTTAAAGTTGAGGTGCATCAGAATTTCCTCTCTGCAAAGATGGTGAATTCTCTGCAATTGTGAGCTTTTTTTCCCCCCCATTAGAAATAATACCAGCAAAAGGTGCAACTCAAACATTGAGCAATATTTCTGCATTCTATAATTCTGTGCTATACAATAAACGGAAGTAATTTCCTCCTGAATTTTCTTGCTCTTTAACAAGTAGAATAGAGATCTTTTTTTTGACTCCTTGTTCTTTGAAAGGATTGATCAACTTGACCAAGGTATCTCATAGTAGAAGCTGTACAAGATGTGGTGAGGCCACACTTGGACTAATGTGTACCGTTCCGGTCGCCCAGCTAAAGGAAGGATGTCATTCGGTTAGAAAGACCGCAGAATAGACTGGAAACTGGAGGGCTTGAGTTATAAGGAGAGACTGGATAGTCTGTCTTTTTTTTAATCCCTGGAGCATTGGGGGCTGAGTGATGACCTTACAGTGGTACATGAGATCATGAGAGGCATAGTTAATGCAAATGTCACCGTTTTTTTCCCCAGGATGGGAGTGTCTAAAGCCTGAAGACATGGTTGTAAGATGAGAAATTTAAAGGGGACCTGATGGGCAGCTTACTCATGCAGGGAACGGTGGCCACGTAGATGAGCTGCCTCAGGAAGTGGTAGAAGTGGGTAGAATTACAATGTTTAAAACATATTTAGACAGGTGCATCGTTAGGAAACATTTAGAGAGATGTGGGCCAAATGCAGGAAAATGGTGGAGCTCAGGTAGGCAACTTAATCAGCAATTGGGCTGAAGGGCCTATTACCATGCTCTATAACTCTATGACTATAACTGTATGGTGCAGTTTTATCATTCCAGGATTCTGATTTAAATGACCGATTACGGCAGCGAATCTTTTGGCCACCTATGTTTCTTATTCATGGACAGTTTCCAAAACTAACAGGCTTAACATGGCGTGGAAGCCAAGTCTTGCCGACCTCACGTGGGTTGATGGAGCCTTGGCTCGTTATGATGCCTGGGCACCATAGTGGCATCAGACTGGAGAATGTGCTCACCATTGACTAAAATACTGAAACAGCTGGGAGCCGGGTTTCCTAGGTGCCTGCCTCGCATCGTTGCCTCCTATCAAGATACAGCATGTAAAGATCACAAGGGAGAGAAACAAACTCTTTACAAAATTTGCCTGTGAATTATTTTGGACAGTACAATTTCTATTGATTTGTGCAGCATGACAGAATGATGGATAATGCTCTCATTGCCTTTCTGGAGGTTATATTCACCCATTTCTACATCCCACACTCTGATTCAAAAGCTGTCAGTGGTTTTTTTACCTATTCCACTTGGTAATTTATGTCCTTGTTCTGTCTTTCCCCATTCCACTTTATAGCTCCCATTGAGCCTACCTTTTCTCTCTCCTTCACTATCATTTATACTTAGGTTCTGTCCTTCCCCATCGATCGTCAGCGATGTTCTGGATTTGTTTGCACTTTAACATAACAAGATAATATTGCACTATTTTTCAGCATACAAAGACTTTCTTTCCCTCCCAGTCTCAGCTGAGGAGGAGTGAAAGGAAGAATTGTATGCTTAACCTTTTCTAGTTTCTATAGTGAAATACAAGGTAATTCCTTCTGGCTGCCTCTCCTTCTTACTTGAGCCACCCTGCACAATCCTGTGGCAACATATTATGGACTTTATATAAAGTTGTATTACATACTATAGCTTGCACTATGGTCAGGTTACCTGATATAACTGATAATTTATTGTATTACTGTTTATTATATATTGATTTGTTGTGCTTTTGCTTTAATGTGCCTGTATAAATATCATTATTCCTGTCCCAGAGCATGTAACAATTAAGCACTCATGACTCTGAGTATGTGACGAAACGGCCACTTGACTATCACTCAAATGTGATGTTGACGCCAAGAAATCAGATCCCCATTTGTGCACATAAATGTTGTGCAAATAACACATAAAAGTGTTTTTCGATGGACCAGGACATACTGACAATCCTTCATGGATCAATTAACACCCATTAGTAAATTAGCCTGGACATTTTCTTTAGTTGAGTTTAGTTTAGAGATACAGCATGGAATCAGGCCCAGGAAACTGGAGCACCCGGCAAAAACCCAAGGAGAACGTACAAACTCCATACAGACATCACCCATAGTTAGGATTGAACCCAGGTCTGGCGCTGTAAGGTAGCAACTCTACTGCCACTGTGCCACCCCTATGGTTGGTATCCCTTAGTGTATTTTCATGGCTATAGTCACACAGGTAATAATGCCATGGAGAGCAGAACCTATTTTTAATTTCAATTACTGAACTGAACTAGATTGGTGCATTATAGAACAATCCATCCATTTTTGCATGTAAGGCACAATCTATAGAGAGCAAATCTTGCAAGGATACCCGTGTTTACTGTTCAAAGACACAAAATGTTGGAGTAACTCAGTGTGACAGGCAGCATCTCTGGAGAGAAGGAATGGGTGACGTTTCGGGTCGAGACCCTTTAGACTAGGGTTTAGTGTTCACTGATGTGCAGTTGATGTTTGAGTCAAAACCAGTACTGTGCTCATTTGCAGCTCAGTGTGTATCTCGCTTGGTGGCTGGAGCACTTTACGTTTAGCCCCTCTATGTAGGAGTCTCCAAACTCTGCCATACAGATCAGCCTGTACCTCACAGTGCAGTGACACTCATCTAACCACGGGACTTACGCAGTGCAGTGGACTGATTTGCTGGGAGTGACCATATGTGTTGGAGATGCGTGCTTTGCCTCCCTCCCACTGTCCTAGAGATCACCTCCCTCCTAGAGATCATTGGTGGCATTTAATTACTCTTAATATAGTTTTGACGAATTTCACAAACTTTTGGGAAAATCTAATTGGACAATAACATGAGATGCGGTGCATGTCAGAGAGTCAGAGTGATTCAGTGTGGAAACAGACCCTTCGGCTCAACTTGCCCACACCGTCCAACATGTCCCGGCTACACTAGTCCCACCTGCAACCATTTGGTTCATATCCCTCCAAACCTGTCCTATCCATGTGCCTGTCTAACTGCTGTTGGGATAGTCCCTGCCTCAACCACCTCCTCTGGCTGCTTGTTCCATACAATCTGCCCTTTGTGTGAAAAAGTTACCCCTCAGATTCATATTACATTTTTTCCCCTTCACCTTAAACCTATGTCCTCTGGATCACGCATGCGATCAAAAATTCCCCAAATATATATTTTCTAACCTTCTTTTGCTCTCTGACCTTGTAAATATTGCCAGTCCTGTAACCGTTCATTTTATACTCTCCTCCAATTCTTGCACCTCCATCTCTCACTTCGTCTTTGCCCTTAAATGCCCGACCTTCAAGCTCTGAAACACCCTATTTAAACCTCTCCACACTTCTACTTCTCTGTTTCCCTTAATAAGCACATTTTAAACCTCGAAGGGCCGAATGGCATCCTCCTGCACCTATTGTCTATTGTCTATTGTTTATTGCCTCGAATGAAGTATGGGGATTTAAAGTTACATTCATACTGCAGCTCTGGACCAAAGACCAAAAGCAAGTTTGGAGAGTGGCTCTCCATTGTACTTCGATCTCGCCCTGACCCTGTACGTGTTTTAGGATGTGCAGTGAGCTGGTAGCTGAAGCAAACAAAATATTATGGTTCACAACACTGAACCAAGATAGAGACAATTCAGTGGACTTCTCTTCCTTCAGTAGAGGTCCACTGAATTGTCTCTGTCTTGGTTCAGTGTTGTGAACCATAATATTTTGTTTGCTTCAGTTGCCAGCTCACTGGAACTGCGAGCTCAGCAGTCACTTATCTTTCCCCCTGACTTCCTGAGACTGTTGTTCAGCAAAAGTCATGTTTTGCCGGGCTCTGCCGCCAGGCAACTCGCTTGTATTTGTGCCCCAATAAGCTTCCCATATAGCCGCCACCTCAGTGAGGAACAAATCCACTTGGCAGACTTTGATTTCATTCCATTGTCCTTTCTCCAGTTTAAATTCTGTCACCTAGCAACCACAAATGCCAATGGGAGCATATTTCAGCCCAGCTAGGCTGTCAGTTTCCAGTTGAAGGCTTTGATCAAAAGTTCCCCATGTGAGGACTGCACACATGTCACACTTCATTGCCTGCAGGTTGTGTGGAAGGGAGCTGGTCACCTGTGTACAACACAAAAGACCATTGCAACTCTTGAAACAGACCAGAAAAGTGGTGTTTAAATAGTGCCCTCCCATTATCTTCATAATTAGCAGCAATGATTTGACAGTTCCAGTCCAATGACCTAATAATTCTGCTGACTACTGCTGTCAATTACAACGTTATGCTACTCTGTCGAAGGTATTTATTCACAAAATGCTGGAGTAACTCAGCAGGTCAGGCAGCTTCTCAGGAGAGAAGGAATGGGTGATGTTTCGGGTCGAGACCCTTCTTCAGACTTTTAAATACCTTCGATTTGTACCAGCATCTGCAGTTATGTTCTTACACTTAATGCTACTCTGTAGTAATGGTGATACGTTGTGCTTCAGAGCTGTTTGTGTTTACTTTTATTTCTCCGGTGTTGCCTATCAATGTATCTATCCATCTAACGATCAAAAGAAAGCTTTATCAGTCACACGTCAAAGCCTCTCAGTTTGTTTCATTGGGAAGACAAAAGAAGACAGCAAGAAAGACAAATACTTCTGGGTCTTCTGGTCTCACGGAGAAGCAAAATATTTCACAGCAAAGTGCAAATCTATCAAAAAGCATCACCCTCTGGCTGCCTTCAGTATGTCTTTGGAGTGAGCATCAGCATCCCAGTACACTAGAACATGATATCATCTGGGCTATTCATTTACAAAGCTTTGCCGTGGAATTATTGCACAGAAGGGATATGGAATGAAGAGTAAGATATGGATGGGATTAGCAACAAGTATTGCAGGCGTTGAAAATCTGAAATAAAACAGAAAATGATAGAAGCATTTCCAGGATGGAGTTGAAGGGAAAGAGAGTAAAGGGATAGTGAATGACCCCAGAATTAACGGGAAGGAAAGCTCACAAAGGGATATGAGAGTATGGCCAAGTGTAATAGGGATCGATGTGAAGGGTGAGATGAGTAACGAATTAAAAGTACTGTATATGAATGCGCAAAGTATAAGAAGTAAAGTAGATGAGCTTGAGGCTCAGTTAGAGGTTGGTAGATATGACATTGTGGGGATTACAGAGACGTGGCTGCAGGAGGATCGGGCCTGGGAACTTAATATTCAGGGTTATACATCCTATAGAAACGACAGGCAGGTGGGCAGAGGCGGTGGGGTAGCTCTGCTGGTGAGGGACGAAATTCAGTCCCTTGCGAGGGAAGACATAGGGACTGAGGAGGTAAAGTCACTGTGGATTGAGTTGAGGAATTGTAAAGGCAAGAAGACACTAATTGGTGTTATCTACAGAACCCCAAATAGTAGCCCGGATGTAGGATGTAAGATGCAGCAGGAGTTAAAACTGGCATGTAAGAAAGGTCATGCCACTGTGGTGATGGGCGATTTCAATATGCAGGTAGACTGGGAAAATCAGGTTGGTTCTGGACCCTAAGAAAGAGAGTTTGTAGAGTGCCTCCGAGATGGATTCTTAGAGCAGCTTGTAATGGAGCCTACCAGAGAAAAGGCAATTCTGGATTTAGTCTTGTCCAATGAACCAGATTTGATAAGAGAACTCGAGGTAAAGGAACCGCTTGGAGGTAGTGATCATAATATGATTCGTTTTAATCAGCAATCTGAGAAAGAGAAGGTTAAATTGGTAGTGTCAGTGTTGCAGTTGAACAAAGCGGACTATGAAGGCATGAGAGAGGAGCTGGCCAAGGTAGATTCGAAAGGGATCCTAGCAGGATTGACGGTGGAACAGCAATGGCAGGAATTTCTGGGCATAATCCGGAAGATGCAGGATCATTTCATTCCAAAGAGGAAGAAAGATTCTAAGGGGAGTAGGAGGCAACCGTGGCTGACAAGGGAAGTTAAGGATGGAATAAAACTAAAAGAAAAGATGTATAACACAGCAAAGAGCAGCGGGAAGCCAGAGGATTGGGAAACTTTCATAGGACAACAGAAGGTAACAAAACGGGCAATAGGGGCTGAAAAGATGAAGTACGAGGGGAAGCTGGCCAAGAATATAGAGAAGGGCAGTAAAAGCTACTTTAGATATGTTAAGAGAAAAAGAGTAGCAAAGTCAAATGTGGGTCCCTTGAAGGCAGACATGGGTGAAATTGTTATGGGCAACAAGGAAATGGCAGAAGAGTTGAACAGGTACTTCGGATCTGTCTTCACTAAGGAAGACACAAACAATCTCCCAGATGTACTGGAGGACAGAGGATCTATGGGGGTAGAGGAACTGAAAGAAATTTTCATTAGACGAGAAATAGTATTTGGTAGACTAATGGGACTGAAGGATGATAAATCCCCTGGGCCTGATGGTCTGCATCCCAGGGTCCTCATGGAGGTCGCTCTAGAAACAGTGGATGCATCATTTTCCAATGTTCAATAGATTCAGGATCAGTTCCTGTGGATTGGAGGATAGCTAATGTTATCCGACTTTTCAAGAAAGGAGCGAGAGAAAAAACGGGGAATTACAGACCAGTTAGCCTGACTTTGGTGGTGGGAAAGATGCTGGAGTCAATTATTAAAGAGGTAATAATGGGGAATTTGGATAGCAGTAAAAGGATAAGTCCAAGTCAGCATGGATTTATGAAAGGTAAATCATGCTTGACTAATCTTCTGGAATTTTTTGAGGACGTGACAAGTAAAATGGATGAAGTGGAGCCGGTGAATGTAGTGTATCTAGACTTTCCGAAAGCCTTTGATAAGGCCCCGCACGAGAGATTGGTGACTAAAATTAGAGCACACGGTATTGGGGGTAGGGTGTTGACATGGATAGAAAATTGGTTGGCAGACAGGAAGCAAAGAGTAGGAGTAAACGGGTCCTTTTCAGAATGGCAGGCAGTGGCGAGTGGAGTGCCGCAAGGCTCGGTGTTGGGGCCGCAACTGTTTACCATATATATTAATGATTTGGAAGAGGGAATTAGAAGCAACGCTAGCAAGTTTGCGGATGACACAAAGCTGGGTGGCAGTGTAAACTGTGAAGAAGATGTTAGGAAGTTGCAGCGCAACCTGGACAGGTTGAGTGAGTGGGAAGATGCGTGGCAGATGCAATATATAGATATACTGCAATATAGATAAATGTGAGGTTATCCACTTTGGTGGCAGAAACAAGGAGGCAGATTATTATCTCAATGGAGTTAGGTTAGGTAAGGGGGAGGTGCAGCGAGACCTGGATCACTGAAAGTTGGCGTGCAGGTACAGCAGGCAGTGAAGAAAGCTAATGGAATGTATAGAAACATATAAGCTAGATGCAGGAAAAATGTTCCCAATGTTGGTCGAGTCCAGAACCAGGGGCCACAGTCTTAGAATAAAGGGGAGGCCATTTAAAACTGAGATGAGAAAAAACTTTTTCACCCAGAGAGTTGTGAATTTGTGGAATTCTCTGCCACAGAGGGCAGTGGAAGCCAAATCACTGGATGGATTTAAGAGAGAGTTAGATAGAGCTCTAGGGGCTAGTGGAATCAAGGGATATGGGGAGAAGGCAGGCACGGGTTATTGATTGGAGACGATCAGCCATGATCACAATGAATGGTGGTGCTGGCTCGATGGGCCGAATGGCCTCCTCCTGCACCTATTTTCTATGTTTCTATAAGCATACAGCTGCTCCTGAACAACAAAATTCATGTTGTTCTGATTTAAGTTTAACCTGAAAATCTAACACTTTTCTCTCCAATGATGCTACCTGACCTGTGAATGTTTCAATCATTTCTGTTCCATTGTTGCAATCACATAACCTCTATTAATGATCTTGAGACACATAAACTAAGATAACTCTGGAATAAAAACTAGTCAAATTGATGATGCGCATGAAACTACAGGGTTTTTGTAAAACCTCGACTAAATCACTATGTCCCATCGGACATTTCCATGTTTAACCAATATGGGACTCTGGACACACAGCGATGTGGTTGATTCAGAACTGCCTTTGAAATGGTCTAGAAAATCACCCAATTCCAGAGTAATTAAGGATGGTTTCTAAATACTGACTTTTGCAATGAATGGTACATCCCAATGAATGCTAAAAAAAAAACCTCCTCAGGTTTTTAGATATCATTTAGTTAGAATCATTTAGTCAGAACATGACTAATCCACATGCTAACCATGGCTCTATGTCTCTAGGCATCTTTGCCCGACAAGAGGCTTATTGAAGAGGATTGGGTGACGTTTCAGTTCGAAACCCTTCTTCAAACTTTTATTTAAACTTACTTACCACTGAGTAGCATTACCTTGTAAGTGACAATAACTCCAGCATTTTGTATCTATTTTGTGTCTATCTTCGATCTAAACCAGCATCTGCAGTTCTTTACTACGCAAGAGGCTTATTGGGCTGTTCTGACATTTTCCAATGACTACGTCCGGGTTCTTCCAACTTCTCGTTGAAAATGTGTTTCTTGTTATCATCCCTCAGTCTAGTTTGCCACTTTACATTGTACTCTCTCACACTAGAGGAGATGGATTTTTTCCTATCTTCTTAATCAAATCATTTCCTCACCTCAAATACATCAATATAATCATACTTGCATGTCTCCAGTTAGGCTTTTTAAATGGAAATTCCATAGCGTGACCTTCATTGGACTATTCCTTGACTCAGAAGTGGAAAACTGCACTAAGAATGAGGTGAGAAGTTGTGAAAAACCAACCTACAAAGCATTCTCCTTCTTTTCATTTTTATCATTTGTTCTTTGTACCATTTTATACCTCTGGTTTCCCTTTCCCCAGACTCTCAGTCTGAAGAAGAGCTCGACCCAAAATGTCACCTATTCCTTTTCTACAGAGATGCTGTCTGACCCGCTGAGTTACTCTCGCATTTTGTGTCTATCTTCAGTGTAAACCAGCATCTGCAGTTCCTTCCTACACATGCATTCTCCAATTCTGTATGAATTGCTATCTGTATACCCATGTGCCATATGAAACAGAGATGAAATCAAAACGAGTCACACTGCTGGAAATGTGACAAAATAAACAGAGACAATTGTCTGCGGAAGGTGTCACGACCCGAAACGTCACCTTTCCCTTTTCTCCAGAGATGCTGCCTGACCCGCTGAGTTTCTCCAGCACATTGTGTCTATCTTCAGTATAAACCAGCATCTGCAGTTACTACCTACACATAAAACCAGAGATATTATAAAAATTCAGCAGGCCAGGCAGCATCTGTGGAGAGAGAATAACAGAATTAACATTTCAGGTTGAAGACCCTACATCAGATCCGTCGCAGTCCTGGTGAAGGGTCTCGGACCTGAACTGTTAAATGCTGTCTCTCCTGCCGCAGGTGCTGTTGGACATGCAGAGTGTTTCCAACATTTTCTTTTCCTATATAATACTCTAGATGTTTGTACTTGCCTTTATACTATTATCCATGCTCACCCTTTAAAAAGTGTTGATATATAAATAATTCGTCACTGTTGCCATTGGTAACTGCTCAGCCGACTTTTCAACCTTCCTTTTAAAGATTAGAAATACTCACAAATATTTTACATATACCATTCCATGATAATTTTGGCAAAGCATTACATTACATTATTGATAGAGATTAGCACTGACGTAAATGAAATATTTTATACACATTTAAAGTTCACGCATTGTTCCCGAACAGAGATAGTGGCTGACTAACACCTGAAATATTATTTCAAAGTCACTGTCAGAAAGATAAATTGTTCTTTTATGACACCCTAAAGCTTTAGTCTCAAGATTTAATAAAACTGTGACCGACATTTTATCTTTTAAGTGGCTAACTGTTCTTTAACAGAAATGTGTAATAATAGCATAAGCGTGCAGTTGTGTCAGACTCTGTGACTTCAAGCAAATAGTTCAATCTTTTAGCCTTCATGATTCATGAGCATAATATTAGCAAATTTGCAGATGATACTAAGTTGGGGGGTAGTGTGAATTGTGAGGAAGATGCAATAAGGCTGCAGGGTGACCTGGACAGGTTGTGTGAGTGGGCGGATACATGGCAGATGCAGTTTAATGTAGATAAGTGTGAGGTTATTCACTTTGGAAGTAAGAATAGAAAGGCAGATTATTATCTGAATGGTGTCAAGTTAGGAGGAGGGGGAGTTCAACGAGATCTGGGTGTCCTAGTGCATCAGTCAATGAAAGGAAGCATGCAGGTTCAGCAGGCAGTGAAGAAAGCCAATGGAATGTTGGCCTTCGTAACAAGAGGAGTTGAGTATAGGAGCAAAGAGGTCCTTCTACAGTTGTACCGGGCCCTGGTGAGACCGCACCTGGAGTACTGTGTGCAGTTTTGGTCTCCAAATTTGAGGAAGGATATTCTTGCTATGGAGGGCGTGCAGCGTAGGTTCACTAGATTAATTCCCGGAATGGCGGGACTGTCGTATGTTGAAAGGCTGGAGCGATTGGGCTTGTATACACTGGAATTTAGAAGGATGAGGGGGGATCTTATTGAAACATATAAGATAATTAGGGGATTGGACACATTAGAGGCATATAACATGTTCCCAATGTTGGGGGAGTCCAGAACAAGGGGCCACAGTTTGAGAATAAGGGGTAGGCCATTTAGAACGGAGATGAGGAAGAACTTTTTCAGTCAGAGGGTGGTGAAGGTGTGGAATTCTCTGCCTCAGAAGGCAGTGGAGGCCAGTTCGTTGGATGCTTTCAAGAGAGAGCTGGATAGAGCTCTTAAGGATAGCGGAGTGAGGGGGTATGGGGAGAAGGCAGGAACGGGGTACTGATTGATAGTGATCAGCCATGATCGCATTGAATGGCGGTGCTGGCTCGAAGGGCTGAATGGCCTACTCCTGCACCTATTGTCTATTGTCTATTGTCTATAGCATGTACTAAATTTCTAAAGTGAATTAAATTTCCCTAAACAGGGGGTGAAGTAAAATTCCTTTGCACAGAGTCTGGAGTGTGTAGCCAGTATTTTATTTTGTCATAAATCTAGCATGAAACCCTTGTGGGTGATTAAAAACGATTATCCGGCTAAATTCATATGAGTGACCATTCCATGATGCAATCACACCTTCCGACTCTTCTGGTTGAGATCCCATACTGGCAGCTGGCACTTTCCTGATGTTGGATGTGAATCTAATGATGTAATCCTGGATATCATACTCCAACCTGCAAAATTGGATGAGAAGAGTGTAGTGTACTATATGGGTTTCTGATTCTAGGACCGTGATAACTCAACCACATTGTGAATTTGTGGAATTCTCTGCCACAGAGGCAGTGGAGGCCAAATCACTGGATGGATTTAAGAGAGTGTTAGATAGAGCTCATGGGGCTAGTGGAATCAAATGATATGGGGAGAAGGCAGGCACAGGTTATTGATTGTGGATGATCAGCCATGATCACAATGAATGGCGGTGCTGGGTCAAAGGGCCGAATGGCCTCCTCCTGCACCTATTTTCTATGTTTCTATGTAACCAGGGGAACGACCTTCCCCTAATGAGCACTCTCAAACTTCTTAAGTATCAATGAGACCACCTCCAATTCTTCTCAATTCAAGAATACACAGGCCCAGTCTGCTTATTCTCACTTCAAATGGAAAACCAACCATCCCAGGACTGAGCGAAGAATTATTTATTCGACCATATATCAGACTTGATATTTGCAGAGACTTGAGACTTGATAGATACAAGATGGCAGCAGAGTATGGTGACTTTTTCCATGCTGTCCCCGAAGATGATGATCTACGATAATCCACTACAATTCTTTGACTTTATTATTTCTGTATGGCTATACTCATGTCTGGTATGTTTTGATTGGATAGAAAAAAAAGCGTTCCACTCCATCATAGTACAAGTGACAATAATATATTTAAATAAACCCCTTCTGTGGGAGTTTCTCAATGTTATATCCTTGCACTAAATGTTGCACTCTTTATTCTTTGTTTATGCACTGCGAGTGGCTTGATTGTATTCATGTTTTGTCTTTTCTTTGACTGGATAGCACGCAAAAATAAAATTCCACTGTACCTTGGTGCACGTGACATAATCATAAAGTAAGCTAAACTAAACAAAACTTTTTCTCAGTACGGAAGGCAAAATTACATATAATGCTCCAGTTACAATCTCAAGGCTTTGTATAATTCCCACAACTCCACGGTAGTCTTTTCTGTGGCGTCTATGTCAATCTAATGGTACGAGCTCCTTTAAGTATTTCCAGACGCCTACTGATTCCATCAATAATGACATAACATGTCTCTGCTGCCACCTGCTATTAAGAACCTCACAGGTAAACTTTTACCTCATCAACATGGATGATAATCAGCCGGCTATTTTGTTTTTGTTTCAAATTTACTGTACTGTGTTACAAGTACAATAAAACTCTTTTAATCTGATGTGCTTCGGACAATGGTGGACTAAAAGATTTTCTGGACTATCAATATGTTTTCAATGTTTTGATATATTAGACAACAAAATAATGTTATGTATATATTACTCACACAATAGGTTTTAAGGGAGCACAGAATAAGGTGAGCTTCAGGGGTCTGTTGAAACCAGGGCTCCAGTGAAGGTAGGAGAGCGCGGAAATCCAAAGATGTACAGGTTTGTACGTTGTGTAGGAAGGAACTGCAGATGCTGGTTTAAATTGAACATAGACACAAAATGCTGGAGTAACTCAGCATCCAGATTTGCTGGAGATGCTGGAGAGAAGCATCCAGATTTGTAAGTGAATTTGCTTGGGATAAAAAATGTTAAATTGTCCCTAGTGTGTGCAAGATAGTGTTAATATGCAGGGATCGCTTATCAGTGCGGTCTCGTTGGGCTGAAGGGTTTGTATCTCTAAACTAAACTAAACTAAAATCAGAGTCCTAGTGAAGGAAAGGGGAGCACAAAAATTGAGGTACCCAGTGAGATAACAGGAGTGTAGAAACAGGAACCTCAGTGAGGGAAAGGGAGGCAGAAGGTGGGCCTCGGAAAACCCCGATGCCGAACCAGCACAAGCCTAATATTCAGAAGGCAAATTTTACTGAAGTGTCCCTTTAATCTATCAAAAAAATGGTGAACTCAATTTCCAGGCATCTGTTTAAACAGGCGATGACAGCAATCACCAAGCAAGCTGATGACCAACACATTAATGCTGATGGTAAATGCTTCTCCGACCTCATCCTTTCCTGTAATGATCTATAATGCTGGAATCCGCCTCTGACCGCAGCCTAATGCCAGGGCGCAATCTCCTGAATTGAGTTAATGAATTCTACCAATTGATCTATCCATTAAATCACAATCATGGCAAAGAACAGGGTCATAATCAATACTAACTTATAAAGATGCTGTAAAACAACTCTCTCTAACCAGGGAGGCCAATCCACCGTTTTAACGATTTGAAGAACGAATCAATCATTGACAGGGAAAGGTCAAATGGTATTGATTGGTGAACGAGCACAGACCCATCATCCACCCTGCTGTTTTAATTTTCTTGTAATCAGAGTACAATTTGTTTGCAGTACATGTTTTCCAGAGGGTCTATTTATGTTGTTGTAGAAGTAAGCAGGGATGTAACAATGGAGGGATTTATCAGCAGTCCAATCAATATCGGTGCTGCTTAATATATTGAAGCCAAAACTGTGGTTGGAAAGCCTGCAAGATCCATCAAAGCCAATATAATCCCTTCATATTCAGTTTTGTACATTGGCTGGTGGAGATTAGGGGGAATTAAAACAAGAATCAACCTCTCTTGATCTCCCAGTTTCTGGATAGTTAACGAAGAAGCTCTTCAAAATCAACGCAGAGTCAGCTTTAGTCTAACTTGCACGTCAACTTTTGACAAGGTGGCAAACAGCACTAACAGTCCTTAAATAGCAATCTACAGATAAAAAGAATGTCATTTCTGATAAATAACCCAGGAGACATTCTTGCCAAGCCCCTTTTATAAAATAGGCGATGATAGACAACAAGTTTAATTGAGAGAATATACACTGGCCCAGAGACAACTTGGTTTCACCAAACATTACCAATATCGATTGTTCTTTTCATTTATTAATGTCACATCTCTTTTCTATTCATCCTGAATATGTTATTCAATGTTGCCCGTTTGCATTTGATCCAAGTTTCCTCCTCCCAAGAGAACCATTCCGTTAAGTGAATAGAATTTTAACTAATTTCCTCTGTGATGTCTTCCAATCAATTATGTTTGCCGCACTCTATGGAATAATAAAACATCATGCTTATGAAGGTACGATCAAGCAGGCCCAGCGCTCCCCTACGCAAGTTCAAAAATGCATGCGGAGCACTGCTGCAGTTGGCAACATGATCAATAGACTTTAGACTTTAGAGATACAGCACAGAAACAGGCCATTCGGACCAATGAATTCATGCCGACCAGCAATCGTCTCCTGTACACTAACACTATCCTGCACACTTGGAACAATTTACAATTTTTAATAAAGCTAATTAACCTACAAACCTGTACATCTTTGGAGTGTAGGATGAAACTGGGGCACCTGGAGAAACCCCACGCTGTCACATGTAGAACATACAAATTCCTTACAGACAGCAACCTTTGTCAGGATTGAATTTGGGTCTCTGGCGCTGTGTGGTGGTAACTCTACCACTGCACCACTGTGCTGCCGAAAGGTTGTGAGTTCAAGACAAGGTATAGTACTAGAGATGGGTCTATGTTTTGATGCCATCGTTTGTACAAGATATCAAACTGAGTCACTGCCTACTCTCTCAGGTAAAGATCCCAAGGCACAACTTGTAAGATAAGTTGGGCGGCACGGTAGCGCAGCGGTAGAGTTGCTGCTTTACAGCGAATGCAGCGCCGGAGACTCAGGTTCGATCCTGACTACGGGTGCTGCACTGTAAGGAGTTTGTACGTTCTCCCCGTGACCTGCGTGGGTTTTCTCCGAGATCTTCGGTTTCCTCCCACACTCCAAAGACGTACAGGTATGTAGGTTAATTGGCTGAGTAAATGTAAAAATTGTCCCTAGTGGGTGTAGGATAGTGTTAATCTACGGGGATCGCTGGGCGGCACGGACTTGGTGGGCCGAAAAGGCCTGTTTCCGGCTGTATATATATGATATGATGATATGATATGATAAGCAGGAGATTTGCCCCTGGGGTCCTGGCCAATTTTCTCTTGACAACATAAAATATGATTATCTGATCTATATCATTTTTATCGTCATAACACGAAACTGTGTACAAACTGCAAGCTGCTTGTAACAGTGGTGACACATTTTAATACTGAGCTGGCTATAAAAACTCTCTCTTCTCCCCTCTCCC
This sequence comes from Rhinoraja longicauda, assembly GCF_053455715.1. NCBI lineage: Eukaryota > Metazoa > Chordata > Chondrichthyes > Rajiformes > Arhynchobatidae > Rhinoraja > Rhinoraja longicauda. Next base: position 23,069,222 of record NC_135959.1, read on the forward strand.
ATCAGGCAAACGGCAGAGGAGTGTGACAAAGCACACCTCCAGATTCAGGGACAGTTTCTTCTCAGCTGTTATCAGGCAGCTGAATCATCCTACCGCAACCAGAGAGCACTGCTGATCTACTATCTACCTCTTTGATGACCCTCGGACTATCCTTGATCAGACTTTGCTGGCTTTACCTTGCACTAAACGTTATTCCCATACCATGTATCTATACACTGTAAATGGATCGATTGTAATCATGTATTGTCTTTCCGCTGACTTTCCGCAATGCTTTTCATTGTACCTCGGTACGCGTGACAATAAATTAAACTGAACTGAAAACAGGGCCTTGGAATATGTTCAAATTGTGAAAGTTGCAACAGAAATAAAATGTTTTTCTCATCACAGGTCCAATCAATTCCCAAATTAAATACAGGGTAATTTTTACAAGAACTAATTATGAATCTAAAAGCATTTCACACATTTCCAATGGCTATCCCAGTTAATGGAATATTAACAGTTTAGTTTAGTTTAGTTTAGTATAGTTACGAGATACAGCATGGAAACAGGCCCTTTGGCCCACTGAGTCCACGCCGACCAGCCACCACCTGTACACCAGTTCCATCCTACTTACTAGGAACAATTTACAGAAGCCAATTAACTTTTAAAATGGCACTTCTTTGGTACATGGGAGGAAACCAGAGCGCCCAGAGAAAATCCACATGATCACTGGGAGAACGTACAAACTCCATACAGACAGCACCCGTAGAATGAAGTGATCCTGTTATTAACAATCCTCTCTTGTAATCAAGTAAAGATGATGTTGGTATGTTTTAACTCTGAATCATGTGTCTACCTATTACACAATGTTTGAGTGCTTTGAACAGTGCCATTGGATATCATTTGTGCTGTATCTTACTGGTGCCCCCCCTCCTCTACCAACCCCCAACTCTGCAATAATCCAGATATGTTGCTTGGGGAATAGATCTGTTGTGAATGACAGTGCCAGATGCTCAGTCTGAAGAAGGGTCTCGACCCGAAACGTCACCCATTCCCTCTCTCCTAGATGCTGCCTGACCTGCTGAGTTACTCCAGCATTTTGTGATACCTTCGATTTGTACCAGCATCTGCAGTTATTTTCCTACAGTACCAGATGCTCAGAGATGTATCCAGAGAGATAAGCTAAAGAATGGTCAAAGAGATAAACATCAGCAAAATATGTCGAAGAGATAAAGAAACATAAATGTTTAGAAAGAAAATCCCATTGCTTGGTGCTATGCCATCGGAAGGCATGTTTGTCAGTGAAGGGGTGATTGAAAATGGAGATAGGGAGGAGGCTAAAAATAGAGGAGCTGTGCAGAACAGTTTTACAGGACAGGCAAGTGTTTCAGAAACAGTGATTGTTCAAAAGGTACATTCAAGGACAGCATGATGTGATACGCAAAGCACAGATGTTTTCCATATGCTATCCGAATAAGCCCCACTTAACTTTCTTTTCTTCCCAGTTCATTGTGACCTGGACGTGACCAATAATCTTAATTAGATTGTCTGCATTGTTCCATCCAAATTTTGAGTGTTAAAGGTTAATGGAAAACATCTATGACAGAAGTTAAAAAAACCCACCTTTTCGAAATGAGATACACTTCAAAATTCATGAGTTTATTCGGCTTGAGCAGTGTTCATTGTTAAATAGTTCATGACTCTAAATACCCTCCTGGTTACAACAGAAATACATCAATTCTACTCATGTTTTCTGTCAAGTCAAATGCAGTCAATACATTTATTAATTATCCTCAACTACAATCTCATTACCAAGAATTCATTATGTATGTTTTCCTTGCATGCAATAATGGCGCTATCTGCTGTACTGTTTGAGTGGAACGCAAAGGCAAGTAACAAAAATCAATTTGTCCAATGCTTTTTGAATGTGCATAAAATCCTGTTCTGACAACCTTATTCGTTCTTTTCCAGTGCTTTTGATGAGATTATCCGGATTATAACACGCCCATTTTGTGTCCACCTTGTAAATCAATGGTTTAATAAATACAGCTACAAAGCAGCAACAGAGTCGTATATTAACTGGTCCAAAACCGTATCATGCTGGAAGAGTCGAGTCATATTTCTTCCCCCCGTATTATATTGAATCAATGAATGTTGCAACGCAGTAACAGGCCATTTGGTCCTGTAAATGGTGTTATGGTATATTTCACATTCTTCAATATTTCTTCTATTCAAATAGCTATTTAAAGAATTTGTGGACTCTTCTAACAATTGCCAGTGGTTGTGAATTCCACAATCATCTTCTGTGCAAGGGAAACTTTCCTCCAAGTGTTTTAAATCATGTGTGCAAACTTATGCACACCTTAACAGAAACTGGGGAGAGGTCTAATGCCACATGCATTGGAGCAGCCAACTGTCACCAAATCCAAGGGGTAACATTAATTATCAAAATGAGTTAACAGAATAAACTGCAAACCGCATAAATATCAGCTCCTTCCACTTCACTCGAGGCTTCCCAACCCTAATGGGATATATTCCCAAGAGTCCATCTCATAACTTTCAGCCAGTAACTTACCCTCTGAGCAAAACAACTTCTTATCTCCAATTCCAATGTTTTTCCAACTAATTATAAGAAAATCTTCAAAGGGAATAAAAAAGGCACCATTTCTTTTTAATACCTCTACAGTTTTCTCTGGAGTTTGTTCCAGCAATGGCAACCATGTGTTCTGCCTCCAGCCCTTGATCCTAGTATTCCACCTCCAAATGCATCAAAGCTCCTTAATTCTCCAACCAAGCTTTTGGCTACTTGCCTTATTATCTCTAAATTTTGTTTGATAACGCTGGAATAATGTGGAAGGTACTGTATCAAATCTAGAAATTACTGCCAAATTTGCATTGGTGCAATTTGGCTTGGAAGCACTTGACAATTCCCCATTTAGGAACAAAAGTGACTTTCTGACACATACAGCTCTGATTTTTTCATCTGTTAATAAGTAATTGCAGAAGACTCCCAGTCAGTTGGCAACTCTACTGCATCCTCTGCCTAAGTTTTTGATGTACTTACTCCGCAGTGAGCAAAGCTACCAGCCATCGGGTCCACTTGAATTTGGGCATTGAAGTCCCCCAACCAGAGTGCATTTTATGTCCTTCCCACTCTTAGTTCTGCTGAAAGGAGTAGAACCTATTCATCAACTTAAGAAGTTAGGGTGATGGTTGCCCTTGTTTGACACGAACCAGTGAGATTTCATGGGAATCAGAATCAATATTGAGGACTGCCTGTGCTCCTTCTCTACTGATGTCATCAGCCATTAAATACCTTTGATGAAGCATTTCTGAGGAAATTAGTCCACGACGTTGCAGGAACATCATTTTATTGGACAATCTTGGAACTACTATGCCTAAATAATGGTTCTCTGGACAAGGGCCCAAATTAATTAAGCCTCTTACACTATTAATTATTCAATGTTATTTTATGGTGTATTTACAACGAGGAGTGAAAGGAACACTGATATATAATGGTGGCATTTAGATAACTTTGGTGCTTTCCTTTGCGATGTGCTTTAGCTGTCCATCCTTTTGAATCATCGGTGGGGAACCCAACATTACAAGCAGCAAGAACATTCAATTAGTGGGATGAATTAATGAGGTGCATGCAGTTAGACAACTCCTGAGGCCAAACAATAGGACAGCGTCACTTTCTCTCCCATGTCCATTTAATTACTCGTTTTATTTCCATTTTTTGCCTATTGAATACCGAAAATTCATGGTAAGTGCCATTACCATCCTGTTTGCAAAGCCTCTGTGTGTGTATTCTAAATTGGAATTGCTTTATTCAGAAATGACAGACAGTCAAAATAGAAAGCTCAACTGTGTATATGTTTATCGGCTGAGGGCGTGATGTGTCAATCATAAGATAAGTTCAATTTTTGCTGCAAATTGCATCTAGAGTGACTGAGGTGGAGCTGACCAATAAGTGGGGTTAGTGTACGCAGGCAACATCAAATTGCACACTTGATGGATTGGTGACACCCTGGCTAAATTGCTTTTGAGCTCAGAATTTCTGAGATGTCAATTGCATTGAGTGGCCGGTTGGTAATGATTCCTGTCTGTGCCTTGTTTCATGTATATCAGATATACAGGGCATATTGGCACAGCGGTAGAGTTGCTGCCTTACATCACCAGAGACCCGGGTTCGTTCCTGACTACGGGTGCTGTCTGCAAGGAGTTTGCACAGTCTTCCTGTGACCGCATTGGTTTTATCCGGTGCTCCGGTTTCCTCCCACATTCCAAAGACTTGCAGGTTTGTAGGTTAATTGGCTTCTGCAAAATAGCGTGTACGATAGAAATAATGTATGGGTGATTGTTAGTCGGCACAAACACGGTGGGCAGTAGGGCATGTTTGCACACTACATCTCGAAAACTAAAACTAAATTAAGTGAAATATACTTTGAAATTAATTAAATACATCAAATTTATCTAAATCTCCTTCTTAAATTAAGGTTTGAAGTTCTCAGTCCCATTACATGCCCATCTATGGTTATGTGCAGTGCGGTACCTGAAATTACAGAACAACCTGAGACTTGGCAATGAGTGTGGGAACTGAGCAAGAGGTTAGATGCACATGCATCTCACTTCCTGAAAAATCCTACCTTTTGCAACCCAGTGCACCTGCATAGTTCTACAAAATGCATTGCAACAAAGCATTCATTGTCCTTCCTGAGATGCACTTGCGTAGGCATGTGTGAATTATCTTCTTAAATCGCATCAGTCATTCTGGCAAAGATGATGATTTGAAAGGCTTTCCAAAATGCAGACACAATGAAAGTATTTATAAATGTGATCTAGTTCCAAATCAGGATGGCATATGAATCCATGGGGGGAACCTACAAATTGTGGGCCAAAAGGACACAAAGTGCTGGAGTAACTCAGCAGGTCAGGCAGCATCTCTGGAGAACATGGTAGGTGACTTCTTGAGTCAAGACCCAAAATTAACCAGAGATGTCTGACCTGCTAGGTTACTCCAGCACTTGTGTGCTTATGTGTATTGGCCAGCATCTGCAGTTTTGTCTTTCTACAAATAGTGGTGTTCTGCCACTTTCCTGCCACCATCCTTCTTTGAGGTAGAGGTCACAGGTTTGGCAGGCATTTTTGATGTCGTCTGGGTGTGTAACTGCAGTGCATTTTGTAGACAGCACAGGTTGCAGTAATGGGCCACTGATTATGGCGGGAATGACTGCTTCAAGTGCTAGATGAGGTGTCGATGAAGCACGCTCTTTCCCCTGGATAGCATTGAGCTTCCTGAATATTGCTCTAGCTGCACTCATGCAGACAAGCTGGGAAAGAGATTTGGAATTGGACAGAGTAATCCAAATGAAGTTAAAAATGTTCAATTTAAAGGAATTTGTAAATCATTACAATTCAACATATTGTAGAATCAATATGAAAACGTAATTAGCTTTCTAATTATTGTTCTGCACTTGTCCATCGACCTTTTATGCTTTCTCAAACTCTCTGTTCTTCCAATTTAGCAAATACTCCCGAGTTAGCATCTTTAGTGATGAGTTCATACTTCACCACAGTGTACACATCTGTCACAGTTTTGGGGATAAGTGGGACTATGACTGTACCTGGGACACCCTCTGGTTCAAAAGCACAACATTGTACATGCCAAAAAACTGAAATAAATGCTGGAAATGCTCAGTAGGTCAGGCAGCATCTGCAGAGAGCAGAACATGGTCAATGTTTCAGGTGAATGAACCTTCACCAGGCTGGGAAATGTTAAATCTAGGAAAGATGAATATACAGAAGGACCATGTTTACAATGACAAAAGACTGGTTGGAAAAGCCGAACTACCAAAGGAATTTGGAAGGAGTGTTGCTCATCTGGAATAAAAGTGCTGGAAAAATGACCATCTGACATTCAACATTAATTTCACTAGATAAGGATTTTTTTTGTGCATGAGCTTTGACGGTGCATAAAAACTTTCTTCAGGTTTTATCATTGAGCCTTTAACATGCTAACCTGCAACCTACCTCACCTCTCTTCCAGTTCTCATCCCCCCTAGTATAATCAGTCTGAAGAAGGAATCCAACAGAAACATCACCTATCCATGTTCTCCAGAGATGCTGCCTGACCCGATAAGTTACTTCAGCACTTTGTATCATTTTTGGTGAACCTGCATCTGCTGTTCCTTGTGCCCACATTTCCACTCAGGATCTGCAGCCCAAGAGCAACACAGTTAAATCTCGCCTGCCTTTTCCCTCGTTAACCAAAGGCTATCGAGACCAATTCCAGTTGAGTTATGGCCAAATTGGCTGAAATCGGTGGACAGCGCTGTACTTTCTTAGGCATCTGAGAAAATTCAGCATGCCCACTAAGTCCTTGAACTTATATAGATGCACAATAAAAAATAGTCTTGCAGGATGATTCTCAACTTGGTATGGCAATTACTTTGCTCTTGGCCATCTGAACCTGAAAAAGTAGTGAACATAGATCAGTCCATCATATCATATCATATATATACAGCCGGAAACAGGCCTTTTCGGCCCACCAAGTCCGTGCCGCCCAGCGATCCCCGTACATTAACACTATCCTACACCCACTAGGGACAATTTTTACATTTACCCAGCCAATTAACCTACATACCTGTACGTCTTTGGAGTGTGGGAGGAAACCGAAGATCTCGGAGAAAACCCACGCAGGTCACGGGGAGAACGTACAAACTCCTTACAGTGCAGCACCCGTAGTCAGGATCGAACCTGAGTCTCCGGCGCTGCATTCACTGTAAAGCAGCAACTCTACCACTGCGCTACCGTGCCGCCGTATCACTTCCTTCCATCCAGGTTGGAACATGGGTCATGAGAAATTACTTAATGCCTAACTTACTAAAGCATCCAGAGAGCCCAGATATTATTTTCCCGTGGCTTCAATAATCTCATATTCAACTGTTCTGTAGCTTTCAGCTGAGATCATTAGCACCCTATATCTAATTCATTGGAACCGCTCGTGTCTTAGTTACATAACTTCCAGCTTTTGCAATAATTAACAGAGATTGTCTTGTAAGCACTGGGGATAATCACAGGAGACTGAGGAGGAACGGATTTCTCTTTCCACAGGCACTGCCTGACTTGCCAGCTCTTTCCAGCATTTTTAGTTTAGCTTAGTTTATTATTGTCACGTGTACTAAAGTAAAAAGCTTTTTGTTGTGTGCTATCCAGTCAACGAAAAGGCTACACATGACTACAATCAAGCAATCCACAGTGTACAGTTACTGTATAGGATAAAGGGTATAACTGTGGTTCAAAAAGTTGTAACCTCTTTGTAACTGCTAACTTGAAAGTCAAGTCAAGTCAAGTTGAGTTTAATGTCATATGCACAAGAATGGTATAGTCCAGGTATAATAAAAACCTTGCTTGCAGAAGCGTTGCAGGAACATAAACTCAGACAAACATAAATTATCCATAAATTACACATACTTCCGCAAGACAGTAAAAAGACAAAAAAGACAGTGCAAAACAAAAATGCATTAGTGTAAAACACAACCATAAAAGCAAGTAAGAATTCTGTCAATTACTCTTATCTTTAATTCTCCCCAAATTAAACCTGAACAGTTATCAGAATCCTATAAACTGTTTTTTGACTATTACACCTAAATTGTTTGGCAGTTATCTTGTGTGGTTCCAAGTGGATGAAAGTAATACTGAAGCATAGAGACATTATGGCCCTTATCATAAATCTATCTGTAAGTCATTAAGGAGTGATGCTTTGGCAGGCTGTGATATTTAGATGAGATTTTTTGATCTGGGGAATATCTGCTACCAAGCTGCTGTATCGCTCCATGGCACAACAGTGGAGCTGCCGCCTTCCACTTCCAGCAACCCGAGTTTGATCCTGACATCTAATGCTCGTGTATGTGAAGTTTGCACATTCTTCCAGTGACCTCATGGGTTTGCCTTGGGTGCTCCGGTTTCACCCCACACAAGAACACAAGAAAAAAGGAGCAAATATTGACCACCACCGATCAGTGCAATCATGGGCTCAACTCCTCCTGTGTTATTTTCTCACAGCCCTCAATCCCTGATGTTTCAATAATTTATCTTACTCCACTTTGAATACTTAAAAGGATCTAGCGTCTACAACCACTGGAATAGATAATTCCAAAGATTCAGCACCCTCTATAAGATGAAATTTCTTTGCACTTCAGTTTACAATGACCAGCCCTTTATCTGGAATTTTTGTCCCCACATTCAAGACTCAAACACATGCTGGACTGGTGAAAATAAATGGCTACTAGAAATCACCACTAGTATGGGGCTCGTTGGAGAAATAGAGGAAGTTAATGGAGACATAAGGAACAGTAGATACTAGTTTACCAAAAAAGACACAAAGCGCTGGAATATCTCAGTGGGTCAATGGTGGACCAGCCTGACCGTTTGTGGTTTGGAAGGTGCTGTTTTAGTAAACTTCTCCATTTGTTGTGCATTTTGTAGACTGCAGTAAACTTTGGTCCTTACATGTCAGGTAAAACAAGTAGTATAATTTTCCACTTATTGCTAAAACAATACTTGAAAATTAATTATCTTGCTGGGTCATGTGAAAAGCTAGCATCTCACATCAACCCTTGAAGCATTTACACCATCAATTATCTCAGCGTTTCTCAGCAAGGCTTTTGCAAGTCTCACAATTTTGGTTTACAGACTGTTTACAGTTAATTATTAATCCAAAGGCAATATGGATTTCTATCAACTGGGAAATGGATTGAGATCATCAAAAACATTTGCCACTTGTATCCTTAGAAACCATTTTACTTTGGGGGATTGTACAAAATGCTGAACTAATTTTGCAAAGGACAGGATGAATAGTTTACTGCAATCTGTGGAAAAGAAATCAAATTTCTGCATAACACAGACAAATGAAAGTTAGGTTTCAAACTTTACATGTGCCATCCTTGGATGAGTGGGCGCTTTTCGGCGTTAAAAGGGCAGGGAGGCTTGCACTGTGCTTTTCATTAGTGTGTGAGGGTGGGCTTTGCCATCATCCAGTAAGTTCCCATTAGGTGGACTAGTACAGACACAAAATGCTGGAGTAACTCAGCGGGACAGGCAGTATCTCTGGAGAGAAGGAATGGGTGATGTGTCGGGTCGAGACCCCAGATTACAGGTGGACTAGTATTTTGGGGGGTGAGGTCCAGGGATGGTGAGGGGCCTAGGATGCATAGGGGAGTCAAAGACCTCATGACTAGGAATGGCAGTGAACTGAAAACATTTGCCTTTGTTTCTTGTGTTTGGAATTTGTTTCCTTGGACAAGTTAGCCATGCTTCAGTGAAATCCAAAGTTGGATAATGGACACCTCCTATTTGCCAAAACAACTTGCACCGTGCTTCCTATTTGAAGCACGCATGTTCATTATGAAGCCTATTTCCAAATTTTGGAAGGATCCATAAGTGCTTACATAGTGAAAAGGAAACCAATTTCACACACTGAGCTAGAATAAAACTACATGCAGAATGTTACATAAAGGTTTTTGAAAGAAAGTTGAGAGGGAAAGAAAACATGAAAACGCCATATACTTTGAAATGTCTCCAATATTATTTAGGTTGTAAAGGAACTTGTAAAATAAATGTTATGATCCAGGATTGAAAGTTCATTCATACTAACTTACTTGCAACATGCTAAGCAACATGTAACTACAACAACTTTAAAGTGGGAACAATTACAGGTTTTTTTAAGTTACTGGACTGGTTTGCAGAATTTTGGGTTATTTAAATTGAAGAAATTAAATAAAATCTAGAAAAAAAATAAAATCTCGGTTGCAGGAAGTCAGAAATTATCAGATTGCTGTAAAAACAAAAAAGTTGTTCATTAATGTCTGGTAAAAAGTTGTTCATTAATGTCTGGTAAAAAGTTGTTCATTAATGTCTGGTCGAAATTGAGTCAGAAGTACCAACGTGTTTGTGTTTTAACAGCTCCCACATGGACAAGGGTCACTTTCCCCGTCAAGTCTGTTCTGCAAAATAATAAGAACATGACTGAACTAAAAGCATGGTCAACTACACATTTCCATCTACCCATGATAACTCTTCACACCCGAGCCTGTCAAGCATCTATCTGCCTCTTCTCAGCATCAACTAAAATCATAACGTCACACATCACAGAAGCAGGCTCTTCAGCCCTCCAAGTCCAGGCCAGCGATCAAGTACAAATTTTACCTTAATTCTACATCAGAACCATTTTATGCTGCCTACATGCCCATGAAATCCCCCTAAATTCCACCAGTCACAACACACTGGGGCCAATTTGCAGTGGCCAATAACCTTCCAACCTAGAATGTGGGAGGAATAGATCTGAGGGAAATAAGCAGTGTGTACAATGTGGGAAAATGTTACATTTTCACAGATTTTTTAAAAAAAGACACGAGGTGAAAGTTTGTAAACCTTTGATAAGCAGGAAATCTAAGAGTAACATAGAAACATAGAAAATAGGGACAGGAGGAGGCCATTCGGCCCTTCAAGCCAGCACCGCCATTCATTGTGATCATGGCTGATAGTCCCCAATCAATACCCCGTGCCTGCCTTCTCCCCATATCCCTTGATTCCACAAGCCCCTAGAGCTCTATCTAACTCTCTCTTAAACCCATCTAGTGATTTGGCTTCCACTGCCCTCTGTGGCAGAGAATTCCACAAATTCACAACTCTGGGTGAAAATGTTTTTTCTCATCTCAGTTTTTAAATGGCCTCCCCTTTATTCTAAGACTGTGGCCCCTGGTTCTGGACTCGCCCAACATTGGGAACATTTTTCCTACATCTAGCTTGTCCAGTCCTTTTATAATTTTATATGTTTCTATAAGATCCCCTCCCATCCTTCTAAACTCCTGCATAAGCAAAAAAAACTAGTAAATGTATAACTACTTATTTGGAGTGCTATCATGCCGGTTTTGTTTGTAGATTGGGGAAATAAATATAAAAATAATAGGCTTCATCTATATAGCTACATTGGCTTTAGTATTGCTCGCTATTTTTAAGGAAAGATATTAAATGCATTGGAAGCAGTGCATATTAAATGATAGAGCAGGTACAAGGAGTTGAAAGGCCTGTTTCTGTTCCCTGTTTGTATATATCTGTGCTGCATCTTTTCCAGACTTTTTAAAATCAGATTTATAGCACATTACTATGTTGCAATTGTTTTCTTAAACTCATAATCATCTGACCAGCACAATTCATAGAATCATTGCCTCATAGCTTCAGTAATCCAGATTTAATCGCAACCTCCTGTGCTGTCTGTGTGGAGTTGCACATTGTCCCTGTGACTGCATGAGTTTCCTCCAGGTGCTACCAGTTTCCTCCCACATCCAAAAGATGTCAGTTAGCTACTTGGCCACTGTAAATTGCCCCAAATGTGTGGGTGAGTTGTAGAACCTAGGAGAGTTGTTGGAAATGTATGAGAATGTCAGAGAAGAAAGTTGAAGGTTGAGCGGGCTCAGTGGCAAAATACTGCATAATTCAATGACTGAGTTTTCTTCCTCGTACTGCAATTATATAAACTCATTCGGCTGGAGAGGGTAAGGGAGATTCACCAGGATGTTTACTGGAGTGGAGGACTTTAGAGAGATTGGATACATTTGGCTTGTATTCCCTGGCATGAAGAGCTTGAGAGGTGACCTGAAAATATGGAACATTCTGAGAAGGAATAAATAATGTAAATAATGAGTGCCCCCCCCCCCATGTTAGGGTTATCAAAAGCAGGAAGACAATAAGTTTAATGTGAGAGGGAGGAGACATAGTGATGATCAGAGGGGAAATGGTATCACACAGAGAGGGGAAATGGTATCACACAAGAGCAAATGCTCTTCAAGTATTTCCTCTGAAGATAGACAAGCACCACAGAAAACAATTCATGTCCCATGGGCTGATAAATGGAAAATATGATAATAGGCAAGGGAAGATATTTAAGAGATACTACTGAGGCAACTTCCCCACTCTTGTATAGTCCCTATCTGGAATGAGCTGCCAGAGGATGGTATAGCAGTGGGTACAACTCCAACTATCAAACAATATTTGGATTGGTATTTGGAGAGGAAGGATTGAGAGGGATATGGACCAATGCAGGCAAATGGGACCAGCCAAGAATGTCAACTTGGTCAGCCTGGGCATATTGAGCAATAGGGCCTAATGCTCTATGACTTTATGACACAATATTTACCATTTGTGTCACAAAAGTGCCAGGAAATAGCTATCTCCACCAAGAGAGAGTCTATCCACCTCCCTTTGACAGTCAATGGCATTAACATTGCCAAAGCCCCATTATCAGCCTCGGTGTCACCACTGACCAGAAATTCATCTAGATCAGCCGTATTCGTACTGTAGCGATATAAGCAGGTCAGAAGCAGCCATCAATTTTGGAGCCAATGACAAGTTATCCTGGGAAAGTTCCAACTTTTTGCAAAATTCTGCTGTGAATGAAATAACAAATTAAACTTTTTCTGAATCATAGGATGTGCCTCCACCCACAATTGAGAAGATACCACCCGCAATGAGAAGGACCAGGAATGGAGGCAAATGCTCTTATAGCAAATACTATCCAGCGCTATTTGGCAAATCATGGTATGTGGTACTTGGCACAATAACAAACCAATACCAATGGTAATACCAGTCCCAAGTGATACCAGGTAAAATTAACAACAGAGACAAGCACATCCCACACACGACTGGCTTGGCCAGTTGTCTCTGAATGAAAGAATGAATATTTTATTGTCACATGTGACATGTCACAGTGAAATTCTTTGTTTTGCATACCCAAGGTATGCAAAGAGTCGCCACACAAAGGGCGCCGACCGAGTTACAAAGTATCCCGCACCGTCCTACTTTGTTCTTCCCCCCCCCCCCATCCGCTGGCCCCTCCTCCTCCCTCAAGGCAGTCCCACCATGCCGGGTCCTCCTTTTGAGCATTTTGAAAGCAATTGGCAGGATTCCTAAAGTAGATCAAATGAAAATGTAAAGACTACATGGGTGACATTTATTGCTGTGCCAAGTTTATTGGTGAAAAATAATAAAAAGTGATCTCCACGTCTGCTTTCATGGGTGTTTCATCATATTTTATTGGCTAACGTGAAAAATTGAAGATCTGTAAATAAGCCAGCTATATTAGTTTACTAGAGTGGTGGCCAATGAACCCTTTCTTTTTGCAAATGTCACTCATTCATTTTTGTATTTGTTTTCTCACAGTAGCTGTTTGAATCACAGCAAATCTCTACTCGGTATCAGACTGCAACCCCGCTGCAATTTTATTAACAAAATATTAAATTAAGCACTTGACAGCTCAGAAGGACAACAACTTTTCAAGCCCGAGGATCTCATTATAAAGTCACCCTTCTCTGCCAGCACACACATTGCCGTCATCACGAGAATCTCCCCAAGGATTTGTTTAACTCAATTATGGCTGTTAAAACACCATCACACCTCTGATGCTGTGCATCTCAATTGCTGCTCGACATTGGATCCATCTGAAAAGCAAATGTAGCTACGAAATGCAATTCAGGGTGGAAATTTGCCTTTGCCGTATCTGCTGTGACCTCTCAGGAGGTTCGTGCACACTCATGTGTCCAAAATCTACTGGCATATTTGGGGGGAAATGCCCATAGATGCTGGAGTTTTTCAGGAAAATCTGGCTCATGGTAGATTTCGGAAGGTATTTTAAAATTAGGACAAGAAAAGAACGTTGAAGCAATGTACCTTCACCCATGGGAGACTTTAACTGGATCTTGGGCTGATGGGTGACAGCTACCCCCTCATGGCTGTTGAGGGATAAGATTAATATTTGCCTCATTCAGTCCGAGTTCTCCAGCACCCTGAGTACACAGCAGATAACTATTGAATTCATGATTAATTGGAGAGATTTGGATTAGTCAGGTGATACAGATGTAAGGTACAGCAATGTCATGTTGGTGTTATGTAGAATAAGAAATACTCTGGGATTTAGATTAAGGTACATTGCAAGGTCAATGTACAGATAGACCTGTGCAATGATACAAGTTTAAGTGCTGTTGTGACATTTTAAATTCTCTCTCAAATGCAATGGTATCTTCTCAGTTGTGGGTGGAGGCATGTTGTATGATTCAGGAAAAGTTTAATTCTTTAATTAATTCACAGAAGAACTAGGAACATTATAGAATTTTACCAGGATAAGTAGCATTAGCTCCACCATTGGTAACTGGTGTCAAAAAGGAATTTTTGAATATTTTACAATGTTTTATTCTCTGCATTATTACAAATTGTTTGAAGTGGAAAAAGTAGCACAAATACTATTCCACCTAAAGTTGGCCTTATGGTCAGTGCGTAAGCATGATGGAACTTAACAGGTAGTATCAGCCATCAGGTGATTTTGGTTCAACTCTCACTCCAGCTTCACTAGACTTACATTCCCTGTCAAATATTGACTGATTGCCACATTGCTGGCTTAGAGTCATAGAAAGATACAGAATGGAAATGGACATTTGGGCTCACTGAGTCCACATCAAACATCATCCACCCATTTATATTCATCCTATTTTAAATTCTCCCAACATTATCATTAAATCCCCCAGATTCTACCACTGACTGACGCACAACACACAATTTGCAGCGGCTAATTAATCTCGCAACCAACATGTCTTTGGGATGTGAGAGGAAACCTGAGCACCTGGAGGAAACCCACATGGTCACAGGAAAATGTGCAAACTCCACATCAAGTTCAGGTCAGCCCCTAGGTCTCTGGCACTATGAGGCAATGACTTGGCCAGCTTTGCCGCTGAATAATTCCAAATATGCCTATGCGATCTCCCAGTTGCCAAACATTTTAACTCTCCTTCCCACTCCCATACTGAACTTTCTGTCCTGGGCCTCCTCCACTGTCAGATTGAGGCCACATGCAAATTGGAGGAACAGTACCTGATATTTTGTTTGGGCAGCTTACAGCCCAGCAGCATGAAATATGATTTCTCTTACTTCAAGTAACCCTTGCATTCCCTCTCTCTCCATCCATCCCCCACCCTTATCCTCTTGCTAATTTCACTGTTTGTATCCCTTCGTTATCACCTTGGCCCCAGCCAACAATGGATTGTTGTGGGCTCCACCTTTCCTGAGTCATCGATGCAGGCTCTGCTTTGTTCTGTACCTTCCCACACCTTGAGTTTCAATCTGATGAAGGGTATTGACCCAAATCGTCACCTATTCTTTTTCTCTAGAGATGCCGCCTGACCCACTGAGTTACTCCAGCATTTTGTATCTATCTTCGTCATTCCAAATGCTGCCTTTCTAAAGGGATGGTATGTCAGGGCACTGTCTGCTCCCTAGGTTGTATATCAAAGAATGAGAAATTTCTGCCCAGTGCTTGGTTAGTATTCTCATAAGAGATTAAATAGTTAAGTAAGAGATTTTCTTGTAATTTACACATTGATTGTGGGAGTTAATGTAGAGGAATTATTTGCTATGTTTTCTGCTTCACAGAAGTACCTTCCTTGGCTGGAAGTAAAGCACTTTGAAATTTCATGAAGGCACTTTATGAAAGCAAATATTTATTTGTCATCATTCTGACAGGACTTATAGCCTCTCGAGTCTAGAAGAATGAGAAGTGATTTCATTGAAATGTACTAAATTTTGGCAGAGGAGTCTCAGACTGGGGTCAGAGTCTCAAATTAAGGATCCAGTCATTCAGAGAGAAGAGATATTTATTCACCTCGAAAGTAGTGAATATTTGGAATTTTCAACCCAGGAGACCTGTGGAGACTCAGTTGTTATCAAACCAAGGCAGGTAGGTAGATTCCTTATCCTTTTCTGACTTTTCAGTCTGAAGAAGGGTCTCAACCCGAAACGTCACCCATTCCTTCTATCCTGAGTTGCTGCCTGACCCGCTGAGTTACATTTTGTGTCTACATTCCTTATCCTTTTGTTTGCCCTAAACAAAGGAGAGTTGATAGGCATGTGAGAGAGAATAAATTGCAGAACAGAAAGGGAATGGAACTGATGGGATTGCTCTGCCCGGAGCTGCCATGGACCTAATGGGCTGAATGGTCTTCCTTGTGTTATAATACGAAAGCTGGGTCCATCGTAGGGACAGTCCATCCCTCCATCGAAAATATCTACATGAGGCTCTGCCTGAAGAAGATGGCATCTATCATTAAGGATTCCTGCTATCTGGGTCAAGCTCTCTTATCACTGCTACCTGCGGGCGTGAGGTACAGGGCCTGAAGTTCAAGAGCACCAAGTTCAGGGACAGCTTCTTTCCTACAATATCTGGTTCTTGAACATACCTAATCCTATGGAACATTATAAACCATCTCTTGCTATACCATGGATACTTCATTTTTCTAATCACCCCCTTCTCATGATGTGTATGAATTTCCATAAAAGTTGATTGGCTGTCACTGTAAATTACCGAAAATATTGGTGGTCACGGGAGAATGGGTGAAGGATTGAGGAAAGGGGGGAGAAGGTGTGAGAGAAAAGATTACAAAAGATAAATGAATGGGACTGATCTAAAAGCAAGCAGAGACTAGGTGGGCTGAATGGTCTCCTTCTGGTTGTAAGTGTCTGATAAAGATATCCAAAACCCTCAGCACACTGACATGTCAGCCCTAACTCTGCTCTAAAGATTAGCCAAAGATGACCACAGTCTATTTGTACTGTTTATCAAACTAGCAGGAACTCACGAATGGCCCTGGTGGCCTGAGGCATTAAATAAATGTTACCCCCCCCCCCCCCATGTTGTTAGTCAACAGGAGTGTCTGTGTTGACAAATGCCTAATAATCAGACCACAAAATATCCATTAGGACCAACCACAGTCGATGATGGGAAGCTAGCAGTCAGCCAAAATTCACTTGCCTCTTGCATTGTGATCTAAAAGGATTGCAGACAAGCTACAGATACAGAATAAAAGTATTTTATGTATTGAAGGAGACGTAATTGTATTGGACAACTGTGCATTTGCCACTACAAGAGCAGGTCACTGAAGTTCAATGCAAATTAATCTGAGCAGTTGCTATACAGAGCGAGGCATTTTTATATTTAAACTTGACAATTTGAAAATCTATCCCAGAAAGTCTGAGTGTAATGGTACAAATGATAAATCTTGGTATAAAGAATTAGCTAAATAATATAAGGAAGTAAAATACTGGAGATACTACAGATTAAGTTATTCCATTAAGCCTACTTTATGAACAGAGCACATTTAAGGCAGATGCAAAGCTCCAAGAGACAATGCAGAAGAGATTTCCTGGCATGGCTCCAGGAACAATGGATCTCAGTAATTCAAACTAGACTGGAGTCGATGGGGTTATTCTCCTTAGAACAAAGAAAGTCAAGAGCAAATTTGATGGAGGTGGACAAAGTCAAGGTGGGTTTTGAAAGGGAGTAAATGTGAAGAAGCTGGTCACATTAGCAGGTTTGGGGGGCACTATTTTAAAATGGCAGGAAAAAAATATAAAGGGGATTTAACAAAAATGTTTTCTTCAGACAGTATATTATAATCTGGAACTCAAGAGAGACACAAAATGCTGGAGTAACTCAGCGGGACAGGCAGCATCTCTGGAGAGAAGGAATGGGTGACGTTTTGGGTCGAGACCCTTCTTCAGACTGGACCATCACCCATTCCTTCTCTCCAGCTTTTTGTGCCTGTCTTCGGTTTAAACCGCCATCTGAAGTTGCTTCCTACATAATCTGGAACTCATTATCTGCAACCATTATCAATCAGGGTCTTCAAATGGGAATTGCGTTGGCAGCTGAGATAGAATAATATGGAGGAGTCTGAGGAAGGAACATGGGAATGTGAGTGATGGAAGTCACCCAATATGACCCAGAAAGGCCTGATGAGTCAAACGGCTTCTTTTGATGCTCAGCAATTCGGCGATTTTATACCAATAGTGTTGTTAGCTTTGATCTCCCTGCCCTTGGCCACCAACACTATATCAACAAAACTCACTGTTAGCCGGGATAACCCTAAGATATATTCACAAAATGCTGGAGTAACTCAGCAGGTCAGGCAGCATCTCGGGAGAGAAGGAATGGGTGACGTTTCGGGTCGAGACCCTTCTTCAGACTGATGACGGGGGTGGGACAAAGGAAGGATATAGGTGGAGACAGGAAGATAGAGGGAGATCTGGGAAGGAGGAGGGGAAGGGAGGGACAGAGGAGCTATCTGAAGTTGGAGAAGTCGACGTTCATACCACCGGGCCGCAAACTGCCCAGGCGAAATATGAGGTGCTGCTCCTCCAATTTCCGGGGGGCCTCACTATGGCACTGGAGGAGGCCCATGACAGAGAGGTCAGACTGGGAATGGGAGGGGGAGTTAAAGTGCTGGGCCACCGGGAGATCAGTTGCGTTAATGCGGACCGAGCGCAGGTGTTCAGCGAAGCTCTCTGTCATGGGCCTCCTCCAGTGCCATAGTGAGGCCCCCCGGAAATTGGAGGAGCAGCACCTCATATTTCGCCTGGGCAGTTTGCGGCCCGGTGGTATGAACGTCGACTTCTCCAACTTCAGATAGCTCCTCTGTCCCTCCCTTCCCCTCCTCCTTCCCAGATCTCCCTCTATCTTCCTGTCTCCACCTATATCCTTCCTTTGTCCCACCCCCGACATCAGTCTGAAGAAGGGTCTCGACCCGAAACGTCACCCATTCCTTCTCTCCCGAGATGCTGCCTGACCTGCTGAGTTACTCCAGCATTTTGTGAATAAATCGATTTGGACCAGCATCTGCAGTTATTTTCTTATATAACCCTAAGATATCTTCAGCTCATGGAGTTATTCTTGGACCTCTGGTCAAGAATATTACAGCCTTCATGTACAGACAGATGAGATCAGTTTAACTTGACATCATGTGTCAGCACAAACACTGTGCGCTGAAGGTCCCATGCTGGACGGATCGAAGATCGAAGGGACGAATGGCCTAATTCTGCTCCTATAACATGAATTTATGAACATTTCTTTCCGTTCTACTGTAATGTCATGTTATATTTCCCATTTAAGAACATTATGTGTGTTCCCACTCTAAAGTTAGATGTCATTCTGAACAAATCCATTACTTAGGTATGGCAATAAAGAACACTGCAATCATTTACGTTATGCTTAGAATGATACTGTATAATTAATTGAATGAAGGACCAGAATAGATTTTATAATTACTCATACCCTTTCCTTTGCACTGTCATCCCTTCTGTAAGTTAATCTCTCTTAATTTCCACTTAATAACAGATCTTTTTGTCTTTTTCTCCCCGGCTACTGAAATGCGAAACTGTCTGTCAATAAGCAATCATCATCAAACTTCCTTCCTCTATTTTTGTGCCCACAGTTGCTGCCTCACCTGCTGAGCCTTTCCAACACTTAACTAGAAAGGAATACTACTGCCAATTGCCAATCAGAGCGCAAAAGGATTGCTGCAATGAAAACGCATTGTACCGGTGAGAAAGAAAACAGCAAAGATGATTGGAAAGGACTCTTCACAAGGCATCAAAAGTGAAAGCAACTGTTCTGCTTATGTCTCTCTTACTTGGGTCTGATGAAGGGTTTGTAAACTAACTTTAACTGTTTCCATTTTCATAGATGTTGTCTGAGCAGATTGAATGCAACATGATCCTGCGACCAGGGGCTTAAAAATAATACTTTTCTGCCACACAGAGGGACAATTACAGAACAACCAGAACTAATGTTGCAAGAATCTAAAAAGAACAGTAGGAACCCAGGAACAGCAAAAGAAAGAAAACACGACAATCACACCGCTGCAAACTTCACTACAGGCCAGAATCCAATAGAGTGGAGGCAGGCAGTGAAAAATCAACAAAAAAGCTGCACGTGCTAGAAATCTTAAACCAAAGGACAACATAACTGTGGTGAAAAAAATCAGTCAATCAGGGAGCACCTGTGGAAAGAGAAATAGCCACTGCGACCTACAACCCTTCATGAGAACTGGGAAAGTGAGGAATGCAAGTAGGTTTTCAGGAAGAAAGAGGGTGGGGGAGATCTGTAGAATTATGGGAATATCTGTGACAGGATAAATCAAATTCCTTCATGGGGACATCAAACGTTATCAACACATCAATCTTCCAGGCCTGTGTAATGAGTTGTTCATGATAAAGTAGAGGGACTTGCCTGGTTAACTTGGCTTATGTGCTTCCGATAAGAAAAAACAGAAGAGAAAATGAGAAATGATGGGGAGAAATCTGCTCAGACAACATCTATGATAAGGGAAACAGTTAAAGTTAGTTTAGAAACCCTTCATCAGACCCAGGTAAGAGAGACATAAACAGGAGGAGAACTCATAAACAGGATGTCCTTGGATTCTGAATGCCCAATTTACAGAAGCAATTATAGTTGAATGAGCTCTCATAATATTACTAAATACAAAAGTCTGATGTATGTGCATATGATTGTTCCTATGAAACACAGAACGAGTTGCCTTTCTCTCTACTTTTAAGTAATTGTTATTTGTGCTGTGTTGTTCGTTACAATATTTTGTAGGTATGGTTACCATATCGAGTAAGTTTTGTGCATTTTACAACTTTTGGAAAAAGTGACTCAAAATGACGTCTGTAAAAACAAAACCTGTTTGTTACCCAAGGATGGGCTGTAAATTGGTCTAGGGAGCAGTGAAACCAAGGGGAATGCTCTGTTAGAGAGAACGCATGTGGCAGATGGGATAATGTGGCTGATATGTTTCTGCTGTATTGAACTGGTCCATTAGACAATAGACAATAGACAATAGGTGCATGAGGGGGCCATTCGGCCCTTCGAGCCAGCACCGCCATTCAATGTGATCATGGCTGATCATTCTCAATCAGTACCCCGTTCCTGCCTTCTCCCCATACCCCCTGACTCCGCTATCCTTAAGAGCTCTATCCAGCTCTCTCTTGAATACATTCAGAGAATTGGCCTCCACTGCCTTCTGAGGCAGAGAATTCCACAGATTCGCAACTCTCTGACTGAAAAAGTTTTTCCTCATCTCAGTTCTAAATGGCCTACCCCTTATTCTTAAACTGTGGCCCCTTGTTCTGGATTGTTAAGCATTGCATGCTTAAGACTTTCAGATTCTGAGTTAAGGGTGCAGGGACAAGGAGAACCAAAAGAGTCACAAAGATACCCAAGGAAAGGAAGTGGCAAAAGCAAAAATGCTGAGGATGTTGGAAGACAGAATAAAAAAACACAGCATCTGGAGAGAGAGAAATCCACAATCCATCTGGATCTGCCAGCCGATGTGTGCCTTGGAAGCTGCCGCATAGCCTTCTACTCAGTAAAGCACATCAAAGGCACACTTGCACTGCATGGTTGGTTTCCTCTTGGGTTATTTTCTATGGGGTGTCGGATGCTGAGGGATGACCTGATAGCATTGATAAAATTAAGCGAGGCGGAATCAGGGTAAACAGTCAGAATCCTTTTCATAGGGTTGGAATGTCAAACACTGAAAGGCATCGGAACACAGCTACCAGCCTTGGAGGGCATCTACAACACACGATGCCTCAGAAAAGCCACCAGCATCCACAAAGACTCTTCACACCCCTGCAAGTCTGTTCGAACTCCTTCCATCGGGCAGACGATACAAGGCCTTCTACGCCCGCACCTCCAGACTCAGGAACAGCTTCATCCCCAGGGCCATAGCTGCTATGAACCGGTCCTGCTGAACCGGATGGTCAGATCGCACAGTGATCCGGCACAAATCTACTTGCACTTTATTCTGTCTTAAAACTGTTACAATTTGTTTCGTTGGGTTGTTGTTGTTTAATTTAATTAAATTATTGCATCGTATGGGAGGTGCATTCCCAATCTCGTTGTACCCCTGTATAATGACAATAAAGATATATTGTATTGTATTGTATTGTATTGTATTGTATTGCATTGTTTTAAAATGAGAGGGGAATGTTTAAAAGATATGTGGGTGACAATTTCTCGTTTTACACTGGCTGCTGGGTGCCTGGTACTCGCTTCCAGGGATGGTGGTGGAATGAAATATGATAGCAGCACTTTATAAGCTTTAGATGCATTTAAAGGCTTTTAGATCCTTCAGAGCAGCGTTTTTCAGCTGGGGTTTCCCGGAACACTAGGGTTCCGTTAGAGGTCGCTAGAGGTTCCGCGAGAAATCCCCCGCACCCTGGAAGTCTCCCCAAAAATCTGGCATCTAGGCTGGGCAAGGCAGCCAAACTCGACCTCATTGGGACTTCCACGGTCGATCGGTGGGTTGAATTTACAACCTGCGGCCGGGGCTCTGGAACTCCAGCCCAGCTGGAGCCAGCACATCTATCCCCATAGCCGACTTCCTTGGCCGGCTTTGCAGGCCAGTATCTCGCCCCCCCCCCCCCCCCCCAGCAGCCTAGCTGGACCGTTCTGGTACTGTTGTACCTCTATCGGAGGCCGTGACCTCCTTTGGTCAGGTAAAATGGATAAACCATTTTCTGATTATCTGGAACCAAGAGTGCCAGAAAATCAGTGGTGGAACTGTAATGAGTAAATATTAAATTTAATTGCAAGATTATATAACTATCTATATACTAAAACTCTCGTTTGTTTATTTGTTTGTTTCTGAACTACAGCCAAAACGGTACACGATAGCGTGACAATTTTAGGCCCACCTTACTCACCGTCGTCCCTTTGGTGCTAATGGAAGAAGTTTCATTGAAAATGGTGTTATATTTTTAAAGGTATTCACATTTTAAAGTTTTTAAAGGGGGAGGGGGGAGTGGGGAGAGGGGGAGAGGGGGGGTTGGGGAGGGGGAAGGGGGGAGGGGGCAAAGAGGGGGAAGAGGAGGAGAGATGGGGCAAGAGGGTGGGAGAGAGGGGGGGAGAGGGGGAGGAGAGAGGGGGGGAGAGAGGGGGAGAGAGGGGGGGAAGAGGGGGGGAAGAAGGGGGGAAGAGGGGGGGAGAGAGGGGGGGAGAGAGGGGGGGAGAGAGGGAGGGAGAGAGAGGGGGGTGAGAGGGTGCTGAACCAATGCAGGAGAGGTTTGGGCCCAACGGGTCCACTTGGTCTAGTATTAATTAATTAAGACATGGTTAAAATATAAAACAGAGCAGAAAGGTCAATTGCCACCTTTTTGGGCTGATTATCAATTTATGTGTAAATCTACTTCAACAAGTACTTCAATATGTACTTCAATAAGCAAGATGACATTATACTCTAAATTACTGCAATTAGTGGTCATATGTGGGTTTGTTTCCCCAGGGCTAGAAACAAGGTAGAGCAGAAATGCACAACTTGCTAATCATATGTAAATGCATTTTTAGTAATTTTTGTGTTTAACTTCATATTTGTAATTTTATTATGCACGTACAGCATATTCTTGGAAAATTCTTGGGTATTGTAATAAAGTCTTCAGCCAAATGTAATATCATTTTAAAGTATAATAATCATAGGGAATATATTTAGCGATGTCTATACGGCGCCAGTGTGAAACGGCCTTTGGTGGTCAGTGGACAGGAGCTGCACGTGACAAATTTTTATGTAGGGGTTCCCTGAGACACGAAAATTATTTCAAGGGTTCCGCAAGGCTAAAAAAGTTGAGAAATGCTGCTTTAGAGGGTTTTAGGTACAGGAATATGTATGGATATGCAGGGAAATATGGATATGTTTGGGCTGGACCCCCTGCAGTTTGCATACAGGGCCAATAGATCGGTGGATGATGCAGTCAACCTAGGCCTGCACTTCATTCTCCAGCACCTAGACCGCAAGGGGACCTATGCCAGGATTTTGTTTGTGGACTTTAGCTCTGCTTTTAACACCATTGTGCCAGAGCTACAAACTCTCCCAGCAGACTGTGCCTGAACCCCTCTGTCAGTGGATCATCAACTTCCTGACGGACAGGAAGCAGCATGTGAGGCACATCTTGGACCTGCAGACCCTCAGCGTAGGAGCACCACAAGCTGCGTACTCTCCCCTCTCCTTTACTCTCTCTACACCAATGACTGCACCTCCACAGACTCCTCTGTCAAGCTCCTCAAGTTTGCAGATGACACTACCCTGATTGGACTGATCCAGGATGGGGAGGAATCTGCCTACAGATGGGAAGTGACACAGCTGGTGTCCTGGTGCCATCGCAACAACATGGAGCTCAATGCTCTCAAGACAGTGGAACTAATTGTAGACGTTCGAAGAGAACCCCCTCCCTCCCCACACTCACCACTAACAACACCATAGTCACATCTGTGGAGTCATTTAAGTTCCTTGGAACCATCATCTCCAGGGACCTTAAATGGGGGGCCACCATCGACTCCACAGTCAAAAAGGCCCAACAGAGGATGTACTTCCTGCGGCAACTGTGGAAACACAGTCTGCCACAGGCAATGATGGTCCAATTCTATACTGCTATCATTGAGTCCATCCTCACCTTCTCCATCATGGTCTGCTTTGGCTCAGCCACCAAGCACGACATCCGGAGGCTGCAACGGATCGTTCGCACAGCTGAGAAGCTTGTTGGCTGCAACCTTCCCCCCATTGACGAACTGTACACTGCACGGGCCAGGAAGCGAGCGGGCAAGATCATCTCTGACCCCTCTCACCCTGGCCACAAACTCTTTGAAGCACTTCCCTCTGGAAGGCGACTCCGGACTGTCAAAGCAGCCACAGCCAGGCATAAAAACAGCTTTTTTTCCACGAGTGATAGTTCTACTCAATAACCAAAGTCTGTAGTCTCTTTTTTTGCTCTGGTTTATTTTCACCCACATGTTTAGACCATAATGGTGTATCCTTATTGTTTTGATGTGTTTATGCTTTATTCTTCATTGTTAACTGTATGTTTGTGTTGTCATTTGTGAGCGGAGCACCAAGGCACATTCCTTGTATATGCATACTTGGCCAATAAACGTATTCATTATCATATCATAAACTTATTCATATCATATATCAAAGATGGATAGGAAGTATTAACACGTACGGTAAAGCCGAAGGGCCTGTTCCTGTGCTGTACTATTTTATGTTCTGTGTTCCTCAAGTTAAAACTGGCACAGGAGCAGCCATGCATTCGAAGGAACCAGAGATCACTTGCCAGGAGAAAAATATTTAGAGATTTTTACTTTGATCTGATTAAGTTAATTCTATGGAAACACAAGAGACTGCAGATGCTGAAATGATCAGCCATGATCACATTGAATGGTGATGCTGGCTCGAAGGGCCGGATGGCCTACTCCTGCACCTATTGTCTATTGTCTAAATCTGGAGCACCAATCTGCTGGAGGATCTCAGTGAGAAACATCAGCTACTGGAGATAATTGGCGTGTGCAGATAGAGTCAACTAATGGAAAATTGTGCCGAAATATGAAGGTGTGTGGCAGAATCGGGGGAAAGCTAATCAGAATGTGTGGAGAATAAAAAATTAAATCAATATAGGGTGAGTGCAAGGTGTGGAAGCAGTCGGCTGCAGGGCCAGTTTCTGTGCTGTATAATTCCATGACTCTAATAAGTTCGAAGTAATTTTGAATTGTTTAAGTAGTAGCTTTGATAGGTGTTTGAGCCTGGGAATGGGGGTTTCAAATCTAATCTGTCAGTGGGTCCCAGGTCAATTAACTTTGAACAAACCCAGGAATAGCTCACGATTTTAACAGGCTGAGGAATGGGAGGAAAAGATAAATGGCCAGATTTGTCGTAAGGGGGATAAAAAAATAAAGGTGGATGTGGTTCATGGTGAACATGAGTGGGAATAAATATATTAGGAAAAACTGCTGGAAATGTGAAATAAACTCAGAAAATACTCAACGGGTCAAGCGTATCTGTTGAAAGAGAAACAGTTAACATTTCAAATCTGGGACCCTTTCTCCATAGTGGATAGGAGAAAAGTAGAGAAACCAAAGTCAGTCAGGAGGAGGTGCGAGTAAAGTGGATGATTCATTATCTGAAATCCCCCAAAAGGATAGTGAGATTAAAAATGTTGATTTTTCTCAATAGACAATAGACAATAGGTGCAGGAGGAGGCCATTTCGCCCTTCGAGCCAGCACCACCATTCAATGTGATCATGGCTGATCATTCTCAATCAGTACCCCGTTCCTGCCTTCTCCCCATACCCCCTGACTCCGTTATCCTTAAGAGCTCTATCTAGCTCTCTCTTGAATGCATTCAGAGAATTTGTCCTCCACTGCCTTCTGAGGCAGAGAATTCCACAGATTCACAACTCTCTGACTGAAAAAGTTTTTCCTCATCTCAGTTCTAAGTGGCCTACCCCTTATTCATAAACTGTGGCCCTTGTTCTGGACTCCCCCAACATTGGGAACATGTTTCCTGTCTCTAACGTGTCCAACCCCTCAATAATCTTATACGTTTCGATAAGATCTCCTCTCATCCTTCTAAATTCCAATGTATACAAGCCTAGTCGCTCCAGACTTTCAACATATGACAGTCCCGGCATTCCGGGAATTAACCTAGTAAACCTACGCTGCATGCCCTCAATAGCAAGAATATCCTTCCTCAAATTTGGAGACCAAAACTGCACACAGTACTCCAGTTCTCAAACTATTGAACTCAATGGGGAGCAATGTGCTAGTTTCTCTGATTGCATTACCAAAATGAAACAGCAACTGCGTCTACATTTCAGAAGTGCACAGCCATAAAGTGATTTGGGAGTATGTGTGATAGTAAAATGTGCATTCTAAATAGATAGTGGGTGGAATGCAGATGAGTGTCTGAGAGGACAGTAAAGTACTCCCTCACCACAATTAAGAGAACATACTTAGAACTTGATATGACTGAAACTACACAACTATGAATCGAGAGCTGGGATCAGCCAAAACAGCTCTCTCTCCCTCGAGTGGCTCGTTTCAACAAGATGGGTTGAATGCCATTCATCTGAACAGCTAGTTCATATGATTAAATGCAAACCTCTAGTGGGAGAGTCCAGGACTAGAGGTCATAGCCTCAGAATTAAGGACGTTCCTTTCGGAAGGAGATGAGGAGGAATTTCTTTCATCAGAGGGTGATGAATCTGTGGAGGCTTAGTCAATGGATAATTTTGAGGCAAAGACAGATAGATTCTTGATTAGTATGGAGAGAAGGCAGGAGAATGGGGTTAGGAGGGAGATATAGATCAGCCATGATTGAATGGCGGAGTAAACTTGATGGGCTGAATGGCCTAATTCTGCTCCTATCACTTATGACCTTAACCCAGCATGAGTATGCCCTGGGTTTGTGTTACTGGACAGAAGGCCGTATTGCAGCTTTCAATCTTTATCTCATCACTTGAAACAGTTGCACTTTTACAGTTAGCTGCTGTTTTGCTTTAACAGGATAAGATTACATCACAGTGCTATGTGCCTTGCAAGCCTATAAAGCCAAAGGAAATATATATATATATCTCTACTTTAAGATGATTCACCCATTAATTGCCACATCACATTGACACTTGTTCTGCCAGGTGTATCAGGAATTCGCCCTCACTCATTCATATCATATCATATCATATATATACAGCCGGAAACAGGCCTTTTCGGCCCTCCAAGTCCGTGCCGCCCAGTGATCCCCGTACATTAACACTATCCTACACCCACTAGGGGCAATTTTTACATTTACCCAGCCAATTAACCTACATACCTGTACGTCTTTGGAGTGTGGGAGGAAACCGAAGATCTCGGAGAAAACCCACGCAGGTCACGGGGAGAACGTACAAACTCCTTACAGTGCAGCACCCGTAGTCAGGATCGAACCTGAGTCTCCGGCGCTGCATTCGCTGTAAAGCAGCAACTCTACCGCTGCGCTACCGTGCCGTGCATTCAAATGCAGAAAATTATTGCTCCGGATGCTATGATTTTGTCATCACAGAATAACAACAGACTACATCAGCAGAGTGTGTGAATGAAAGGAATCAACTTTTGTTGTCTGTCCTCATTGCATCTGCAGCTAAAACCTGTCCTTTGATTTTGCAGATCAACAGTGCATCCAATGTAAATGTACCAAAATACCAAGAAATAAATTTTCCGGGTTTGCGATTTGTGAGGCATTTTGCTCAGGATTGCATAAATTGCACATTCCATGTTTAGAGCTGATTATATTCCAGTTATTAGCAGCAGTGGTGATCCTGGGAGATTGGAATGCAGCCAAGTGCAACATTAGTCATGACCAACCAACCTCCCTTCCATTGACCCCATTTACACCTCACGCTGCCCCGGCAAGGCCAACAGCATTATCAAGGACGAGTCGCACCTTCCCCACTCCCTCTTCTCCCCTCTCCCATCGGGCAAAAGGTACAGGAGTGTGAAAATGCACACTTACAGATTCAAGGACAGATTCTTCCCAACTGTTATCAGGCAACTGAACCATCCTACCGCAACCAAAGAACAATGCTGAACTACAATCAGACTATCTTTACCAGAGAGCATTGTTGAACTACAATCAGACTATCTTTAATTGGACTTTACTGGCTTTAACTTGCACTAAATATTATTCCCTTATGTATCTGTACACTGTGAATAGATCGATTGTAATCATGTATGTCTTTCTGCTGGCTGGTTTGCTCACAACAAAAGCTTTTCACTGTATCTTGGTACACGTGACAATAAACTAAACTGAACTTCTCGAAAGGGAGCTGTGCTGAAGGGACCAAACAGGATAGCTGCTTGTTTACGTGACATTCGCAGACTTATAAATCCCAAAGCATTAGTTAATTAGAAAGGAATTTAAATAACGTGTATCTTTAAAGGTCTCTGTGATTTGTTCTCATGTTTTGGGGATAATGTGCTTTAACTGTGGTCAAATGTTTCTGGAAGGTTCCTGTACAGTTCATATTTTGAATGAAGGGAGAATTCAATCAAAT
This sequence comes from Rhinoraja longicauda, assembly GCF_053455715.1. Lineage (NCBI taxonomy): Eukaryota > Metazoa > Chordata > Chondrichthyes > Rajiformes > Arhynchobatidae > Rhinoraja > Rhinoraja longicauda. The sequence goes on from NC_135959.1 coordinate 23,097,939, forward strand.
TAAATCATGCAGAAGATGGCAGAATTTTAGCTCTCTGTAATTTGCACCCATGACTGGCTTTGTTCCCAGGTGCCCATGGATTATCATAAAGCCAGAGGATGTAGAAATAGGCCCTTTGACCATTGCTGACATTCAAACAGCCATTTGCACAAATTCTGCACTAATCCTATATTATTATCCCCACATTCTACCTCGCAATTCTACCTCTCACCTACACATGGGGGCAATTTACAGTGGCCAATTAACCCACCCAGCTTGCATGTCTTTAGCATGTAGAAGGAAACTGGAGCACCCAGAAGAAACGCACATCATGGGGAGGATGGGTAAACTACATTGATACTGCACAGCAATGAGAGTCAGGATCACACCTAGGTATATGGAGCTGTGAGGCAGCAGTTCCGGTAGCTGCTGGAATATGAATTGAATCAAGGAGCCAACTCTTGGGAGGTATTTGTAGATGGTTGAACGTTTCTGAATTTTGCGACCAGGAGACATTTCACAGTTTCACCACCCTCTGACAAAAGAAATTCCTCCTCATCTCCTTCCTAAACGAACGTCCTTTAATTCTGAGGCTATGACCTCCAGTCCTAGATTCTCCCACTAGTGGAAACATCCTCTCCACATCCACTCTATCCAAGCCTTTCACTATTCTGTACATTTTAATGAGGTTCCCCCCTCATTCTTCTAAACTCCAGCGAGTACAGGCCCAGTGCCATCAAAAGCTCATCATAGGTAAACCTACTCATTCCTGGGATCATTCATGTAAACATCCTCTGGACCCTCGCCAGAGCTAGCACATCCTTCCTCAGATATGGTGCCTAAAATTGCTCACTATATTCCAAATGTGGCCTGACCAGCGCCATATAAAGCCTCTCCCCACCACAAGCCTCCGTATCAACATTGTGGGAGGGTGGGAATAATGGTTGAGACATGCAATATAATAAGAGCCATTTGAACTCTGTTTCAATTCCATTGAAATACAGCTCAACCTACATATGGTACTATAAAGGCACATTTTGTGGATTGCAATAAACGTGTTTATTAGTTGAGCATTTCACCGTTCCATTTGTAAGAATCCAATATTGACCTTATCAGTGCTCTTTGCAATATCACATATCACTGCTAACAAGCAGAGTTCATTGCCAATAAGATTTTCAGCATCACTTTGCTCCTAACCACTATGCTACTTATTTTTCAACAGAACTTTGAACTATTCAGCCGAAAGAACAAGTGTGCAAGATCACTTTTGCCAATCAGCTTCCATAATTACAGCAATCCTTCGATCGTGACAGTTTCATTCTGACTTATTTTTGGCTGTTGATCATTGGATGGCTCTCAGTCAGGAAGTTATAATTTCAAGTCTGGATTCCAGCACCATGAACAGAAAAATTGAGACTGGCATATGCAATGTTTCAGAAAGAGTGCTGTCATTTGGATGAGACCAAGGTCTGTTTGGTCAATCAGATGGATATAAAAGATCTCATTGCAATATTTCAAAGTTCAGGGGCATTGATCTTGACCACCTCGTCGATATTTATTCCAACATCGAACAACAAAATAAAACAACTTAGAAATTCTTCATTGCACAGAAGAATATGCAGCATGAATCAATGGAATTATTTTTTTGAGGATCTAATGATGCAAATGTTTACTGTGCCATAGGCTCACAGTATTTCATGCAGTACATTGGGCCGTGTGATTAATTTTTCCTCCACTCATTCCACTGTTATGGGAGTCTAGAGTGGTGAGGAGAGAAAGGCATGAAATAGGAGGTATGAAGTAGTGGAGCATTTACAAAAATAACATTTTTTTGTCTTCAAATAGCAAACTCAGGATGAGTAGAGATCACAGACTTGTACAGGCATTGCTGGATTATTTCTTTGACATTTTCTTATTTCATATGTTCTCTGGACATAGAAGGAAACATTCGGTCCATCAAGTTTATATCAGCTTTCAGGGCCTCCTACATTTTCCTGTAATCTATTCCTTCCCAGTAGCAATGCCTCACCCCAAATCTTCCACTTGCCAAAAAAGCTAGAGTACCTCACAAGAGCCAATTCATCGATTAACCGGCACACCAATGGGATGGAGGACAAAACAGTAGCGCCCTGGGGAAATCAATGTGGTCACAGGAGAAACATGCAAGCTCCACATACACAACATTGGAGGTCAGCATCAAACACAGAGGTACTGGAGCTGCATGACAATCATACTATCTGCAGCGTAGTGTAAGCATTAGCAGCTTATGCTTTTCATCCATACCCCAACCCCAATATTTTTATTTTTTACATCCTTTTTCTGCATCGTCACAGAGTGACTTACAGATCACTTGGACATGGGATAGTCAGTGTCTTCTATGTGTTTGAAGGTCAGGTATCGCATTCTTAAAACAAAATTACTAGATGGTGTGTATTCTGCATGGGTGGTAATTACTTTATCCATTAGGGAACAGATTTTCCAGGTGGACTTTGGTTTTTAGTAAAATCTTTCATTAATTAAAACAAAAAAAAAAGTACTTGGTGTCGACTACATTCATAAATGCTGAGGTGTTTAATGTTTGGTATTTATTCAGCAGCCAATAAAGATGAAATATTAATGAATTTAAAGGTGGCATATTCTTCTTGAACTTCGTATCTATGGGGACGTGCTATGTCGACACTAAAATTGGAGCCTCATTAGCAACAAATGATTGATTAATAATCACCTGGTGTAGGGAGCTCTCGAATTAGCTTTCGTAGGGTTTTCAGACATTGAAACATAACCAGAGGTCGTTAAATCAGGAACAGTGAATGAAGGGTTTATTTACTCCTTTATCACCGCATGAGTATTTCTCGGAAGAGCAAAAAAAAACAAATTGCTGGAGGAACTCAGCAGGCCAGGTAGCAAGTGTGGAGGGAGTGGACAGACAGCATTTTGGGTCGGGATCCTGCTTCATTCTGATGGAGTAGTTTGGTTTATTTCGTTTAGTTTAGAGATACAGTGCAGAAACAGGCCCTTCAGCCCACCGAGTCCGTGCCAACCAGTGATCCATGCACACTAACACTATTCTATACAAGAGGGACAATTTGGACAATTTACAATTTGACCGAGCCAATTAACCTACAAACCTGTATGTCTTTGGACTGTGGGAGGAAACCGGGACACCCGGGGATAACCCACGCAGGTCACAGGGAAAGCGTACAAACTCTGTACAGACAACAACCGTAGTCAGGATCGAACCCGGGTCTTTGACGCTGTAAGTCAGCAACCACAGCTGTGCCACTCTGCTGCCCTAGTAGAGGGGAGAAAACTGGAAAAGAGGGGTGGGGTGGGGTAAGTCAGTGGCTACACTTAAAAAATACTGTGCAGATACAAGGTACATTGGGCTTTCTTTATGGGGATGTGACAGGCCCTATCTGTTTCAGACACGAGACACAATTATGAGCAATTTTGGGCACCATATCTGAAAAAGGACGTGCTGGCTCTGGAGAGGGTCCATAGGAGGTTTACAAAAATGATCCCAGGAATGAGTAGGTTAACCTATGATGAGCGTTTGTCGGTACTGGGTCTGTACGCACTGGAGTTCTGAAGAATGAGGGGGGACCTCATTGAAACATACAGAATAGTGAAAAGCTTGGATAGAGTGGATGTGGAGAGGATGTTTCCACTAGTGGAAGAGTCTAGGACTAGAGGTCAAAGCTTCAGAATTAAAGGACATTCTTTTAGGAAGGATATTAGGAGAAATCTCTTTATTCAGAATCTGTAGAATTCTTTGCCACAGAAGGCTGTGAATATTTTTAAGGCAGAGATAGATAGATTTTTGATTAGTACAGGTGTCAGAGGTTACGGGGAGAAGGCAGGAGAATGGGGTTAGGAAGGAGAGATAGATCAGCCATGATTGAATGGTGGAGTAGACTTGATGGGTCAAAAGGCCTAATTCTACTCCTATTCCTTATGACCTTATGACTACAAGTGCTGTAATCTGGAGCAACAAAGCAAGCAGCTGGAGGAATTCAGTGGGTCAGGCAACATCTGCAGAGACAAAGGAAAAGTTGACAATTTGGACTGAGCCACTGAATCAGGACCCGGATCATACTCTGATAGAGGGTTTTGACCAGAAACATTAACTATCCAGGGAATGGCATTTATTATTACCGAGTGCCTGCTATATCTGAGTAAGGGATTACCGAGTAATTACAGTAGACACAGAGAACTTGAGTAACTTAGCAAGTCAGGCAGCAACTCTGGAGATCATGGATAAGTGACCTTTCGGTTCGAAACCCTTCTACAGACTTGGTGTGGTAGTGGGCCTGGAATCCAGGTGAATCCATGGACTCAGCCTGCTGGCGGCCAGGAGAGAGGCGAGGATCAGCAGAGTCATTGGTCGTGGCCCACCAGCGGCCAGAGTGCAGGTAAGGGTCAGTGGTGGCGGTGGTGGCAGTGCCAGTTGGGACAGCCTGAAAGTGACCAGGCAAGTTGTGTGTGCGGTGGTGGGAGCGGTAGGTCCGGTCTGGAAGCAGTCAGGGGTGGTGTTGAGGGCAAGGGGTTGTGTTGGAAGACCGACCTGGAAGCCGCCGGAGAGGCAGTGCAGGCTGGGAGTGATGTCAGCAGCCCAGCCTATTGGTGAAGGTGGGTAGATCCATCTGCTGCAACCGAGATCCAGTATAAGATACGATACAATATGACAGAACTTTATTTATCCCAGGAGGGAAATTAATCTGCCAACAGTCATAAAACACAAGCTACATGTAACATGAAATTAAAGTGACGAGTGGAAAGGATTGGCGATGTGCAAAGATTGGGGAGAGGAGTCAGTCTACCCCACGACAGAAAGGGGAGGATTTGTACAGTTTGATAGCCACAGGGAAGAAGGATCTCCTGTGGCATTCTGTGCTGGACTGAAAAGGATGAGGGATGAGGGTAACAATGAGGGTTTACTGAACACACAATACTGTTCTGTCGTGAGTAAACAGAACCCTTCAAGTATGACCTAGTGAGCCAAATGCCAAACCATTGAGTTTTCTATAGAGTCAGATTGTGAATTATCAGAGTTTTACTGCAGTCATAAATGAATATCTAATTTAAAACCCCTTAGAAAGAAAGCTGAATGGTCCATTTATTTGCACATGAAGTTGGTTTGAGAGCAAGGCGCGGGAAGTTTTCTAGGGTTTAAAGTTCCTCACTGTGAATTACACATTCCCATTATGAATGTGCATCTCCCTTAAGTCAGAAAAGACAGAATAAGCATTTGGATCAATGTCATGCAAACATCAACATGAAGTGTTGACTCTGATTCTTTCTTCTAAGATGCTGCCTGACCAGCTGAGTATTTGCAACGAAAAAAAAAAAACTGTTAGAAGAACTAAGGGTTGAGCAGCATCTGAAGGGGGAAAGGGAACTGTTGATATTTCAAGACGAGACCCTGCATCTTGTTCTCTATTTCTATTATTTTCTGTAATTCATTTTTGCAGAATTTGCACCATTTTAACTTTGCAAAAAGCAGCCAAAATGGCTCAGCAGCAGAGTCGGAAGACAAAAATTAAGATCGAGTAACAAGCAGAAATCTTTACCTTGTAAAATTAGTTGAGAGTGATGAAGTTCAGAAGGTGTTACTGTTCTTATAGCATTGATTAAAATTTCTACTCATATGGAGGTGATCCATGTATGAGCAATAGTCATCTTTGCCTGCATGACAGATGGCTTCTTACATTATTAATTTTACATACAATTCATTTAATTTTATCAGTTCTTTCAGGCACCTCACTCTTTTTGGAAGGTGGTTATATTCTCACACTGAGCAGCTTCCACCTCTGGAGGCCAAGCAGTAAAACTGATGGTCATAGATCTTAGGAATGGTAGCGGGAGGAAGATGTAGAAAGGAGAGCCGAGAATTTAAGGTTGAATCTGCTCCTACTTTGACGAGGAAGGTGAGCGACCCAGGCAAAGGGTGAAGTGGCAAGAAAGATTTTATAATAATAATAATATTAATAATAATAATAATAAGCATTTATTTTATATAGCGCCTTATCAGGTGCTCAAAGCGCTTTACAAAAACAATCAACATAAAAACAAACAGACAAACTATCCTAACGGAAAAGCGGCGAATAAACAACGCCAGCGTCCTCTCACGTCAGGGTCCGGCAGTAGACAACAAAAAGCACAGGACACACAGATACAATTTTTACACAAACAGCCATCACAGTGATTGCTCTAGGCACACCCTCACTGTGATGGAAGGCAAAGTCTTATCTCCTCCTCATTCTTCTCCCGTGGTGCCACGAGGTGATCGAGGCTCCCAACTTTTTGAAGTCCCCACCGGGCGACGGAAAGTTCCAGGGCCGAGCCGAGCAGGCCGATGAAAGTCCTGAGCCCCCACTGGGCGATGGAAAGTCCCAGATCCGAGCCGAGCAGGCCGATGAAAGTCCTGAGCCCCCACCGGGCGATGGAAAGTGCTGCGGCCGAGCCACGCAGGGCGATGAGGGGCCTGCGAGCGGGTCGATCGTACCTCGCGCTTCGGGGCGGTCGAAGCTGCTACGGCTGGAGCTCCCAAAAACCGGTCGCCAGCCAGGGACCTGCGAACTCCCGATGTTGCGGTCTGAAGGGCCCACGGCCGAAGCCTCCGAGATGGTAAGTCCAGGCCCTGCGACCGGAGTCTTCAAGGTCGATCCCAGCTGGAGGCCGCCGACTCCACGATGTTAGGCCGTAGCGCGAACGGAGATACGACACGGTAAAGGTCGCATCTCCGTTGAGGAAGAGATTAGAAAAAAGGTTTCCCCCAACCCCCCCACCACCCCCCCACATACACAGAGTTAAAAATAGAACAAAACGTACATTAAACAATGACAATAGACAAAAAACAAAAAAAAGACAGAGAGACTGCCGGTGAGCCGCAGCTGCAGAACACAGCCACGCCCCTTTATAGTTCTAAAAATAAATAATGTTTATGAAGAGAAAAGATAAATGGAGGGATGCAAGTTGGAGTATGTTTGCAAAGTAACCTCTCTGTGTAATATATCCAAAGAGGTAATTGTACCCCCAAATCACAAGAAATTCAGATAAATATGAATCAAAGAAAAATGGCCTTTTAGCCCATCACATTAATGCCTGACGTTATAGTTCAAGAGAAATCTTTGTGGGTTCGTCATCTTACTCTAAAATTAATGTCTTAAGGATTTAATGGAGGTGTCCAAATCTATGATAAGCTCAGGTAAGGTAAAAGAGAGCAAATGTTCCCATCAACCAAAGCTTGGAAGGGCGAGAGTGACAAAGATTAAAATACGGGGCAAAAGATGGTGTGAAGAAAACATATTTCTTATGTAGAGAGTAGTTATAATCTGAAACACGCCATATAGGAGGACTGAAGGAGAGAAAATCAAGGGGAGTTTTCTTTAGGGAATTGGCAAGGCACTTGGGAGAGAATGATTTTCAGGGTTATACAGTAGGGAATGAGATAGAATTGTTTGCTTTAAAAGGACTAATATGGACTCGATGGGGCAAATGGGCCCCTACTGTGCGATGAGAATTCTGTGGTTCTATAAAATATGAGGTGGAGGAATATTCACAAAGATGCTTTCTCCTAAGTTGCCATCTGGTTATCAAAACTGCTTCCCAGTTTTCATCCACATGGTAAAACCTAGTAGCTAGAAATACTACAAAATCTTTAATGCAACATTGACTAACAGGCATTCTGACACTTGCCAACTGTATGAAGACCCGCAGGCTGCAAATCAAAAAATGCTACATCCATGCTTTTTGGTTTAACATGAGTGTACAATATTGTTTCCCTGGAAGGCATGACTTGAAGTCTGCCCAGTTATGGTAAATGGCTGAGTAACCCCAAATGTTACCACTATCTTCAGGGTGCAGTGCTGAATTTACTGGGCAGCTGCCAGTTGATTTTCACCGAGAAGAAACTCAGTGTTTGCTCTCTCCGAAGCAGTGTTTAATCATCAATTGACGAATCCTCTTTTGGATTAATTAGACAACTGTAGAGCCTCCAGGGAAACTAAAACATGTCTCAGAGAATAACAAGAGAACTGACCATTCAAGCTTCTTCTATCAAACTGTTACATCATAGCAAAAGTGTATCTTACGTCTGAATTTATAAACAGACGTTATAGACGATTTGCCCTTTCATGCCTGCTCCGCCATTCAGTAAGATCATGGGTGACCTTTTGCCCAAAGCCACCTGTATGTATTAACCCTACTCCCCTTGATGCCCTTAATATACAAAAACCTCTTACTTTCCATCTTGCATGTACTCAAACACCAAGACATTACAGTTAGTTAGTTAGTTTAGTTTGTTGTCACATGTACCGAGGTACAGTGAAAGCTTTTGTCGTGTGCTAACCAGTCAGCAGAAAGACAATACATGATTACAATCGATACAGTCCTCTCTGGTAAAGAATTCCAAAGATCAACCTGTACCCGGGTGAACACATCGATGTCCTGCCAGACCAATATTGAGACTGTGACCCCTGCTTCTATTCACCCCATCCAGGGAAAAAACATCATCCCTGACATCTCCCATGTTAGGCCCCTTTCTGAATTGTGTGCATTTTAACAAGATCACTTCTCATTCTGCTAAAATCCACAGATATACTGTTCTGCTGGTAATAAAGCAGATTCAAGAACCAGAGGATATAAAATGATGGTAATTGGCAAAAGGTTATTGGGACATCTTTTTGCGGACCGAGTGGCCAGGGTCTAAATTTAATTTTCGGGTAATGTTGGAGGCAGTTTTTTTTAAATTGTCACATTCTAAAGAGAGCTCAATAAATACTTGAAGAGGGCTTGCAGGGTTGTGAGAGAGGGATTGGGGGAGTGAGATTAGGTAGATGGTATTTACATAAAGCCAGTGGGGGCTCAATGGACTAAATGTCCTCTTTCCATTTTTAAGAGTCATAGAGTGATACAGTGTGGAAACGGGCCCTTTGGCCCAACTTGCCCACACAGGCCAACATGTCCCATCTACCTTGGTCCATATCCCTTCAAACCTGTCCTATCCATGTACCTGACTAACTGTTTCTTAAATGTTGGGATAGTCCCAGCCTCAACTACTTCATCTGGCAGCTTGTTCCATACATCTGCCACCCTGTGTGAAAAAGTTATCCCTCAGATTCCTATTAAATCTTTTCCCCTTCACCTTGAACCTATGTCCTCTGGTCCTCAATTCCCCTACTCTGGTCAAGAGACTGTGCATCTACCCGACCTATTCCTCTCATGATTTTGTACACCTCTATAAGATCACCCCTCATTCTCCTGCACTCCAAGGAATAAACACCCAGCCTACTCAACCTCTCCCTATAGCTCACACCCTCTAGTCCTGGCAACATCCCCGTAAATCTTCTCAGAACCCTTTCAAGCTTGTTCCATACACCCACCACCCTTTGTGTGGATTTTTTTTTTTCCAATGACATGGTGCCCAGAAATCATTCAGTGATTCCAAGTAAGGAACTAGTAATCTCAATTCTAAATTATTAATTCACCCCCAACCTCAATACTTCTTTAGATTGAGAATTCTATCTCCTTCAGTCCCCTTTGTGAAGAATGTTTTCTTCGTGTTGTTGGTTCAGTGACTTGGTTCTAAATTTAAGGTTATGCTCTCCTTGTCTTTTGCAACAGACTGACAGAATTTTTGCATCATCATACCCTGGGTTTAACTAAGTACCTTATAAAACATTTGACAAGTATATCCCAATGACGTTTCTCATGAATCACAGGAAAGCAAAGTGAATGATCCTTTCATTGATATTGAGGTCTTGTCAATAACACTTTCAGCCTTCTTTGAGTTTGCACAGGGACTCTTTAAATGGCAAATGCATCGTGTGTTTGACACCCCCTGGTTCTGTTTGACACTTTGCCCCTTCACAAGCCCTTTTAGTGTCCGGATTTATACTCATTTGACTGACTGTCTGTCTCCTTGTCATCTTCCCCTCAGCCAATAATGGACCATTCTACATTTCCTTATCATCATTTGCTATGATCTGTCATTTTCACAACTTATCCCCTCCATATCTCTAGACTCCCTTTCCCCTGACTCTCAGCCTGAAGAAGGGTCTCGACCTGAAACGTCACCCATTCTTTCTCTCCAGAAATGCTGCCAATCCTGCTGAGTTACTCCAGCATTTTGTGTCTATCTCTGATGTAAACCAGCATCTGCAGTTCTTTCCTGCAAATTTTATTTACTCTCACCCTGTCTGATTAAAATAATGAGTTGACACAGGCACTGCTGGTATTGCTGGTGCAACACATTAGCTGCTATAGGAATAAGACATTCATTACTGCTTTTAGCTACCTTTACAATGAATCGAATTGCAAGTTGATTTGAGCTGTGGGTCAAGAGGAAGAAGGAAGGTAAATTGCTCCTGGATTGAATATTTTGAAAATGGTATTTATCGCATTTCAAAAATCAAGAGTACTTAATTGCCAAATGCACTGGGACTCAAACAATGAAATCCTCACCTGCAGCAGCTTTGCAGGCACTTTAAAAGCAACACTACAAATAAATATTCAATATTTATCATTCATACAATTCTCCATTATCATTGGTGCCTTTGCACTATGAAAACATTCCACAAACATTCATTTGGTGGATTTCCATATTATTTCAATCCTTCTATTATCATTGGTCTTTACAAAACATTCTGAAGTAATCATATTTATGTTCTTTATTTTAATAGGTAGTTAAATTATGGTCTTAGATTGTGAAATAAAGCTGATTAAATCAAATCCTGCACGACTTATTTTTGACTTCGATGAAAAGGGATTTCTCTTTTGATTTATTTCAAACTTACCATAAAAGAATATTAAAGCCTTTCCTTCTCTATTATTCCTGGCTTAAACAGCAGTTAGAAACATAGAAACATAGAAAAAATAAGTGTAGGAGTAGGCCATTCAGCCCTTCGAGCCAGCACTGCCATTCAATATGATCATGGCTGATCACCTAAAATCAGTACCCGGTTCCTGCTTTTTCCCCATGTCCCTTGATTCCTTTAGCCCAAAGAGCTAGATCCAACTCTCTCTTGAAAACATCTAGTAAATTGACCTCCACTTCTGTGGCAGAGAATTCCACAGATTCACAACTCTCTGGGTGAAGTTTTTCCTCATCTCAGGCCTAAGTTGTCCTTGTTTATTGGGCTTTGTAGTGCTTTGATGTAAAGAGTGTTGTTTGGATTCCGTAAGATGCGTCTTTTTTAATTGAACAATACACTCAGACACAAGGTACTTAGAGAAGCTGGATAATTAATCCAACAGAAAACACTCTTTCAAAGCAGATGGGCCTGTCCTGGATGGGGTTAACTTTCTGAAAGTAGCTAAAGCTGCATCCTTTCACTAAAGTGGTTAAGAGTCAATCACAATTTGAACTTCCATGGTGTGAGTGGATGGGATGTGAACAGTTTAGTGGAATCAGTCTTTGCAGAGTTCCCAGCTTCACTGTTAGCCCTTAAGATTTCTGAACATGGAGTGACCACCAGGAAGTGGATGAGGAAATATTGAATGCTATAGTGCCACGGAAGGTCAGAGAAATGCAGATCAGGCGACCGAGTCCATCTTCTCCAGGGTGAGGCCAAACACAAACTAGAAGAATTACATCTCATATTCCTCCTGGTATTCTACAACCAAATAGCATGAACATTGAATTTTCCAATTTCAATAACCTGCTACCCTCATCCCTTCTCTTTTCCCTATCTACCCTGGTCCTCTCTCATACCGTCTTCTTCCCACCATAACTCCAAGCACTCTCCCCCAAACGTACTCTTCCCACTGGATACCATTCTGCCTTCATTGCTCAACCTCCTCTTCCTCTATTATTCCCATTGACCATCAACCCTCAATCAGTTCCATTCTTCACCTTCCCTTCCCATTGGATTCCAGAATCTGCACTGCATTCTCCACTTATCACCTCCCAGCTTCCAGCTATTTCCAGCTATTTCCACCCTTATCATTTGCTAGCTCTTATTCCAACCCTACCCCCACCTCTGTATACTAGGTACATCATCTCTACCGTTTCAGTCTTGATGAATGGTCTTGACCCGATACATCTATTTCCTTCCACAGATGCCGCCTAACCCATTAAGTTCTTTGTTTATTTTTTATTGAGATTTTTCCTTTCTAATGAGTAGTTTTGATCTCACAGTTGAGCTAAAGAATTATGGATTGGGAATGAAAATCAAGAATGTGCTGATTCTACAGTGCAATATTGAGTAGGAGTTCCCCCGGTAACACCATCTTACAAATGAAATGTGAAACCAAAGCTTTGTTCGCTTTTTTATGATACACTTTCGAAGAAGAGTAAGGAATTTTCCTTGTAATAAAAGGAACTGTAAGATACTGGTTTATACCAAAAATAGCTACAAAATGCTGGAGTAACTCAGTGGGTGAGACAGCATCTCTGGAGAAAACAAATAGGTGATGTTTTGGGTTCATAAGTGATAGGAGCAGAATTAGAACATTCAGCCCATCACATCTACTCCGGCATTTAATCATGCCTGTTCTATCTCTCCCTCCTAACCCCATTCTCCTGCCTTCTCCCCATAACACCTGACACACGTACTAAACAAGAATCTATCTCTGCCTTAAAAATATCCATTGATTTGGCCTCCACAGCCTTCTCTGGCAAAGAATTCCACAGATTCGCCACGCTCTGACTAAAGAAATTCCTCCTCATCTCCTTGCTAAGGTAAAGTCCTTTAATTCTGAGGCTATGACCTCCAGTCTTAGACTCTCCCACTGGTGGAAACATCCTATCCAAATTCACTCTATCTAAGCCTTTTACTATTCGGTAAGTTTCAATGAGGTCCTCCCTCATTCTTCTAAACTTCAGCGAGTATAGGCCCAGTGCTGTCAAATACGGATTCTTGGGATCTTCTTCAGTCTGAAGAAGGGACCTGACCCAAAACATCAACTACACATTTTCTCCAGAAATGCTGCCTGAACCGCTAAATCATTCCAGTATTTTGTCTCTATCTGAGGGATTTTTCTTGTTGCCAAGACCAATCACTGATTCAAAACTACAAACATAGGTAATGTTAACAACATTATCATCTGGCATTTGTGAGATCTTGTTGGACACAAATTGGTTGCCATATGTTCAGGACATAATAGTGGCTTATTTCATTGACTTTAAAATGCTTCAGGTTGTTTTGAAAGGAACATAAAAGGTTTCATAAGAGGACAAGCCTTTCTTTCTAATTAAATTATTGCATTATGTTAATTATGGTATTTGGCAAAGCTCAAAGCAAATGTTGATGGTGGGAATATGATGTATTTTAATGAAAATGAGGGTTAGGAATGTGCTCAAAATTCAATGACCTTCAAATATGCAATAACTAATTATTGCTCTCAAATATTGACATATATTTATTAATTCACTTTATATATAGGGCAATTGGATCATTCAACCCCAGAGATTACTCTGCCAATCAAACCAATCATACCTAAATGATATCTGAACTATCTTTATTCCATTTACTACTCAAGCAATATATTTAACAAAAAGGTATGAGGGGTGCTATAAAAAAAGCCAATTATTAAGGCATAACTTCCTTCGACAATAAATCAGATTACAAACACAGTAGGAATCACTACATTGCACTCATTGTGCTGCATCATGTTGAGGTTCCATAGAGATGCACAGGCTCTACCTAGTGCATGCATCCACACAGCCTGGACCTCTGCATCAACACAGTGCAGCACAAAAATGTGGAATGTGCAATTCTGATGCATCTGTCCTCTCACTGACTCATCACTGAATCCCGGATTGCTTTACAACATGTTGAGGTCAGGGTCCAGATACATTGTTGAACACAATCGCATTCAATTGAATGGGGTTGCCAACCTTCATTAAAAAGTAAACTTAGCTGGATTTTTTTGTATATTTTTTCTTAATTGCATTGTACTTTTACTTTATTAATATGTTTTAATACATTAAACCTGTTTGTTATATTAATTTTTGTTTTTATTTTTAATTTTAATTTTTAATTTATTTTTGTTAATTTTTTTAAAAAGTCACATTTTGCCCTCTGAGCAATGGGGGCTTTCAGGAAACAAAGTCTGAGACTTGGCCACTAATTGTAGCCTGATCCTCTTCTGGGATGACCGCTGCACCTGAGCACTAGAAGATTCTGGGGGCCTCATGGCCTCAAGAGGCTAGTGATAACAGGGGACTAGAGCAGGAGGGTAAGAATGCGTGGTGGTCAGGAGCACGATATAGAATCCAGGCAAAAAACAAACTGTTGGAGAAACTCGGTGTGTCCAGCAGCATCTGTGGATGGAAAGGAACTGTTGACATTTCCGGTCGAGACCCTGCAATGGGATGTCAATGATTGCCTTTTCCTTACAGATGCTGATCAATGTGCAGAGTTCCTGCACCAGTTTGGTGTTTGCTCCACATTCCAGCATCTGCAGTCTTTTATGCCTCCATAATATCCCGGCAATCTTATGTCATCCTGAAACAAATATGTCAGTCTGATTTTTTCAAATAAAAAATATGTAAATTAATATATAATGATGAAGTAAAGATATTTGTGAGTATTTTTCCAATACTAATGTGAACATAATATTCTGCACAATTATCTAATTGGAACAATTTATAAATCTTTTGTTCAGAGACAAAAGCTGCACAGCAGCTGATTTATTTTAATTCTTGTATTGTCTTTTCCACAAAATATATATACGATGATAAGAGGGCGTTCTCAGTGTAAGTAACACAATGCATTTTAATGACCATATTCAAATACCTGATCCTGATAAATTATAATGACAAAACAACGCATACCAAGGAATTAGCACAGGGTCTTAGAAAAAAAGATCGTGCAATGATGCACACAGATATAATTTGGAAGAATTGCTTTGCATAAAGAAATGACACGCAACCTCCTTTCTTGCTGTGTTTACTGTGATGTTTTGAGGTAATGTTCTTGGCACACTATTACTAGAAATAAGAATTAAGGAATTCAATTATTTAACATTTAACATTTTATTACTGTAACTCATATACCGTATTAAGAGATCAGAAAGCATATTATGATAATACTGGCAGTCTCCGGGTTACATAAGGGTTCCATTCCTGAGATCTGTCCCTGAGCTGATTTCTTGCAAATCAGAAATGTAATTTTCTATTGTAACCTATTTTGTTTCTCTCTACACACTTTGTGCAATAATTATTTTATCTAGACAATAGACAATAGACAATAGGTGCAGGAGTAGGCCATTCAGCCCTTCGAGCCAGCACCGCCATTCAATGCGATCACGGCTGATCACTCTCAATCAGTACCCCGTTCCTGCCTTCTCCCCATACCCCCTCACTCCGCTATCCTTAAGAGCTCTATCCAGCTCTCTCTTGAAAGCATCCAACGAACTGGCCTCCACTGCCTTCTGAGGCAGAGAATTCCACACCTTCACCACTCTCTGACTGAAAAAGTTCTTCCTCATCTCCGTTCTAAATGGCCTACCCCTTATTCTTAAACTGTGGCCCCTTGTTCTGGACTCCCCCAACATTGGGAACATGTTTCCTGCCTCTAATGTGTCCAATCCCCTAATTATCTTATATGTTTCAATAAGATCCCCCCTCATCCTTCTAAATTCCAGTGTATACAAGCCCAATCGCTCCAGCCTTTCAACATACGACAGTCCCGCCATTCCGGGAATTAACCTAGTGAACCTACGCTGCACGCCCTCCATAGCAAGAATATCCTTCCTCAAATTTGGAGACCAAAACTGCACACAGTACTCCAGGTGCGGTCTCACCAGGGCCCGGTACAACTGTAGAAGGACCTCTTTGCTCCTATACTCAACTCCTCTTGTTACGAAGGCCAACATTCCATTGGCTTTCTTCACTGCCTGCTGTACCTGCATGCTTCCTTTCATTGACTGATGCACTAGGACACCCAGATCTCGTTGAACTCCCCCTCCTCCTAACTTGACACCATTCAGATAATAATCTGCCTTTCTATTCTTACTTCCAAAGTGAATAACCTCACACTTATCTACATTAAACTGCATCTGCCATGTATCCGCCCACTCACACAACCTGTCCAAGTCTATATAACTAAAACTCTCGTTTGTTTGTTTGTTTGTTCCTGAACTACAGCCAAAATGGTACACGATAGCGCGACAATTTTAGGGCCACCTTACTCACCATCATCCCTTTGGTGCTAATGGAAGAAGTTTCATTGAAATCGGTGTTATATTTTAAAAGTTATTCACATTTTTAAGTTTTAGATCTATCTCCTAGGGAGGGAGGGAGGGAGGGAGGGTGGGGGAGAAGGATAAGAGGGGTTGATGGGGATGGAGTGGGGGGGGGGGGGGGGGAGGGGAAGGGGAAGGGAAAGGGGGAGGAAGGGGTGCTCTACCAATGCAGGAGAGGTTTGGGCCCAACGGGTCCACTTGGTCTAGTTTCATCTAAAATTAACCCTCACACCACCAACAATTAGACTAATGGAATATTTACTATATCTGATCATTAATGAATAACACAAACATATTATTATTATTATTATTATTATTATTATTATTATTATTATTATTATTATTATTATTATTATTATTATTATTATTATTATTATTATTATTATTATTATTATTATTATTATTATTATTATTATTATTATTATTATTATTATTATTAGCTTGAAAATGCTATTCAAATGTATGGAAGAAATTGCATAAAGTCGGATTTCTGTAAGGCAGGTCATTCATAACCTGGGACCCCCCCCCCAAATTCCAAGATGCCGAGCATTTCCCTTGATTTTCATTTTAAACAATATCTTCAGGTTATGATGCCTTTTCTAATTGTGTTCGTTGGAAAAACTGAAGTAATCTGATCTTATTTTATTCTATTGTGTTACGTGGATTTTTCTTCTTATCAAAAATATGAGATAATAGATCATAACCATTTTGAGTATTGGAGACCTTTACAAAGTGAAACCTTATGTTCAAATACCCAATTAAAGTGACTTGCTGAGACACTGCTGGTTACAGACTGGAGCGTAAATGTAGATGTGTTGTTGTTATCTTCTTGGCCACAAGGTATAATTTTGTACTTTTCCCTTTAGTTCTGAAAATTCTCTTTGCTGTTTTCAAATCCCTTCATGGTTTTGCAATCACCCTATCACTGTAACCTCCTCCAGGTTGTAATCTCCTCACCTCTCTAAAATTCACCAGTTCACAAACTGTGCGTCCCTGGTTTACAACAATTCTCCGTTGCCTTCGGTTGCCAGGGGCTTTTGCTGTGGAATTTTACATTTTCACAACAGTCCCACTCATTGTAGCTGCAAGATTTGTGTCAGTCTATCTTATGCACCTTACTTCCTCTATGTCATGGCATCACAGAGAAATACAACATGGAAACTGACCCTTTGGCCCACCAAGTGTGCTGACCATCAACCATGCATTTACACCAATCCTAGCAGTAGCTGTTGTATGGAGGGCTGAATGAGAGCAAATGATTGTGCTGCCCGAGGAGTCAACCTTGACCTGGCTGAGGATCTGGTAGCAGTGCAGTCTGAAGTCCAGCAACAAGGTGGGCAGAAGGAACAGATGCAGAGATTCTCCTGGAAAATCCCTGAAGTATTTCAACATTGACACACATCATTAGAAAAAACAAGCATTTTTGGGTGTGTTCATGTAAAAGGTGGTACTGATTTATACGAGGAAGCTAGAATGGCGGAATCAAAGAGAAGAATCTCGAAAATCGAGAACCACTGATGCTACTGCATTCCTATACTTTTAGCATCTGTGTGGTAGTAACTTTCAAGCTCATATCAGTCTAATCAGCCACCACTCTGCACATCACAAAACTGCAGACTAGATGTCATCTTCTTACTCAAGAACAAGTGACGAGCACAATCTAAGCAGAGGAATTTGCAGTGTAATGACAACTTGTCAGAGGTATCTATGAGAAAACAGTGCATATAGTACTCTCTCTGACAGAACAGGGAATGACAATATTGCAAAGTATCTGCTCCCAGACTGCCACTATATTTAAAACATTTCTCCACTAAACACTATGTCCATGGATCACGGAGAGACAAGATTCAACATGTAAGGTTTTACCTTTCAATTACTTCAACACCGACTATTCACCATTGAGAAAATCCAACATTTACAGGTAAGATTTTACGCAATCCCAGACCTATTTTTGTTGCAATTGCGTTGTCTAAAGTATCTTTAATTTTTGTTTCTGGTTTTGGCAAGTATTAGATCCCCTTTGGGTTCTCTGTGACTCTTAAACATGTGTCACAATAACTTGATTTCAAGTTCCTCGGACAGCATTCCAGAAGTTATGTTGCATTCTAAGTGACCGGTCTGAATGGAAAATTAGACAGTCACCTGGTGTTAATTTTCATTTTTATTCTTTTTGTGATCATGCTGTGAAATGCAGGAAATAACCTTGATTTATTTAAGTTCCTTGGAAAAAAAAGACCTCACAGGGCTCACTGTGCATTTATGTATGATAGTTATTAAAAATGAATAGCCATATATAACATGGGTGAATGCCATAAGCCAGTCATTCAGATTTCTTCCTGCAGTAGTAACACAATGAGGCTTTTATTATGCACTGCACTTACAATGTATTCAAAGAGCTATGAACACATTAACACAGCTCATCACATGCTGTGAAAAGCCTGCTTCGAAAGGTCAAAAAGTTGAAGAGTGACAAGTTTGAAACATGTCAATAATTTCATGAAAGGTGTCGGTGTCAACGAATAATGCAGCAAAGCTCCAGCATGCAGAATGAGAATTCATTCTCACCTCTTTATTTTGCCTTGCTAATAGTTAGGCGTTTCATCCAAACGTGGGCTGTATTTCAGACTGTACAAAGCCACCAGCTTGTAATTAGTCTGAAGAAGGGTCTCGACCCGAAATGTCACCCATTCCTTCTCTCCCGAGATGCTGCCTGACCTGCTGAGTTACTCCAGCATTTTGTGAATAAAAAGCTTGTAATTAGATATCGCTCCAAAATTGTGGCGAGTAGTTCCAAAGGCAAATTGTATATGAGTACAATCAACCCATACAAGAGAAAAAATAACTGAGTGCGGAATGTGATGTCTCCGGCATATCTCCAATGATTCTTACAGCATTCAGCCATCCAAACTGAAGTCTTGGAGGTACATGCACTCTATTTGACTCCAAGGCTTGTTGCTAGACTTCAGACTGCACTGGGGAACCAGCGACCAGATCCGCAGCCAGGTGAAGCTTGACTCCTTGGGCAGCACCTTTCAAATCCATGACATTGATCGGCTAGAAGGACAAGGTTAGCAACTGCATAAGGCCATCACCACCTGGAGTTGCTCTCCAAGCCACACATCATGCTGACTTGGAAATATATCAACGTTCCTTCACTGACACCGGGTCAATTTCCTTTATCGCCCTCCCTAACAGCTTTGTGGGGGCACCCACACCTCAAACACTGCAGTGATTCAAGAAGACAGCTCACCATCATTTTCTCAAGGGCAATTGGATATGGACAATTAAATGCTGGCTCAGCCTGCGAAGCCTACATCCCTTGAATAAAATAAGTCTACCAAGTCCAGAATCTGCCACTGTCCTACTTTTAATGGAGAATAGGAGCAGAGGGATAGGTACAATATTTCAATTTTGTTGTAATTTAATATTTTTAATTATTACTAGGTGATGTTTTGGTAATGTTGTATTAAAATGTTATTTCAAACTTACTTACTTTAATTTTTAAGAGTCTCAAAATAGTCAGAGATATTTACCATCTTCGATCAGTCTGAAGAAGTGTCTCGACCCGAAACATCACCCATTCCTTCTCTCCTGAGATGCTGCTTGACCCGCTGAGTTACTCCAGCATTTTGTGATACCTTCGATTTGTACCAGCATCTGCAGTTATTTTCCTACCATCTTCGATTGCTTTGATAGAAGACAATTCTTGGTCCCTCATCTTACATTTTGGTAAAGCCTGCCTTCTACGGCCAAAATGACTGCACAAAACTGCCTACAACCTTGCTGTTATTGGGATCTTGCAGACTTAAGAGTTTAAAGGGCCGTCAAGGAAGATCTTCATATCTGGTTTGTGATGGTGCAGGCGACTGGGGTCTTATGGGTTGTGCACCAAGTCCAAAATGATGTAACACAATGTTGTCCAACCACATTAATGCTACGGCCAAGAAAGCATACCATTACTTCCCCAGAAGGTTAATGAAATTCGGCATGTTTCCAATGACTCTCACAGGCTGTGTATGGCTTGGTTTTACTCACTTATTGATAATTGTATTGGTATTGGTTTATTGTTGTCGTGTGTACTGAGATATAGTGAGACATTTTATTTGTGTGCTAGCCAGTCATAGCATATTGTATACGAGTACAATCAAGCCATACACAAATTAAACAGGTCGTGCCAAGAGAAAAAAATAGCAGATTGCAGAATATAATGCCATAGCATTTCTCTGGCATGCCTCCAATGAGACTTCGGAACTTCTACGGATACACCATAGAAAGCATATTGTATCACAGCTTGGTTTGGGAACAGCTATGCCCAAGACCACAAGAAATTGCAGGGAGTTGTAGATGTTGCCCAGTTGATTACATTGACCAGACTTCCCACCAATTACTCCTTTTACACTTCACGCTGCCTTGGAAATGCAGCCAACATAATCAAAAACTTGACCTACCCCGGTCATTCCTTCTCCCTGCTCCCGTCCGACAGAAGGTACAGAAGCTTGAACGCATTTACCACTAGATTCAGGAACAGCTTCTTTCTTCCCTTCTGCTATCAGGTTCCGAATGGTCCTTCTATGAGATAGGGTATTATCCATTTCACCTTTATCCCATTGCGGATACTCAACTTTGTCTGTGGAACTGATGCACTACAATGCTGAGAATGGCATTCTGCACTTTGCATCTTCCCCTTTGCTCTACCTATTGTACTTGAGTTTGACTTGATTGCTTTTATGTACAGTATTATCTGACCTGATTAGACAGCATGCAAGACAAAGTTTTTCACTGCATTGTGGTACAC
This sequence comes from Rhinoraja longicauda, assembly GCF_053455715.1. Classification (NCBI taxonomy): domain Eukaryota; kingdom Metazoa; phylum Chordata; class Chondrichthyes; order Rajiformes; family Arhynchobatidae; genus Rhinoraja; species Rhinoraja longicauda. Next base: position 23,118,904 of record NC_135959.1, read on the forward strand.
GTGACAATAATAAACCTAAACCGACAGTGATATAGTGTTACAGTTACAGGGAAAATGAAAATAATAAAAAGGTGCAAGGTGCGCATCGAGGTAGGTTGGAAGATCAGAACTACACCCAAACATATTTGAGGACCATTCTTTAGTTTGGTAACGGTGGGATGGGTGTGTATTTAATATAAATGCTTAATGTAGGGCAATTTAAAAGTCTGTCGTGGCTGCATTGTCGGATGCAGTGACAGTAAAATTTATATCATAAAACTGGCCATTAAACATCATTTCTTCCCTTGTCTTTTATCACTTTTGTTGTGACCTAATCGATGAAAGCCTCAGAGGAATGTATTCTTCATCTTGAAAAGAATTCACTAAATAAAATTTCCTCCCGGAGGTGCAGGTAGTCTGCGTGGCTCCTGTGTCAATGGGCATTTCATTTATTGCCAGCCAAAAGGAAAGTGGGAGAAAATATTACTGCAGCACCAAAGAGCATTTCAGTCTCCGAACTGATTTTCAGCATCCAAAGGATAGTAATATTGATGGGAGTGCCTCGGTCTATTGTTTTAAGATTCCTGGTTCTAACCTGCAGATTATCATCACAGAAGAAAGTCTGTTTAATTAGGGAAAAGCATTCATGATGAATGCAAGCCCTCATCCCACAAAGGAAGCCAATAACGCCAAACGTGATAGGACATTATGCCAAAAGCAAAGTGCTGGAGGAACTTAGCTAGCCGAGAGGCATCTGTGGAGGGAAAGGAAAGGTTGAGATTTCAGGATGAGACCTTCCATCAGTATTGAGCGTGGAGAGGGAAGTTAGCCAGTTTTCCAGATGGCTGGAGAGGTGGGAGTAAGGGGAAGCTGAGCCAGGGGCAATAGGTGGACCAAGGAGGGTGAGGGATGATGGGCTGATGGACCCAGCTGGGGGAGGGCAAGGGGTGGAATTGGGAGACAGAGGCAGGTGGGTGATAGGTAGAAGCAGACCGAGAGAAAACAAAAGAGCAGATCTACCAGGTGGAGTGAAGGAAGGGCAAAGGTGGAGACAAAGACTCCAGAGTTTAGAAGCAGCAGCACAAAGGTGACCAATAATAGAACCAGGGGGGGGAAGGGGGATGAAAATGAATGATGTTCTTGATTTGCTCAAGGTTCCAGCATCTATAATCTCTTGTGCCCCCTCGGATTCCATAAAGTCCAGTGTATTTCAATACCCTCACTTTGAAGTTGGTTCCCTCCTTTTCTCTTGCTACCTCATAATATTGATTAGCTGTTTGTGCAGTCTTAATCCTTTTAGGTGTAGCAGGCAAAGGACTAGGAACCCAGTTAATGCAGAGTGCTGGAATACGACACTGGTATATTGGATAGACCATGCTTCTGGTGAATGGAGGATTAGCCAAAAAGGGATGGATGGTCAACTGCTGCCTCTACTTCATACACCCTTCTGAGACAGGAATTCAAGACCCAACTCAACTGACAGGAAACTGGAAATTATCTGTTGGATTGCACGGATTGTCCCTTTAATGATGATCATCACTATCAGGCAATGTAAAAATCCACCTGGTTAATTAATGCCCTTCAAAGACAAGAAATCTGCTAACAATACCGACTCTATCACATGGCACCAAACCCACAACATGGAGTGTGCCTCTAACCTCCCCCTCAAAATAAGGCAGCAAGTCATTAGATTCAAGCAATGACAACTCATGGCTTGAGGTAGGGGTGCACATGCAATGTGCTGGTTTGGCCATAAAAACAAATACAAAATAAAAGTAAATATAATATTATGTAATGGCAGAGATCGGAATTTAACTAATCATGCTCATGCAAGCTATTTGGGGGAGCCAACAGCTTCATTCTTGATATTTTCTGACAATATTTTAACCCCGTCACGGATATCTATCCAATTCCCTTTTGAAAGTCAACACGAAATCCATATTCACCATCCTTACTGACATCCTTACTGCTGATTATTAAGGGGTTGGACACGTTAGAGGCAGGAAACATGTTCCCAATGTTGGGGGAGTCCAGAACCAGGGGCCACAGTTTAAGAATAAGGGGTAGGCCATTTAGAACAGAGATGAGGAAAAACCTTTTTAGTCAGAGAGTTGTGAATCTGTGGAATTCTCTGCCTCAGAAGACAGTGGAGGCCAATTCTCTGAATACATTCAAGAGAGAGCTAGATAGAGCTCTTAAGGATAGCGGAGTCAGGGGGTATGGGGAGAGAGCAGGAACGGGGTACTGATTGAGAATGATCAGCCATGATCACGTTGAATGGCGGTGCTGGCTCGAAGGGCCGAATGGCCTACTCCTGCACCTATTGTCTATTGTCTATTGCTCCACTCTTGCTCCCCCTCCCCCATTCGTAACAAGGACAGAATCCCCCTCGTTCTCACCTTCCACCCCATCAGCCAGCGTATCCAACAAATCATCCTCCAACATTTCCGTCACCTCCAACGGGACCCCACTATTGGCCACATCTTCCCATCCCCTCCCCTTTCTGCGTTCCGCAGAGACCATTTCCTCCGTACCTCCCTGGTCCACTCGTCCCTTCCTACCCAAACCATCCCATCCCACGGTACTTTCCCCTGCAACCGCAGGAGATGCAATACCTGTCCCTTTACCTCCCTCCTCAACTCCATCCATGCACCCAAACAGTCTTTCCAGGTGAGACAGAGGTTCACCTGCACCTCCTCCAACCTCATCTATTGTATCCGCTGCTCTAGATGTCAACTTCTTTACATCGGCGAAACCAAACCAGGCTCGGCGATCGTTTCGCTCAACACCTTCGCTCAGTCCGCCTAAACCAACCTGATCTCCCAGTGGCTGAGCACTTCAACTCCCCCTCCCACTCCCAGTCTGACCTTTCTGTCATGGGCCTCCTCCAATGCCACAGTGAGGCCCACCGGAAATTGGAGGAACAGCACCTCATATTTCGCTTGGGCAGCTTGCAGCCCAGCGGTATGAACATTGACTTCTCCAACTTTAGATAGTTCCTCTGTCCCTCTCTTCCCCTCCCCTTCCCAGTTCTCCCTCTATCTTCCTGTCTCCACCTATATCCTTCCTTTGTCCCGCCCCCCTGACATTAGTCTGAAGAAGGGTCTCGACCCGAAATGTCACCCATTCCTTCTCTCCTGAGATGCTGCCTGACCAGCTGAGTCACTCCAGCATTTTGTGAATAAATACCTTCGATTTGCATCAGCATCTGCAGTTTTTTTCCTACACTATCCTTACTGAGAGTGTTGCTTGAACATAAATGTCCAGAAAAATTCACAAACGCTCCAACAAATCCAAACTTCCTTCCTAAATGACTGACAAAATTTCAAAATCAATTATTTGAGTGAAAACATGCTGCTTTTCCCCATAGATTCGACGTATTGTGCTGATTCCACACTTAAAACTCACATTCGTATTTTTAATTGCCTGTGAAGTATGGCAGGACTTGGAGAAGAATATGTCATAAGAAGAAATGAATTTCAGTTGCAAAATTTTCCCATTTGCTCAGTAACCTCTAGAGCAGGGGTCTCCAAACATTTCAGCATGAGGGCCCCATTCAATACTTGCCACATTTTTGCAGGCCGTAGGAAAAAATAAAGAAATGTCAGTTTTTTATATTTAATGAAGTTTATATGGCAACAAATAAATAATATTCAATTTTTTAAAAGAGCTTGAAATATTGGTATATATACCATAGGTATACAATTATTTATAAAACAAAAAAAATACAGTGACCACCAGTGGGCATGCAGACAGTATAGAAATATCATATGATATAATGGTGGTGACCACATGCATGTCACCATTGCAGTGACTCACAGGTGGGCACTCCGTTAAGAAATCATTAAAATTTAAAATTATTATTAAGTCTGCAGCTGCATAAAAACCCTCAAGTTGATAGCCTACCTGACCTGTTAGTTCGGAAACTGCCAAGACCGGCCCTGAAGACCGGAGAACCGAGGAGGAGGGAGCCGCTGGAGATGACGGACACAATGAGTGGGCCAGTAGGAGTGGGGTAATGCCTCCAGCGCCTGCAAGGTTGGCTGCAGGAGGCGTTTCCCCCAGGACACATAGGCGCTCGGTTGGGCGAGGAGAGGGACTTCGATCGGCGGGCCGAGCCAGTCGTGGGCGACAGAGGAGGCCCTGCAACAGCCTGGGGCTCGCCTGGATCGGGAGCCGTTCCAGTACATCCACTGCTGGAGGCATTACCCCTCTTCTACTTTTTTTTTCTCGTCATTTTGTTAAACTTTAATTTACTACTTTGATGACGTACACATGAGATTCCCAGTTGGTGTTCACTGATCCTTCAACTCCCGGAGGCGATGGATGGCAGACATCACTGTGACAGCCGGGGTGGTGTTGTAGGCCCAGGCTCCTCCGGCCATAGTCTTCACGCAGGATCCACAATACCAAATACCAACAGCTCGCCTCTTCATCTTGGTCTTCCCACAGAATGAGCAGGTATACTTGGCTTGCTGACTGATCTCGATCTGCTTCACCATTTTACGGAGCGACGCCCCGTACCTGGTGCCATACTTGCCCACAATCCCCACTTTCTTCGTGCGTTTCGCCATCGTCGTGGCTCTCTTACTGACCCACTCATCGTGTCTGTCATGATCTATGCTAAAATAATTCCACCGTGCAGTGCACACGTGATAAAAACCACCATTCATATAGGCTGCTAAAATTCCCACGCTACTACAGAACCCGCAGCATGGAACGTGCTTGCTGCGGGCCGGATAAAATCTCGTGACAGGTCGGATGTGGCCCGTGGGCCACAGTTTGGAGACCGCTGCTCTGGAGGAACATTAGCAGGAGAGCTTAATAGAGCAAATGAAACACGGGTTCAGATACCTTACAGTTAAAACAGAATCTTTCTGCCACCTACTGCATCACTTGCTTCAACAGCAAAATAAGTGACTCCTTTCCAAACCAACAGAGATTTTTTTTTTTGAATCAACTGAGGAAAAGCATTTAATGTAAAAAATGTGGAGGAATTAGCATGTGCATGCATTGTTTTCTTTGGCTGACTTGAAAAAGCACTAAAAATTCTCCTTAACCCCTTTCAGCTTTTTTATTTATTTCACGGAATTAATTTGTTTCCCCGATTGAAGAATTTGGTTTTTGCCGGGATCTCTAATCACTCAAAAAACATAAGAAGCAGTCAGCAACCAAACAGACTGCTGGGTCTGCAGTCACATAAAGACCAGGCCAAATAGAGTCGACAGATTTATCTTCCCCTCAAGATTAAGAATGGACCAGGCCAGATTTTACAGTATTCTAATAGGTAAATGTTTACCACATACAAACTGGCACCTCATATTCCACTTACTTAGATTACAACAGTATGAACAACTAATTATCTTATTTTAGGTAAATAACCCCCAGCTGCTGTGTTTTCCCTCTCTTCCCTGCGCTCAATCTGGATGTGCATCTATTCTCCCTTTTCCCTCCCTCCCTCCTCCCACCACCCCCACCATCCCTTCCACCTGCATTTCTTTCTCTGGCTTCACATTTCACAACTCTTTTATCCTTACCTCAAACATTTTGTCTTTTGATTTCTGGCCTTCGGTCTTTTCATCTTTGGCCTTTGTCCAACTATCCGGCAATCAAACCTCCTCCCTCACCTGTATCCACCTATCACTTGCCTGGGTTTGTCCCACCCCCATGACTTCCCCTCCCCCCCCATGACTTCCCCTCCCCCCCCCACCCATTATGGTCAGTCTGAAGAAGGGTCCTGACACGGATAACCTATCTGTGTTCTCGAGAGATGAAGCCTGACCTGTTGAGTTACTCTGGTACCTTGTGTCTTTTTTTGGTAAACTAGCGATTGCAGTTCCCTATGTCTACACTTTTACCATTACACCCATGAGCTTTTAATTGGTCATTTATTAGTTACTTTAATTTGAGTGTCTCACCGGGATATCTCAGTGGTGAATAAGAGATAGGCCTGGTGTTAAATGTAGGCCAGACAGGATAAAGAAAACCAATTTCTTTATTGATATTGGTGAGACATGTTTTTTTAAAAAAAAATCTTTAATTTCAATGTTGTCATTGTTAATTAATTTAGTAAGTGGAATTTTTACTTCGTATTTGTCAGGGTTTAAACTCATGTTTCTGTACCTTCAGACCTCTGTACCTTTTAACTGCTACGTAACTCTACCTTTTGCTGGAAACAATAGAACAGTCTATTCATTTGGATTGAATGAATTTGACGAGAGGAACAATGAACACAATTTTAAAAAGCTCTTCCTCACACACCAATTCTTGTTGTGGTGCTTTCAATCAAACTGACATTTGAACGTCCTTGGAACAGATATTTAATTTTGTAACATCAGCTTTTCTTCTTGTAGTCTTTCCATCTGCAAACTGACTGTGTTTATCTCTATTCCCTGGGAGGAGTAGGAACGAGACTATAATCTGCTGATATCTGATTTTCAGAGAGCCAGGCTATTCCGCAGGGACTGAGCTATTCTCGTACTACGACACATTAAGAATTAATACTTACCCTCTCTGCACCTTCTAGCCTTCACATAAACATTAACAAAGCTGCCCAAATCCCCACAGCCATGTACTTGGAAGATTAACAATAATCCTTTTGATCAGAATTCCTCTCTGTCTCTGAACCTTGTCTATTGAGTGCCATGGACAGCCACTGTTTGTACTGCTGTGCTCAATGGCAAGGCATTATTAGATTAATCTTTATCCCTAATCAAAACATGCTGATTGCACCTCCTGAAACAGTGCACAAACGAGGGAGTAAGGATTTGTGCGCATTCCAATCCACATAGCGAAGCAATACATGGAAGGAGATGGTCAAAATTCATATCACTTCCAGCCAGATTTATGTGTGTAGCACATGTTTTCATGAAGTTTTCAAGTAATCTTTCAGGGAATGATATTCAATGTGACTTTGTTCGATGGGTTATTGTTGTCCAGGAAGCTGAATAGAAATTATATAGGTTAGGTCTGAGTTAGACAAAATTCCCATGACTCCCTGGATCCCAAGAAAACCCACAATTTTCCTTACATTTCACAGCAATCTATTGCATTTACCGAGTCATTATGAGAGAACTGTTTGATACTCAGATAATAGAGGTATAGAGTCATACAGTGTGCTGTCTATGTGGAGTTTACACAGCCTCCCTGTGACTGCATGGGTTTCCTCTGGGTGCAGCAATTTCCCCTTCTTCCCAAAGATATGCAGCTTGATTGGATAATTGTCCACTCTAAATTGGCCCAAGTTTGTAAGGTGGGGGAACTTCAATGAAACATTGAATAGTGAAAGGCCTGAATAGAGTGAATGTGGAGAGGGTGTTTCCATTAGTGGGAGAGTCTCGGACCAGAGGCCATAGCCTCAGAATAAAAGGACATACCTTTAGAAAGGAGGAGGAATTTCTTTAGTCAGTGGGTGGTGAATCTGTGGAATTCATTGCCACAGATGGCTGTGGAGGCCAAATCAATGGATATTTTTTAAGGCAGAGATTGACAGATTCTTGATTAGTAATTGTGACAGGGGTTAAGAGGAGAAGGCAGAAGAATGGGGTTAAGAGGGGAAGATGGATCAGCCACGATTGAATACTGAAGTTGACTTGATGGGCCAAATGGCCTAATTCTGCTCCTAGAACGTATGAACTTATGCATTTGGGAGCCTGATGGGAATGTGGAGAGAATAAAATGAAATTGGATTAGAGTAAAGGGGTGGTTGATGGTCAGCATAGACTCGATGGGCTGAAGGGCCTTTTTCCATGCTGCGATACTATTACACATGTGCTGACATTAATCCTCATGTAATCCTCATGTAGACACAAAAAGCTGGAGTAACTCAGCGGGAAAGAAGGAATGGGTGACGTTTCGGGTCAAGACCTTTCTTCAGACTGGTTAGGGATAAGGGAAACGAGAGATATAGGCGATGATGTAAAGAACAATGAATGAAAGATATGCAAAAAGTTAACGATGATAAAGGAAACTGGCCATTGTTAGGTGTTTGTTAGGTGAAAACGAGAAGCTAGTGCACCTTGGATAGAGAGGGAGGGAATGGCGGGGCGACCTGAAGTTAGAGAAATCAATGTTTATACCACTGGGCTGTAAGCTGTCCAAGCGAAGTATGAGATGCTGTACCTCCAACTTGCGTTTAGCCTCACTCTGACAATGGAGGAAAGCTAGGACAGAAAGGTCTGTGTAGGAATGGAAGGAGAATCAAAGTGTTTAGCTACCGGGAGATCAGGTGGGTTCAAGTGGACTGAGTGATGGTGTTCAGCGAAATGATCGCTCAGTCTACGTTGGTCTTGCTGATGTATTTAGGTAGCCCTGGCATTCCTCCTCTCTCTACCCCTCTCCCACCCAAGTCTCACTAGTTTCTCATTTTCACCTAACAGCTAACAATGGCCTGTTTCCTTTATCATCGTTACTTTTTTGCATAGCTTTCATTCATTGTTCTTTATCTCTCTACATCATCGCCTATCTCTGTCGTTTCCCTTATCTCTAACCAGTCTGAAGATGGGTCTCACCCATTCCTTCTTTCCAGAGATGCTGCCTGTCCCGCTGAGTTACTCCAGCTTTTTGTGTCTATCTTCGGATTAAACCGGCATCTGCAGTTCCTTCCTACACATTGTTCCGCATGTGATGGGGGAACAGGATTTAAACATTGCACTGTTAACCTGGGACACCTGCGGATAAGTTAAAGGTTTGCCTTCGTCCTCATGCCTGGGTCCCCTTCATCTTCAAGCCTTTATTGTAATCAAATCATAAAAGCAGTCATATAAACACCAAACTACCTCCATCATCCTTTTGCATTGGAATTTCTAGACAAGTGACATGATCATTTAATAATAGATTATGACTTAAATCCCTTAAATGATGATTTCACGTGCTCAGTTGTCCTTGAAATGCATCTTATTATTTGTAGGGAAGAACTAGCAGATTTTGCTTCTGAATGTGAGTGTCTATTAATCTGCCAGAACTGTTTTAAGAGAGAGTTTAACGGGTGCATTCATTAAATAGATGTAAACTGTGCAATTGAGATAGATTATAAAATAGGATGCCAGTGCGCTACTAAGATTCTTGTGTGCAATTTATATTATAATGATATATTTATCTCATTTCAGTCTGAGATTAAAGCCAAGAAGTCAGTTAATAACAATCCTCTTCCTCAATATTAACACAGGAATAGAAGCATTCTGGGCTGATTTGTACTTACCTTTAGCTAACAGTTTCACAGATACCTGCTCATATTCTACCGCTCACTCTTTAGCTTGTATTCTATTTTTGCCCTTGCAGGGGAAGACAAGCTGGAGATGAGATTCCGATGTATCTAATCTCCTGCTTCATCACTTCAGTGACCGATGTACATTAGATGTACAATAGTGAGGCCCAATTCCTTTCAGTCTGAAGAAGGGTCCCGACCCAGAAATGCCACCTATCTTTTTTTCTCCAGAGATGCTGCCTGACCAGTTGGGTTACTCCAGCACTTACCAGTGATGCTGTATCTGATTCCTCTACATTAAGGAGAGCATGTAAATGGAGCTCCAAGGAAGGACACTCTAAGGATTTGAAAGGATCTCCAATCCTCAGTCAAAACAAATAATACTTTTTTTCCTATGACAGTGGCACAGAGGCCCAAGTGGTAGAGCTGCTGCCTCACAGCACCAGATAACCTGGTTCGATCCCGACCTCAGGTGCTCTCTGTGTGGAGTTTGCATGTTCTCAGTGTGACCGTGTGCTTGTCTCCAGGTGCTCTGGTGTCCTCCCATATCCCAAAGATGCATGGGTTGATAGGTTAATTGGCCTCTGTAAATTGAGTGGATGAGAAAGTGGGATAACATAGAACTAGTGAGAACCTGTGATCGATGGTTGGCGTGGACTCGGTGGGCCGAAGATCCTGTTTCCATGCTGCATCTTTCAATCAGTCCATCAATCTTAGTGTTTATTTTAATGTATTCACCCACAGGGCATGGATGTCACTGCAAAGACACTATTCGAGCTATTTAGAATGGAAACAAACCCATCAGTCCACCTTGTCTTTGCTTATTTAATCGTGTATGTTAATGTTTCTTAAATTATGCAATTGGACTTCATTCCACCAGTTTCATAAGATCATAAGATCATAAGTGATAGGAGCAGAATTAGGCCATTTGGCCCATCAAGTCCACTCTGCCATTCAATTATGGCTGAGCTATCTGTCCCTCCTATCCCCATTCTCCTGCCTTCTCCCCATAACCTCTGACACCTGTACTAAATTTCAGTTTAGTTTATTGTCACGTGTACCAAGGTACAGTTAAAATCTTTTTGTTGCTTGCTAACCAGTCAACAGAAAGACAATACACGATTACACTCAATCCATTTACAGTGTCTAGATACATGATAAGGGAATAATGTTTAGAATAACAGGAATAACCACCTCTTCTGGCAACTTAATTATTCTCTGTGTTAAAAAACTTTCCCTTCAGATCCCCTTTAAATTTCCTCCTAATTTTAAAACAATACTCTCTTGTTTTTGACACCCTCGACATGGGAATAAGATTATTTATCCTATCAATGAGGAGTTAAATCTCAACCACATCAGTGGCTCTGGAGTCACATAGAAACCAGAACAGGTAAGAATCGCAGACTTCCTGAATGAATTAGATATATTTTAACAAAAACATAAAATGGTGATCCATTTAAAAAAAAACTATATTTAGTTAATTGCTTGAATTTTAATTTTTCAGCTTCTGCAGTGGGATTCAAACTCATGAGTCTGGATCAATGGTCCAGAAGATGAGCTCTTAATCTAAGAAACCACCACTGCAGCACTGTACTAAGTGCATACATGTTTAGTTAAATGCTGCTATCAGTAATGGAAACCATTAACATTGCATTGTTTGAAAAACCTAAAAAGATCATCACCTTTCTTCAGGAGTAAAACAAATTGCCTTTCTTATCTGGTTTTCGTACGTGATTCCAAACTGCGGCAAAGTGACTTGCTTTTAACTGGCCAAATGACTTAGCAAATCATTCTGTTTACAGGCAATAAATACCGACTATGACAGCAACACCCATCTCCCGTGAATGAATAAAGAAATTGCATTCCCCATTTCTACTCCCTGGCTTTGTCATCTAATCAGTCAATTGGACGTAACACAGGCACCCAGTTATATAGCTACAACCCTCAGTGATATTTCTGCTTCATCACTTCCCCTGTGATGACATTTATGCTTAAATTGCTTTAAACACTGCACTCTGCACGGCAGCTTACAGTGTGTGTGATCTGAATGGTGGTTATCGAATAGCAAGCTGCTGTGAGATGGATTTTCATTACCCAGCAGCTTGGCATTGCTCATTGATTCATGGGCACTCATGCCTGTGATATAAAAATGGTAATTTACTGTCGTCAGAGTGGGAGTACACCAATCAGCAGTGAGTTATATATGGACCAAAGCCCATTGAGAGAGACCACTGAACTCATGGTGATTGTGCTGGCCTTTTGCTAGTGTAATCCTAAACTAATCCCACTGCCCTGTACTCGCTCCAAGGAGCTACAGATCTGTATCATCAAAAGATTTAGTGGCGCAGCAGTAGAGTTGCTACTTTACAGCACCAGAGACCTGGGTTCGTTCCTGATTACGGGTCGTGTCTGCATGGAGTTAGTGTGTTCCCCAGTTTCCTCCCACACTCCAAAGACGTACAGGTTTGTAGGTTAATTGGCTTGGTAAATTTGTAAATTGTCCCAAGTGTGTAGGATAGCATGGGTGTGCGGGGATCGCTGGTCGATGTGGACGGTGGGCCGAAGGGCCTGTTTCCAAGTTGTATCTCTAAAATAAACGAAACAGATATATATCTGAGAGGGAGGATTCAATCCAGCCTCAGAAAGATATCTCCTTCATCGCTCTCAAACTGATCATGCTCGACCAAGACTGCCCTCTCCACAACTTATCATCAGCAACCCTATTATATACTGCATCAATGAATATGCCAATATTATAAACTGCAAGGCAGGAATGGTTGATACTAAACAATCCCATATCTTTACAATGAGTGATACAATAGCATATCAGATCGATGTGCATCCTGGAATCCAAATGTATAATCTCGCCATGGCACGCAAGCCTTCCATGACAACCTAACGTCCAACACTGAAATCATGCATCAAATAAGTTAATTTAAGGTCAGTCATTGGAAAAGAGTACTGAATGTTGTATATTGCTGGGCACAAGTCAGTTGCTACTTCCCCCCCCCCCCCCACTCCCACCCCCGACTGCAATGGTTAGCAGAAGGCAAACACCCCGTGTTAACTCTAAAACTCTGGCCAGTATTCCTTCCTCCAAAGTGGTTATAAAATGCGACAACAGGGAGAGAATAATGTAGCTGCCTTGGCCTCTCTTGACAATTGTTAGTTTGATCTGGTATTGCCCAATCTATGCTCCTGACCTTTGACCAAGAGGCAAACAAAACCATGGTCTCCAGCCACTGTTAGTCTGTTCACTGCAGGTAGAGAATAGACGTGGACAGGAGCAAAATAATCAGACATTAATGAATGAATGAATGAATGAATGAATGAATGAATGAATGAATGAATACTTTATAGTCACATGTGATAAGTCACAGTGGAATTATTTGCTTGCATATCCAAGGTATGCAAATAGTCACCACATAAAGGGTGCTTACAACGTTACAAATTATCCGTTTGGTCCCCCTTTGTTCTCCCCCTCCCTCACGGCGGTCTCCTCGCGCCGAAACCTCCATTGTTTGTTGTTCTCCCCCACCATGGCAGTCCCCCAACGCCGGGTCCTCCATTGTTCTTTCCCCGCCCTCACGGCGGCCCCCCCATGTCAATTCATTCACAATTCTTTCAAAACACGATTCATATCTAAACTTTATCGAAAATGTTGAATCATTACCATGCAAAAAAAGACCATCCAGGCATGTGTTTGTCATCTTGTTGTGGAGCAATCTCCTTCCGCTACTCATGCCCAGGCACCCTGCAAATTATGCCCTCTTGAGAGCTTGTCCAATTTATTACAGAAAACATTTTACTGATTCTGTTACAACCACCTACACAGGCAGTGGGATCCCGGTGGTCACCATTGTGTGTAAGAAAGGTTTCCCTCACAATCCCTCTTAAATATATTTAGCCCAAAACTTTAAATCAATTGCCTGCTGATCCAAGAAACAAATGCTATTGGGAAGATTTAAACTCTTTTACTCCATCAAAACCCCTTGTGATCTTGTATTCACCTCTATCAATCTCCTCTCCACCTTTGCTCCATTGAGAAGACCTCAATTAACATAGTCCCACTTATAGTTGATTTTCTATTGTTGAAACCGCTGTGGGATATGTTCCATAAAGAAAGCAAGATTTGCATTTAGATAACACCCTTTCACTGCCTCCCAATGCAATGAAGTACTTTTGAACTGTGGTCACTGAAGCATTGTAGGAAGGCAGGAAGAAATGCAATGAACTAACATAATGTCATATGCCAAAAACAGCAATATAATGTGAATAGATAATTGTTTTTTTTAATTATTTGTTAGTCAAGGATAAATATTTTAATGGAAACCAGTGGTAGATAGCCTGTCCTTCTTAATAGTTTAGTGAAACTTATCGTCTTATATTCTGGACAAGACCTCAGTTTTACATCTTTTAAAACTGTAATCTCTGCCACTGTAGCAACCTCTTGGCACAGCACTGAAGTGCCACCCTGCCTTATGTAGCTAAATATTTATATTTGGATTCATGCCCACAAATTTCCATCTCAGGAGAGAAATTGCTACCAGCTGAACCACAATCAACACTGTAATATCAGCTGAGCACATTCCACACAAAAGGAATTGTTAACTTGCAAACTGCAGCAAGGTGTTTTACAATATATAGGTGCCACAATCAGTCCTGATGAGGCATGACAGAATGGATTATGCATGAGGTTGACGGCAACATTGAATAAAAACTGCTGTAGGAAGAGAATTTTTAGACAATCTCATTTTTGTTTTAATCATTAGAAGCTACTGTCATGGCAGCCAATGACTTGGAGATGAAATGAATCTTTTTTTTTTGTCACAATTCAAGTCTTCTCCCATTCTTGTGGTTGTCTTCACAGCTACCTGGTAGTTCCACCAGGACAATTAAAACTGAAACTTACGAGTGAGCAGAATATACCTAAAGTCTCTGGAGAATTAACGTGATCACTTTGAACATAGAAAAAGTATTCCGAGGTTGAGAGGAGACGTGCTGAGAAGATGTTTTCTTGAGTATTGTATTAGGTTTAAGGATAGGTGAGTCAAGTCAGAGATGAGGAAAAAATAGTTTTTTGCTCAAAGGGTGGTAAATCTTTGGAGTTCACTTCTCCAAAGAGCTGTAAATTCACAGAATTTTATTAGTGAGATGGGTAGATCTTTCGAAGACCTAGTAACCGTGTAAATAATTATTCCTTCGAGGTTTCAACAGTGAAAATCCAAGCATGAATGGGAGGAATAGATGTGAAAGCTTATTGATCAGTGACATTGCTGGTACCTAATATTCAATGCTCCAGTGGTGGTGAATGGGTTATCACTGGCAAGAAATGTATTGCATTGAGATTGAATGATAAAGCTGGATTTAGTGACCATCCGGTTACCCTGGCATGTTTTGTTGGAACATCTAATAGGCTCTAATAGGGAAATAGCCTAATATAAGAGAAAATGAGGTATGGAGTTAGCAAAGTATTCACAGGATATAAAGTTAGTGCAGGAACCAAAAGATATGTACAGGAAGCAGGCATAGTGCAGGAAATGTAGTGAAGGTCAAAGATTAGCTATGAACCTCTTGAATGATGGAGCAGGCAAGAGGGGCCGAATGGCCTACTCCAGCTTCTATTTCTCATGCTTTTATGTTGAGGAAGCAATCTGGAGTGCTAAGATATCACTGTAAACCTCCCAGCAAAAGGTTTATGGGATACCCATGACATAGTTGTTCTCAGTGCCATAAGATCAAAGTGAAGAGATTGGTCCAATCAGCCAATTGCTCAAAATCCTTTTAGGAAAACTATACAAATGGCCCCCTCACTGCAATTACATTTTGATGCCATTGCCATCAAATTTTGGAAGCCATATTCAACATTTGTTGAGCACTGACTGCAGTACAGATGATGTGGAAGAGTTTTCATCTAGGTATATGTGAACCTGATTTATACAAGAATAGGCCAGTCTGCTTAACAGAAGACAGTCATGGGACAGGAGAATCTGAAAAACATATCCTTCTGCATGGAGTTTCATATGCCAGGAATGCAATCAGTGAATTTAGGTATCAGGTCAGCAGGCTCCATGGAAGTTTCTGTCTATTTAAGTCTGAAATTCTTGCAGTCTTTTCAATAAGATTAGTAACTGCCTCTTATGGTAAATTACAACAAAACAATTCCTTACAGAACCCCATTAGTGTCAGAATTAATGGAGGAGCCAGCAGGAAAATGAAAAGCACTGATCATCATCTGTTTATGAAGGATCCTTCCCTTTGTCGTAAGAAGGCTTCTTCCCAAAAGCCAGGCAATTAAAACGTTGAACAGAAGATAGACACAAAATGCTGGAGTAATTCAGCAGGTCACGCAACATCTCTGGAAAAAAGGAATAGGTGAAGTTTCGGGTGGAGACCCTTATTCCTCGATCCTTTTCTCCAGCGATGCTGCCTGACCTGCTGAGTTACTCCAGCATTTTGTGTCTATCCTCAGTGTAAAACAGCATCTGCAATTCTTTCTTACCCAATTAAAAAGTTAAAAGTAGGAAGCAACAGGTCTAAGGCCCCCCTGTTGCTTCCTACTTTTGACCATGGGTGGAGCCCACTCGGTCATGGCTGACCATGGGTGAAGCTCCCCTCGGTCATGGCTGACCATGGGTGAAGCCCCCTCGGTCAGGGCTGACCATGGGTGAAGCTCCCCTCTGTCATGGCTGACCATGAGAGTAACAGACATAACAATAATATAACGAACGGCAACCAGATGAAATTGAGATTCTCTTCTAGCTTTCTTCTTATTAAATGACAGGAACTTTACTTTGTGGGCTGGTACTTTGGCCGAAAGCCCCACAAAACAATGTGTAATTTAATTTGATGCTATCTAAAAACTTGAAACGTTAATGTGTAGGAGGAAAGTTAATTTTCCAAATGTCACACTGCACACAGGGGAGAGCACCTTTGTCTCGCCCTCACTGCAATTACATTCAAGTCCTGAAAAGGCTTCTTAATTGATCGTGCTGCATTCGGCTAAAATTGCACACCGCAGCACAAGGCAGGAGAGGCTGCTGCATGTGCACTGCAAGTAGCCTCAGCAAAGGTCTGCCTCAACAAGCGATCCTTTTTGTTTGGACCGGTGCTGTTAATTAATCACAGTTAATGGGCACAATCGTAGGACTGGTGGGGTGATTGGAAGGGGTGAGCCCATAGAGGAAGTATTTAATATTAAGGATTATGAAGGTAAAGCATTTACACTTGTGCCACTCAAGAACATTGGTGCTCTATTGTTTCACATTGCAGTGAATCGTGTGATTAATTTATGATTATTTTTCTTAATTGGGGAATTAATCATGTTTTTAAAAAAATACCTTAATTTGCCTTATTTGATTTTAAACAATAGTTATGTGACCTTAGCAGTGTGGAGATGGGAGAAATGTCTGGAATAATTCACATATAACACAGTTAACTGAGGTAATGATGCTTCACAAGGAGATGCTCTATCTGTCTAGTGATCTGTGCAAACGTCTACACAAAGTACATTTATTTTTGTCGTCTGCGGTATAAAATCAGTGGGCTCAGAAGATTAAGTAAAGAATTTCTTCTGGAATGTTTTATTTCAAATTTATTTTATAGCTAGGACTCAGTCAATGACTTACTGACTCGCTTTCTATTTAATACCTTGCAAACCATGTTAGAGCTTACTGCTATTAAAGGATACATTATAAGAACATTAGGAATAGCAGTGGGGGCAGGCCAATTGGCCCTTCAAGTCTGCTCTATCATGTGCATCACAAACAGGGCTGGTTTTCTACCACAGCACGATTTTGCTGAAATCCACAAATCTTTGTTTTGAATAAATTCAGTGACTGAGATTATACAGCCTTTGATGATGGAGAATTCCAATGATTCACCACCAGACCTCTTCTGAAGAAAGGTCTCGAACTGAAACGTCACCCATTCCTTCTCTCCCGAGATGCTGCATAACCCGCTGAGTTACATAGAAACATAGAAAATAGGTGCAGGAGTAGGCCATTCGGCCCTTCGAGCCTGCACCGCCATTCAATATGATCATGGCTGATCATCCAGCTCAGTAGCCTGTACCTGCCTTCTCTCCATACCGCCTGATCCCTTTAGCAAAAAGGGCCACATCTAACTCCCTCTTAAATATAGCCGATGAACTGGCCTCAACTACCTTCTGTGGCAGAGAATTCCACAGACTCACCACTCTCTGTGTGAAGAAATGTTTTCTCATCTCGGTCCTAAAAGACTTCCCCCTTATCCTTAAGCTGTGACCCCTGGTTCTGGACTCCCCCAACATCGGGAACAATCTTCCCGCATCTAGCCTCTCCAACCCCTTAAGAATTTTATATGTTTCTATAAGATCCCCCCTCAGTCTTCTAAATTCCAGCGAGTACAAGCCCAGTCTATCCAGTCTTTCCTCATATGAAAGTCCCGCCATCCCAGGGATCAATCTGGTGAACCTTCTCTGTACTCCCTCTAAGGCAAGAACGTCTTTCCTCAGGTTAGGAGACCAAAACTGCACACAATACTCCAGGTGCGGTCTCACCAAGGCCCTGTAAAACTGCAGCAGAACCTCCCTGCTCCTAAACTCAAATTCTCTTGCTATGAATGCCAACATACCATTCGCTTTCTTCACTGCCTGCTGCACCTGCATGCTTGCTTTCAATGACTGGTGCACCATGACACCCAGGTCACGTTGCATCTGCCCTTCACCCAATCGGTCACCATTCAGGTAATGCTCTGCTTTCTTGTTCTTGCCGCCAAAGTGGATAACCTCACATTTATCCACATTATATTGCATCTGCCATGCATTTGCCCACTCGCCTAATCTATCCAAGTCACTCTGCAGCCTCCTAGCATCCTCCTCGCAGCTAACACTGCCACCCAGCTTCGTGTCATCCACAAACTTAGAGATGTTGCATTCAATTCCCTCGTCCAAATCATTAATATACACTGTAAATAACTGGGGTCCCAGCACTGAGCCTTGCGGTACCCCACTAGTCACTGCCTGCCATTCCGAAAAGGACCCGTTTATTCCTACTCTTTGCTTCCTGTCCGCCAACCAATTTTCTATCCACCTCAACACTGAACCCTCAATACCGTGTGCTTTAAGTTTGTACACCAATCTCCTCTGTGGGACCTTGTCGAAGGCCTTCTGAAAGTCCAGATATAACACATCGACTGGTTCTCCATTATCCACTCTACTAGTTACATCCTCGAAAAATTCTATAAGATTCGTCAGACATGATTTGCCTTTGATAAATCCATGCTGATTTTGTCCGATGATTTCACCAGTTTCCAAATGTGATGCTATCACATCTTTAATAACTCCACCATTGTGTGTCTACCAGGTTTGTAGGTTAATTGGCTTCAGTAAAAATTGTAAAATTGTCCCTAGTGTGTAGGATAGTATGGGATGATCGTTGGTCGGTGTGGACTCAATGGGCAGAAGGGCCTGTTTCCGCGCTGTATCTAGAAAAGTTGAAAGGTTCAGCACAGGGAGGCTTTGGTTCTGAGGAATCAGCTGATGTTGAAATAATAGAGTAATAGTGAATTAGGAGGAGGCCACATCGTCCCTTGAGCCTGTTTCGCGATTCAATGAGATAAAGGATGATCTCTGACATCACGCTATGCACTTGTACTTCGACGACTTTGATTAACAAAAATCCGTCAGTCTCAGACACATCAATTACTATACTTTACAGCAGAGAGTTCCACATCTCCATCATCTTTGTGTGTAGAATTTTTTCTCAACTTCACTCATGAAAGCCAAATAAAAACTGCAAATGCCGGAAATCTGAAAACAGAAAAAGTTGGCAAAACTAAGCAGGTTAGGCAGCATCTGACCTGGAACATTAACTCTCTTTCCCTTTCCACAGATGCTGCCAGATCTACTAAATGAATCCTGTATGTCCTGTTTGTATATCACTCTTAAATGGCCTGGCACTAACCTTTGCATCTTAGACTCCATCTCTGTCCTCTACTAATATTGCAAAAGATTCAACCAAATTATCCCTTAATCAAAATTCTGTGGTTTACAATTCGATCCTGTGTATTCTCTCTGTTAAACTCTGAAGTCCAAACATTATTCTGGTAAACCAATGCTTTAATTCATTGAAGACAAATATGTCCTTTTAAAGATGTGGTGACAAAAACAGTTGGCAAAAACACTTTGCTCCAGATGTCGTTTACCCAATGCTTTTTACGCATATAATCCAGTCCATTCTCTCCTAAATGACATCTTCCAAGACCTTCCTCCTATTTTTAACAACTTGCTTGATTTGTATTTTAACTACTATAAACTCACCACAAGAAGCTTAGGTTAGAATTGAACATTATAAGTACAGTTTAATAAAGGAGATCATTGTTAATGCAATAGCAATCAGCTTCAACAGCCCAGAAAGAGAACCAATTAATCACCAGAACCTCAATCGTCCATCTAGAAAAATGTCAAAGATTTTATAAATGT
The DNA here is from genome assembly GCF_053455715.1 of Rhinoraja longicauda. Classification (NCBI taxonomy): domain Eukaryota; kingdom Metazoa; phylum Chordata; class Chondrichthyes; order Rajiformes; family Arhynchobatidae; genus Rhinoraja; species Rhinoraja longicauda. Next base: position 23,138,550 of record NC_135959.1, read on the forward strand.
CAAAAAAAAAATACTTTCCATCACACTTCTTATCTTTCCAATTGTTTTTCTCTGCATTTCTTTCATGAATCGTTCTCACCCATTTACCTTCCCCATTATCCCTCGGCTTCTATCTAAATCATTTCAAGTCTTCACAGTTTTGTGTTTTTTATGATTCCAGACTCTAATCTAACTGTTTCTGCCAAAGGGACATGAGTCAATTGCAGGCAAATGGGATTAGCTCAGGTAGGCAACTTAGTCTGCAGGGACAGGTTGAGCCACTGGGCCTATTTCTGTGCTGTATAACTCCATGACTTTATTTAGTTTTAATTTAGTTTTAGAGATACAGCGTGGAAACAGACCCTTGGGCCCACAAATCCATGCCAACCAGCGATCACCCATACTCTAGTTTTATCCTGCACACTGGGGACAAATTTACAGAAGCCATTTAACCTAAAATCCTGCACGTCCTTGGTGTATGGCAAGAAGCCGGATCACCCAGATTTGTCCCGAGTGTCTCCCACATGGTCACAGGGAGAATGTACAAACTTCATACAGACAGCACCTTTAATCAGGATCAAATCCATGTCTCTGACGCTGTAAAGCAGCAATTCTTCTGCTGCGTCACTGTGCCACCCCTGTCTAATCTTCTAAACCTCCGAGCTATCCTCATCTGTAGGTAGCTACCAAAGTAGTGCTAACCATGGGAGCCCAGCCATCGTTTTCAGTAACATGCTTAATAGTGGCGCTGAAAGCAAAAGGACCCGTTTAGAGATGTCCTACCTCAGTGCAACCAGACCGGCCCTTTCCCCTGACGCTCAGTCTGAAGAAGGGTCTTGACTCGAAACATCACCTATTTCTTTTCTCCAGAGATGTTGCCTGACCTGCTGAGTTACTCCAGCATTTTAGGTTTGCAAACCATTTTTCATATTTTAAATGATTTCCCTTGCCCTTTACTAAATGTGCAAAGATCATATAACAAGCTTGTAACTTAAGTCATCAGTAGCAGAGTGAGGCAATTGAAATAACATACCATAAGCACACAAGAAAATAAGAGTATGAGTAGGCCTTTTGGCCCTTCAAGACCAATTGCCCATCGAAGACATACTAGCTCTAGGCAAGAGCAATTCAGCCACTCCTAATTGCCACCCATCCCAACCATCCTCTTACCATAGCCCTTTGAATTTTTAAAAAAATATATATTTATCAAGCTCCCTTTTCAATGCTACAATGGAACACTGTTTCCACTGATGCCTTGGAAGTTCTTTCCACAATTTACATCTTGTGTTTCTCATAACATAGAAGTAAATCATTCAGACTATCAACTCTATGCCATCTCACTGTGTAATCCATCACATCCCCAACTCTTTTCCTGTCACCTATTCTAAACTGCCGCCAAACTTTCCACCTGCTGACTCTTGGAGCAATCAACTGATCTACTAGTCATCTTTGGGATGTTGGAGGAAATTGGAGCACCTGTGAGATCCTAAGCAGTGGCAGAAAGCATGTGCAAACTCCTTTCAAATAGTATTGTTAGATTTGTGAGGCAGTAGCACTAACTGCTGTGTCACCGTGCCAGCCAAATGCTTTAGATGTTCAGAACGATTCTTCTAAAGTGTAAGTAGTTCTTTCTTCCCACTGTTGGTCAACAAGCTTCAGTTTTGAGCGCAGAGTTGGGATTCACAGTACTCATAAAGTCTGGCATTAGTCTTGATTAGTACAGGTATCGGAGGTTATGGGGTGAAGGCAGGAGAATGGGGTTAGGAGGAAGAGATAGATCCGCCTTGATTGAATGGTGGAGTCGACTTGATGGGCCGAATGGCCTAATTCCACTCCTATCACTTATGACCTTATGCACCAAGACCTTCTACAATCCTGTGTCAGATAGTATAATTTCCAGTCCACTAATGGTCCTTTTACCAGTCTCCCTTCATGCAAGTCGCCCTATTCTTTTAGCAGTGGCATATACGTGAAGATAAAAATCAAAGAATCAGAACGCTGATAATGTCCACCATCCCAAGCAAATGTCACTGCATTTCCGAAGTGATTCAGTGGACCATTATGGGACCTCCTAAGGGAGGAGATTAGATGCAACGTTAATGTAGGTTTGCTTTTATTTTTCCTATGGGGAGAAAGAATTGACATTTTAAGAGATCTTAGCTGCATTTACCTTTTGAAATGGCACATTGATGGCTTAACTTGGGGATTTAGTATTAGTGAGCACTATGAATTATTCCTTTTTAAAAGTCACTTTGAAGTTTCGGCAACAATGTGAGCTAATCCCTTTTATTAGTTTCTCGGTGATATGTGTCGTGCCTTTCCAAACATTTGCAGTATTCAGTGTCACTGATCTGCAATAAAGTACCAAACAGATAACATTATACATTGATCAGAGGGCATCTGTCAACTTAAAGGGTGGACAGGCAAACCAATTTAAATTGATCTAACTTTACTTTAAAATATACTTTGTGAGAATCCGTTCTCCCAAAAAGAACAGTCACATATATTTTCTAACTAACTCAAAGGAAACTAAATGTTGGAGACCCCAAAATGCATAATTCATGCAAAGAACAAGATCAGAAAGTGTCAGGAAATGTTTAAATCTTTAGAAATTGGTGGCCATGTGTCTGTATGTGTATGTGATTGTGCATACGTGTGCATGTGCATGAACGAATGTGTGTGTGCACATGTGACCATGTATGTGTGCATTCGTGACAGTATGTGTGCTTGTGTGTCTCTTGGTGTAGTTATTATAACAGAGAGGGTGGCCACTCTAATCTGTCTGGCTGGCTACAGAGCAATCCCATCAGTCCCATTGCTCCTCTATTTGCCCTGTAACCCAATAACGTATTATCGCTATATAGACACATAAAGATCAAATAACAGCGGGTCTGACAGCATCTCTGAAGAAAAGGAATAGGTGATGTTTCGGGTCAAGACCCATCTTGTATTATCTCTCACAGGCCTATTAATGCCCCTTTGATTGTCCTTGCCACTTACGTTGCCCAGGGATAATTTCTAAAAACCAATTCATCAACCAGTGCATTTTTAGGATGTCACTGAAAACAAAGCTCATGGGGGAAACCCATGTGGTCACGGAATGAACTTTGCATAGACAACACTCGTGGTCAGGATAAAACCCATGTCATGGAGGGATGAGGGCAACACCAGGTGGGGGCAACATCACCAACTGCTGCACGATTATGCTTTTTCTTATCTCGAGTGGGATGTCTACTGAAATAACTGATATTATTGCTTTTAATTTGCATCCAATGATGAGCAAAATTTGGGTGTACATTTAGCACAGCTTCCATTCTGTGAATCTGGGCAACTCACTGACCTCTATTACCCAAACAGGTTGCTCAACGACGATGACAACAACTAAACAACAAAAGGTAAGTCGGAGCTACCCAGATAGGAAGAGGCACGTCCCCATGACCTCTCCTGTATGGAGAAGCTATTGCTAGGCATTCCCAGCATAACAACAAGGCTCCCGGCTCAACTGATGGTGCAGACATCTGCACACACTCATGGATGCACAATGGGCACCCTGTCATCCCACCTCTCCTAATGTATCATACTTGGCTTGGGAAAGGATAGTATTCCAACATGGTGCCTATTCTAGTAAGTACTCCAGTTCTCTAATAAGCATCCAAGAACAGTGTTAAAAAGTGTAAACATGTTTAAAGTGTAAAAGCATCAAGATATGTTGGAAACCTCCAGAGTCGATATCTTTGCACAGAAATGCTTTTGACAACAGGACATGGATATTGACAGGTGCTGCCATGACAAAATGTTGGCTTTTAAGAATAAAGCTTGTGTTGATGTCGCCCTGCCACTGTCACTAAGGAGTCTCTATGATGTGGATGTGATGGAATTTGTTCAGAAAAATAACCCAATCTATGGAATCAATTTCAGAGATATGTGGATGGCTCCATGAAGTGTGCTTCGTTGCTGAATTTCTAGGTAATTAAAATCTACGAAAACATCAGAAGACCTAATGGCAGGCACTATTACCTATCCAGAATAACCCCTCTCCACCCATTTTCCATCAATCATCATTCACATTTCAATCCCTCCCTTAATATCAGTTTCCCCACACATTCCTATTATCTTCACCTCTGCCATCCTACCTAAGTTTGTGTCTATTTCTTGGAAGTGATGATTTTGTCATATTCTCATCACTCTCATGCATTCAGGCTGTAACCCGCACCGTTAGAGGTTCCATAATCCCTCGCCAAGTCCAACTCAACGTGGGGTTTCAACCTTCTATTTCTGGTCCTGTTTCCCTCATTAAATGCAATAACAAAGGCAAATGGAATGAAACATCATCTGGAACTAGGAGCTCATTCAAAACCCAAGGGCAAATGGTCCAGAGTTAGTTGAAACAGGAAGGAACAGAACATAGGTGATGTGACCACTAAGGCACAAAATTGTATATTAAATCCCTATTCTCAGAGACTACAGTAACCCAGATCAAACAATAGGCATACTCTAATTTTGCTCAACCATCTGCAAATCAACACCCTCCTTAACTGTATCCACTTATCACTTGCCAGACGTTGCCCTGCCCCTACCTCTCTTCCTGTTTTCTCCCTCCACACCATCAAAATCAGTCTGAAGAAATGTCTCAACCTGAAACACTGCCTTTCCATGTTCTCCAGAGATGCTGCCTGATGTGCGGAGTTACTCCAGCACTTTGACTCTTTTTTTAATAAACCAGCATCTGCTGTTCCAATAGACAATAGGTGCAGGAGTTGGCCATTTGGCCCATCGAGGCTGATCATCCACAATCAGCACCCCGTTCCTGCCTTCTCCCCATATCCCTTGACTCCGCTATTTTTAAGAGCTCTATCTAACTCTTTCTTGAAAGCATCCAGAGAATTGGCTTCCACTGCCTTCTGAGGCAGAGAATTCCACAGATTCACAACTCTATTGGTGAAAAAGTATTTCCTCATCTACCTTCTAAATGGCCTACCCCTTATTCTTAAACTGTGGCCCCTGGTTCTGCACTCCCCCAACATCGGGAACATGTTTCCTGCCTCTCGTGTGTCCAATCCCTTAATAATCTTGTATGTTTCAATAAGATCCTCTCTCATCCTTCTAAATCCCAATGTATATAAGCCCAGTCGCTCCATTCTTTCAACATATGACAGTCCAGCCATCCCTGGAATTAACCTTGTGAAGCTACGCTGCACTCCCTCAATAGCAAGAATGTCCTTCCTCAAATTTGGAGACTAAAACTCCACACGATACTCCAGGTGTGGTCCAACCAGGGCCCTGTACAACTGCAGAAGGACCTCCGCTCCTATACTCAACTCTTGCTATGAAGGCCAACATGCCATTAACTTTCTTCACTGCCTGCTGTACCTGCATGCTTACTTTCGGTGACTGATGTACAAGGACACCCAGATCTGGTTGTACTTCCCCTTTTCCTAACTTGACACCATTCAGATAATAATCTGCCTCCCTGTCCTTCCCTTTGTCTACAATTCACCTCCTCCTACAATGCAATGTAAATTTCTTGGGAGATATTTTCCACTATGAAAATGCCCATTTCCCTGCACATGGTCTGTATTCGTCCATCCCTGCCTGTTCATATGCCTCTATAGAATCATATCTGCTTCTGCCTATTCCCCTGACAGTGCATTCCAGACACATACCACTCTGTGCAAAATAACTTGTCTTGCAAATCTCCCTTAAACTTTGACCCCCTCGCGGTAAAATCTATCCCGTCGACTATTTTGACATTTCCACCCTGGGGGAAAAAAACTCTCACTAAATACCCCATCTAAGTTTCTCATAATTTTAATATACTTCCATTAGATCACCCTTCCTTCTCTGACACTCCTGAGAAAACAATCCCGGAATGTCCAATTTTTCCTTATAGCTTAGACTTTTTAATCCAGGCAATATCCTGGTAAATCTCTTGTGTACCCTCTCCAAAGCTTCCATATCCTTCTGAACTGACCAGGACTGCACACAATATTCCAAATGTGGTCTAACTAAACTATCATACAGCTGCTGTATGACTTGCCAACTTTGCTATTCACCACCTCAACTAATAAAGGCAAGTGTACTGAACGTCTTCTCACCACCCTATCTACTTGCGTTGCCATTTTCACAAAGATGTGGACTGGTGGCCAAGATCCCTCTGTAGGTCAATGCACTTTAGAGCCATGTCATTTACTGTCTTGACTTCCTCTAAAACTTAGCAACACATGCTGATCCAAGCTGCAGACAATAAAAACTATTTGGATGAAAGGTCATAGATCTGAATCCTGTTTCTGTGATGTATCTCCCTATGACACTATGGTATCTCATCCTAAGTCCGGGAGAAACCAAGATCAATAGTGGCACAAACCTTACGAGCCAGATTGTCTACTCCCTCTCCAATTCTCTTGTATAACATCCAATTAAAAATGTCAACCAAAATTCATCCAAAAAATACCAACACAAATTCGAATTTATATAGGGAATTAATCAGTCTTCATGCCACCTCACTTGTGGGTAAAATTCTTCAGATTGAAATCCATCCCAACAGAGCTTACTTGGAAGGAAAGTGCATTGACTACAGTTACAGTTTAGTTTATCATCACGCGTCCCAAGGTACAGCGAAAAGCTTTTGTTGCATGCTATCCAGTCAGTGGAAGGACAATACATGCTTACAATCGAGCTATTTACAGTTTATAGATACATGATAAGGGAATAACGTTTAGCTCCCTTAATCTGGAGGTGTGCGTTTTCGCACTTCTATATCTTTTGCTTGATGGAAGAGGGGAGTAGAAGGAGTGGCCAGGGTGACTTGCCATACTGATTGGTGCTGTTCCTGCCGGTTACGTTCAGACTGCACCAATCACCTACTGGTGCTGTGCAATAATCCAGCAGTCCATATTTATGACAAGGTTAGCACAATGATTCACCCGTTAGACGGTGATTAGTGTGGAGCTTAGTGTGTGACCTGAGTCCTCAGTCCCACTGTACTGCATCAGATTTATCGGAGAAACATTGCAAGGTAATTTGTAAAAGCCTGTCCCTTGACTTGGAAATTCTACCCACCGGCACATCATGAATGCAAAATATCTTTAAAAGGCAAAATTCCCCGGTAGCACTGCAGCCCATGATTCAACATCCATCATTGTAAGTTGTTTAAATGCAGGAATAGGATTCAGAATGAGTTCTTCCTCTCTGTGTTACCCTTCATCCTACAACCTGACAGCCTGATGACCTTCACTGACATATCATTTCTCCTTGTATACTCTCAGAACAGAATCTTCCAATCTTTCTGTGTGTCGGGTAATGGGATCCAAGAGAAAAATCACAAAAGACTTACATGCAGCAAATGTATCACCTATGGTCTTCAGTGGCTCTCGAAATAGCAAAGAAACACCTTGCATTCGTTCCACTTATGAGAAGAGCCAAGTGGGCATTTTTTAAAAAAAAGGTGCAATGTCTCCAGTAAGTACACAAGTCTCCAGTCATAATTCGTAAGGACTTAACAGTATTGTGGTTAAGTATATCTTCAGATTTTATTGAGGTGGTGGAAAACATGTAATTTAAAAAATATTTTAGTATGTTGTGCTATGTTTCTTAAGTAAATCAACACTTTGAAGCTATAATTATTCTTTTAAAAGAATGGGTATATTTATTTACTGGATTTATTAGATATAGATTTTTTTTTCTTGAAGAGGAATTATGGCTCATTCCTCATATTGGCAGAAGCTGGGAAATGATGTACTGCAGGGATTTGTAGAGTCATCTTATACTCCCCGTGACCATGTGGGTTACTCAAGGTGTTTTGGTTTCCTGCAACATTCCAAAACATGTGGGTCTGTAGGTTGATTACAGTCGATCATACCTCTTGCATAGATGGGTGCTAGAATTTATGTTCATAAGTCATTGGAACAGAACTAGGCCATTCTACCCATCAAGTCTTCTCCGCCATTCAATTATGGCTGATCTATCTTTCGCTCTCAACCCCATTCTTCTGGCTTCTCACCGTATTCTTTGACACCTTTACTAATCAAGAACTTCCACTTTAAAAATACCCAAAGACTTGGCATCCATACCCATCTGTGGCAATGTATTCCACAAATTCACAACTCGAGAATCTTGGGGATTGGGGAGGTGTCATGATGGGAAAGTGGAGAGAATTTAAAAAATGGGATTAGCGTAAACAGGTACTTGATGGTTGGCATGGAAACGGGAAGCTGAAGGGCCTATTTTGATGCTGCATGAATCTATGAATTCACAGCTAATCATTGACCCATATTATTGTGTATTAAACTAATTTCCTTTGGACCTTGTTCGAATCCCTGATCTGTTGGGCAGCCAAAGGAACAATCCATTCGCAGGCCACTGTTCATGGGGTTTCAAGTTCATTCCAGGGCTGCCAATATCATTGGTAAGGCCATCAACTATAATTGCCCTTGGACTGAAGGGATGAGATGATTGTGCTTATGTATAGCATGATTTCACTGCATTGTATGCAAAACATTGCATTTTACTGTATTTAGGTACATGTGACAATAACGTCGCTTCCATCTATTACTACTAAGTAGGCCGGACCGAATAAAGATGCTAGTTTTCCTTCTCCAATGAACATCAGTGAATCCTTTATTTTATTATGGTCAGATCGTTTCTTATGTCAGAACCAGAATCATTATTGGTGCAGTGCTTGACGTTAACAGCTTTAGGAAGTCAGTCTAGCTCTCTCTGCCAGCTGGGCGGTCTTAACGCATGGGCCTGATGGGCACTTGCCCGGGGCCCCACGAGCATAGGGGCCCCATGCTGATCTGTGTATGTTAAGTGACTTGCAATAAATAAATACTACTTTAAAAATGTAGGTTCAATAAGTGCTTTTTTCGCAACATTTTCAGTCCCTAAGTGCTTCTCACAGCGATCTGTAAGTGCTTTTCACAACAATGTAGCACCCTAAGTCCATCGCTAAGTGCTTTTCGGTAAGTGCTTTTCGCCGGCACGACAGGGGGGGGGGGGCTGGTAGGGAAAGGGGGGTGGGGGAGAGTAACGGTAGGGGCCCCAGTACACTGCTTTGCCCGGGGGCCCATAATGCTGTAAAAACGGCCCTGTCTGCCTGGTCATCTTTATGCAGTTTACTTCATATTCTCCCACCCTTTCTCAGCTGCCTAGCTGAGACCTAAGCAAGTCATTTGGAGACCAGAGTGCTCATCATAAACCTTTACTGATAATATTTTCCTTTGGAAATGTAATCCTCTTGCTCACCATCCCATCACCGGCCTTTCCTTTTTATTCCTTTCTTGTCCTGGATCTGGAATATCCGAAATGCTGTTAATCTCCAGAGAGATGTAAACAGAAAACATACCCTAATCACCAACCTTCACATCTCTTTCTGGACATCACAAAGCATTTTATAGCCAACAAAGTGCTTTTAGAGGGTTGTCACTGTTGTAATAGTGTAGCGATAACTCCTTCTAAAATAGCAATGTGATACCGAACAGACTTCACTGTTCTGCAGGTCTTCAAGGAATAGATATTGTCCAGAACACCAGAAATAGTTCTCCTAAAGTTTACAGAGGGCTTACGGCACAGAAACAGACCATTTGACCCTGCGTGACTAGACAAACTTTTATCCCTCTACTCCAGCCTCATCCTGGCTTTCCTCATCTACATATATCAGTCTGACATCCTCTTTCTCTTCTCACACTCAGGCTTGCCTCTCCTCCCTTAAATGTGTCCATATTACTTACCCCAACTCCTTCCTGTGGGAACGAGTTCCACATTCCTTCCATTCCAAGATGCAGATGTTACATTCCTGTCGGTTATTTATATGAATGGTCTCCCCACTGTGCAAGTTTCTTCATGTCCTCCTAAAGTTTGCTGTAGTCAAATGACTAACCACCAGCTCCCTCTACCCATCTTCCCTCCCCTCAATATGTCTTTTGGATATATTTTTGTGCTTAGAGTCATAGAGTCATAGAGTGATACAGTCTGGAAACATGCCCTTCGGCCCACCTTGCCCACACTGACCAACATGTCCCAGCTACACTAGTCCCACCTGCCTGCGCTTGGCCGATATCCCTCCAAACCTGTCCTATCCATGTACCCATCCGACTGTTTCTTAAACATTGGGATCGTTCCAGCCTCAACTACCTCCTCTAGCAGCTTGTTCCATACACCCACCACCCTTTGTGGCTGTATGGCTGTAATTTATATGCAGCAACGGTGCCAACACTGATTCTATAAAACATCACTGTCCACCTCCTCCCACTGTCAATGGCTGGTCTTTGTGCACATTCCCTGCTTTCTGTCCTGAGGTTGATAATCCATTCTATTACTTTCTCCCTGACTGGACTCTTTGACTTATTTACTCATCTCTGGGGAACCTTATTAAAGGCTGGATAAATCCTCACAGGTCCCCAGGTAACAAACAGGTTCTGATTTTCTAGGTCAATGTTGTTCGTAAGTAGAAAAATACACCAAAAAAAATCACACAATATGGAAATAACATTTCCACAGTGATATGGTGAAAGGCATCAAAAAGCACGTAAGACTGATAGCAAATGAACAATAACTAAAGGAAACTAGTTATGCCGCTTGTTGAAATGAACACAGATGTATGTCGGACTTTTGAACAATAATATTGTGGGAGATTGTTCATATTTAGAGTTTTTGAGAAATTGGACGATTGTAACTCGAGTATGGCCTGTACATCTTTAAGAGCTCTGGTCACATTCATAAGCATTGCACTTTGATATAATGTCAAGGATGGCAAACATAGCTTTGATTTTAATGCTTCATCCTAAATCAACCCAATGATAGTACAACTCTCCCTTTGTAATTCACAGGACCTTTATGTTTAATGCCTGGAGGAGGATTTGAACTCAGAACCTCTCTATCTTTCATATCTAGTTTTCTTTTCTAGAGGTGAGTGCTGTCCCTTGGGACACAGCTAATGGGATGTATGGATAAATGTCCTCTGTGACTGATTCAAAATGACTTGCTTACTTCCTCAGGCTTTCAACCCAAATTATTTCTCATAATCAATTTACAATCTATTTTTGCTCTTTTAACAGTGATCTGTTTGTGATATTCTATTTTTAATCATCTGACCTGTCATCTTTGTAATTATGTCGGGCACATAACAACAATATTGTTACTTAAATAACCTGGAATGGAATCATCTTTTATATAATAGACCACAATGAATTTGATGATTTGGTCCTCACACATTGAAGACACTTACACTCATATTCCCTGTGTGATAATTAACAGTGCAGCCTAATAAAGGCACAACACCATAAAAACTCATTACGTTGTTCAAAAATCAATTAAACGATAAAACGAAGCAGAATTTATAGCACAAAAATCGGATAATGTCAGTGATGATCTCTTTGGTGCCTTTAATCGTTTTTACTCCATTCACACTATCAATATATTTTTATACTGCCTCCCTATGTTTCTTGACAAACTTCCTTATGTATGTACAGGTGTACTTGCACTATTCCCCACAATCTCTCTACCAGCCAGCAACTTGCATATTCTAAACACCTGTTCTAGGAATAAATCTATTTTGAATTTTATGTTCCATTTATTTGCCTTCACTTTATATTTAAGCCCCTTAGATCTGAAAATCAATAAGTAAAAACCGTATGGTAGAAATTAGTCCTCTCCTATTTGTACGGTGCAGTGGACTTCTACGATTAGCTTGATCCGAATTTCCGAAGAGGAGTTTCACCTGCTCAGTATACTATATTGTCCAGTTATTGTATGAGGATATTTTTCTGTCTATTGCTCTCTGTGTCATAGTTCGGAAGTTCACAATTAGATCACTCAACAATATTGTGCAGGAGGGAACAGCAGATGAAGGTTTACACCGAAGATAGACACAAAATGCTGGAGTAACTCAGAGGGTCAGGCAGCATCTCCGGATAGAAGGAATGGGTGATGTTTTAGGTCGGGACCCTTCTTCAGATTGAGAGTCAGGGGAGAGGGAGACAGATCAGAGTCAGGGGAGAGGGAGAGGGAGGCAAGGTCAAGTCAAGTCAAGTCAAGTTTATTTGTCACATACACATACAAGATGTGCAGTAAAATGAAATGGCAATGCCTGCGGATTGTGCAAAAAAAATTACAATTACAGCATAAAAATTAAAATTAATACAGAAAAAAAATGTAGTCCCTGGAGTTATAATAGTTAACAGTCCTGATGGCCTGTGGGAAGAAACTCCGTCTCATCCTCTCCGTTTTCACAGCATGACAGCGGAGGCGTTTGCCTGACCGTAGCAGCTGGAACAGTCCGTTGCTGGGGTGGCAGGGGTCCCCCATAATCTTGCTTGCTCTTGATCTGCACCTCCTGATGTATAGGTCCTGCAGGGGGGCGAGTGTAGTTCCCATGGTGCGTTCTGCTGAATGCACTACTCTCTGCAGGGCATTCCTATACTGGGTAGAGCTGTTCCCAAACCAGACTGTGATGTTGCCGGACAGGATGCTCTCTACAGCCCCAGAGTAGAAGCATTGAAGGATCCTCAGAGACACTCTGAATTTTCTCAGCTGTCTGAGGTGGTAAAGACGCTGCCTTGCCTTACCCACCAGTGCGGCAATGTGTGTTGTCCATGTCAGATCCTCTTTGATGTGGACTCCCACGTATGGGAGATAACGAGAGATCAAAAGGGAAAAAGTTCAAGGAAAATGTAGAATAGATCATTGTTAGCTAGGAGAAGGTGACAAGAAGCATACAAAGATAAAATTTAATCAGGAAGACAGACTGGTTGGAGAACTACAACAACAATATTCTCTTCACTGGAGGAAAGAGGAAATATTTTTTTGGAAAACCTGTTCTGGAGTTCCCGAAAGTATTGATTTTCTCTCTGGACGCTCATAATACAACAAACAATATTTAATGGAAAGAGAACCAGGAATCATCACTGGATTTGCCTATCTTCTTCCAAGCCCAAACTCCAGAATGCCTATTTCAATAAACACTGGTAATAACACCTGAATGTGGCAAAAACACATGTGGCGACTCACGAGTACAAATTTAATTAGTGTTGTTAATTAATCCACTGCACCAGCATTTGAAATAACAAATTTGTGCATGATTGCTGTTAATGCGATTTTAGTGCTATTGTTAACAGCATTAGTGTTTGGAAGTGTCCAAAGTTTTCCCATCCTATTTCAGGAACACTTTTCATTGAATGCTTTGCACAATTTCCCTTGTGGGGGATGAGAACAGCTTCCTCTCGTTCCAATACCACTCTTTATCAAATACTCACGTGCTTACCCATTAGATCATACGTGAGTGCAGCTGACCGGTTCTCTAAGGAATAGACAAGATGCTTGAGGTGGAGCTGTAATGCTGGAGAGTGTTGCTTAAACAGGAGTAAAGATAGCTCAACTGGCACGGGAGTAATGGTGAACAATTCATGGGCATGAGGTGTAAATGAACTTAGGTGCATGGATAGTGGAGTATGTAATTTTGATCAGAGATGCATCAAACCATTATAACTAACAGAAACAAAGGCAGTAAAGCCCCATGGTCTACACTTTGGTATGGCCCAGTGTCTTGTTGTGTTAGATGTGTGGATCCCAGAAGTATGCAGCCATATGCATGCACAGAGTGAAGATGCTATGAGGCTATGAGGTTGCAGGGTGACTTGGACAGGTTGTGTGAGTGGGCGGATGCATGGCAGATGCAGTTTAATGTGGATAAGTGTGAGGTTATCCACTTTGGTGGTAAGAATAGGAAGGCAGATTATTATCTGAATGGTGTCAGGTTAGGAAAGGGGGACGTACCACAAGATCTGGGTGTCCTAGTGCATCAGTCACTGAAAGGAAGCATGCAGGTTCAGCAGGCAGTGAAGAAAGCCAATGGAATGTTGGCCTTCATAACAAGAGGAGTTGAGTATAGGAGCAAAGAGGTCCTTCTGCAGTTGTACAGGGCCCTAGTGAGACCGCACCTGGAGTACTGTGTGCAGGTTTGGTCTCCAAATTTGAGGAAGGATATTCTTGCTATTGAGGGCGTGCAGCGTAGGTTTACTAGGTTAATTCCCGGAATGGCGGGACTGTCATATGTTGAAAGACTGGAGCGACTAGGCTTGCATACACTGGAATTTAGAAGGATGAGAGGAGATCTTATCGAAATGTATAAGATTATTAAGGGGTTGGACACGTTAGAGGCAGGAAACATGTTTCCAATATTGGGGGAGTCCAGAACAAGGGGCCACAGTTTAAGAATAAGGGGTAGGCCATTTAGAACTGAGATGAGGAAAAGCTTTTTCAGTCAGAGAGTTGTAAATCTGTGGAATTCTCTGCCTCAGAAGGCAGTGGAGGGCCAGTTCTCTGAATGCATTAAAGAGAAAGCTAGATAGAGCTCTTAAGGATCGTGGAGTCAGGGGGTATGGGGAGAAGCCAGGAACGGGGTACTGATTGAGAGTGATCAGCCATGATCACATTGAATGGTGGTGCTGGCTCGAAGGGCCGAATGGCCTACTCCTGCACCTATTGTCTATTGTCTATTGTCTACTGACTGGTCCCAATCCCAGGCTTATCAACTGTCAAAGCTCTCAAAGAACTTGAATGTTTATGCATGTCAAAAATGCCCAAAGAAAAAGAAAACTGAAACCTCATTGCCTGACTTGCTCGGTATTCCAAGCACTTTTGTGATTGAGCATATTTGGTGATGGAGTGGTTACGTGGTCCGACACTTAACTTGCTGTCAAGTACGACATCAAGGTTGTAAGCAGTTCAGTTAGCCTTGGACAATAAGTAGGTTCTTGCTTCCACCATCCATTCAGGCACAAGGATGTGCAATGTTGCAACCTTGCAGACAAAGTTTAGTTCCACTTCCTCTGGCCTGTCCAAACAACCTTAAATCTCCCAAGCCTACCACAATGCAGAGGTTGCAGCTCTGTTCATAAGGTCAGAAGTGATAGGAGTAGAATTAGGCCATTCGAACCGTCAAGCGTACTCCGCCATTCAATCATGGCTGATCTATCTCTCCCTCCTAATCCCATTCTCCTGCCTTCTCCCCTTAACCTCCGACACCTGTACTAATCAAGACTACTGTCAGACTTTATGAAAACTGTGAATCCCAACTCTAGGCTCAAACCTAGAGCTTGTTGACCAACAGTGGGAAGAAAGAATTACTTGCACTTTAGAAGAATCTTTCAGAACATCTAAAGCAATTGCCTGGCATGGTGACACAGCAGTTAGTGCTACTGCCTCACAAATCCAACTATAGTATTTGTAAGGAGTTTGCACATTCTTCGTGCCACTGCTTAGGACCTCTGCCTTATCTTTCTCTTGATCTATCTGCCTCTGTTGGGCCTCGCTGTGATCGACTAAGCCAGTCCTAAACCACCTGAAGGCATTGTTACTGTACCAGTGTCCACTGATCCTCACCAGTTTGAAAGTCACCATGGTAGCTGGGAAATTTATATTCAGGTGATTAAATAAATCATGAATTCAAGGAGTGATGAAAACCCATTTGGTTCACCAATATCATCCAGAAAAGAATATCTGCTATCCTTTTGCACAGTCTGGTCAGCATGAGAACCCAGACCCATCGCCATGCCTGACTCTTATCTGTTTCTTCATTTTGGGGCAATTTGAGATGAATGATGAATGCAGGTATTGTCCATTATGCATCCCGTGAAAGTGTATAAATAAGTAAGTGTCTGCCAGGCATACTTCACTCATCAAACGCGGCCTTTGTTTGTTAATTGGTAACACGGGTGACTCTAATTCTAACCTTTAACTTATCAATCTTTAGCTGTGAGGAGCTAAATGTGGAAGGTACATCATAACCCAGTAAATCACTTGACCACTTGGCAAACAGGGCAACGTTACACGCTTCTACTTAATCGAGCCATGGCATGAAGCACACAAATAAATTCCTGGCCTGGTTAATAAGGAGATTAAGCAATTTTGTTCATTCAGGGTTAGATGTATCTCTGATTAGTGTAATGGGACTCTGTGTAAATGTTGTACTTCAGCATGAAGGGAAGAACATTTCACCTTGGGAAGGCAGATGTTCCCAAACAGGAGAAGCTGAACCACAAAGAAAGTCTTACGGCTTGTGTCCTTGTACATGCTTCCAGATGCCAGAGGAAAGGTCAACAGGCATAGTACCAGATTTTTTCTACTCAGATCAAAGCATCCTGCCTGCAAAAACCTCCAACATATATGGTGGTGCAATTACTGCGCCACTAAAGTAGTTTACTTTCGTTTTGTTTAGTTTAGTTCAGAGATACAGAGTGGAAACAGGCCCTTTGGCCCACTGAGTCTGTGCTGACCAACGATCATTAATGCACTAGTTACATCCGACACACCAGGGGCAATTTACAGAAGCCTCCTCTTGAATGTCACTAAAACAAAGGAGCTGATTGTGGACTTCAGAAGGGCTAAACATCCAAGGACGTACACGCCACTGGAGATAAATGGGTCTATTGTGGATAGGGTGAGCAGTTTCAAATACTTGGGAGTCCGCATCGCAGAGGATCTGACGTGGGCAACGCACATTGCCGCACTGGTGGGTAAGGCTAAGCAGCGCCTTTACCACCTTAGACAACTGAGGAAATTCAGAGTGTCTCAGAGGATCCTTCATTGCTTCTACTCTGGGGCTGTAGAGAGCATCCTGTCCGGCAACATTACAGTCTGGTTTGGGAACAGCTCTGCCCAGGACAGGATAGCCCTGCAGAGAGTAGTGCGTTCGGCAGATGGCACCATGGGAACTACACTCGTCCCCCTGCAGGACCTATACATCAGGATGTGCAGATCCAGAGCAAGCAAGATCATGAGGGACCCCTGCCACCCCAGTAACGGACTGTTCCAGATGCTACGATCAGGCAAACGCCTCCGCTGTCACGCTGTGAAAACGGAGAGGATGAGACGGAGCTTCTTCCCACAGGCCATCAGGACTGTCAACTTTTATAACCCCAGAGACTAAATTTTTGTCGACAATAATAGTAACTTATTAACTTTATTTATATGCTGTAACTGTAATTCTTTTTGTGCACAACCCGCAGGCATTGCCACTTTCATTTCACTGCACATCGTGTATGTGTATGTGACAAATAAATTTGACTTGACTTGACTTGACATACAAACCTGCACGTCTTTGGGATGTGGGAGGAAACTGGACATAACCTGAGATGCTGCCTGCCTGACCTGCTCAGTTACTCCAGCATTTTGCGAATAAATACCTGATCTCAAGTATTGTCTGTTTGGAGTTTGCACATTTGCCTTGTGACTTCACAGGCTTCTTCTGCGTGTTCTGCTTTCCTTCCACCTCCCAAAGACCTACTGGTAGAATCTGTGGTTGCTGGTAATGTGTGGATAATAAAATGGGATTAATGCAAATGTATGTCGAATGAACAACATGGACTCGGTGGATCTAAGGGCCTGTTACTATATTATTTGACTCTCTGACTCCACGAGAGAGAGGGAGAGAGAGAGAGGGAGAGAGATTTAATGGTAAGAATCTAGCTTGATGCTCGCCATAAAGTGCTGATGGAATGCTGCACCACTGGAGCTGGTATTATTCAAAAGAGATATTAAACTCAAGTGCATCCTGTGCACTGTGATCAGTAAGCTCTTGATTTGTGTGATTGATCAGATGTACTGCTGTACATTGCCACTCTCACAGTGGATGCTTTCTTACCATACCCAAATTACTGGGCACGCTCAGAACAGTAAAGAGGAAATGCACAGAGTTCTTAGAGAGGAAATGAATTCATTTTACAACACGACCCACACTTAATTTGGATGATAAATAAGATTCATGTGGGCCAGTCCTCAGTTCCTTGTTTTTTGTAATATGTATTAATGATTTAAAGGGGCACACAATATACCCTCGCTGTAACGGACCATGGGGGGAGATAATGGTGTTTGTTATTGCCGATTGCCTGCTATAACTAAGTAAGGGATTACCGAGTAATGGAGTATCATTGTATAAGTAGAAAAAACTGAGAACTGCAGATGCTGGTTAACACGCAAAAAAAACAAGAAGTGCTGGTGTAACTCAGCAGGTCAGGCGGTATCTCTCGAGAACTTGAAAAAGGTGAAGTTTCGGGGTGAGGACCTTCTTCAGACTCTCAGTCTGGAACTGGGCTTGGAATCCAGGTGAGTTGACGGCCGCGGCATGCAGGCACTGGGGTAGAGGCGAGGATCGGCGGAGTCACTGGACCTGGCTCGCGGGTAGTCAGAGTGCAGGTAAGGGTTGGCGGTGGCGGTGATGGCGGCGAGCATGGACTGGAAGCGGCTGAGGAGGCTGTGTGACCTGGCGGTGGCACCAGCCAGCCTGGCCTGGAAGTGGCCGGGGAGGTAGTGTGGGCCGTGGGTGGCGTTGGCAGCCCGGCCTGGCGGTGAGCATCGGTAGGTCCATCCGCTATAGCCAAAATCAGTTATAAAGATGTCTATAAAAATAAGGATTTTCTGAATAGAAGAAATTCACAGATAACACAAAAACTGGCTGAATAATTGAACATGAGGAGGAAGGCTTTAGACAGCAGGCTAATACAGAGGGGCAGATCAGTTTGGAAAATGCTTGGCAAACAGAGTTAAATGTAGAAATGTGTGAGGTTTTGCACTTGGGAAGTTACAAACGGAAATATACTATATGTGGGAATGTGTTGAGTGGTATGGAGTGACAAAGAGCATTGGAGGTTATGTCCATATATCATTAAAGGTAGCAGAGCAGGTCATAAAGTGACTGAAATGCCATCCATGATGCTTTCACCTGTTAGCCGAGGCATAGAAGATTAAATGTGAGCAAGTTATGTTACTACAATCTATAAACAAACTTGACAACAGGTTGAAATACAGTTCGGGTTTCACTCCACTGCAAAAGAAAAACTATAATTGCACTGGAGTGCTCAGTCATAGATTTATAGAACACAGAAACAGATCCTTCAGCCCAATTTGTCCACACTGACCATGGGGATTGCATGAGCTAGTCTCATTTGTCTGCATTTGGCCCATATCCCTCCACAATCTTCCTATCCATCTATTGTCCATGGATGCAGAGGAGATTTACAAAAATATTGCTAGGACTGGACAAAGAATAAACATGTGGAAAGATGGATAAACTAGAAGTATTTTTTTCTGGGACAGAAGAGACTGAGAGGAGATTTATTTGTGGTGTATAAAATTATGAGGTATCTGGTGAGAGTGAAACAGGATGCTTCATTTCTGTGTATCATAATTGTTGTGTGTTACCAGGACTGGAAAATTGTAATAATAACGAAAAGATGAATAAACTAGGGTTCTTTTCTTTAGAATCGAGGAGACTGAGGAAATACTTATAGGAAAGTATAAGTATACTTTATACTGAGGAAATATTAATATGTTGGGAGTAGATAGGAGAGACCTAGTTTTCTTAGTAGAGAGATCAAAAATCAGGGGGCAAAGAGTTTAGTAACTGGTGGGATCCAGAATATGTTAGGGGTCAGCAACTCACTGTACAAAAAGATGATGGAGGCAAAATCCTCATCACATTTAAACAGCACTTGGATATGGACTTGAAAAGCCATGACCTGCAGGACTACAGATCTAATGTTGGAAGGAGGATGACGTTCATCAGGCCAAATGTCCTCCTTCTCCCCATACATTTTTGAGTACTCCATAAATGATCTGCCTTCTTGGATGGACATGAAAATTCTAACGAATAATCTCAGAGAGCAGGGCAACTGTTCCCGATGTCGATGGGCATCTTTATCTATCAATCAACGATTCCCCAAATTATCTGGTCATTGTCGTTTTACTCTTTGCAGGAGACTGCACTGTGAAAATGATCTGATGTGTTTCCTCTGTGCCAACACTTCAAATACGATAAAATGTTCTCAGATGTTGTGAAAGCTGCCCCCACCATATAAATGTAAATCTTTCAATTACATTTGCTGTCATCATTATGGAATAGATATTTGCATTCCGACATCTCAAAGTAACAATTTTTTTGTCCACACTCCTAAAACATTTCCAGTTAACATATCAAAACACATCCTTCATATACTATTTAATGTACAGTATTTCAGGGATGAGAAATCTTTAATTTGATGTCTATCTGATATTCTGTATCACTAATCCATACATTGAATTATCATTTTACATTGTCAAGGTTCTTTACATTTCCATGTAAGTACCACATATATATTTCAGTGACACTTACAAGAGAAAGAAATTGGTACTTGGATGCATGTGCTAAACCTATCCACCCGGTTACGAAGGCACTTAAAAGCAAAAGTGAGATATTTGAAAGTTAAGTTACGGCTTAACTAATTAACAACCAACGTGCGTAGGTAAGAACATGTAGTGTGGGGTGAACGGTTCATATACTCAATTCATAACATAGGAAAATGTTCAGAATAAAATAAATGCAGGAATGGGTCATCAGGCCCTTTGAGCATGCTCTGCTATTCAATGAGATCATGACAAATCCTCTGCTTTCTGTTACATTTTGTCATTCAGTCTCCATTTTCATTAATTCATTTTAAGCGGACACATCTTCTGACCTTACAAGAGACATGAATGCCGGAATCTAGAGCATAAAACAAATTAAGAGACGAACAGTGGGTCAGGCAATATCTTTGGGGGAAACTGGCATCCATTTCCTTCTACAGATGCTGCCTGACCTGTTAGGTTCCTCTAGCAGTTTGTTTTCTGATCTATTCACTCAGATATACTCAGTTATTGAGCAGACACAACCACATTCCTGAGATTTACAAACCTACTGCAAAAAGAAAATTCTCATCTCAGTCCAGAAGGCCTAATATTTATTCTAAGAGTATTTATTCACAAAATGCTGGAGTAACTCAGCAGGTCAGGCAGCATCTCAGGAGAGAAGGAACGGGTGACGTTTCGGGTCGAGACCCTTCCTCAGTCTGAAGAAGGGTCTCGACCCGAAACGTCACCTGTTCCTTCTCTCCTGAGATGCTGCCTGACCTGCTGAGTTACTCCAGCATTTTGTGAATAAATACCTTCGATTTGTACCAGTATCTGCAGTTATTTTCTTATTCTAAGAGTATGCTCTGTGATCTGGTCCCTGTCATCTACCTGGTAATAAGTCAAGAGTCAAGTCAAGAGTGTTTAATTGTCATACATATTGACAACGAAACAATGAAATTCTTTCTTGCTGCAGCATAACAGACTTGTAAACACAGTACTTATAAATAACATAATAAACTACAAAAAAACAATAAATGAAAAATTCCATACTAGTGCAAAAGGCCCAAAGTCCTCAGTGCAAACAAGTGAATTCATAGTTTAGTGTTTTGTCATGGTCAGAGCCTGATGCTTTTTGGGAAGAAACTGTTCTTGAACCCGGAGGTTGTGGATTTCAGACTCTTCTACCTTCTTCCCAATGGTAGGAGTGAAAAGGACAGGATGGTGTGAATTAATAAAGTTTGTTGTCAAACTATACTTAGCACCTCAGAGGTACAAGAGACTACAGATGCTGTACTTTGGACAAACTGCATTGGAACTCAACTGGTGAGGCAGCATTTATGGAGGCTGAGCGATTGTCGACTCACAAGGTCAACTACCTCTCTATCTCCACAGATGCTGCCTCATCCCCAGAGCTCCTCCAGCAGTTTGTATTTTTGCACTGTGAGAATCTTGTACATGTTAGTGACATCATCTCATTATTCCAAAGTTAAATGAGTAGAGAGCTTTCATGGTAAAACAGCCCCTCTAATCCCAGAAATCAACTTAGTGAACTCACACCGGCCAGTCCCGAGAAATGGCTTGCTTTCTCTGGGGAAGAAAACCGAATTGCTCATGGTGCTCCAAAAAGGTCTTAGTAAAGCTCTATAAAATCTCACAAAGACATCGCTAATTTTGTACTCACTCATACATGCAAAAGGGATGAACTTTCCAATTGACTCTGATATTCATACATCACCTGGACAAGTTTCTCTGTATTCCAACTTCTCCATACATCAACAAAGAGTTGTAGAGTCACACAGCACGTAAACATGCCCATCGACCCAATCATTCCGCAGTGATCAAGTTGTTCCCACTAAGATAGTTCCATTTTCCCATGTTTGTCTCATATACGTCTACACCTTTCCTATCCATGTACCTGCCAAAATGTCCTTTAAATGCCATTATTGTACCTGGCTTAACCTCTTCCCCAGGCAGTTCATTCCATATACCCACCGATTTCTTTCCTGGAGCAGGGTGACCAAAATTGCACACACTACTCCAAACGCGGCTTTACCAATGTCTTGTTAGAACATCTCTAGTTGACCTCATTTGAAAACAAAACTATTCTGTTTCCCTATTTTTCTGACCAAAGTGCGCAGCCTCACATTTACCACCTTAAATTCTAACTGGCATGTTCTTGTACACTGGGTTAACTCATCTTTGCAACCTCCGCATCCTCCTCACAGCTCATCTTCGCACCTATCCCTTTATCATCAGGAAACCCGAATATATTAAACTCTAACTTGTGAGCAAATGTGGGCCCCATATCTGAGGAAGGATGTGCTGGCTCTGGAGAGGGTCCAGAGGAGGATTACAAGAATGATTCCAGGAATGAGTGGATTAGCAAATGATGAGCACTGGGCCTCTACTCGCTGGAGTTTAGAAAGTGAATAAGGGAACTTACAGAATAATGAAAGGCATAGATAGAGTGGATGTGGAAAGGATGTTTCCACTGGTGGGAGAGTCTAGGACCAGAGGTCATAGCCTCAGAATTAAAGGGTGCTCTTTTAGAAAGGAGGTGAGGAGGAACTTCTTTAGTCAGAGGGTATTTAATCTGTGGAACTCATTGCCACAGAGGGCTGTGGAGGCCGTCAGTGGATATTTTTAAGGCTGAGATAGACACATTCTTGATTAGAACGGGTGTCAAGGGCATTGGGGAGAAGGCAGGAAAATGGGATTCGGAGGCAGAGATTAGCCATGATTGAATGGCAGAGTAGACTCCATGGGCCGAATGGCCTAATTCTACTCCAAAAACTTGTGAACTTGTAACTTCTTGATCAAGTCTCATGTAGCAAACTATTCTCTCCCTTTAATTGCCAACTTTGTCTTGTGACTCCCTATTTTATATAAGAACAGCATTTTTTTAGTACAATACCTTATCAAATGCCTTTGAAATAACCAAACATACACATCCATTAATTTCCCCTTATTTGTGCTGTTAGTTACATCCTTAATAAAACTCCAGGTCAGACTTTTTTTTTTCTTATAGAACTGTCCAAAAGCATATAATTGTAGAGGGATACAGCATAGGAACAGGGCCTTCAGCCCATCAAGTCAGAATCCATTTACACTTATTCTGCTTTAGCCATGTTTTTCATTCTCCCATATTCTCAACAACTATGTAACTACCCGTTCCCCAGATTCTACTAATCACCTGCTCAACAGGGGTAATTTACAGTGGCCAAATAACCTACCAACCCACACCTCTTTGAAATGTTGGAGGAAACTCCACGGGGTCACAAGGGGATCGTGCAGACTCCACACAGAAAGCACCAGAGGTCAAGATTGAACCTGAGTCTTTGGAACTGTGAGGCAGCAGTTTGACTAGCTGCTCCACTGTGTCATCCTGTGACCCCAAACCGTCAGAGACTCCTCCTCACTCACCACATTCAAAACATCACTGAAGTCTCACCTGTTCAGTACTGCCTTCAACCACTGAAGGTCTCCTCACCTTCTGTCTCCTTTCTCTGTTCGTTTATTTATTTATCTATTTATTCACTTCCCTATGTTCTCTAAATCCCTGTAAAGCGTCTTTGAGTATATGAAAAGCGCTATATAAATGTAATGCATTATTATTATTATTATTATTATCAAAATCTGTGTAAACTGTCCGAAACAATAATTTTGTTGACAGGTTACGTCAAGGTCATTGGACTATCCGTCCTTGTTGTTTCTTTCCCTCTATGTAGAACAGTATACAGGGAAGACAGAGGCTCAAAAGAGTGAAAAAACTGTACCGTGAACGAGGTAGCAGTGTTTGGACCAGGTGGCCATTTCAATTCATTAATCTCCATGCAATTAAACAACAAATAAGTAAAGGGGCTTAGAACGACTAATGTCATCATGCACATTTCTTCTGAAATATCTTTTCCCAAGGACACACGTTATATATTTTGTTACCTATTTGATTTGTTTCCATGGAGACTGTGGGACAGTTTTATTTTAATGTGAAGCTAGACAAACACAGTTTTTCTGAAGGAAAGTTATCCTCAAGGCCTTGTACAGATTCACTGGGGCATGCATGAGTGTGCCTAATTAATATTTAAACTGAACTAGGATGGTGCCCTTTCCTGATACCACCAGGGATTTTTGAAATGTTGTGTAAGGTACAGATGGTACAGTACAAATACACTAACAGGGAGGTGGGAGATACCATTTGATCTGAGGCTGTCTGTAAGTCCCTGCCTAAATTATTTATTTATTTGGCTTCATTTCCCCTCCAAAGCTGGGATGGCTAAGTGTTTTCTTAAGAGATATGTCACAAAGCCATAATGCATTTTACCTTAGGGAGATCTGAAGGCACAACCCAGCCGAAGCTGGTTTGAGTCATGGAATCACACAGCGTAGAAACAGGCCCTTTGGCCCACCAAACCCATGCAGACCAGAAAGTACTCAAATACTACTTTATTCATACTCCCCACATTTGTGTCAACCCCCTCCGTTTCTACCACCCATCAACACACTAACTTA
Organism: Rhinoraja longicauda; assembly: GCF_053455715.1. Lineage (NCBI taxonomy): Eukaryota > Metazoa > Chordata > Chondrichthyes > Rajiformes > Arhynchobatidae > Rhinoraja > Rhinoraja longicauda. The sequence continues at coordinate 23,163,177 of NC_135959.1, forward strand.
CAGCGCCCAAGTAACCTATCAATGTGGAGATAACCAGAAAGAGGGAGAATGTGCAAACTCCACATGGACATCTCCAGAGGTCAGGATTGAACCCAGCTCACTGACGCTGTTGGGCACTTGCTCTACTAGCTGTGTTGCCCCCTTGCTGTGTACATTCAACAAAACTGCCGGCCTTTGTATACGTCAGCAATTGGTGGGTTTCCAATCAGGTGAGTGCAGAGTTCGAGAAAATTCTCTCAGCCAGAGACCCGGATTCAATGATGACCTCAGGCGTGGTCTGCGTCGTGCTTGTACTTTCTCCCTCTGTCCACATGTGTTTCCTCCTGGGTACTTAGATATCCTCTCCCAAAAAGGTACCGAGTGATACTATATGTTTAATGACATCGGTAAATTGCCCCTAGTCTGTAGATGAGTGGCTGTGATCCAGTTCAATTTAGTTTATTGTCACGGTACAGTGACAAGCTTTTGTTGTGTGCTAACTAGTCAGCGGAAAGACAATACATGATTACAATCAAGCCATTCACAGTGTACAGATACATGATTAGGGAATAAAGTTTAGTGTAAATTAAAGCCAGTAAAGTCTGATCAAAGATAGTCCAAAGGTTACCAATGAGGTAGATGGTAGTTCAGGACTGCTCTCTGGTTGTGGTAGGATGGTCCGGTTGCCTGATAACAGCTGGGAAGAACTGTCCCTGAATCATGAGGTGTGCTTTTTCACACTTCTTTTCCATTTGCCCGATGGGAGAGGGGAGAAGAGGGAGTGGCCACAGTGCGACTCGTCCTTGATTATGCTGAGGCCTTGTGGTATAATCTGATAGAATCTGGGAAGTGAGTGCAGGACGTTGAAGGGAATGTGGAGCGAATGGAAAAAAAGGGATTAATGTAGGATTAGTGTAAATGTATGCTTGATGGTCGGTGGTGACCAGATGGGCAGAACACTTTATTTCCGTACTGTATCTCTGAATGACTCGATGACAATGAAAAGTTAGGCAGCACGTTGTGTGGTAGCAGGAAGCTGTCCGGCTCCCCATTAAGCTGGGTGTGGGGCAAGTCAGGTCGAGTTTAGTGGCCTATGCACAAGTATGATGAGGTACCAGTACTTTGAAAATCTGTCTGATGTCTCTGCACCAGATCACAGATTGTAAGTGGAGTGTTTCTGCAGTGTGATGCCACAGGTAGTGAGTAACCAGTTAACTGAGAACTTTTAAAGTCTTAAAGTGTTTTTAATAGTTTAATTATTTTTGACCTTTAATCTCTCTGAAGTTCTCTCCATCTCTTCACATCTTTGCGAAGTCAGAAAATGTGTACCGACTCTAAATTGACGGGACCAAGTCTGACCTGGATCCACCTCTGCCTCCAGCTCTCACCCCACCAAACACATGACCACCTTCACATTCCAGATGTCCTGTGAAGAATCTGATTTGTTTTATCTGCAGCTTCCAGCTAATGGGTCAGTCTGAGCGTTTTTCAAGGCAGACGGGCAGTGCCTTCAGCTGATGGCTGACCCCACTGTTTCATAAATTAATTGAGTTATAAATCATGTTAACAGACCCTTGGGCCCAACTCGTCCTTGCCAACTAAGATGCTAATCCTATATGCCTGTGTTTGACCCATATCCCTCTACACCATTTTAAACTCTGTAATTGTACCACCTCGATCACCTGCACCGCCTCTTTTGCCAACTCGTTCCATAAATCCACCAGCTCTGTGTGAAAATAATTACATCTTTCCCCTCTCACCTTAAACCTATGCCCTTTAATTTTAGACTCTCCTACCCTGGGAAAAATGACTGTGACTATGCATCTTATCTAGGCTTCTGGTAATTTTATAAACCTCTATAAATCACTCCTCAGTCTCCTTCACTCAAGAGAAGACAGTCTCTGCTTCCTTCCTTATAATTCAATTGTGTGGAGATTGTTTGGCTAAAGGGAGACATGAGGAACTACAGGTGCTGGCATCTTGGGTAAAAAAACAAAATGGTGGAAAATCTCAGTAGGCCAGGCAACATCTGTGGAAGGATTGGATAGGCAAAGTATCAGGTTGGGACCCTTCTTCAGACTGATTGCAGTAGGTGGGAGAAAGCTGGCTAATGGGTTATTTCTAAATTTCTATTTTCTGAATGGGGAGAGAATCCAGAAATCAGAGCTGCATAGGGACTTGGGAGTGGTGGTGCAGGATTCCCAAAAGGTTAATTTACAAGTCAAATCAGTAGTAAGGAAGGCAAACACAATGCTAGCATTTATTTCAAGAGGGCTAAATTACAAAAACAGGGATGTAATGCTGAGGCTCCGTAAGGCGCTGGTCACGCCACATTTGTAGTATTGTGAGCAATTTGGGGCATCATATCTGAGTAAGAATGTGTTGGTTCTGGAGAGGGTCCAGAGGAGGTTTACAAGAATGATGCACTGGGCTTGCACTCGCTGGGGTTTAAAAGGTTTAGGGGGGGGGATCTCATTGAAACTTACCGAATAGTGAAAGGCTTGGATAGAGTGGATGTGGAGAGTCTAGGACTTGAGATCATAGCCACAGAATTAAAGGATGTTCTTTTAGGAAGGAGATGAGAAGCAATTTCTTTAGTCAGAGGGTGTTGAATCTGTGGAATTTATTGCCACAGAAGTCTGTGGAGACCAAGTCAATGGATATTTTTAAGGCGGAGATAGAGAGATTCTTGATTAGTCAGGGGTTGTGGGGAAAAGGCAGGAGAATGGGGATAAGAGGGGATAAGAATGATGATAGATCAGTCATGATTGAATGGCGGAGTAGACTTGTTGGGCCGGATGGCCTAATTCTGCTCTTACCTGTTCAAGTGCCTTTTAAATGCTGTTATACCACCGGCCTCCTCTAGCAGCTCATTCCATACATGCACCATCCTCTGAATGAAAATGTTGTTCTTCAGTCTTCTATTAAATCTTCCCCCTCTCACCTTAAACCTATGACCTCTGGTTCTTGATTCTCCTGACTGGTTAAAGGCATTTACCCTAATAATTCATTTGAATGATTTTATACAATTCTATTACATCACCTCTTCTTCCTGCGCTCCAGGGTATAATGCCCTCGTCTGCCCAAACTCTCCATATAGCTCTGGGCTTTAATCTCTGGCAGCCATCCTCATAAATCTTCCGTGCGCTATTTCCAGCTTAATGACATATTTCCTATAGCAGTGTGAGGGAAACTGGACACAGTACTCCAAATGGGGCCTCCTCACCAACATCTCGTATAACTGTAACATAACATCCCAACTTCCATACACAATACCCTGACTGATGAAGGCCAATGTTCAAGTAACCTTCTATACCTACCTATATACCTGTGCCGCCACTTTCAAAGAATGATGTAACTGTGTTCCTGGATCCCTCTGCTCTACAGCACCCCCTTCACTGTGAATTTCCTGCCCTGGTTTGACTTCCCAAAATGAAACATCTCATACTTATCGATATTAAACACCATTAACCATTCCTCAGTGCCCTTGCCCTGTTGATCAAGATCTGCCTGTAATTTTTTATAACCATCTGCACTATCTACAATATTACTTACTGTAGTGTCATCTGCAAATTTACTAATCATGCCTTGCACATTTTCATCTAAATCATTGTTATAAACCCAACAATGACAATGGTCCCAGCACCAATCCTTGAGGCACACCACTACTCCAAAAAAAAATCACGGGAAAAAAATCTGGTGCATATGTAAACCATGCTGCTAACTGGCACCTTCCAAGGCACACAGACGCCACGACCAAGAAAGCAACGCAACACCAAAATTTCCTCAGTAATTTCAACCCCGTCCCCATCCTTGAAGTAAAAAAAAAAACTGTTTCTCATTACCAGTGGTGCTTTGTAGCCAATGGAATACACACCTTTAAATCTCGGCATTGCTTTCAAATAGCCATATACAACATGGGGTGGCATGGTGGCTCAGCGGTAGAGTTGCGGCCTTACAGCACCAGAGACCTGGGTTTGATCCTGACCATGGATGCTGTCTATACAGACAATAGACAATAGACAATAGACAATAGACAATAGGTGCAGGAGTAGGCCATTCGGCCCTTCGAGCCAGCACCACCATTCAATGTGATCATGGCTAATCATTCTCAATCAGTACCCCGAGCTCAGAGTACCTCAGAGCTCGTACAGAGTCTGTACATTCGCTCCGTGACCGTGTGTAATTTCCCCAGGTGCTCCGGTTTCCTCCCACACTCCAAAGACATACAAATGTGTAGGTTAATTGGCTTCGGTAAAATTATAAATTATTCCCAGTGCGTAGGATAGTGTTAGTGTTCAGGGATCGCTGGTCAGCATGGGCTCGGAGGGCCAAAGGGCCTGTTTCGGCGCTGTATCCCTAAACTGAAAACAACTAAACTAAACAACTAGTTTGCAATCAGCAAATTCCCATAGACAACAATATGGTTACAGAGAGGTCATCTGTTACTTGAATGATATTGACCGGCTCAAACTGGTATGTATAAATGTACTAATGATTGCCTTTTCTGTAAACAAATGGTGAACTAATGGCACAAGCAGCATTAAACAGCTGGGTCTTAAAATAACCCGTTATATTAGCAGGCAGATGTTCAGATGTTCAGCATGTTTCCCTCATCAACCAACCGATTACTAAAATAAAGCTTCACCATAAGACAGCCAATGCTACAATTAAACTTGTGACAAAGAGATATTGTATGAGTCATCCTAATTATTTGTGTAAATACGATACTATGCTATACATAGTTATCTCCAGCTTCTGGTGTATATGCTGCTCCACAGAACAGTGGGGCACAGAATGTTCGATTTGGAGGAAAAGGTAGTCAAGCAGGACTACAGGAAAGCTGTGGTGTATTTGTGCCTTGTTATACAAAGAGGTTGTGTGGTCAGAATATGTAGTAATGTCATTGGATGTGTGTGTAAATACGAGCATTGTGTGTTCTCAGCTTTGTTGCTAAAATTATTCCATCAGTAACCTCCACCCTGAAATGTGTAGGAAGGAACTGCAGATGCTGATTTATTCTGAAGGTAGACACAAAGTGCTGGAGTGACTCAATTCATCAGGCAGCATCTCTGGAGAAAAAGGTGACATTTCAGGAAGGTACTCGAAAATTTGGTCCTGAAGTTGGGTTCTGACCCGAAACATCACCCATTCATTTTCTCCAGAGATACTGCCTAACCCGTTGAATTACTCCAGCGCCACAGTGTCTATCCGCCCAGAGATACCTTGCAAAGCCAAATCAGAAGTAGACTGAGGGAGTCTGCCTTTTTTATAATGTGGCCCTAGCTGTGAGAATAAATGGACAATAGGATTTATTATAGGCTGACAATAGTGAACTCCAATTCCATCAACTGGAATCGCATGTAGGTCAGATCATGTAGTGATTGAAACTTCATTTCCCTAGAGCTGCATTCATTAACGGACCAGGCAGTTTAGTGCAACACTCAAGCAGGTTCAAAAAAGGCATCATTGTATCACAGTCCAAAAATAATAATTCGGACAGATCACAATTTTTGGGTTGCCCTGGTGAGATTTAAACTTGCAATCTTTGATAGTACAAGGGGAGTAGACGACCCCTTAAAGATCAATGTGGTTGGCCATGTGTGGAGCCACAGGAGATAGGTGAGGTGTGGAATGAATGTTTCTCACCTGCATTTACTATGGAGAAGATAATGAAACCGAGGGAATGAAGGGAAATGAAGATTGATGTACTGGAAAATGACCAGGGTGTGAGTGGTCCTTGATACCTGGAGTGATAGCCACATTGCAAAAGAGGAAGTGTTGCTGGTCATATGGTACATTAAGGTGGATAGATCCCTGGGGCTTGATCAAGTGCATCCTACGACATTGTGGGAAGCTAGGGCATAAATTACTGAGGCACTGGTAGAGACATTTGTATCATTTTTAGTCACATGGTGGTACTGGAGGGTGGCTGATGCTATGCCTTTATTTAAGAATGTTATTTAATTTCTTTAATAAGTTTCTGGGCTTGTATGCTTGAGTGACTTCGCACGATTAGTAGTTGGGGGATGAAAGTTAGAAAAGAGAGCTGGGTGTGGGCCAAAGTCTAGCAAGTAACAGGGGGGGTGGGGGGTTGATTGGCAGATGGGTGGAGTAGGTGACAAAGCATCTCTTTTCCAGCTTTCTCCCCCCTCCCTGCTACAATTATCCTGAAGTAGGATCCCAACCCAAAACATCGCCTGTTCATTCCCTCTCGACAGGAGCTACCTGACCTTCTGAGTTACTCCAGCATTTTGTGTTTTGTTCGAATTTCCAATATCTACAATTAGTGCAAAAAGAGAAAATAAATTTAGAAGGATGAGAGAGGATCTTAAAGAGACATATGAAATTATAAAAGGACTGAACAAACTAGATGCAGAAAAAATGTTTCCAATGATGGGGTAGTCCAGAAAAGAGAGTTATAGCAACAGAGAAGGTGCTGATAAAATAACATGCAAGGGCAGTAACAAGGTCGATTAGAAGACTGGGAATACCTCCTTACCATATGAGAGGTTTGTTCAATCGTGGGCAGCTAACTGCAAGGGGTTAGCTGTTCTTGAATCAGGTGGTATTGCTTTCAAGCTTAGGTATCTTCTGCCCAATGGGAGAGGGAAGGAGAGAAAATGACTAGGGTGTGAGTGGCCCTTGATTATGAATTGAATTGAATTGAATAAATTTTATTAGCCAAGTATGTATACATACAAGGAATTTGTCTTGGTGCTTTGCTCGAAAGTAACGACACGATATAGAGTAGACAATTAAAAATAAAACATTATAATTTAAACATGTGAAGAATGAAATAAAATACCAGAGCAAAAGGAAGGTACAGACTTTTGGCTGATGAGTAGAGCTACTGCTCGTGGAAAAAAGGCTGTTTTTATGTCTGGTTGTGGTGGTTTTGACAGTCTGGAGTCGCCTTCCAGAGGGAAGTGCTTCAAAGACTTTGTGGCCAGGGTGAGAGGGGTCAGAGATGATCTTATCCGCTCGCTTCCTGGCCCTCGCAGTGTACAGTTCGTCGATGGGGGGAAGGTTGCAGCCAATAACCTTCTCGGCTGATCGAACGATGTGCTGCAGCCTCCGGATGTCGTGCTTGGTGGCTGAGCCAAACCAGACCATGATGGAGAAGGTGAGGACAGACTATATGATGGTAGTATAAAACTGGACCATCATTGCCTGTGGAAGATTATGTTTTCTCAGCTGCCGCAAGAAGTACATCCTCTGTTGGGCCTTTTTGACTGTGGAGTCGATGATGGCTCCTCATTTAAGGTCCCTGGAGATGATGGTTCCAAGGAACTTAAATGACTCCACAGATTGGACTGTGGTGTTGTTGATGATGAGTGGGGGGAAGGGAGGGAGAGCTCACCAAAAGTCTACAATCAATTTCACTGTCATAAGAGCATTGAGCTCCAGGTTGTTGCAATGGCACCAGGACACGAGCTGTGTCATTTGCTGTCTGTAGGCCGATTCCTCCCCATCCTGGATCAGTCCAATCAGGGTTGTGTCATCCGCAAACTTAAGCTTGACAGAGGAGTCTGTGGAGGTGCAGTCATTGGTGTAGAGAGAGTAAAGGAGAGGGGAGAGTACGCAGCCTTGCGGTGCTCCTATACTGAGAGGCAGCGGGTCCGAGATGTGCTTTCCCAGCCTCACATGTTGCGTCCTGTCTGTCAGGAAGTTGGTGATTCATTGACAGAGGGGGTTCAGGCACAGTCAACTGGGAGAGTTTGGAGTGTAGAGCTAAAATCCACAAACAAATATTGGCTGCTTCCCCAAAGCAGGGTATGGTATAGATGGAGTCAGTGGAGTAATGCTGCTTTACATGATGGACTGGACTGTGTCATTATCTTCCTACAATTTCTTGTAGCCTTGGGGCAAGCATTTGTCATGCTAAACTGTGATGCATTTGGATAAGATGCTTTCTGTGATCCATTTGTTGAAATTAGGAAGATCCATTAGGGACATGCTGAATTTCCTTACCGCTCTGGGGATTAGATGTATTGGTGTGTTTTCTAGGCTGGAGATTCATTATTGTTGGACCAGGTCAAATATTAACACACAAATTTCCCAATACAAGGAACCTTAATTACAAAGTAGTCACTATACAGGAAGAATATGACAGTAGTAAAAAAGGAAGAAAAGGGCATTAACAAGATTGCCAGGGTGAATTAATTCTAATTATGAGGAAATACTATCGAGATTTGGGTTATTTTTTTGGAGCAGAGGGGACAGGGTAAATTTAACTGAGTTGGACAAAATGATGAACTAAATGTGAACAGAAAGTACTGGGAGCGATGGCATAAGATAATCAGCAAGGAATGTGGACAAAGTTGACAAATAAATAATTTGACTCATGGAGTGATGGGAACTGAACCACAGTACCTACGAATGTGATGAAGGCAGACATTTTAATCTTATTTAAAATGGATCTGGATGTGTTCCTGAAGCTGGAGAGATTAACTAATTGAAAGCTGGAAAGTGAGGTTAACTAATGTCTTGGTCAGTATAAATTCAATGAAATAAATGCACTCCTTAAGGTGTGACACGGTTGCGCAGAGGATTTGCACGGTGGTGCAGCAGTAGAGTTGCTGCCTTACAGCGCCAAAGACCCGGGTTCGATCCTGACTATGGCTGCTGTCTGTACGGAAATTGTGCATGCTCCTCGTGACCTGCGTGGGTTTTCTCCAGGTGCTCCACTTTCCTCCCACACTCCAAAGACGTATAGGTTTGTAGGTTAATTAGCTTCAGTGAAAATTGTAAATTGTCCCTAGTGTGTGTAGGATAGTGTCGGTGTGCGGGGATCGCTGGTCGGCACGGAATTGATGGGCCGAAGGGCCTGTTTCCGCACTGTATTGCTAAACTAAACTAAACTTATAAAGTATAAGTTACTACGATTCTATAAAACCTAATATCTGATTCTTTACTCAAAGCGGTGAGAATGTGCAACTCATTCCTTCACGGTGTGAAGGGCTGAGATGGGTGTCTGAAGAGAAGCTGAACAAACAAACGAGGGATAGTGATATAGAAAGACTTGGTAATGGGAAAGAGGAAGGTGAATGTTGGAGGCTCATTAACTACTGGCAATGACAAGGTGGGCCTGTGTTACACTACATGCACTGTACATCTCCCCAGATTTGCCCTCATCACAGTAACGATGCTCCAAGTAATTCCTTCAACAACAAATATTCAGAACTTGCAGAAGGAGAAAATAAATAAAGGACTTTAAAATGCAAGTCCAGTCTCTCTCTCTCTCTCATATCTGAATTCACACAGCCAATTAATCTTACAAGGTCAGATCAAAGAAGCTTTGGTGAAACAAATTTGGCAGGCTTTTTAAAAATGAGTTGTTATCTAACATTTGAGGAATGATTCTGGCTTTAATGAACACCAGTAGGTTGTCTGTATTGTGGAGATTTCATATCTCATATTCCCAGGTGATGTAATAACATCGCATAGGGATTGTTCCATTTTATATAACACATGGAGCTTATCACATTTCTGATAAAATTAAAGGTGTTTTGCTTCTGCATTGCTTTTCATTCCCATCATAAATTTTCTCATTAATTAACTTTAATTCTTCTGTATTCCTCAGAAAAACGGTGTGCCATTTGGGCTCCTTTCAACATGAAAAAGCACAGATTTGTATCCCAATTCACTGTGCAGATGCTCGACTTGCTAACTAATGCCATTAATGATTCATAACTGCTTTTGTTGTCTATTCAGTGAGAACTGCACGCACAAATGTGCCAAATGTCAAGTGACAAATCACACGGGCAAAAAACCAAAGTGCTGGAGGAACTCAGCATCTGTGGAGGGAATGAACAGACAACGTTTCAGGTTGGGACCCTTCTTCAGATCCAAATCATAATTTGCATATTCTGGCTGAATTGGACGTTAGGAACATCTATCGCGAGTTGAGAATTCGTACCGAGATAACAACACATGGACAATTATTCCATTCATATATCTCTACTAATTTCAGGAAAAGGAACAGCAATCGTGATTCCCGATGTTGTCAGAGACGTCACCAAGGAACTATCAATAAGTGCCTCTGATCATGTTGTCAGATTTGACAACACTGCTAAGTTACTTCTTATTGCAAGCGAACACTATTCTGAAAAGGCACAGACGCCTTTGTGGTTGAAATATGTGAATGTTTCACTAGGCAGCTGTCAGATTTCATTCAGCCACATGCAGTTAAACAACCGAGTCTACGTAAATGGGCTCCCAGAGCAATTTAATAAGTGCATTTGTGGCTTTTATTTTGTGGATCTTATTGCCACAGTCATGCTGCTAAAACCCAGCAGAATAATGAAATCTTCCTCAGCAGTAAATGTGAAGCGAAAAGGATTTACTTGTGCATTCATATCTAATCATATTTTAGTGAAAAGAAAATCAGACCATGCAACACCTCTGTGGTCAGGCAATTATTATTCGTAAATGTTTCGAACAAAGCAAACAACTTTTGAGTTCAACTGCAGCTGGAAACTTGTTGATTAGCTGCTGGGCTCTGTGTTGACTATTTCACAGCAGGTTACTTTGCTTCCAATTATAGTCAAATGCCTGCCATATTATCCGGCTGCCTATCTGGGTGATAATTTCAAAACTCTGAGATAATGGGGGAAAGATTCAGTTTGGGTGGGAAATCAATGGCCATTTATTCCAAATTGGAAGACATTGAGAGAGATCAGGCTGCTGATTTGATATTGGCCATTTTGGAGCTACTATCCAAGAGCAAGGCAACTATTCCAAAGTGCTCATTATTTGCTGGTAGTGAAGGAAAAGGAACACAAAGCATAAGAATCAGGAGCAGGTTTTTCTACCTTCTGACCGCCATTCAATCAGTAGGTCAAAAGGAGAGTGATTACAAAGTAGAAGACACAGCTCGAGACGGTAGTGGATGGCGAGACTCTCACAACATTTAATAAGCATCTGGAGGAGCACTTTAATTTCCAAGGCATGGAAAATTATTGTCCAAGTGCTGGTAAATAGGATTTATATAAATAGGAACAATGATGGTCTGCACAGAGATGAACAAGCTGAAGGACCTGCTTCCATGTAGCATGATTCTGTGATGTTTAAAGGTTTTTTTTTAAATCCACTGATCTTTCTCCCGAAGATGTACTGTGTTACCAGCTCTCCATCCATATCAGGCAAGGACCTCATGATAGGGACCTACAATCTCAAAAACTGTCCTTGACCCTTGTATAAAAATAAGGTGTCACAGTGCCATAGACCTGCATTTGATCCTGACCTTGGATGCAGTTTGTGTGGAGTTTGCACGTTCTCGCTGTGGGTTTCCTTCGGGTGCTCTGGTTTACTCCCACATCCCAAAGACATGTGGGCTTATAGGTTAATTGGCCTCTGTAAATTGCCCCTAATGTGTAGGGAGTTTTTTGCAAAAATGGGATAACATAGAACTAGTGGGAATGGGTGATCGATGGTCGACGAAGGGCCTATGTCCATGCTGTTTCTTTCAACCTTTCAATCAATCGTGCCATCTCTCAATCTCTCCAATACTCTTCTGAAGGCCTTCCTCTGAATAATCTTCTGAATGTCTCAAATCAGTGCTGAACAATTTACACTGCACTATCTAAAGTGGCAATAAAGTGCCACTGTTTGATTAAAAAAATACCATTATTTTTTAGCCTTTAGGTTTCAAAGTGCTGTTCAGCTCTTGGAGTACAATTGAAATGGTGTCTGTTCTAATGTAGGTAAAGCAGTGGTCGACAAATGCCCGTCAAACTTTGACTAACAGCAGTGTAATATGATCTGACTTGCTGTTTTTTTTATGACGATTGGGCTATATTTTTTGACAACTGCTAATAACTCTCTTATACTTCTTCAAACCAGAATCTATCACCCTAACAGTAGAGGGCATAAATGCCTTGGTCTAATGTCTCATTGAAGAGATAGATCCAGACCTCTAATACATCAGCACTCACCTACTAAAGCACCAATCCAGGCATGTGTACTGAGATCTTTACAATTGCATTTGAACCCACAACCTTACAGCTCATAAGCAAGAGGCTAGTAACAAAGCCACTGATATAAATTGAGCTTGCCACAGAAAATTAAGTCACTTCAAGTTCAATTACCCTTTTAATAACATTCAAAAGTTAATTACTGTCAGCTCTATAAATCTTTGGTTAGGCCACACTTTGAGTATTGTGCACTGTTCTGGTCACCACACTATAGGAAGAATGTAATAAAGTTAGATGGGGTCTAGAGAAAAAAAACAACAGATCTGCTACCTAGTTTGGAAGGCTTAAGTTATTGGGAGAGATTGAATAGGCTTGATCTATTTACCCTGAGCAAAAGAGTGTGAGATGTGACATATGAAGGGTAGTCAAAAACTATGAGATAAAGAGATAGGATAGATAGCAAATGTGATTTTCCCATGGTATGGGGTGTCTAAAACTGGGAGGCATAGGCTTAAAGTGAAAAAGAAGAGGTTTATAGGAGACCTGAAGGGTTAATTGTTCATACAACGTTGCTGGCATTTGGGTTGGCCTGCAGGTGATGATGATGGAAGCAGAAACAATTACAACATTTAAGAGGTACCTTGACATGTGCCTGCAGGAGCAGCCATAGAGGGATATGGAATTAATGCAGGTAAGTCCGATTTGTAAAGATATACATGGTGGTCGGCATAGACATGGTGGGCTGAAGGGCCTGTTTCTGTTGAATTTATTTTCATGTAACCAAGCAAGGTGAAACACAAAATGCTGGAGTAACTCAGCGGGTCAGGCAGCATCTCTGGAGAGAAGGAATGGGTGACATTTCGGGTCGAGACCCTTCTTCAGATTCCATTTCGGGTCGAGACCCTTCTTCAGATTTTGTCCAGCATTTTTCAGATTCTTCAGATCGTCTCCAGCATTTTGTGTCCTTCTCCCCAGAGATGCTGCCTGACCCGCTGAGTTACTCCAGCATTTTGTGACCTTCTCCCCAGAGATGCTGCCTGACCCGCTGAGTTACTCCAGCATTTTGTGTCCTTCTCCCCAGAGATGCTGCCTGACCCGCTGAGTTACTCCAGCATTTTGTGTCCTTCTCCCCAGAGATGCTGCCTGACCCGCTGAGTTACTCCAGCATTTTGTGACCTTCTCCCCAGAGATGCTGCCTGACCCGCTGAGTTACTCCAGCATTTTGTGTCCTTCTCCCCAGAGATGCTGCCTGACCCGCTGAGTTACTCCAGCATTTTGTGACCTTCTCCCCAGAGATGCTGCCTGACCCGCTGAGTTACTCCAGCATTTTGTGTCCTTCTCCCCAGAGATGCTGCCTGACCCGCTGAGTTACTCCAGCATTTTGTGTCCTTCTCCCCAGAGATGCTGCCTGACCCGCTGAGTTACTCCAGCATTTTGTGTCCTTCTCCCCAGAGATGCTGCCTGACCCGCTGAGTTACTCCAGCATTTTGTGTCCTTCTCCCCAGAGATGCTGCCTGACCCGCTGAGTTACTCCAGCATTTTGTGACCTTCTCCCCAGAGATGCTGCCTGACCCGCTGAGTTACTCCAGCATTTTGTGACCTTCTCCCCAGAGATGCTGCCTGACCCGCTGAGTTACTCCAGCATTTTGTGTCCTTCTCCCCAGAGATGCTGCCTGACCCGCTGAGTTACTCCAGCATTTTGTGTCCTTCTCCCCAGAGATGCTGCCTGACCCGCTGAGTTACTCCAGCATTTTGTGACCTTCTCCCCAGAGATGCTGCCTGACCCGCTGAGTTACTCCAGCATTTTGTGTCCTTCTCCCCAGAGATGCTGCCTGACCCGCTGAGTTACTCCAGCATTTTGTGTCCTTCTCCCCAGAGATGCTGCCTGACCCGCTGAGTTACTCCAGCATTTTGTGACCTTCTCCCCAGAGATGCTGCCTGACCCGCTGAGTTACTCCAGCATTTTGTGTCCTTCTCCCCAGAGATGCTGCCTGACCCGCTGAGTTACTCCAGCATTTTGTGTCCTTCTCCCCAGAGATGCTGCCTGACCCGCTGAGTTACTCCAGCATTTTGTGTCCTTCTCCCCAGAGATGCTGACTGACCCACTGAGTTACTCCAGCATTTTGTGTCCTTCTCCCCAGAGATGCTGACTGACCCGCTGAGTTACTCCAGCATTTTGTGTCCTTCTCCCCAGAGATGCTGCCTGACCCGCTGAGTTACTCCAGCATTTTGTGTCCTTCTCCCCAGAGATGCTGCCTGACCCGCTGAGTTACTCCAGCATTTTGTGACCTTCTCCCCAGAGATGCTGCCTGACCCGCTGAGTTACTCCAGCATTTTGTGTCCTTCTCCCCAGAGATGCTGCCTGACCCGCTGAGTTACTCCAGCATTTTGTGTCCTTCTCCCCAGAGATGCTGCCTGACCCGCTGAGTTACTCCAGCATTTTGTGACCTTCTCCCCAGAGATGCTGCCTGACCCGCTGAGTTACTCCAGCATTTTGTGTCCTTCTCCCCAGAGATGCTGCCTGACCCGCTGAGTTACTCCAGCATTTTGTGACCTTCTCCCCAGAGATGCTGCCTGACCCGCTGAGTTACTCCAGCATTTTGTGTCCTTCTCCCCAGAGATGCTGCCTGACCCGCTGAGTTACTCCAGCATTTTGTGTCCTTCTCCCCAGAGATGCTGCCTGACCCGCTGAGTTACTCCAGCATTTTGTGACCTTCTCCCCAGAGATGCTGCCTGACCCGCTGAGTTACTCCAGCATTTTGTGACCTTCTCCCCAGAGATGCTGCCTGACCCGCTGAGTTACTCCAGCATTTTGTGTCCTTCTCCCCAGAGATGCTGACTGACCCGCTGAGTTACTCCAGCATTTTGTGTCCTTCTCCCCAGAGATGCTGCCTGACCCGCTGAGTTACTCCAGCATTTTGTGACCTTCTCCCCAGAGATGCTGCCTGACCCGCTGAGTTACTCCAGCATTTTGTGTCCTTCTCCCCAGAGATGCTGCCTGACCCGCTGAGTTACTCCAGCATTTTGTGACCTTCTCCCCAGAGATGCTGCCTGACCCGCTGAGTTACTCCAGCATTTTGTGACCTTCTCCCCAGAGATGCTGCCTGACCCGCTGAGTTACTCCAGCATTTTGTGACCTTCTCCCCAGAGATGCTGCCTGACCCGCTGAGTTACTCCAGCATTTTGTGTCCTTCTCCCCAGAGATGCTGCCTGACCCGCTGAGTTACTCCAGCATTTTGTGTCCTTCTCCCCAGAGATGCTGCCTGACCCGCTGAGTTACTCCAGCATTTTGTGACCTTCTCCCCAGAGATGCTGCCTGACCCGCTGAGTTACTCCAGCATTTTGTGTCCTTCTCCCCAGAGATGCTGCCTGACCCGCTGAGTTACTCCAGCATTTTGTGACCTTCTCCCCAGAGATGCTGCCTGACCCGCTGAGTTACTCCAGCATTTTGTGACCTTCTCCCCAGAGATGCTGCCTGACCCGCTGAGTTACTCCAGCATTTTGTGTCCTTCTCCCCAGAGATGCTGCCTGACCCGCTGAGTTACTCCAGCATTTTGTGTCCTTCTCCCCAGAGATGCTGCCTGACCCGCTGAGTTACTCCAGCATTTTGTGACCTTCTCCCCAGAGATGCTGCCTGACCCGCTGAGTTACTCCAGCATTTTGTGTCCTTCTCCCCAGAGATGCTGCCTGACCCGCTGAGTTACTCCAGCATTTTGTGACCTTCTCCCCAGAGATGCTGCCTGACCCGCTGAGTTACTCCAGCATTTTGTGACCTTCTCCCCAGAGATGCTGCCTGACCCGCTGAGTTACTCCAGCATTTTGTGACCTTCTCCCCAGAGATGCTGCCTGACCCGCTGAGTTACTCCAGCATTTTGTGTCCTTCTCCCCAGAGATGCTGCCTGACCCGCTGAGTTACTCCAGCATTTTGTGTCCTTCTCCCCAGAGATGCTGCCTGACCCGCTGAGTTACTCCAGCATTTTGTGACCTTCTCCCCAGAGATGCTGCCTGACCCGCTGAGTTACTCCAGCATTTTGTGTCCTTCTCCCCAGAGATGCTGCCTGACCCGCTGAGTTACTCCAGCATTTTGTGACCTTCTCCCCAGAGATGCTGCCTGACCCGCTGAGTTACTCCAGCATTTTGTGACCTTCTCCCCAGAGATGCTGCCTGACCCGCTGAGTTACTCCAGCATTTTGTGTCCTTCTCCCCAGAGATGCTGCCTGACCCGCTGAGTTACTCCAGCATTTTGTGTCCTTCTCCCCAGAGATGCTGCCTGACCCGCTGAGTTACTCCAGCATTTTGTGACCTTCTCCCCAGAGATGCTGCCTGACCCGCTGAGTTACTCCAACATTTTGTGTCTACCTTCGATTTAAACCAGTACCTGCAGTTCTTTCCTACACAAGTAAGGTGAGATACAGGTACCATGAAAAATCTTTATCATCTGTTGCTGCTGAAAATTAACCAAGTGTGGAGTCTCCTTCCCTCGAGTTTTAATTGTTAATATTGGGGATTTTAAATTTGTGAAATTACAAATTTTATTCCAAATCATTCTCTTAAAATCCTTCCAAAATTTCATATCCTTCTGCTGTCTCCTGAGGCCTTTTATAAATCTCTGAGATCCGTGCATTCTTCTGCTTTTGGAGCCATTTTTACTCCCAA
Organism: Rhinoraja longicauda; assembly: GCF_053455715.1. Taxonomy (NCBI): domain Eukaryota; kingdom Metazoa; phylum Chordata; class Chondrichthyes; order Rajiformes; family Arhynchobatidae; genus Rhinoraja; species Rhinoraja longicauda. Next base: position 23,179,730 of record NC_135959.1, read on the forward strand.
ATGGTATTGCTTTATTATTCAGCCTACAAGATCCCATGCTCTGTGATTCTCTCGCGAAACCTCCTTGTTTCTTTACTCTCCTCTGTTTTCAAAATGCTTTTTTAATTCCTTTTTTGACCATTTCCAAATGTCTACGTTGACCTTTTGTTATTACAAAAGCTAGGACATAAGCTACTGTTTACGCCTACCCAATTGTGGGCATTGGTCTTTGCCAATTGATCTATGATGCTTTAAAATGTTGAGAACTATATTCTTCACTCTGTATCTTATTAGTGTACTTGAGTTTGACTTGATTATATTCACATATAGTATAATATTTCCTCATCTGATTGGACTTTAACTGTATCTCCGTACACATGACAATTATAAACACAAATCTAAACCTACTTTAGATGATGCACTTATGAGATGTCATGAGATGATTTTGTTCTGTTAAAGGTGCTATGAGAAAGGACGCTAAATATTATTGTAAAAGGGTAGAAAACCATCTGGGAGATAGTGGCCTGTATATTTAACAAAGTGAAGACCAAAACTGGTGAAAACAAATGATTTACACAACATTTTTCACACCTCGAACTGTTACTGCATACAGCAGTAGATTTCACAGGAACTATATACGTACAATATAATTATCACAAATTAGTGGTAAGTTATTATGCACTGTCAACATTTCCTCAGCTTCTGTTTCATCTTTCATTGATACAATTAAGAAATTTATTAAGGGAAAACAGGCGCTGGTGAAACATTGTCAATGTATAATAATTTGGTACTAATTCATGATAATTATATCCGACAGTCCCTGCAAACGTCAACAGAACTGTTTCTGAGATTTCAGCAAGCAGTTAGCTTGCTTCTTTCCTAACAACCTCTCAAAAGCATCATATTGCAAATAATACAACAAAAAAAGTGTATTTATGCAAATGTTGATCTTTCTGCCTGGGCTGAATTGTGGTAAGGAATGGCTTTCAAGTTAAGCGTAAAGATTATGTCTCTTACATCCGCAGCTTAAACAATGTAGAGCTTGTCACCTTTGCTTACATACTCGTGTCTTTTTTTTTTCAAGCATCTCATCAATGTCTTATTTAATTCCTTTGCATTTAAATCCTCATTGTTTAGCATTAATTGTTAAAGCCAATTATGTTTGAGCTCTCTAAATTCCCTCTAAATTGATTCTACATGTAGCTAAACGTTCCACAGAATTGTATTTTCATCTCCATCCATTGGAGTCAGAGATCCTCCTCGAGGAGACAGAAGTATTTGCAGTGTAGAATCAGGCTAGTTCATCCATTTCTCATGGAATAGACTAATGCTCTACACCAGTCTCAACTCACCTTTCTTCACTCTACCTTGTTTCCCATTTTGTTTTATATTGTTTTTATAGAGGGTCTGAGCTATAGAGTAGGCTGGGACTGTATTCCCTGGAGCGCAGTAGGATGAGAGGTGATCTTATAGAGGCATATAAAATCATGATAGATTGATCAGATGCACAGAGTCTCTTTCCCAGACTAGGTGAATCAAGGATCAGGGGACATCGGTTTAAGGTGAAGGGGAAATGGAATCTGAGAGGTAACTTTTTCACACAAGAGTGGTGGGAGAATGGAACAAGCTGCCAGAGGAGGTAGTTGAGACTGGGACTATCACAGCATTTAAGAAACACATAGACAAGAACATGGATAGAAAACATAGAAACATGGAAAAATAGGTGCAGAAGTAGGCCATTCGGTCCATCGAGCAAGCACCACCATTCAATATGATGACGGTTGATCATCTAAAATCAGTACTCCGCTCCTGCTTTTTCCCCATAACCCTTGATTTCTTTAGCCCTGAGATCTAAATCCAACTTTCTCTTGAAAACATCCAGTGAATTGGCCTCCACTGCCTTCTGTGGCAAAGAATGCCACAGATTCACAACTCTCTGGGTGAAGAAGTTTTTCCGCATCTCAGTCCTTAATGGCCTACCCCTTATTTTTAAACTGTGACCCCTAGTTCTGGACTCTCCCAACATCGGGAACATTTTTCTTGCATCTCGCCTGTCCAATCCTTTAAGAATTTTATATGTTTTTATGAGATACCCTCTCATGCTTCTAAATTCCAGTGAATACAAGCCCAGTCGACACATTCTTTCATCATATGTCTGCCCACCATCCCGGAAATTAACCTGGTGAACCCACGCTGCACTCCCTCAATAGCAATAATGTCCTTCCTCAAATTAGGAGATCAAAATTGCACACAATACTCCAGGTGCGGTCTCACCAGGGCCCTGTACAACTGCAGTAGGACCTCCTTGCTCCTAAACTCAAATGTTCATGCAATGAAGGCCATTAGCTTTCTTCACTGCCTGCCTGCTGTACCTGCATGCTTACTTTCAGTGACTAATGTACAAGCACACCCAGGTCTCGTTGCACCTTGCCTTTTCCTAATCTGACAGCATTCAGATAATAATCTGCCTTCATGTTCTTGCCACCAAAGTGGATAATCTCACATATATCTACATTATACCGCATCTGCCATGCATCCGCCCACTCACACAACCTATCCAAGTCACCCTGCAACCTCATAGCATCCTCCTCGCAGCTCACACTGCCACCCAGCTTTGTGTCATTCACAAACTTGGAGATGTCATATTTAATTCCCTCATCTAAATCATTAATATATATTGTAAATAACTGGGGTCACAGCAACGAGCCTTGAGGAACCCCATTAGTCACTGCCTGCCATTCTGACAAAGACCCTTTAATTCCTACTCTTTGCTTCCTGTCTGCCAACCGGTTCTCTATTCATGATAATACCCTATCCCCAATACCATGTGCTCTAATTTTGCACACTAATCTCTTGTGTGGGGCCCTGTCAAAGGTTTAATGAAAGTCCAGATACACCACATCCACTAGCTCTCCCTTATCCATTCTACTTGTATAGGATAGGTTTGGAATGATATAGAACAAATGCAGAGAGGTGGGACGAGTGTAGCTGGGATATGTAGGCCTGTGTGGTCAAGTTAGGCCAAAGCGCCTCTTATTAGAGTGATACATTGTATCACTCCATGACCCGATGAATCTATCACCACTGTGATATACCACAATAGGGAAGCACAGTGGTGCCGAGTGCAACACAGTGGTGCAGCGGTAGAGTTGCTGCCTTGTAGCACCTGATAACCCGGGTTTGATCCTGACAACGGTACTGTCTATACAGAGTTTGTACGTTCTCCCTGTGACCGCATGGGGATTCGCCCATACATTTTTAAAGTATACTTCAAGATAGAAATATCAATAATAAAATGTTTCATGGCATTCATGAATGACTGGATAGAGTATATGTTCCATTAGTTTAATTATGGATAGAGTTGAGTTGAGTGTTTAATGAAATGAAAGAATCTTAGGAAATATCTTGGAGTGGTAACAAAATTGGAAGTTTCTGACTTGCAGAGAAATTGGTTTATGGGGAGCTCTCAGGAATGGAACCCTAATGTAAGCCTTAATGACTGACCTTGCTTTTTAAGGTTGCCAATGTTCGCATTCAAACAAAAATAACATTCAGTGTCTCCTGAGATGATTTTACTATGTTAAAGGTGGAAGTTTAATACTATTAAACTGGAGCAGCAGAGGTACAGCTGCTGCATAGTTGAGCTGCTGTGAGCCAGGTTCAATTCTGGTTCTGGTGTTTTCCGTATGTGGAGTTTGTATGTTCTCCCGTGTGAGTTTCCTCTGGGTGCTCTGGTTTCCTGCCAAATTCCCAATACATGTATTTTGACAGGTTAATTGGGCAGCAGTCTGACTGGGTGCTGGAATCTGCAACTGGTAGGACCATAGATTAGAGGGAACATTAGTGGGGGAGATAGGATTGTTGGCAGGGGCTCAATGGCTAAGTGGCTGCTAGTAAATATTAAATATGAACTCTTTAATAGCATTATGTTTTTTAGCAGAGAAGATGTTTTATGTTTCTCTCTCTTAAAAATGTGCATGTTCTTTTTTGAAACATATTTCCCTATGCAAATATTCCTGCAATTATCGATGAATGGGTACAACATACAATAGACAATAGGTGCAGGAGGAGGCCATTCAGCCCTTTGAGTCAGCACCGCCATTCAATGTGTTCATGGCTGATCATTCACAATCAGTACCCCGTTCCTGCCCTCTCCCCATACCCCCTGACTCCGCTATCATTAAGAGCTCTATCTAACTCTCTCTTGAAAGCATCCAGAGAATTGGTCTCCACTGCCTTCTGAGGCAGAGAATTCCACAGATGCCCAGTAATTTCTGAATTGGCAATCCAATGATATTTAAAATGCCAAATCCACAAAAGCCTTGTATACAACCACTGAAAAAAGCAATCTAATTATGTGGATGCAGCTTGAAGACACCAGGATTATGTGACTGTTACCAGCTTCATTCGAAATATTCTTTTTAACAATACCAACAGAATAAAAGACGTATAAGGAAAGTTATCCTGCTCTCCACCAGCCTGCTGAGATCTAAGAATACTAGTATGCTCATTTGTGCTTGAGAAAATATATTCAGTATATTTGTCAGGAGCTGAGGCTGCAGGAATCTATCTTAATTATGAAATAAGCATTATGAAGCAGTGGTTGGTACAACAAGAATACTTTAGTTTACACCACAGGGATTTCTGAGAAGCCATCAGTCTAATGTTAACTCTTCCATTTTAGCATACACTGATTTCAGAAGTTTGCATGAAACCATGAACAGTTATAAAATAGAATTAAGAATTCTTTAATGAACCCCAGAGCAAACAATTCGAACATTTCTTCACCACTTGAGTCTGGGGTACATGAACTGTTATGTTGTAAATTAGAATAGAATAAACGGTGATGCTGGCAATCTGAAACAAAAGCAAAAAATGCTGGAAAAGCTCAACATGCCAGGCAGCACCCGTGGGAAGAGAAACCACCAACGTTTCAGGTCTGTGATGCATTGTCAAGACTGGGGATGTGAGAGATGCAAGTTGGCTTTCAGTAGGAGAGAATGGGTGGCATGGTGGCACAGCGGTAGAAATGCTGCCTTACAGTGCTTCCAGTGCCAGAGACCCGAGTTTGATCCTGACCATGGGAGTTGTCTGTATGGAGTTAACACATTCTCCCCATGACTGCGTGTGTTTATTCCAAGATCTTTTGTTTACTCCCACACTCCAAAGACGTACAGGTTGGTAGGTTAATTGGTTTGGTATAAATGTAAATTGTCCCTAGTGTGTTAGGACAGTGTTAATGTGTACGGATCACTGGTCAATGTGGACACGATGGGCCAAAGGATCTGTTTCCGCACTGTATCTCTAAACTAAACTAAACTAAAAGAAGGTGGGGGAGGGATGTGTAGAACAATGGGTTTGGCTGCAATAGGAGATAATATGGTTTAATGAGGAGTGTTAACAGCACATTATGATATAAGCCTGTGCTGTGAGTTGCTGATGGTAAAATAGTGGGTTTGCCTGACAAATTAAATTTAGGCATGTCGGATTATATTATACTGCGATTTGATTCAACTGACAGTTTAGACAAAGAGATACTTTCCTCTGCAAGACTGGCCTTTATATAGTGTCTTTCATGCCATCCTAAGGTACCATGCAACCAATTAAGGATCGACACAAAATGCTGGAGTAACTCAGCGGGACAGGCAGCATCTCTGGAGATGTCAAGGGAGTGGGAGGTACATAGACAAGGAAATGTATAGATAAGGAAGTGCAAGGTTTGAAAACAGGACAAAGGGAATGCAGGTCAAGGAAAATGTAGAATATATCATTGTTAGTTGGGCGAAAGTAACCACAAAGCAAACAGTGATAAACTATAGTGGGAGACAGTAAGACTGGTCAGAGAACTGGGAAGGGGGAGGGGATGGAGAGAGAGGGAAAGCAAGGGTGACTTGAAGTTAAAGAAGTCAATGTTCATACTGCTGGGGTGTAAGTTGCCCAAGCGAAATATGAGGTGCTGTTCCGCCAATTTGCACTGGGCCTCACTCTGACAACGGAGGAGGCCCAGGACAGAATTAAACCAATTAAAGATTTTGGATACAGACATAAAATGCTGGAGTAACTAAGCAGGACAGGCAGCACCTTTGGAGAGAGATGTTTTGGATCGAGACCTTCAGACAGCTTCTATCTTCAGTGTAAACCAGCATCTGCAGTTCCTTCCCAACATTTAAAGATTTTTCTATGTTCAGTTAAAACGTTCCGTAATAGTTACTAATTCGTAATAAGCTTCGACCCGAGATGTAAAAATGGTGAAATAATGTATGGCAGTGAGAACGCTTTCCATTACGTAGGTGTGTGAGCATACCTTTCAGAACCATGTGCACAATGAGTGACACAGAAGCAGAGAATGCTGGAAACATTCAGCAGGTCAGGCAATATTTGCGAAGAGAGAAACAGAGTTAATGTTTCAGGTCATAGGTCCTTCCTCAGTTCATCACTGACAAAGGGTCTTCAATCTGATACGGTAACTCTCACTTTCCGCCGCTGCTCCCTGACCTACTGAATGTTTGCAGCATTTCTGTTTTATTCCAGTTTTTAAGCCACAGTATTTTGCTTTATTTTTGTGTAATGTCTGAGATAACTTTGGTTATATTATTGTGCCAGGCTATCATGATTAGTTGAGAGTTGGCTGCCTTCAATAAAGGTTATTTTGTTATCATATCTAATTTTACCATATAAGGAGAAAGAAGGATGTCATTTGCCCCATGAGGTTCATGCTGCTATCCATAAGAATTATCCCGTTGGTCCAATTCCCTCTCTCCATTCTTCCCTACACCCTGCAACATTTTCTTTCTCACACGAATCCCCCTTTAACACTGACTGGCACCAATTTAAAGGGGTTGATTGCACGAGCCAACTAACGCACTCGCATGCCTTTGGGAGTAAATTGGAGAAGCAAATGGTAATTCAGATGCTCATGAATAAAATGACAGACAGCAGCTGAAATCAGCATTGAACCCAGACTCTTGGAACTGTCAGGCAACAGCACTACCTGCCCACCAAGTCCAAGGGGCCACCAAGTCCATACCGACCAGCGATCCCCACACATTACACTACACACACTAGGGACAATTTTTACACTATAGCAAGCCAATTAACCTACAAACCTGTACGTCTTTGGAGTGTGGGAGGAAACTGTAGATCTTGGAGAAAAACCCACGCGGTCACAGAGAGAACGTACAACTTTGTGCAGACAGCACTCGTAGTCGGTTTTGAACCCGGGTCTCAAGCGCGGTGCACGCTGCAAGGCAGCAACTCTACCACTACGCCACCATGCCGCGCTAGAAGAGGTTGCTTGCAGAGGTTGGACAGGGAAAAGGTGGGATCATAAATGGGCATTCTTCTTGCATTGGATGTTCTTTTAATGAAAATCTACTCTTATGATCCAGGAACGTCCATTTTCCTCCCACCCCTCCAGGAAATTTGTTAGTGAGTTCAGAAAGATGAGAGAAAGCCTGAAACTGTGCATTTGAGTACTGTTTTTTGTTCCAATTTCAAATAGACTTTAAAGTTTATAAAGCAGCCTCTGTGTTGTATTGAGACTTCTGCAGCAGTCACCAATTTGGCCCTATTGTTCTAATAATGAAACTGAAGTAAAGAACTTGCCCTCATACAGTATAATGTCCCAATGCCATACCCATTATCCCAAACAGACCAAACTTAGTCCCCAAAGAAGATTGTAGAATAGGTGGCTAGAGTTTAGTTAACAATGCTAATTTTAGATGAGTACCTTACAAAGAAGGAATCCCCCTTTGGAGAAGCAGTGGTCCCCAGATTAACTGCACTGGCAAAATGACAGAACTGTAAGCGATCTTGTCTATTGTCTATTAGATAGAGTTAATGATAGCAGACTCAAGGGATTGGGGGAGAAGGCAGGAACGGGGTACTGATTGTGGATGATCAGCCATTGCTCTCAGTAAATATGTATAAGGAAGGATATGCCCTCAAGAGACCAAGGTTCATGTAAAGAATTAGGTGTTAGTTTACTATTGTCACATGTACAGACATACAGTGAAAAACATTCTGTGTGAGCCAGTCAAATCATACAAGTAGAATCAAGCTATGCCCAAGTACATCAGATCGTGCAAAGAGAAAAGTCAGAATGCAGAACAGAATGTTACAGTGTTATAGTGTAACAGTTACAGAGAAAGTGCAGATTTTCTTTTAAAGTGCAATGTTTACAAAGAGGCAGGTTGGGAGATCCAATAAAAACAGGGAAGAAGCTGTTCAGTAGCCTGATAACAGCGGGGAAGAAACTAATCCTGAATCCTACTTAGGTTGTGAATGTAGAATTGAACAATTCACAATAATGATAAATTTCATTTTATACATTGAAGGAGCTAAACAATGCTGATGGACAAGTAGGACTGAGAGCAGTTATTGGCAGCTATATTTCAGAGTTTGTTAAGGTCTCGCATGGAGCAGGTATAAATTTGATCTGTCAGCACGCATTTTGTGAGAACGATATAAAACATTCACACATAAGGCTTTAGTATTGTTTAACCAGGGAGCACATCCTTTGAGATTGTAATCTCTCAAATCTGTCACAGCCCAACAGCTTGCAGTTTTATAAATGTGTGCGGAAATCTTGAGTGTGCAGTCATGTAATACAGAATTCCTTTTTAACAAATATTATGAAATATTATGAAACTACTTCATGCGTTGATTTTACATCAAGTAATTTTGTTCTTTCAGTTCCAAGCTATTAATGGATATAGAACTGAGATAGATCACTAGACACAGATGTTTTAGAATATAACTTTATATCATTTGGAATGAAGAAGAAGCTTTCTTCATAACCCAATTCATTTCTTTACAACACTATGCATATTATACCTGGATTGCAAGAACATGACAAACATTTACTCAAGGGGAATGGAAAGCAAAGCTAAATACCTGCTTTTCTGCATACTTCTCTTTCTATGAAGTAAAAACCTCAGAGATTTTTACCTCAGAGTAATATCTCAGAGAACTTCTGAGATATTACTGAAGAAATCATCGTTCCATCACGGGTACTGACCTCCCCACCACCAAAAGGATTTATAGGAGGCTCTGCCTGAAAAAAGGCAGTTGGCATTATCAAAGACACACACCACCCTGGCCATGCTCTCATTTCACAAATGGCATCAGGAAGAAGGTGTAGGAATCTGAAAACTGTGACATCCAGGTTTAGGAACAGCATCTTCCCAACAGCCTAGAGCTAGATAGAGTTCTTAAGGATAGCGGAGTCAGGGGGTATGGGGAGAAGGCAGGAACGGAGTACTGATTGAGAATGATCAGCCATGATCACATTGAATGGTGGTGCTGGCTCGAAGGGCCGAATGGCCTACTCCTGCACCTATTGTCTATTGTCTATTGCCTCTTGAACACCATAAACACAGACTAAACTACAAACTATAAATTGTCTTGGCTGCACTAGGGACATTGGGTTTTTGTTTTGCACTAATTTTGTAATTTTTAAATATTGGACTATCTTTTGTTTTGTGATTTCTATGAGTCTAGATCTTTCCAAAGAGGAAGACAGATTCTAAGGGGAGTAAGAGGCAACCATGCCTGACAAGGGAAGTTAGGGATGGAATAAAACTAAAAGAAAATGTGTATAACATAGCAAAGAGTAGTGGGAAGCCAGAGTATTGGACAACTTTCAAAGGACAACAGAAGGTATCATAAAGGGCAATACGAGGTGAAAAGCTGAAGTGGGAGGGTAAGCTGGCCAAGAATACAAAGAAGGAAAGTAAAAGCTTCTTTAGATATGTTAAGAGAAAAAGATTAGTGAAGACAAATGTGGGTCCCTTGAAGGCAGAAACAGGTGAAATTATTATGGGGAACAAGGAAATGGCAGAAGAGTAGAACTGGAACATTGGTTCTGTCTTCACTAAGAAGACACAATCTCCCTGATGTACTAGAGGACAGAGGATCCAGGGAAACAGAGGAACTGAAAGAAATTTGCATTAGGCGAGAAATAGTATTGGGTAGACTGATGGGACTGAAGGCTGATATATCCCTAGGGCCTGATGGTCTGCATCCCAGGGTACTCAAGGAGGTGGCTCAAGAAATCGTGGACGCATTGGTGATCATTTTCCAATGTTCAATAGATTCAGGATCAGTTCCTGTGGATTGGAGGGTAGATAATGTTATCCCACTTTTCAAGAAAGGATCGAGAGAGAAAACGGGGAATTATAGACCAGTTAGCCTGACATCGGTGGTGGGGAAGATGCTGGAGTTAATTATTAAAGCAGTAATAATGGTGCATTTGGATAGCAGTAAAAGGATTGGTCCAAGTCAGCATAGATTTACAATGGGGAAATCCTGCTTGACTAATCTTCTGGAATTTTTTGAGGGTGTGACAAGTAAAATGGTTGAAGGAGAGCCAGTGGATGTAGTGTATCTGGACTTTCAGAAAGCCTTTGATAAGGTCCCACACAGGAGATTTGTGGGCAAAATTAGACCACATGGTATTGGCGGTAGGGTATTGACATGGAGAGAGATTTGGTTGGCAGACAGGAAACGAAAAGTAGGAATAAATGGGTCCCTGTCAGAATGCCAGGCAATGGCGAGTGGTGTGCCGCAAGGCTCGGTGCTGGGGCCATAGCTAATTACAATATAAATTAATGATTTATATGATGGGATTAAAAGTAACACAAGCAAATTTGCAGATGACACAAAGCTGGGTGGCAGTGTGAACTGCGAAGAGGATGCTAGGATGTTGCAGGGTGACTTGGAGAGGTTGAGTGAGTGGGCTGATGCATGGCAGATGCAGTATAATGTAGATAAATGTGAGGTTATCCACTTTGGCAGCAAGGACAAGGAGGCAGATTATTATCTCAATAGTGTCAGATTAGGAAATAGGAAAATGCAACGAGACCTGGGTGTCCTTGTACACCAGTCAATGAAAGTAAACATGCAGGTACAGCAGGCAGTGAAGAAAGATAATGGCATGTTGGCCTTCATAAAGAGAGGGTTTGAGTATAGGAGTAAAGAGGTCCTTCTGCTTTGTACAGGGCCCTGGTGAGACCACATCTGGAGTATTGTATGCAGTTTTGGTCTCTTAATTTGAGGAAGGTTTTCCTTGCTATTGAGGCAGTATAGCATCGGTTCACGAGGTTAATCCCCCAGATGGTGAGACTGTCATATGAGGAAAGATTGGAAAGACTGGGCTTGTATTCACTGGAATTTAGAAGGATGAGAGGGGATCTTATAGAAACATAAAATTATAAAAGGACTGGGCAAGGTAGATGCAGGAAAAATGTTCCCAATGTTGGGGGAGTCCAGAACCAGGGGCCACAGTCTCAGGATAAATGGGAGGCCATTGAAAACTGAGACGAGAAAAAACTTTTTCACCCAGAGAGTTGTGAATTTGTGGAATTCTCTGCCACAGAAGGCAGTAGAGGCCAATTCACTGGATGAATTTAAAAGAGAGTTAGACAGAGCTCTAGGGGCTAGTGGAATCAAGGGAAATGGGGAGAATGCAGGCACAGATTACTGATTGTGGATAATCAACCATGATCACAATGAATGGCGGTACTTGGTACTTAGCTCGAAGGGCCAAATGGCCTCCTCCTGCACCTATTTTCTATGTTTCTATCTATGTTTCTTATGCTGCTGCGAGTAAGATTTTCATTGTTCCGTTTTCGGTACAGATGACAATTAATCACTCTTCATTCTTGATTTACACAGTCTTCATGTAAACTTTTCTATATTGACGCCGTGCAAGATGTTTTCTGATTTAAAAAAAAGGTGAGTGGATTGACCTCTTTGGAGCTAAAATAATTTATGGTGATCATATCAAAAAATTCAAGATTCTGAAAAAGTCAACAACTCTATTTCTCTCTCCATAGATACAGCTAGAATTGCAGAACATTTCCTGCAGTTATTTTTGCTTTGGTTCAGTTTACCAGTGTTAAGATGGTGCGAGTATTGTTTCCCAGCTGGGGTAGTCGGGGATCAGGAGCATGGCCTCAGGGTAATACGTCAAACTAGAATGAAGAGGAATTAAGTCTCTCAGAGAGCTGTGAATGTTTGGAATTAATTGCACCATGCACAGTGAAAGTGAATGCAAAGCTGACCTGGATAGATTTCTTGACAACCTGGCAATGAGCAGGACAGTGCAGTTGAGGTCTGTAGTTAATACTGCACAGCAGCGCAGGCTTGAGAAGGTCACAGAAGAACACCAGTAAATTGGACACAAAAAGACGGAGTAACTCAGAAGGAATGGGTGACGTTTCGGGTCGAGACCCGTCATAAGAAGGGCCTCGACCCGAAACGTCACCATTCCTTCTCTCCAGAGATGCTGCCTGTCCTGCTGAGTTACTCCAGCTTTTTGTGTCTGTCTTCGGTTTAAACCAGCATCTGCAGTTACTTCTTACACAAGTAAATTGGAGCTGGAATAGACCACTCTGCTCCTCAAGTCTGACCCACATTTCCATATGATCACAGCTGGCTTGTTCTAGGTCTCACCTCCTCTTCTATATTAGTTCCCCATAGCAGTGGTCCTTGATCTTTCAGGAAAAAAATCACATGTCTCCTCTTTAAATACCGTCTCTTTAAATCCCAAGAATTATTCTAATTAATCTATTCTGCACTTCCTCCAATGTTAGTCTATCCTTTCTTAAATAAGGGGAGAAAAACTGTGCTTCACCAATACCCCTATATAATTGTAAGATTTGATCTATATTTCAAAAAACTACAGCAATCTTACAATAAAGACCAATATGCTATTTGTCTATTTGTCTTGCTAATGAATTGCTGCCTACCATCTCATTGTCCTTTTCTTGCCAGGTCTATTTTCTAACAGAAACAGCATAGAACCAGGCCCTTCAGCCCACCCTGTCCACACCAACGTTTAATCACCCGCTCTCACTAGTTCTACTTTCCCATCCACTCCCCACACACTCGAGGCAAATTATAGAAGCCAATTAACCTAAAGACCTGTACATCTTTGGAATGTGGGAGGAAATCAAAGCACCCGGAAGAACCCATGCAGTCACAGGGAGAACATGCAAACTCTGCACAAGCAACACCCCCCGAGTTCAGAATCGAACCTGGGTCTCTGGCACTGTGAGGCAGCAGCTCCAACACTGTGCCATTGAAGAGAAGAAATCATGCCAGAAAATCTTGTGGTTCTTTTTCAGCAACAGTAGAACTTATCTTATGTAGGTTTCAGAATTTAACCAAAGGCATTTGGCAAACACAACATATTCAGGATCATGTTGGCTTTTAAAAAGCTTATTGTTGAACACTAAAGATCAAAAACATTACTGTTGAACACAACATTGTTAAGTCCATATTAGGGATGAAATTGTTTAGTCTTTCGAAAAAAACCTCAGCACGATCAATAAAACCACGTGATTTTATAATTTATTGGCAGACAATTCTTTCCTTAAACCAGGGGTCAGTGGATAATAAACTGTTTTATTCCATTGAAGGCAGAAGGCGGTTATTTTATAAAGAAAATAATTGAAAAGCTGATTTCAACTTTGACTGCAAAATCTGTAACCATTTGTTCTTGACATCTCAGAAGCACAAAATGGTTTTACGCGTTTGCAATGTTGCCTTTTATTTAGTTCGTTCATCTTGTTATTAATATTCCTCTGAGGTGTCAAAATAGAGTGAAGAATGCAGAGTCGAGTGACAGAGAAGGGAGATGAAAACTTGTTGTTAGCAGGCAGAATTGAGTAAAGCAAGATCAGGAAGCCCTGATTATATCTCTCCTTTATCTGAGAAAAGCCTGACTTCATGTGATTATCCACAGAACTGCTGTGTTTAATCAATACTCTGCCTGATATCTCTTGTATGTACCCCCTGGCTCAATCTGCTTGCTACACCTTTTCCTCTGATGTTAAAACTGTCAATTTGACAGCAAGCATCCAGTACATTTCATATCTATCAATATTCAGGACCTACCATACCTGAACCCCCGGTGATCAGCGTATGAACTTGAATGTTGGAGCCTGCGATAATTTGTTTGCCTTTGAGTCAGTGTGTTCCGAGTTAAGGTCTCTTCCAAAAACATGAATTGTCTAGGGTACCAGTTTAGCACACTCCCGTAGGTTAGTCGGACTGTGTCATAGGTGCCACCTTTATAACTGGATGGTTATATTCTCCATGAAGGGAAATCCAATGGCATTATTTTGATGAAAAGCAGGTAAATTGTCTTATAGCCATTTATTTACCTAATCACTAAATAAATGATTATCATGTTACCATCATATTATCTTTTTTTTCTACATTATAACAGCAACCGCACCAAAGCAAGTCATATGGAAAGCAGTAGACACAAGGAATTGTAGATGCTGGTTTACAAAAAAAGACACATAGTGCTGGAGTAACTCAGTGGGTCAGGTAATGTGTATGGAGTACATGGATGTGGCGTTTTGATTCAAGACCCTTCTTCAGACTGATTGTGTGGGAGTGAAAGAAAGCTAGAAGAGCAATGTCAGGACAAAGCCTGGCAAGTGATGGGTGGATACAGGTGAAGGGGGAGTTCAAGAGGCAGATGGTTGGAAAAGGCCCAAGATAAAATGACAGAAAAGTGCGAGGTAAGGTTAGAAATGGTGCAAATTGTGAAGCCAGAGGACAAAATTATAGGTGGAAGGGGAAGGGGTGTGAATCCAGATGGGGTGCAGGGAGGTGGAGGGAAATGGGGGAGTGTAGGGGGAGGCTGAAAGGGGAGGTTGTTCATTAGTTACCTGAAAATTGGAGGATTTAATGTTCATACCGTTAGGTTGTAAACTTCCGAAGAAGAGTATGAGGCAATGTTCTTCCAATTTGGGTGTTGTCGCAGTCGGGCACTTGAGGAGGCCCAGTACAGAGTGGTCAGTATGGGAATGGGAAGGGAAATTCAGATGGTTAACAACCAGGAGATCCAGTAGGTCTTGGCGTAAAGGTCCAAGATGTTCTCTTTCAATGGTAAATGCAGCTTTTGGATCCTCAACCACGTCTCCTCTGCATCCTGTAGTTCTGCTCTCACTCCCAGTCCCTCCAGATGGAACAAGGATAGATTTCTTCTGGTCCTTGTCTTTCACCCCACCATCCTTCACATTCAACACATCATTCTCTGACATTTCTGCCACCTTTAATGTGATTTCCCTCCCCTCTCCCCACCCCTTTCCACCTTCCACAGTGGCCGCCCCCTCTGCAATTCATTGGTTCACTCATCCCATCCCACCCAAACCACCCTCTCCCCAGGTACTTTTCTCTGCAACACCTATCCCTCTACCTTCTCCCTCACATCCATCCTGGAACCCCAGCACTGCTTCCAGGTGAGACAGAAGTTCACGTGCACCTCCTCTAACATTGCATTTCGTGTTCCTTTACACTGGCATGACCAAGTGTAGATTAGACGATCATTTCACTGAACACTTGTACTTGGTCCATGAGGGCCGACTGGATCTCCCGGTTGCTAACTATTTTAACTCCCTTTCCCATTCCCATACAGGCCTTTCTGTCCTTTCCCTCCTCCTTTGCCAGAGCAGGGCCACATGCAGCAAACCCACCCCCCCCCCCCCCCCCCCCCCTTCTCCCCCACCCGTCTCTCTCTTCCCTGTGTCCACCTGAATTCACACCTATTTTTCCCCTCCCACCTATATTCCTTGTCCTGGCTTCACAATTCGTACCTCTTCTATACTTCTCTCACACTTTCTGTCATTTCATCTCTCGCCTTTGTCCAACCATCTGTCTATCAATAAAAACCTCTAAACCTCCACCTACCAAACAGTGACGACCCATTCCAAACAGAGAGAGGCATTTTTTCTCACCTCCCTGAAGTTTGAGAGGCATTGGAAGTCCCTTCCTCAAAGGGCAAAATGTTTCAGTAGAAACTTGCCAGGCAAGGTCTGTTTTTTTCTGCAACATAGGAGGCTACGACAGAACAAGATTGAGGCATATCAAATTATGAGGTGTATAGATAGGGTAGACTGCAGGACATCTCCCCATGATTAGCTTTTAGTTTAGTTTAGTTTAGCGATACAGCGCGGAAACAGACCCTTCGGCCCACCGGGTCCGCGCCGACCAGCGATCCCTGCATATTAATACTCTCCTACACACACTAGGAACAATTGCCAATTAACCTACAAACCTGTAGGGCTTGGGAGTGTGAGAAGAAATCGAAGATCTTGGAGAAAACCCACTCACGGGGAGAACGTACAAACTCCATACAGACAGCACCCATAGTCGGGATCGAACCCACCCGGTTCCCTGGCACTGCATTGACTGTAAAGCAGCAACTCTACCACTGCGCCACCGTGCCGCCCATGCCACCCGTGCCGTACCACCAGAGGTAGGTAAAACTAGAGGGCATCGTAACGTTGCAACATAACATACTTAATTCCCAACCGATGAAGGCAAGCATTTCATACGCCTCTTTATCTATGTTTGTTCATCTTGTCTGTTTTTAAATCAAACATTATGCTTGAATTGGTTCAACCATGAAGGAGAATGCACCACAATGTATTCCTGTAAAAGGATGTCCCTCGTACGCAGAGTCTTTTACTGAATATGTTTATTAATTGCACTACACACATTATGCCCTAGCTGTCCGTGGTCATCACCGGAACTAGAGAGCGAGCTGGAGGTGGGGAAGCTACAATTATACAAGAGACCATGGGGAGTGGTTAGTAGTGGTGAGGTCACTATGTTAAAGGAACATGCACTGATCTACATCCTTCCTCTTGGAAACAAGAGCGACCACGGCTCATACGCTAGACTTAAACTATAAGCAGGGAGCAGATAGAATGCAGCACAACACAGACTACTCGTACCCACCGTACCGGACAGGCGGCTTGACCAGTCGCCCAGAGCGGGTGCGCAACCCCCCATCCCCTTCGGTCGAAGGAAGAGCAGGGACGGGTGCGGGTACCGAGGCAGGGGAACCAGGGGAAGGAGGAGAACGGGGCGGCGATACCCGCAAACGCGCAGGCGAAGGAGGGGAAGTGGGCTGGGGCGAGCCGGGCACAGACAGCCGAGACGGCGAAGGTTGGGGCATGCGAGGATGGACGGGAGCAGGAGGCACATCAGGCACCGGGGACTGGACGGGAGGTGAATACGGGACCGCGGGAGGCGGTGCAGGCTCGTTGACCAGCATCAGGTGCTGGCGGGTACGACGGTACACGGTGCCCTCGTAATTAACCAGGTACGACCGTGGAGAGTCAGCATTGCCGACGACCACGGCCAGCCGGTGGTGACCCGAGGCGGACTCCATCCGGACAACCTGGCCAGCGAACAGAGGGGGAAGGGGACGGGACGATTTGTCAAAGGAGCGCTTCTGAATGACTTGCTTTTCGATGATGCGCTCCTTGACAGCGGCAGGGCTGCGAGCCGTTGGTTTCAGGGATTGCTGGGAGACGGGGATGGGGGGTCTAGTGGTGCGGGACATGAGGCGCTGGGCAGGGGAACCGAGCGCGGGGTCCCGGGAGATGTTGCGGAGGTTGAGGAGGGCAAGGTACAAGTCAGAACTGGCAAGCCGACAACGTTCCATCAGTTCCTTCGCGCTGCGGACAGCGCGCTCTGCAAGTCCATTGCTTTGCGGGTACTCGGGGCTGCTGGTGATGTGGCGAAAGTTCCACAGGGTGGCGAAAGCGGCAAACTCCGCGCTGGTAAACTGGCTGCCGTTGTCGGACTGGAGAGATACCGGGGAACCAAAGGTAGAGAAGTGGCGGCGAAGCTTCCCGATGACGGCAGCAGACGTGAGGGACGGCAGCAGGTCCACCTCGAACCAGCTGGAGTAGGAGTCCACCAGGACCAGGTAGTGTTTGCCACGCCACTCGAAAATGTCGGCGGCAACAGCCATCCACGGCAACTCGGGAGCCGGCTGCTGCAGGAGAGGCTGGCGCTGCTGATGAGGTAGTAGGCGGTTGCAGGCAGCGCAGGCGGAGACCCTGTCCCGGATGTCCTGAACCATGCCAGGCCAGTAAAATTGTGCTTGGGCCTGGGATAAAGTGGCCTCCACCCCGGGGTGTCCGTTGTGGGCAGTCTGAAAGTAGTGATCTCGCAGCGCGGCCGGCACCACGACCTTGTGACCCTTCACCACCACGCCCGCGTGCAGCACCAGTTCATCCCGAACCAGGAAGTAGGGCACGGCACCAGCCGGCAGGGAAGACCGTCGGTCAGGCCAGCCACGGCGGATGACGCTCTCAAGCTGTTGCAGGGCAGGATCAGCGGCAGTGTGTGTGACCAGGGACTGCATCTGCCAAGATGGAACGATGTTGACGTTCAACACCATCAGGTCAGCCGATTCGTACGGATGGCGGGAAATGGAAGGTAGTGGGGCACGGGACAAAGTGTCTGCCACGAACATCTCCTTGCCCTTGCGGTACACGATATCGAAGGTAAAGCGCTGAAGCTGCAGCATCATTCACTGCAAACGGGACGAGGCTGCGTGGATGGGCTTGTTTAAAATAGAGACCAGCGGTTGGTGGTCAATTTCGATGGTGAAGGTGTTGCCCAGAACGTAGTCTTTGAATTTGGAGCACGCGAATACCACGGCAAGGAGCTCCTTTTCAATCTGGGCGTAGCGCTGCTCAGCAGGGGTCATTGTGCGAGAGGCATAGGAGACGGGCAGCTGCCGGTCGTCATAGAGCTGCAGGCAGGCAGCACCAAGGCCGAACCGAGATGCATCGCAGGTGAGGACGATTGGCCTGTTCAGGTTGAAAAACTGCAAAGTGGGGGTCCGTGCGAGTCTGGACTTCAGGGCCTCGAAGGTCGACTGGTGGTGCGGGAGCCAGACCCAGGCATAGTCCTTCTTGGCCAGCTCCCTCAGGGGGGCACTCAGTTCGCTGAGGTCGGGTATGAACTTGCCTAAGTAGTTGACCATGCCCAGAAAGCGCTGCAGGCCGGGCACGTCAGTGGGAGCGGGCATTTCGGTGATCGCCGCCGTCTTCTCGGGGTCTGGCTTCAGGCCCCCCGCCGTGAAAACATGGCCAACGTAGGTGACTTCCTCAACGCGGAATCGACACTTCCGTTGATTAAGTTTGAGATTGATCTCACGAGCCCTGTCCAGGACTTGGCGGAGGTGTCGGTCGTGCTCAGCGACGTCCCTCCCGTACACCAGGATGTCATCCACAATGATGGCGCACGGCAACCCGGCAAACAGCTGCTCCATTGTACGCTGGAAAACCTCGCTTGCTGAGTTGATCCCAAAAGGCATGCGGAGGAAACGGAACCTGCCAAAAGGTGTGCTGAAGGTGGTCAGGAAGGAGGAACGTGCATCCAAAGGGATCTGCCAAAAGGAGCTCTTGGCATCTAGGACCGAGAAAACTGTGGCTGGACCGACCTGTGCCGCGTCGTCCTCCACCGTCCGCATGGGGTAGTGCGGGCG